>NC_135236.1:446422449-447029357 GCF_051348905.1 Ranitomeya variabilis | reverse complement strand
ACTATGAAGGTCACTGATTACTTTTAGAGGCCAGAAATTGAGAAAATCAGATATTATAAGTGGTTTTCTAACGTTACTTGTGCCTGTCAGGCGCAGAGTCTAAAATAGTATTATATTCTATTGAGACGTTATTGATAAAACAAATTCTATAAAGCTGCCAAAGATATCTATTGTTAAAAACAAAAATTTCCTTTTTATGTAAAAAGCTCTCCTTTTCTATCCTGCAGAAAAACAGGATTTAGTCAAGAGGACACATTTGAAATGGACATTTGAGCCTTATAGATCCCATACAGGATGACTTTATTGTCTTGTATGTTATAACAGGGTGCAAAATGTGACACAAACCCAGGCTAAAACAATACATTTCCAATCTAGTATTGACATTGGTGCACTTTCCATGGATGTTTTTTTAGAAAATGAAGAGTGAATCCCAAAAGGAAAGACTTCCACTATTCCTCAGACTGCGCCAAATATACACTGTATCTATGTACAAGGCCAGTGTGGGTGATATTAGTTGACTTATAATCTCAAGCTGATGGGAATTAAGTTTAACCCCTTACTGCCATTGGACGGCATAGTACGTCCAATGGCAGTACCCCCGCTTTGATGTTGGCTCCGGTGGTGAGCCCGCATCAAAGCCTGGAATTGTCAGCTGTTTTGAACACCTGACATGTGCCCGCAATAGGCGCGGGTGGAATCTCGATCCACCCGCGCCTATTAACTAGTTAAACGCTGCTATCAAACTCTGACATCAGCATTTAATGCGCACTTCTGGCCATCGGGACGGAAATACGCGCACTGCTGACCCCTGTCAATGGATCAGGGTCATCGGTTCATCGGCATAACAACCAGAGGTCTCCTGGAGACCTATGGTTGGTGATGCCGGATTGCTATGGGTGCCACCCTGTGGTCGGCGCTCATAGCAATGCTGTAATTCTACTACATAGAGGAAATCTGAGCGTCGCCTCTATGTAGCAGAGCCAATGAAGTTGTGGCAGCTTCTAGCCTCCCATGGAGGCTATTGAAGCATGCCAAAACTTAAAGAAAAATGTTTTTAAAAATATAAAAAAAAAGTTTAAATCATCCCCCTTTCGCCCCATTCAAAATAAAACAATAAAAAAAAATTCAAAAGAACTAAGACATGTTTGGTGTCTATGAACTCATAATGACCTGGAGAATCATAATGGCAGGTCAGTTTTAACATTTAGTGAACCCAGCAAAAAAGCCAAACAAAAAAACACGTGTGGGATTGCACTTTTTTTGCAATTTCACCGCACTTGGAATTTTGTTCCCATTTTTCAGTACACAACATGGTAAAACCAATGGTGTCGTTCAAAAGTACAACTCGTTCCGCAAAAAACAAGCCATCACATGGCCATATTGACCGAAAAATAAAAAAGTTATGGCTCTGTGAAGAAGAGGAGTGAAAACCGAAAACGCAAAACCGAAAAAAAGCTCCAGGTGTTAAGGGGTTAATTAAATCTAATTGCAGTGAAATATAATCACTGACCTCTTCTAGCTGTTTCTGACGTAACCATCTTTTTTGTAACTTCATTTTTAGGGATCATTTTGACAAATGTATTGGAAAATTGCATTTAAAAGATATTTCCAACACAAATATTTATAGTTTATCTAGAGGATATTCGATAAATGCCGAATAGATGCAAATATCATGCAGAACACTTTGATTTTGACTCTTCTGATATGACTCTTCTCTGCCAGCCTGCTTCTTCAGCCATCAGCCGCTCTGTAGACCCAAACCAGGGGGCCATGTATAAGTCCAGATAAAGTGGATTACACAAACCCTACAGTGGAAGCCCTTTGGAAGCTGCCAAACTACCACAAACAGATCTATTTTACAGTTTTGTGCAAAAAAGAACAGACAGCTGTGTAAATGCTCGATTTGACTATCTCACCAAGCAGATCAGGGTTAAATGGACCACTGGTCTCCAAATAGGTGCCGGACTTGCATCTGTCAGACATTGAAGGTTGTATATATTTGTATGTATATGCAATGTAGAAAAAGTTTAACTTTGGTAAGTGAATGAATGCATTGCTTGACTGGAAATGACAAATAATTATAAATGCAGTATCCCATGCACTTTTGACGGTCTCTTTCCAAATTGCTCACAATCACAAGTTACACAAGTCTGCATTTTTGCAAGCTTAGCAGTGCAGTGAGTCTAGCAATGGACCAATGAATACCACAAAGATGCATTAAAGATGGTATTAAACTGACCACTTTTTTTTACCATGTGGTATCTGGCGTCACACTGTGTAATATCAGAAAAACAAATTATGTACATGGCTTCAGTATAATTTCAAGCATACTTTTCAGGCATTTCCAACATTCATTACTGAGTATCATTACATTTACCAATAAACTTACCCAAAATCTCTCTTTGGATAAAGTGTCATTCCCATGAGTAATTTTCAAGTATAATATTGATGGAAGAATAAATATCAGCATATTAGCAGATGTTGCACCTGTGGAGTATATTAAAATGTCTATTATCACTGCATATCATGTACCATTAAAAAACTGGGTGAGTTTATTTTATAGATTTTCATTTATAGCTACAGTGGGGAAAATCAGTATTTGATACACTGCCGATTTTGCAAGTTTTTCCACATACAAAGAATGGATAGGTCTGTAAATATTATCGTAGGTACACTTCAACTGTGAGAGACCGAATCTTAAAAAAAATCCAGAAAATCACATTGTATGATTGTTAAATAATTAAATTGCATTTTATTGCATGAAATAAATATTTGATCACCTATCAACCAGCAAGAATTCTGGCTATCACAGACCCGTTAGTTATTCTTTAAGAAGCCCTTCTACTCTGCACTCATTACTTGTATTAATTGCACCTGTTTGAACTTGATACCTGTATAAAAGACACCTGTCCACACAATCAATCACCCTCCAGCCTTTCCACCGTGGTTAAGACCAAAGAGCTGTCTAAGGACACCAAGGACAAAATTGTACACCAACAAATATGGGATGGGCTAAATGACAATAGGCAAGCAGCTTGGTGAGAAGGCAGCAACTTTTGGGAAAATTATTAGAAAATAGAAGAACACAAGATGACTGTCAATCTTCCTTGGTCTGGACCTCCATGCAAGATCTTGCTAAGTGCGGTAAAGATGATGAGAACGGTCAGGAATCAGCCCAGAACTACACGGGAGGACTTGGTCAATTACCTGAAGGGAGCGGACACCACAGTCTCAAGCATTACCATTAGTAACACACTATACCATCATGGATTAAAATCCTGCAGAGCACACAAGGTCCCCCCACTCATGCCAGCACATGACCAGAACCATTTGATGTTTGTCAATGACCATCTGGATGATATAGTGATTTAGAGGAGGCATTGGAAAAGGACATGTGGTCAGATAAGTCCAAAATAGAACTTTTTGGTATCAACTCCACTCGCTGTGTTTGGAGGAAGAAGAAGGATGAGTACAACCTTAGGAACACCATCCCAACTGTGAAACATAGTAGGGGAAACATAATTTGGGGGTGCTTTTCTGCAAAGGGGATAGGACGACTGTACCATATTGAAGGGAGGATGGATGAAGTCATGTATCGCGAGATTTTGGCTAACAACCTCCTTCCCTCAGAAAGATTATTGAAGATGGTTTGTGGCTTGGTCTTCCAGCATAACAATAACCCAAAATACACTGCCAGGCAGCTAAGGAGTGGCTTCATAAAATGCATTTCAAGGTTCTGGAGTGGCATAGCCAGTCTTCAGACCTGAAACCAATAGAAAATCTTTGTAGGGAGCTGAAAACCAATGTTGCTCAGCAATAGCCCTGAAACCTGAAAGATCTCAAGAAGATCTGTATTGAAGAGAGGGTCAAAATCCCTGCTGCAGTGTGTGCAAATTTAGTCAAGAACTGCAGGAAACATCAGGCCTTTGTAATTGCAAACAAAGGTTTCTG
Source organism: Ranitomeya variabilis (assembly GCF_051348905.1). Lineage (NCBI taxonomy): Eukaryota > Metazoa > Chordata > Amphibia > Anura > Dendrobatidae > Ranitomeya > Ranitomeya variabilis. The sequence goes on along the minus strand of NC_135236.1, from coordinate 447,025,406 downwards.
TTCCAAATATTAAGTTCTGTTTTTCTATTTCATGCAATAAAATGCAAATTATGTAAAAATCATAAATAATTTTTTTTAAAGATTCTGTCTCTCACAGTTGAAGTGTGCCTACGATAAAAATTACAGAACTCTCTATTTTTTGAAGGTGGGAAAACATGCAAAATCGTCAATGTATCAAATACTTATTTTCCCCACTGTACATCAAAGAAGGCAAGACTTCTGGGACCCCCGCAGATTGCTAAAAATTAAAGAACAAAATCTTATCTACTTTTCCTGTGAATAGCAGGACTCTGGGCCACCTTTTATGCAACATGGAAACTCTTCAGGAAAAACTGATACAAGTCAGTGTCTATGTCAGGGTTTTTCTCTGAAGCCTGGGAAAATGGGATTTGGGTTGAACCTCCTAAGGCTACGTTCACATTTGCGGTGTGCGCCGCAGCGTCGCCGCCGCAACGCACAGCGCAAATGTGAACACATGCACAACGCAGCTTTTTGCGCCGCATGCGTCCTTTTTTTCATTGATTTTGGACGCAGCAAAAATGCAACTTGCTGCGTCCTCCGCGACCCGACGCGGGCGCCGCAGGGACGCATGCGGCGCAAAAAGCAAGTGCACCGCATGTCCATGCGCCCCCATGTTAAATATAGGGGCGCATGATGCATGCGGCGCCGCTGCGGCGCCCGCCGCTGCGGCGGGCGCCGCTAATGTGAACGTAGCCTAATAGGGCAATTAACCGAATCTGATCTTTGTTTCTGTAGTGTCTTGAAGCAGACAACAAAAGCTTGGTCTACTGCGCTTTTGGCCCACTTCAAAAAGATAAACACTATCCAAACACAAACCAGACCGAGCACAAAATGACTCCATCTGTGTCATTACAGCTAATGCCCCATCCAGCCAAGAAAAGATGCAAAATAAATAAATACTTAACCAGAAGGGTGCCAACAATGTTGTCCCTGTGTGCATACTGCTCCTCCATTCTAATGATCAGTGGGGCCCTGACAGTCGGACTCTTTCTAATCAGAATATAGCAGCCTATCTTAGTGATTTGCTATCACTTTCTATATTATCCATACAAAAATATAAACTGAAGTACTTTACCTATGGCTCCAAAAATGTCTTTCATTGCTGGTATAAATATAACAAGTAGGTCAATTAAAATTAGAAGGACTAATGTCACTAATAAGTGCTGCCAGAATTTATATTTTGTCTTCCGTGCCAGTTCAAACAATGAGGAGCGAACCTTTGAATGAAGAAGATAGTTTAAAGATGAATATCACCTTAAGCAAGTTCATCATAAAATCCAAAATTTCTTCTAAGGGTATGTGCACATGGTGTCTTTAGTTAAGAAACCTGCGGAATTGCCGACTTTTCTAAGGTAAAAACGACCCTCAGCGTTTTCCTTAAAGGGAACCTGTCACCTGAATTTGGCGGGACCGGTTTTGGCATTGCCTTGCGCTGGCGTGTACTCCGGAGGACAGAGAATGAACTTCAATCCAATATTGCGGCCAGCATGCAGCCAGCAGGTAAGGAAAGGGTGAATCAAACACCCGAAAACCCCGCCCATATGACCCAAAACCGGTCCCGCCAAATTCAGGTGACAGGTTCCCTTTAAGGAACTTCAGCATATTCTCGGTCATTTTTGCGGCAGTTCCGCCAAAGGCATCTTTATTCTATACTTTTTACTATATAGAGTGGGCGGCTTCTAAATGAAGCCACCCGAAGAATGAACATTTTACTTCTTTTAACCACTTTAAAGTTTTTGAACCCAGAAGCGGGTAAAGGAAGTGACATAAGACAGAACAGGTGCACAAAGTTCATCTTAGCTATGACATTTTTTTTTCAACTGTTAGCTGTAAAAGTGATTCCTTTCTTAGACATTTGTGGTGTATACACAGGATACCATAAATGTCTAATAGATGTGGAGATCTGAACATTAAGGAGCCTCTGTTCCCCGCTGTGAATAGAGAAATGGCCCAACATGTCTATTTCACATCTGAAAACAGCTAAGCATTTCTCAAATCAAAGCAGCTACAAGGCAGTGGTCATGGATTTTTGTTCTAGAGATAGCAAAAAAAAAAGCAAAAAAAAATAGAATAAAAAATAATACAGTGAAAAATAGGAAAAATCTTTAAAAGCGGTGCTGTTAAAAAAAAAATAAAAAAAAATAATGAGGTAAATACATACAAAGAGTTTATTTCTAAATACATAGGTCTACGGATCAGTGCAAGTGCGTGCATGGTCAACTCCATCCTGACTTTAATGGAAAATTCTGTGGACATTCCTTAAGGAGAACCTTTCACCCAGTTAAAAGTGGCCAGTTTTGCTGTTATTGTATTTCTACTGCTGCCCTTGGTATTGTTTTTTTCTTTTTAATCTGGCTTACGGTTCTAGATATATGGACCCTTTCATTTAGTCCTACTTTTTATCGTCTTTACCAAGTGCTCGTTGGACATATGGTAATAATGCACAACATGACCCCAGAGACTAATGTGAGCAATAGGGTTGAGCGAAACGGGTCGATCATTTTCAAAAGTCGCCGACTTTTGGCTAAGTCGGCGTCTCATGAAACCCGATCCGACCCCTGTGCTTGTCGGCCATGCGGTACGCGACTTTCGCGCCAAAGTCGCGTTTCAATGACGCGAAAAGCGCCATTTCTCAGCCAATGAAGGTGAACGCAGAGTGTGGGCAGCGTGATGACATAGATCCTGGTCCCCACCATCTTAGAGAAGGGCATTGCAGTGATTGGCTTGCTGTCTGCGGCGTCACAGGGGCTATAAAGGGGCGTTCCCGCCGACCGCCATCTTACTGCTGCTGATCTGAGCTTAGGGAGAGGTTGCTGCCGCTTCGTCAGAAGCAGGGAGAGCGTTAGGCAGGGTCCACTAACCACCAAACCGCTTGTGCTGCAGCGATTTCCACTGTCCAACACCACCTTCGGTGTGCAGGGACTGTGGAAGCTATTTTTTTTTTTTTTTCCCCTCAGCGCTGTAGCTCATTGGGCTGCCCTAGAAGGCTCCGTGATAGCTGTATTGCTGTGTGTACGCCACTGTGGAAACCAACTGCTTTTTTCAAAGCACATATCCTCTTGTTCCTTCCTTTCTGCACAGCTATCTTTTTTGTTTGTCCACACTTTTTATTTAATTTGTGCATCAGTCCACTCCTATTGCTGCCTGCCATACCTGGCTTACATTACTGCAGGGAGATAGTAATTGTAGGACAGTTTTTTTTTTTTTTTTTTTTTTTTTTTGTGGGAGATTAAGATTGGCATTTCTGCTACAGTGCCATCCCTGTGTGTGCCATCTCTCACTGAGTGGGCCATAGAAAGCCTATTTATTTTTTCCGTGATTTGTGTTCTAAAATCTACCTCAACACAAAAACACTACATCAATCAGTGGGAGAAAAATATTGGCCTCAGTCAGGGCTTGTGTGCCACTGCTGTGTGTGCTATCTCTCATTCAGTGGGCTATAGCAAGCCTATTTTTTTTTTTTTTTTTTAATATTATTTGGTTTCTAAAGTCTCCCTGAAAAAAAAAAAAAACCTAAAAAAACAGTGGGAGAGTAATATTGCCCTTTCAGCTTGTGTGCCAGTCTTGACTCCTGGGTGTGCCACCTCTCTCCCTCTCATTCAGTGGGCCATAGAAAGCCTATTTATTTTTTTTTTTTAATATTATTTGGTTTCTAATTCTCCCTGAAAAAAAAAAAAAAACCTAAAAAAACAGTGGGAGAATAATATTGCCCTTTCAGCTTGTGTGCCAGTCTTGACTCCTGGGTGTGCCACCTCTCTCCCTCTCATTCAGCGGGCCATAGAAAGCCTATTTATTTTTTTTTTAAAATATTATTGGGTTTCTAAAGTCTCCCTGAAAAAACAAAAAATACATAAAAAAACAGTGGGAGAGTAATATTGCCCTTTCAGCTTGTGTGCCAGTCTTGACTCCTGGGTGTGCCACCTCTCTCCCTTTCATTCAGTGGGCCATAGAAAGCCTATTTATTTTTTTTTTTAAATATTATTGGGTTTCTAAAGTCTCCCTGAAAAAAAAAAAAAAACCTAAAAAAACAGTGGGAGAGTAATATTGCCCTTTCAGCTTGTGTGCCAGTCTTGACTCCTGGGTGTGCCACCTCTCTCCCTCTCATTCAGTGGGCCATAGAAAGCCTATTTATTTTTTTTTTTAAATATTATTGGGTTTCTAAAGTCTCCCTGAAAAAACAAAAAATACATAAAAAAACAGTGGGAGAGTAATATTGCCCTTTCAGCTTGTGTGCCAGTCTTGACTCCTGGGTGTGCCACCTCTCTCCCTTTCATTCAGTGGGCCATAGAAAGCCTATTTATTTTTTCCGTGATTTGTGTTCTAAATTCTACCTCAACACAAAAACACTACATCAATCAGTGGGAGAAAAATATTGGCCTCAGTCAGGGCTTGTGTGCCACTGCTGTGTGTGCTATCTCTCATTCAGTGGGCTATAGCAAGCCTATTTTTTTTTTTTTTTTTTTTTTTAATATTATTTGGTTTCTAAAGTCTCCCTGAAAAAAAAAAAAAAACCTAAAAAAACAGTGGGAGAGTAATATTGCCCTTTCAGCTTGTGTGCCAGTCTTGACTCCTGGGTGTGCCACCTCTCTCTCTCATTCAGTGGGCCATAGAAAGGCTATTTTTTTTTTTGTTTTTTTAATATTATTTGGTTTCTAAAGTCTCCCTGAAAAAAAAAAAAAAAACATACAAAAAACAGTGGGAGAGTAATATTGCCCTTTCAGCTTGTGTGCCAGTCTTGACTCCTGGGTGTGCCACCTCTCTCCCTTTCATTCAGTGGGCCATAGAAAGCCTATTTATTTTTTTTTTTAAATATTATTGGGTTTCTAAAGTCTCCCTGAAAAAAAAAAAAAAACCTAAAAAAACAGTGGGAGAGTAATATTGCCCTTTCAGCTTGTGTGCCAGTCTTGACTCCTGGGTGTGCCACCTCTCTCCCTCTCATTCAGTGGGCCATAGAAAGCCTATTTATTTTTTTTTTTAAATATTATTGGGTTTCTAAAGTCTCCCTGAAAAAACAAAAAATACATAAAAAAACAGTGGGAGAGTAATATTGCCCTCTCAGCTTGTGTGCCAGTCTTGACTCCTGGGTGTGCCACCTCTCTCTCTCTAATTGTGGGCCATAGAAAGCCTTTTTTTTTTTTTTTTTTAATATTATTTGGTTTCTAAAGTCTCCCTGAGAAAAAAAAAAAAATAAATTAGGTGGGAGATTAATATTGACATTAGTGCTTGAGTGACAGTCCTGCGTGTGTGTCATCTCTGTGATTTTGTGCCACAGAAAACAGAGTGTGTAACATTGTGCCTGATTTTCCTTGTGGTCTCACCAACCTGTTAAGGGATATTGAAATCATACTGAAGTTATAGCTCACCGTGTAAGTTGTTTGACAGCAACAAATAAAGTTACTTTGGTTAAGATTTTAAAACAATGAGGAAGTCTGGTGCAAGAGGTCGTCGTGGGCGTTCATTGTCAGCTGGTAATGATGGTAGTGGTAGAGGAGCATCAGGTGGTCGTGGGGATAAAAATATTCCACCTAAGTCTGGAGCTGTGGAGCCAGTTTCGTCGTCAGGCTACACAAGGCCTCGAACGCTCTCTTTTCTGGGAGTAGGAAAACCGCTTTTAAAGGCGGAGCAGCAACAGCAAGTTTTGGCTTACATTGCAGACTCAGCCTCTAGCTCTTTTGCCTCCTCTTCCGAAACTGGTAAATGTAAAAGCAGCGCGTCGCTTGTGGATGTTCACGGTCAGGGACAAGTCGCTTCCTTGTCCTCCTCAGCAAAAACTACAACAAGAGAGAAGGATGCAGCAGGCGACACAACGGGTCACTCCATGGAGCTCTTTACACATACCGTCCCTGGCTTAGAAAGTGAAACATTTAACAGGCCATGCCCATTACAAGTATATTCTGACATGGAGTGCACTGATGCACAGCCACAGCCAGAGTACTATGCTGCTCCTTTGACTCAGACCACCACATTGCCCTCTCAGGGTACAGATCCACAATCAGACCCTGATGAGACTATGTTGCCCCGCCACGAACGCTATACCACCGACCGACACAGTGACACAGACGAAGTTGCACACGAGCTCGAAGAGGAGGTAATAGATGACCCAGTTATTGACCCCGATTGGCAGCCATTGGGGGAACAGGGTGCAGGCGGCAGTAGTTCAGAAGCGGAGGTGGAGGAGGGGCCGCAGCAGGCATCAACATCGCAACAGGTTCCATCTGCCGGGCCCGTATCTGGACCAAAACGCGTGTCAAAGCCAAAACCTGTTGGAGCACAGCGTTGCCATCCGGTTAAAGCTCAGTCTGCAATCCCTGAAAAGGGATCCGAGTCTAGGAAGAGTGCAGTCTGGCATTTTTTTAAACAACATCCAACTGATCAGCGCAAAGTCATCTGTCAAAAATGTTCAACTAGCTTAAGCAGAGGTCAGAATCTGAAAAGTCTAAATACTAGTTGCATGCATAGACACTTAACCACCATGCATTTTCAAGCCTGGACTAACTACCAAACGTCCCTCAAGGTTGTAGCACCCTCGGCCAATGAAGCTAGTCAGCAACGCAACATCCCTTCCGTCACTGTAAGGCCACCATTTTCCGCACCACCGGCAGTATCTGTGCAGGTTTCTTTGCCAGCCAAAAGCAGTCAGGGTCAGGGAATCACCAGTTTTGTAGGAGGAAATATTGCATCTAGGGCACCGGCGGAAACAATACCGTCTCCAACCGTCTCTCAGTCTGCCATGTACACCGGCACACCCGAAAGTTCCACGATCTCCAGCTCTCCAGTCCAGCTCACCCTACATGAGACTCTGGTTAGAAAAAGGAAGTACTTATCCTCGCATCCGCGTACACAGGGTTTTAACGCCCACATAGCTAGACTAATCTCGTTAGAGATGATGCCCTACCGGTTAGTTGAAAGCGAAGCTTTCAAAGCCCTGATGGAGTACGCTGAACCACGATACGAGCTACCCAGTCGACACTTTTTTTCCAGAAAAGCCATCCCAGCCCTGCACCAGCATGTTAAACAGCGCATCGTCCATGCACTCAGGCAATCTGTGAGTACAAAGGTGCACCTGACTACAGATGCATGGACCAGTAGGCATGGCCAGGGACGTTATGTGTCCATCACGGCACACTGGGTGAATGTGGTGGATGCAGGGTCCACAGGCGACATCAATTTAGGGACAGTTGTGCCTAGCCCACGGTCTAGGAAACAGTTGGCTGTAGGCGTTCGCACCCCCTCCTCCTCCTCCTCCTCGTCCTCCTGCAGAAGCTACAGCTCTTCCACAGAACGCAGTCTGCCAACCACTCCATCGGCAGATGACACTGTTGCACACCAGTTGTCCCATTATGGGCCAGCTACTGCCAAGCGTCAGCAGGCTGTATTGGCTATGAAGTGCTTGGGCGACAATAGACACACCGCGGAAGTTCTGTCCGAGTTCTTGCAACAAGAAACGCAGTCGTGGCTGGGCACAGTAGATCTTGAGGCAGGCAAGGTAGTGAGTGATAACGGAAGGAATTTCATGGCTGCCATCTCCCTTTCCCAACTGAAACACATTCCTTGCCTGGCTCACACCTTAAACCTGGTGGTGCAGTGCTTATTGAAAACTTATCCTGGGTTCTCCGACCTGCTCCTCAAAGTGCGTGCACTTTGCTCACATATCCGACGTTCGCCTGTACACGCCAGCCGTATGCAGACCTATCAGCGGTCTTTGAACCTTCCCCAGCATCGCCTAATCATAGACGTTGCAACAAGGTGGAACTCAACACTGCACATGCTTCAGAGACTGTGCGAACAGAGGCGTGCTGTTATTTATTTGTGGGAGGATACACGGGCAGGCAGTAGGATGGCAGACATGGAGTTGTCAGGTGTGCAGTGGTCTAAGATACAAGACATGTGTCAAGTCCTTCAGTGCTTTGAGGAATGCACACGGCTGGTTAGTGCAGACAACGCCGTAATAAGCATGAGCATCCCCCTAATGCGTCTGCTGATGCAAAGTTTGACGCACATAAAGGAGCAGGCGTCTGCACCAGAGGAAGAGGAAAGCCTTGATGACAGTCAGCCATTGTCTGGTCAGGGCAGTGTACAGGACGAGGTAGCGGGCGAAGAGGAGGTGGAGGACGAGGAGGATGATGGGGATGAGTATATTTTTAATGCCGAACCTTTCCCGGGGGCACAGGAATTTGGTTGCGTGTCACGGCCGGGTTCTGGTTTTTTGAGGGACACAAGTGACGTAGATTTGCCTGCAACTGCCCCTCAACCAATCACAACCGGAGATTTGACAACTGGAACTTTGGCCCACATGGCGGATTATGCCTTACGTATCCTAAAAAGGGACACACGCATTACGAAAATGATGAACGATGACGATTACTGGTTGGCCTGCCTCCTTGATCCACGCTATAAAGGCAAATTGCAAAATATTATGCCACATGAGAACTTGGAACTAATATTAGCAACCAAACAATCAACTCTTGTTGACCGTTTGCTTCAGGCATTCCCAGCACACAGCGCACGTGATCGTTCTCACACGAGCTCCAGGGGGCAGCAGACTAGGAGTGTTAGGGGTGCACACATCAGAAGTGGCATTGGACAGAGGGGTTTTCTGACCAGGTTGTGGAGTGATTTTGCTATGACCGCAGACAGGACAGGTACTGCTGCATCAATTGAAAGTGACAGGAGACAACATTTGTCCAGTATGGTTACTAACTATTTTTCATCCCTTATCGATGTTCTCCCTCAACCGTCATTCCCATTTGATTACTGGGCCTCCAAATTAGACACCTGGCCAGAATTGGCAGAATATGCATTGCAGGAGCTTGCTTGCCCGGCAGCAAGTGTCCTATCAGAAAGAGTATTCAGTGCTGCAGGTTCAATATTAACCGAAAAAAGGACTCGTCTGGCTACCCAAAATGTTGACGATCTAACATTCATTAAAATGAACCACAACTGGATTTCGAAATCTTTTGCCCCACCTTGCCCGGCCGACACCTAGCTTTCCTATGAAAAGCTCTTGCCTGTGAATTACTTTTCTAATGTCTAATTTGCTGCAGCTGATTGTACAGCATACGACATGTTTACACCTCCCTAAATGGCAAAACTCCCCACACGGGGCCGTGGTATCGCGACTTGGCGCAAGCACCCGTGAGACTGCTGTTTGTCTGAAGAGGTGGGTGTGCTCGCTTTTGGTTGACGGCATTGCTACTGGGTCCCTCATAGTACAATGTAGTGTCTCTGGCGGTGGTGGTGCGCACCCAACGTCAGACACACCGTTGTAACATGAGGGGCCCTGGGGCGGTCCCGCCGGCCTCAAGAGAGTTCCCCCCTACCCCAGCTCAAAATGTGCTCTACCACGTGCAAAATTATGTCGCACAGCTCCACCAATCTTTAGTCTATTCGCTGACATCATTCAATGTCTGGCACTGACAATACAAATTTGTAGACATCTATGATGCAACTTAAAGTAGTCTGTGTCTGTGTCCTATATTGGCACCATTAAATAGTTACTGCCAAATTACTATGTCAGAAACTCAGTAGATGAGCCCACCCCTGTACCTAAGTATGCCACCTTTTTTTTTTGTTTTGGTTGTTTTGCGAGACATTAACATCTATTTATATTTTGGGAGTACTGGGACAGACACTCCTTGCACTACTCCTCCACTCACCACCAAGCTGCCTGTGTATCCATGTAACCGCTGTAAAACTGCCATGAGCCTATTGTTTGTTATTTTAGGCCTTTGATAGCCTGTCTGCGGCCCCTACTTGCAATACTCCTCCACTGACCACCAAGCTGCCTGCCCGTGTATCCATGTAACCGCTGTGAAACTGCCATGAGCCTATTGTTTGTTATGTTAGGCCTTTGATAGCCTGTCTGCGGTCCCTACTTTAAATACTCCTCCACTGACCAGACCACTGCTGCCCGTGTACCCCTGGAACCAATTATAAAGTGCCTACAGCCAGCCCATTTTCTTATGTTAGGCCTTTGAAGCCTGTCTGCGGTCCCTACTTTAAATACTCCTCCACTGACCACCAAGCTGCCTGCCCGTGTATCCATGTAACCGCTGTAAAACTGCCATGAGCCTATTGTTTGTTATTTTAGGCCTTTGATAGCCTGTCTGCGGCCCCTACTTGCAATACTCCTCCACTGACCACAATGCTGCCTGGAGTGCCTGCCTGTGTATCCATGTAACCGATGTAAAACTGCCATGACTGCCTACTGTTTGTTATTTTAGGCCTTTGATAGCCTGTCTGCAGCCCCTACTTGCAATACTCCTCCACTGACCACCAAGCTGCCTGCCCGTGTATCCATGTAACCGCTGTGAAACTGCCATGAGCCTATTGTTTGTTATGTTAGGCCTTTGATAGCCTGTCTGCGGTCCCTACTTTAAATACTCCTCCACTGACCAGACCACTGCTGCCCGTGTACCCCTGGAACCAATTATAAAGTGCCTACAGCCAGCCCATTTTCTTATGTTAGGCCTTTGAAGCCTGTCTGCGGTCCCTACTTTAAATACTCCTCCACTGACCACCAAGCTGCCTGCCCGTGTATCCATGTAACCGCTGTAAAACTGCCATGAGCCTATTGTTTGTTATTTTAGGCCTTTGATAGCCTGTCTGCGGCCCCTACTTGCAATACTCCTCCACTGACCACAATGCTGCCTGGAGTGCCTGCCTGTGTATCCATGTAACCGATGTAAAACTGCCATGACTGCCTACTGTTTGTTATTTTAGGCCTTTGATAGCCTGTCTGCAGCCCCTACTTGCAATACTCCTCCACTGACCACCAAGCTGCCTGCCCGTGTATCCATGTAACCGCTGTGAAACTGCCATGAGCCTATTGTTTGTTATGTTAGGCCTTTGATAGCCTGTCTGCGGTCCCTACTTTAAATACTCCTCCACTGACCAGACCACTGCTGCCCGTGTACCCCTGGAACCAATTATAAAGTGCCTACAGCCAGCCCATTTTCTTATGTTAGGCCTTTGAAGCCTGTCTGCGGTCCCTACTTTAAATACTCCTCCACTGACCACCAAGCTGCCTGCCCGTGTATCCATGTAACCGCTGTAAAACTGCCATGAGCCTATTGTTTGTTATTTTAGGCCTTTGATAGCCTGTCTGCGGCCCCTACTTGCAATACTCCTCCACTGACCACAATGCTGCCTGGAGTGCCTGCCTGTGTATCCATGTAACCGATGTAAAACTGCCATGACTGCCTACTGTTTGTTATTTTAGGCCTTTGATAGCCTGTCTGCAGCCCCTACTTGCAATACTCCTCCACTGACCACACCAATGCTGCCCGTGTACCCCTGGAACCTATTTAAAAGTTCATAGAGCCTAGTTATATATTTTATTTACTATTAATAAGGCCATGATGGACTACGCTGTACCACGCTACAAGCTAACCAGTCGACACTTCTTTTGCGAGAAAAGCCATCCCAACCCTCCACCAGCATGTAGAAGACCGCATTGTCCATGCACTCTGGCAATCTGTGAGTACAAAGGTGCACCTGACAACAGACGCATGGACCTGTAGGCATGGCCACGGAAGATTACGTGTCCATTACGGCGCAATGGGTTAATGTGGTGGATGCATGGTCCACAGGGGACAGCCTACTAAGTCTGTCTGCAGTCCCTAATTCAAATTGTCCTCCACTGTCTAAATCGGAACTTCCACCTTCTGGCTTTCGGCCTATAGTATCAGAAATTAAACTGCATTTGGCCTTCAACTTTGGTTAGGGCCTACTAACGGCTTCTGCCCCTCCCTGGTGTTGCCCTCAACTAAATAAAGCTGAGCTTCAACCTTCCGGCTCTCATTATGTGGTTTAAAAAAAAAAAATGGTGGTTAGGGCCTACTAACGGCTTCTGCCCCTCCCTGGTGTTGCCCTCAACTAAATAAAGCTGAGCTTCAACCTTCTGCTCCAAATTACCATTTTAAAAAATGCAATAGGCTTTTCAGGCCTACTAAAGGTGTCTGTCTGTGTGCCCCTCCCTGGTGTTGTCCTCAACTAAATAAAGCTGAGCTTCAACCTTCCGGCTCTCATTATGTGGTTTTAAAAAAAAAAATGGTGGTTAGGGCCTACTAACGGCTTCTGCCCCTCCCTGGTGTTGTCCTCAACTAAATAAAGCTGAGCTTCAACCTTCCGGCTCTCATTATGTGGTTTTAAAAAAAAAAATGGTGGTTAGGGCCTACTAACGGCTTCTGCCCCTCCCTGGTGTTGTCCTCAACTAAATAAAGCTGAGCTTCAACCTTCCGGCTCTCATTATGTGGTTTTAAAAAAAAAATGGTGGTTAGGGCCTACTAACGGCTTCTGCCCCTCCCTGGTGTTGCCCTCAACTAAATAAAGCTGAGCTTCAACCTTCTGCTCCAAATTACCATTTTGAAAAATGCAATAGGCTTTTCAGGCCTACAAAAGGTGTCTGTCTGTGTGCCCCTCCCTGGTGTTGTCCTCAACTAAATAAAGCTGAGCTTCAACCTTCCGGCTCTCATTATGTGGTTTTAAAAAAAAAAATGGTGGTTAGGGCCTACTAACGGCTTCTGCCCCTCCCTGGTGTTGTCCTCAACTAAATAAAGCTGAGCTTCAACCTTCCGGCTCTCATTATGTGGTTTTAAAAAAAAAATGGTGGTTAGGGCCTACTAACGGCTTCTGCCCCTCCCTGGTGTTGTCCTCAACTAAATAAAGCTGAGCTTCAACCTTCCGGCTCTCATTATGTGGTTTTAAAAAAAAAATGGTGGTTAGGGCCTACTAACGGCTTCTGCCCCTCCCTGGTGTTGCCCTCAACTAAATAAAGCTGAGCTTCAACCTTCTGCTCCAAATTACCATTTTGAAAAATGCAATAGGCTTTTCAGGCCTACTAAAGGTGTCTGTCTGTGTGCCCCTCCCTGGTGTTGTCCTCAACTAAATAAAGCTGAGCTTCAACCTTCCGGCTCTCATTATGTGGTTTTAAAAAAAAAAATGGTGGTTAGGGCCTACTAACGGCTTCTGCCCCTCCCTGGTGTTGCCCTCAACTAAATAAAGCTGAGCTTCAACCTTCTGCTCCAAATTACCATTTTAAAAAATGCAATAGGCTTTTCAGGCCTACTAAAGGTGTCTGTCTGTGTGCCCCTCCCTGGTGTTGTCCTCAACTAAATAAAGCTGAGCTTCAACCTTCCGGCTCTCATTATGTGGTTTAAAAAAAAAAAATGGTGGTTAGGGCCTACTAACGGCTTCTGCCCCTCCCTGGTGTTGCCCTCAACTAAATAAAGCTGAGCTTCAACCTTCTGCTCCAAATTACCATTTTAAAAAATGCAATAGGCTTTTCAGGCCTACTAAAGGTGTCTGTCTGTGTGCCCCTCCCTGGTGTTGTCCTCAACTAAATAAAGCTGAGCTTCAACCTTCCGGCTCTCATTATGTGGTTTTAAAAAAAAAAATGGTGGTTAGGGCCTACTAACGGCTTCTGCCCCTCCCTGGTGTTGTCCTCAACTAAATAAAGCTGAGCTTCAACCTTCCGGCTCTCATTATGTGGTTTTAAAAAAAAAAATGGTGGTTAGGGCCTACTAACGGCTTCTGCCCCTCCCTGGTGTTGTCCTCAACTAAATAAAGCTGAGCTTCAACCTTCCGGCTCTCATTATGTGGTTTTAAAAAAAAAATGGTGGTTAGGGCCTACTAACGGCTTCTGCCCCTCCCTGGTGTTGCCCTCAACTAAATAAAGCTGAGCTTCAACCTTCTGCTCCAAATTACCATTTTAAAAAATGCAATAGGCTTTTCCGGCCTACTAAAGGTGTCTGCCCCTCCCTGGTGTTGTCCTCAACTGAACAAAGCTGAGCTTCAACCTTCCGGCTCTCATTATGTGGTTTTAAAAAAAAAATGGTGGTTAGGGCCTACTAACGGCTTCTGCCCCTCCCTGGTGTTGCCCTCAACTAAATAAAGCTGAGCTTCAACCTTCTGCTCCAAATTACCATTTTGAAAAATGCAATAGGCTTTTCAGGCCTACTAAAGGTGTCTGTCTGTGTGCCCCTCCCTGGTGTTGTCCTCAACTAAATAAAGCTGAGCTTCAACCTTCCGGCTCTCATTATGTGGTTTAAAAAAAAAAAATGGTGGTTAGGGCCTACTAACGGCTTCTGCCCCTCCCTGGTGTTGCCCTCAAGTAAATAAAGCTGAGCTTCAACCTTCTGCTCCAAATTACCATTTTAAAAAATGCAATAGGCTTTTCAGGCCTACTAAAGGTGTCTGTCTGTGTGCCCCTCCCTGGTGTTGTCCTCAACTAAATAAAGCTGAGCTTCAACCTTCCGGCTCTCATTATGTGGTTTTAAAAAAAAAAATGGTGGTTAGGGCCTACTAACGGCTTCTGCCCCTCCCTGGTGTTGCCCTCAACTAAATAAAGCTGAGCTTCAACCTTCTGCTCCAAATTACCATTTTAAAAAATGCAATAGGCTTTTCAGGCCTACTAAAGGTGTCTGTCTGTGTGCCCCTCCCTGGTGTTGTCCTCAACTAAATAAAGCTGAGCTTCAACCTTCCGGCTCTCATTATGTGGTTTAAAAAAAAAAAATGGTGGTTAGGGCCTACTAACGGCTTCTGCCCCTCCCTGGTGTTGCCCTCAACTAAATAAAGCTGAGCTTCAACCTTCTGCTCCAAATTACCATTTTAAAAAATGCAATAGGCTTTTCCGGCCTACTAAAGGTGTCTGCCCCTCCCTGGTGTTGTCCTCAACTGAACAAAGCTGAGCTTCAACCTTCCGGCTCTCATTATGTGGTTTTAAAAAAAAAATGGTGGTTAGGGCCTACTAACGGCTTCTGCCCCTCCCTGGTGTTGCCCTCAACTAAATAAAGCTGAGCTTCAACCTTCTGCTCCAAATTACCATTTTGAAAAATGCAATAGGCTTTTCAGGCCTACTAAAGGTGTCTGTCTGTGTGCCCCTCCCTGGTGTTGTCCTCAACTAAATAAAGCTGAGCTTCAACCTTCCGGCTCTCATTATGTGGTTTAAAAAAAAAAAATGGTGGTTAGGGCCTACTAACGGCTTCTGCCCCTCCCTGGTGTTGCCCTCAAGTAAATAAAGCTGAGCTTCAACCTTCTGCTCCAAATTACCATTTTAAAAAATGCAATAGGCTTTTCCGGCCTACTAAAGGTGTCTGCCCCTCCCTGGTGTTGTCCTCAACTGAACAAAGCTGAGCTTCCACATTCTGGCTTTCGCCCTATACTATCAGATATTAAACTGCATTTGGCCTACTAGTGTGGTTAGGCCCTTGAAACAGTGTCTGCTGCTCTTGGGTTTGCTACTCCACTGAACAAAGCAATGCCGCCTGTTTAGTCCTGTTACCAATTTTGAACTGCATGTAGCCTACTTTATTCTTTGGCCCTATATCTGTTTCCTCCTCATCCTGCCCATTGCCCAGCCACTGCTAAATGAGTCTGCTGGTACATTGACCTAGACCACTACATTCCCCTTGTACTCTACACAGCCAGAATCTGTCCCTGCTGAAAGTAAGGTTCCCCTTCCCGCATGTTATACCACCTTACACAGGGACAAAGAGGAAGGTGCAGATGAAAGTGCAGGTTCCTTCATCAGGTGGGGGGGCATACTCGTTGGCGACGTCACTGGCACAGGGCCCCTCAGAGTACGCAAAAGTGTCGCTGCTGGTGGGAGGCGCCCCCGCCATGCAAACACACCGCCGTACTTTGAGGGGCCCTGTGCCAGTGGCAATGCGAACGAGTGGGCCCCCCCCCTGCTTGCTCAGGATCACAGCACTTGCAACTTTTAAATACTTACCTTTCCCTGCAACACCGCCGTGACGTAGTCCGCATTTCCTGGGCCCACGAAAAACTTGAGCCAGCCCTACTCCCCCCACAACTTTCACCCAATTCCCTATGCCCAACTATTATTATACAGTTAATTAAGATTGGCAAGCTTCAGAAACAAGAATGGATGTTTTTGGCATTAAAATGGGCACTGTAGGTGTTTTCCTGGCCTCCACTCACTGCCGACTATGCTTCCCCATTGACTTGCATTGGGTTTCGTGTTTCGGTCGATCCCCGACTTTTAGCGATAATCGGCCGACTGCACTCGACTCGACTCTGGACAAAATCGGGTTTCCCAAAACCCTACTCGATCTTAAAAAAATGAAAGTCGCTCAACCCTAGTGAGCAATATTAATTTGGTAAAGACCATAAAGATTAGCCCTAAATATAAAGGCCCATATCTCTGGAACAGATAATACGGTATATATCTATATATAAAAATGGAATACTCTGGGTGCAAATAAAATATGAGCAAAAACTGCTCACTTTAGTTATGTTAACAGGTCCTATTTAGATAAGATAAAAATAAGAATAAGCCTTTATTAAAATGAATACAAGTTATATTTATAAAATCTTTTTTTTATGAATAAAGCAAAAGTCCAGTGTTTTTGTTTTTTCACTGCTGGACTGGTGTCACTAATTTAAGTTTCCTAGTCTTATACTTACCTGCCACTGTCTTAAGCTCTTACCAGCGCCGCTCCACTCCTGCACCGCCATCTTGTTACTGCAACTTCTGACTGACTAGAGGTCATTGCTAATGGTCTCAAGTTGTCAATGTAATGTCTATAAGTGCCTCGTTAGGTAGGTCTGCTGGAGACTGGCCTTAGCAGCACCGATGACAGCAGAAGAGAGGGGCAGCTGGTAAGTATGAGACTAAGCGCAGGGAACTTAGATGAGTGGCACCGCTCCAATAAAAAAAGCTGGAGAGCTTTAACAAATGGTGTCAACATGATGTTACATCAGAATGTTAATATGCACTTACAGTAAAAAATAATACTGGTACAGTAAGTATAACTGCAATTATAACAGCCAGGCGTACAGTCAATAAGAGAATGTCCTTTTTATCATTATATGTCCCGAGAAGCTCAGATTCGACTTTATCTGAAGAAATGAAATTTAAAAAAATATTAGTAATGTTAGAGAAATTATGAGATAGAAATTGCATGTATCGAGAGAATAAAAATAGAGACAATTAAAACTACACACAATTAGAACAAATTTACCAGATTTTTGCCGTAAAACACTCTTCAATGTTACACATATTTTACACAACTTGAAACTGTGCAAAACTTTTACAATTCAAGACCGCTCTGCAAAAATAAGTGAAGGTCTAGTTCTTAAAAAGGTATGCTACTTTAGTCCAGGAATGGAGTCCATTTTTGCCAAGGTGCACGGCACTTGAAAGGTGCATATACGGTGATTCATAAAGTGGTGGGTGCTTCTTAAAGAATTATGTGCATCTTACTCTAGCGGCCACGATCATAAAGACAACTCTAATCTTAATGAATCAGGCTATACTGTCTTAATTCAACAGCATTGTGATGAACATCTCACAAAAAGTGACTTACTCATTAGTTTGCAGCAATTGATACCTTGTAGAATCCATATTATGACATTATTATCACATCATTTTTACATGCTATACAATTTGTATTTGACTCCTACAGCTCGTGTAAGAACATTTCGATGATGTAATTTGGTTGCCCATGACATACAGTGCCTACAAGTAGTATTCAACCCCCTGCCGATTTAGCAGGTTTACACATTTGGAATTAACTTGGCATTGTGACATTTGTACTGTAGATCAGCCTGGAAGTGTGAAATGCACTGCAGCAAAAAAGAATGTTATTTCTTTGTTTATTTTTTTTTTTAAATTGGGACAAGTTTTTTCAGCGGGTCATTTATTATTCAACCCCTCAACCCACCAGAATTCTGTTTGGTTCCCCTAAAGTATTAAGAAGTAGTTCAGGCACAAAGAACAATCAGCTTCACATGTTTGGATTAATTATCTCTTTTTCCAGCCTTTTCTGACTATTTAAGACCCTCCCCAAACTTGTGAACAGCACTCATACATGGTCAACATGGGAAAGACAAAGGAGCATTCCAAGGCCATCAGAGACAAGATCGTGGAGGGTCACAAGGCTGGCAAGGGGTACAAAACCCTTTCCAAGGAGTTGGGCCTACCTGTCTCCACTGTTGGGAGCATCATCCGGAAGTGGAAGGCTTATGGAACTACTGTTAGCCTTCCACGGCCTGGACAGCCTTTGAAAGTTTCCTCCCGTGCCGAGGCCAGGCTTGTCCAAAGAGTCAAGACTAACCCAAGGACAACAAGGAAGGAGCTCCGGGAAGATCTCATGGCAGTGGGGACATTGGTTTCAGTCAATACCATAAGTAACGTACTCCACCGCAATGGTCTCCGTTCCAGACGAGCCCATAAGGTACCTTTACTTTCAAAGCGTCATGTCAAGGCTCGTCTACAGTTTGCTCATGATCACTTGGAGGACTCTGAGACTGACTGGTTCAAGGTTCTCTGGTCTGATGAGACCAAGATCGAGATCTTTGGTGCCAACCACACACGTGACGTTTAGAGACTGGATGGCACTGCATACGACCCCAAGAATACCATCCCTACAGTCAAGCATGGTGGTGGCAGCATCATGCTGTGGGGCTGTTTCTCAGCCAAGGGGCCTGGCCATCTGGTCCGCATCCATGGGAAGATGGATAGCACGGCCTACCTGGAGATTTTGGCCAAGAACCTCCGCTCCTCCATCAAGGATCTTAAGATGGGTCGTCATTTCATCTTCCAACAAGACAACGACCCAAAGCACACAGCCAAGAAAACCAAGGCCTGGTTCAAGAGGCAAAAAATCAAGGTGTTGCAGTGGCCTAGTCAGTCTCCTGACCTTAACCCAATTGAAAACTTGTGGAAGGAGCTCAAGATTAAAGTCCACATGAGACACCCAAAGAACCTAGATAACTTGGAGAAGATCTGCATGGAGGAGTGGGCCAAGATAACTCCAGAGACCTGTGCCGGCCTGATCAGGTCTTAGAAAAGACGATTATTAGCTGTAATTGCAAACAAAGGTTATTCCACAAAATATTAAACCTAGGGGTTGAATAATAATTGACCCACACTTTTATGTTTAAAATTTATAAAAATTTAACTGAGCAACAAAACTTTTTGGTTTGTAAGATTTATGCATCTGTTAATAAATCCTGCTCTTGTTTGAAGTTTGAAGGCTCTAACTTATTTGCATCTTATTAAACCTGCTAAATCTGCAGGGGGTTGAATACTACTTGTAGGCACTGTAATATGTCAACACCTTGAATTCGCACAGTAACATCGACTTATCACAGCATACCAAGCAATATAAGATGCTTCCTATAATCTTCCATCTACATTATAACTTAAAGGATTTGATATCAAACTATCTAATTACAGCAAATGCAATCACAACTCACCATAAAACGTAAGATAGCCAAATATGGCAGTAAGCAGATACATAAGAAACATAGCGAAGAAGGAAATTTTTGATACCAGCTGCATTTTTTTCTGTGAGCGACTAGAAAACAAAAATATAATAACATTTAATATCTGTTCGTTAGAACACGTGCAGTAAACAATAGACATTTTTCTTCAATTTTATCTGATAGAGATGTTCTAAAATAGTTTCAGCTTCACCATATACACTGTAAATTGTCTTGTTCCAGACCTCATGTTGAAATCGAACATACACAATTCTTTCCCTCCAAGCCACACGTCAGGGAATTGTTGGGCTGCCCCACTAACATTAAACAGCTACGCATCTTTGTTAGGCCAGTTTCACAGAGTAAACCTTAAATTGGGCTCGCGTCTCTTTATCCAAACTCAACAGCCTCATAAATGCTTGCTGAGACCTGCTGTTGGTCCAGACATTGAGGTCAGTGCTCAGACCATGAATGTTAGAAGTATGGAAATGGCCTTTGTGAGAGTGGTGGATGTAGAAATCTAACGGAGTGATGTGTGGGGTTGAGAAGGACAGATGAAGACTTCTATAAGACTTAGGATAGATGTATGGAGCGGAGCAGGCCAGTAGACTTCTATAAAACTTGCGGATGAATGTGTGGGATGGAATAGGACAGATGAAGACTTTTATGAACCTTATGGATGGATGTGCGGAATGGACTGTGACAGATGAAGACTTCTCTAAGACTTCTGGATGGATAAGTGAGGTGGAGCAAGATACATAAAGACTTATAAGTCTTGTGGAAGGTGTTGACAGGCTTGGAGACTAGAAGACAAATATAATGTTCATACAGTTATACATACTGTATATTTCAATGAATTATTCCAATTAATTGACATGTCATAAATTCCTGTTAGAAGTAAAAGAGTTAAATACATTTATCTCGCTGTTCCATAGTATCCCTATGGATTGAGAAGGAGAGATAATAAAAAAGATAATGAAACAAAAAGTTTTATTATTACACTTGAAAGAAGCCCAGATCAACACATATGACAATGACATCATGAAAGACATAAGTTTTTCAGATGTCTTTTACTTGGACATGTAATGCAGTGATAAGAACAAGTCAGTAGAAATGTAAAATTGTGATGAGAGACAAATAATAAAATGATAAGTCCACTCCAAAGGTGGCGACATTAGATGAGTGTCAGACATATCTAACGATTTTAGCAGCACTAGCCATCCTTCTGATGTTGTTTTTTTTCTGACTTTTCTCTGATGGCAGAAGTCAGGGAAAGGAGCATCAGGCATGTTGGATTTCTATCTGTCCAATCCTTTGTTCTCAAGGAAGATAAGCCTACAGAGACATCTGGTAGCAGCTTACTCCTCTCTCTTTTTATTCATACTGCATACAGTCTTGGCTGGATGCGCAGAAGGGCTGGGAAAGACTAAAGGCCCCGTCTCACATAGCGATTTACCAACGATCACGACCAGCGATACGACCTGGCCGTGATCGTTGGTAAGTCGCTGTGTGGTCGCTGGGGAGCTGTCACACAGACAGCTCTCTCCAGCGACCAACGATCAGGGGAACGACTTCGGCATCGTTGAAACTGTCTTCAACGATGCCGAAGTCCCCCTGCAGCACCCGGGTAACCAGGGTAAACATCGGGTTACTAAGCACAGGGCCGCGCTTAGTAACCCGATGTTTACCCTGGTTACCAAAAAAAACAAACCGTACATACTCACCATCTGATGTCCGTCAGGTCCCTTGCCGTCTGCTTCCTGCTCTGACTGAGCCGCCGTACAGTGAGAGCAGAGCGCAGCGGTGACGTCACCGCTGTGATCTGCTTTCACTTTCACTTTGCGGCGCTCAGTCAGTGTGGGAAGCAGACGGCCAGGGACCTGACGGACATCAGATGGTGAGTATGTACGGTTTTTTTTTTTTACGTTTACGCTGGTAACCAGGGTAAACATCGGGTTACTAAGCGCGGCCCTGCGCTTAGTAACCCGATGTTTACCCTGGTTACCAGTGAAGACATCGCTGGATCGGTGTCACACACACCGATTCCGCGATGTCAGCGGGACCTCAACGACCAAAAAAAGGTCCAGGCCATTCCGACACGACCAGCGATCTCACAGCAGGGGCCTGATCGCTGGTACGTGTCACACATAGCGAGATCGCTACTGAGGTCGCTGTTGCGTCACAAAACTAGTGACTCAGCAGCGATCTCGCTAGCGATCTCGCTATGTGAGACGGGGCCTTAAGGGTACTGTCACACAGTGGCACTTTGGTCGCTACGACGGCTCGATCCGTGACGTTCCAGCGATATAGTTACGATCTCGCAGTGTCTGACACGCTACTGCGATCAGGGACCCCGCTGAGAATCGTACGTCGTAGCAGATCGTTTGAAACTTTCTTTCGTCGTCAAGTGTCCCGCTGTGGCGGCATGATCGCATCGTGTAACAAAGGTTGTATACGATGTGCGCACAGTAACCAATGGCTTCTACATCGCAAATACGTCATGAAATTATCGCTCCAGCGTCGTGCATTGCGAAGTGTGACCGCTGTCTACGACGCTGGAGCGATATTGGAGTGACGCTGGAGCGTCACGGATCGTGCTGTCGTAGTGACCAAAGTGCCACTGTGAGACAGTACCCTAACTGTCAGCTAATCAAGCATTAAGCTCAACGCTATCCAAGGTGTATGGCCATCTTAAACATTTGTATATGCTTTAGCTGTCAGATTAATGATTTTTGCCAACTTTGCCATAAATATACATGCTTGACTTGACTAGTGCATGTTTTTCCTTTTTTGGCATAAGCATATCTTTGGTGAGAGCTGAGGATAGGTTTTGTTAATATCCAAAATCCCTGAGCCTTTTGTCCCAAACATCTGCAGGCAATGGAGAGTTGGGAGAGCCTCATACACATTAGATTGACGGTCAGTCCTGCTAGATTCAACAGATTGGGCTGACTTTTCTCTAATGTATGAAAACACAAAAAATAAATGAGAAATTACAGCAGATAAATCTGCATATACTCCAATTCTGTGAGCTGTGTCTGAAGTATAGCAATCTGCATTACCCTTAACCTGACAGTTGTGTTAATACGTATACATTTTTTCTTACTCTCTGAGCTCGCTGTATATGGGTAGGACTGACGGATGACACACGAATGCAAATGCAAGTGTTGGCAGTGCATAAGCAGTCTGTAGATGAAAAGAAGAGACACACATAATTAGGTCACATCATTAAATCTAGTAAAAGTCTATGTTCACAATTAACCATTGCAAATGTCATACACATTTGCAATAAAAAAAGAGAGAAATACCAATGAATGTGGAGGTCCCAGAGCAAAAAAATTGATAGATGTGACCTTCCCTTCTATAGGCGCCATAACCTACCTGATTTTATTAGAGCCATACATATGAGAAGTGGCTACATATGTGCACTGTGAGTGGCCTCAATGCAAAATCTCCAACATGTCCCCCAACTATCACAGGTTTTTAATAATAATAGTTTTCTCAAATGGTCTAAAGGGATCTTTTGGCACTTCTTGGCTCCAGGTGGAAGACATGCCCCCGTTGTACTTACGCCCCTGAGCATGGCACTACTCCTTTATATTACTGATGTTTATGGATGCTATGAAGAATGCCAAGTTGGTGATCTCTAAGGGCAACGTCACCAAAATCTCCCAAAAATGCATGTCACTTTTCAAGATGCTGAAAGAAAGTGTGTGTGAAGGAGGTCTAAGCTTTATCTTAAAGCATTACGGTACTTCTTGCTTTGCTGATTCAACCCTGACATGTCTATAATTTGTCTAATAGTGGAAGGGTAGCAATTGATTACTGTGAGGTAATGTTGTATTTATCTAGGAAATACTACTCATACTTATACTCGTGCTATCATGGGAAAGTATCAAATCTAAAATAGCGTGTAAATGAAGTGAATCAATAAATAAGCCAGAAATAAAATGTTAAAGGTTGTTCCAACTCTCAGACATCTGGGGCATATTCACAGGAGGGATAGCCAGTAGTGGGAAATTTGCTTATGAAGAGTGAATAAGCAAATGGCTTGACAAAGGGTCCCATCTATATATATAATTGTCTAAGGGGTACTTCCGTCTTTCTGTCTGCAACTTCCGTCACGGAAATCCCGCGTCACTGATTGGTCTCGCCAGCTGCCTGTCATGGCTGCCGCGACCAATCAGTGACGGGCACAGTCCGATTAGTCCCTCCCTACTCCCCTGCAGTCAGTGCCTGGCGCCCGCGTACTCCCCTCCAGTCACCTCAAACACGGGGATAATACCAGCGGTAACGGACCACATTATGGCGCAGGTAATGCACTCCGTTACCACTGCTATTAACCCTGTGTGTCCCCAACTTTTTACTATTGATGCTCCCTATGCGGCATCAATAGTAAAAAGATGTAATGTTAAAAATAATAAAAAAACAAAAAAACGGCTATTCTCACCTTCCGTCGTCGGACGATGCGCTCGCGCCCACCGCCGACTTCCGTTCCCAGAGATGCATTGCAATATTACCCAGAAGACTTAGCGGTCTGGCGAGACCGCTAAGTCTTCTGGGTAATTTCGCAATGCATCCTGTGAACGGAAGATGGCGGCAGCCGCGTGCGCATTGCCAGGACTTCGCTGGATCCCTGCGGGCGAGTATATAACTATTTTTTATTTTAATTATTTTTTTTAACAGGGATATGGTGCCCACACTGCTAAATACTATGAGGGCTGTGTTATATACTACATGGCTGCTAGATACTGCGTGGGCTGTGCTATATACTATGTGGGCAATGTTAGATACTACATGGCTGCTGTATACTGCGTGGGCTGCGGTATACTGCGTGGGCTGCGGTATACTGCGTGGGCTGTGCTACATACTATGTGGGCTGTGCTACATACTGTTTGGGCTGTGTTATATACTGCCTGATGTAGGCAAAGAGATCCCTGCATCCAACAACGTATACTTAGATTACTGGGTGCAGCCGTTCTCACACAATCAGAGCTTTTAGATTTAGCAATGAAGCAGAGCTGAGTAAGATAACCCCGCCCACACCAGGCTCTCCATGTACATTGTCAATAGACCCTGAGCTGCCTGTCACAGGAGGAGGCCCAGGAGGCCTTTTTCTCGCTATGCTGGTTAGCGATCAGGTTGATCCTTTTTTTTTATTGATAGATCGGGCAATTCTGAACGCGGCAATACCAAATATGTGTAGGTTTGATTTTTTTATTGTTTTATTTTGAATGGGGCGAAAGGGGGGTGATTTAAACTTTTATATTTTTTTATTTTTTCATATATCTTTTTACTTTTTTTTTTTTTACTTTTGCCATGGTTCAATAGCCTCCATGGGAGGCTAGAAGCTGGCACAACTGGATCGGCTCTGCTACATAGCAGCGATCTTCAGATCGCTGCTATGCAGCAGAAATGCAGGTGTGCTATGAGCGCCGACCACAGGGTGGCGCTCACAGCAAGCTGGCATCAGCAACCATAGAGGTCTCAAGGAGACCTCTGGTTGCTATGCCGACACATTGCTGACCCCCGATCATGTGACGGAGGTTGGCGATGCGCTCATTTCCGGCCCGATAGCTGTTTTGAACAGCTGACATGTGCCCGGCTTTGAGGTGGGCTCAGCGCCGGAGCCCACATCAAAGCAGGGGATCCGACCTCCGCAGTAATAGTACGTTGGAGGACGAGAAGGGGTTAAATCTGTATTTTAACCCATACAGCATGCTGTCTTCAGATTACATAGCAAAGCCCTGCTTGCAGATTCCCTTTAAACATGACATTGCATTTCTCGGCTACAAAAAAAGGGTCAGATTATCAGACTTTAGAGATTATGAGAACCTGGAATAAAACAATTTTAAAGCAAAAGATTAACTACCTTAGAATTAAATGTGAAAAACTTTGGTGTACACTGTTCTTCTACTGACGTATTGTAAGCAGTGTGCGACGTTCCATTATTACTTATAGTACATGAAATTTTAAATTTGTTGTAGATCACCTGGAAGAAGAAAAAGCAGAACATAAAAAGTTTAAATAAAAAGAAAAGAGCTATCATTAAATAACTGTATAAATAAAAAAAAATCTTGAAATGCAAATGAAGATATTTCTGAACTTACCACCACAAGGAAAAAAAACATACAGGTCAAGGAGAACCCACTGGTATAGCCAAGGTATCCTGTTTGGAATGAAATATAATGTTTTAGTCTAAAGCTAAGTCCTAAAGCGCTTATAGTTATCTGACGATACTCTTTATATTTTTCTCTTTCGCAGCTGATCTGCATGAGTCTATTTATTTAGCAAGGAACAGCAATAATGCTCTCTACCAGCAGATGGCAGTCACTGAATTTGGATACATATACTACACGTTGCAGGATTTCAGGTATAATCAATTTTTCTTAAAATATTTCAAAATGACAGAAGCTGGAATTCCATGTATTTTATTATCTCTACCCTATTTCGTAACAAATATATTTGTGGAAATAAAATATGTATAACTTGCCAGATTACCGTATGTAATTTAGGATTGGCAGATTCTGTCTTACCTAAATTTTTGAGAAGACACAATGGAAGAATAATTCCAATAGTTACAACAACAAGTAGAAATCGTCCATCCAAATACCATGGCCTGTAAAGCAAAAAGGGATAAATGATGAGTCTGACTGAAGATGAATTGAAAATGCAATAAAATAATGTTTTTAATTTACAGGGACTCCAAAGAATAGGTTGTTTATTGTAACTTCTCTAATTAATATTTTTGCATGAAACACATGGAGAAATTCCAGTATAAACCACTGTAGGTATACACATCACTGCTGAAGAGCCATTTGGCCATCATCGGCAGTTCTGCTTCCTACATGGCTGGATAACGGTAACATGGAACCTTTTTTAGAGTGGAAAAATGTTAAATTGTGTGCTGGTTTTCTGGAGTAATAATCTGTACTTGTTTCCCAACAGGAAAATTATTGAGCACCACTCACAGCAGGAAGAATGTTGGTATCCAATTACAAATATTATGTCCCCTGTGCATTGTTGTAGTGCCTTCATGTAATGTATGATTGCAAAGCAGGGTGGAATTAATGATGTTATAAAAGTGAGTAAAATAAATGAATAAAAATAATGAACTCTGCCATGTGCATGAGTCCTTAATCCCTTAACGACCGCAGTTACACATAAAAATAGCAGCCGCTAAGGGGCCTTCAAAACTGTTTTAAAGCTGGGATTGGGAATAAAGGTAATAGCGCCCCCAAAGTAGGAAAATCTCCTGGGTTTCAGCTCCGGGGCTAGCTGAGACTATGAAGAACATGATTAGGGATGGATTCTCCGGTCTCCAATCACGTAAAAAAGTGAGATCTTGTGTAAAAAAAATTTTTTTTCTCTTCTCTGACATGATATAACATGTCATAGGACAGAGAAATGGTGTCCACAAGCCCCACACGGTATCTTAGTACCAGATTCATCATCCCCTGGCCCTCCTCCTCCTCCTCTGCATGAAGCAAAATGGCGGGCGCATGCACAGTGCTCCGGCTGAGGGCTGCTGGCCAACACCCGGCAACCGCAAGAATTTTTCCTACTGGTTCCTGACTTTTGATCACTCTGATAGAACCTATCACAGTGATCAAAAGCCCAATAATTAGTACATAGGATAGCACTTGGGCTGTGCCTCGTTGTGCACCCCTTGTTCATTCCTCCCCTGTGTCAATCCCTTAGTCAGATTACTTTTCTTATTTTTTTTTTTATTTTATAACTTGTATTTATTTCATTCTTTGCAGTGAGGGTTAGGCTTAGGGTTAAAGTAAAAAAAAAAAAAAAAAGATGATCTGACGACATATTCAATAGGACAACCTAATGTTATCAAATTCTGTATAGTTCAAAATCCTCACTATACCCCTGGATACAAACCTTGAAGTGTGCAGTTGCCAGAATGAGGTCACTTGTGGGGGGTTTCTCTTTTTTAGGCAACTTAGGGGCCCTGCAGATGCAACATGGTGCCCACAATCTCTTTCATCCAAATTTGTGTTCCAAAATTCAAATATTGCTCGAAGCGCTTTGTCCAAACAGAACTTTTTGACTACATTTGGGGTATCGCTGTGTTTGAAAGAAAGTAGGTAACAAACTTTGGGGTCCATTTTTTTGGTGTTACTGCTTGCAAAAGTCATAAAATTTGGGCTAAAGCAATTTTGCATTAATTTTTGAGTAGCACCTGAAGGGTTAAAAAAAATTCCGGGTTTAAAGTGTTTGAGGGGTGCAGTTTTTAAAATGGCCTCACTTTTGTGGCGTTTCCAATATATAGGGCCCTCAAAGTCCATTAAAATCTGAATAGGTTCCTAAAGGAACCAGGTTTTGCAAATTTGTTGAAAAAAACTAGAAATTGCTCCAACACTTTTAACCCTTCTAGCATCCTAACAAAATAAAATGTCATTTGAAAAATTATGCAGATGTAGAGTAGACATATGGAAAATGTTATTTATTAATTATTTTGAACAGTTTCAAAAATTACGATTTTTTTTTTCTTCAAAATTTTCGCCAAAATTGCAATATTTTCACAAATAAACGCAAGTCATCTCAAACATATTTTACCACGATCATGAAGTACTATATGTCACTAAGAAACAGAATTACTGGGATATGTTGAAGTGTTTCAGAGTTATTACCTCATAAAGTGACACTGGTCAGATTTCTAAAATTTGGCCTGGCATTAGCTCTGTCACTAAGGGGTTAAAAGGGTATTCTGTTAGCTCTGTATAGAAAATAAATGGTGCTGTGTTCAAGCATGCGCATTGCCACTCTATTTCCACAGACTACAAAAGTGTCCCATCCATTTGGGTTCTGCTTTACCTCCATATGCTTTTGATTTCGTACTTAGGCATACATAATTTGTTTTTTCCTTTGGATTTCTTGACATGCTCTACCGGAATAAGTACAGAAGTTCTCCATTTATAAAGAAAATGTTTCTGTACACACAAAGTCTGACAGAGCCTCTAAGGCTGTGTATGGAGACCAGGCAGCACTGTGCTAAGGAGCCATATGTCCCCTATGCATTGTTGTAGTGCCTTTATGTATTTTTCCTGCCACATGAATGAGCCCCGAAGCCTGTTTTCACCTTAATGACCAGGCCAAATATTACAATTCTGACCACTGTCACTTTATGAGGTAATAACTCTCGAACACTTCATCGAATCCCACCGATTCTGAGACTGTTTTTTAGTGACACATTGTTTTTCATGATAGTGGTAAATTTTGGTCAATATGATTTGCGTTTATGTATGAAAATAACAAAAATATGACGGAAAAACTAGAAAATTTCGCAATTTTCAAACTTTGATTTTTTTATGCCCTTAAACCAGTGAGTTACATCACATAAAATAGCTAATAAATAATGACAATAGCACAAAACTCCCGCGCTATAGTACCTGATAACAACAAGTACCCTACAGCTGTACAAGAAAGCAAACCTAAAATATGGTCAAAAGGAGGTATTGTGATGTGTAGCTCTCAGCTTGTGATGTCATGCTTTTGTCACTCTCCCGCTTGCCTCGTTAGCCAGCAGTGTTGTTTTGGGCAGAAGCGCGCTGCATTTCAATACTCCAATAAGTCTTGGGGAAGCAACACTCCCACAGCATATCGCTCGCTCCCCAAGGCCTTCCCCAGCATCTATTTGTGAGGACGGAAGCTACAGCTGACCCAATACAGTAAGGAACAAATTCGTATTATCTGTGGGAAGCATGCATCCCCGAGCATACTAGCCTGCAGCTCTTTCCCACACAAGCATTACCTTAGTGTCATGGGTCAGTCCATCTCATTCTGGATTTTTATTTATCAATGGCAGCTACCCAATCCCATAGGACACATCACAATACGTCCTTTTGATTGTATTTTAGGTTTGCTTTATTGTACAGCTATAGGGCATTTGTTGTAATTAGGTACTATAGCGTGGGAGTTTTGTAGCTATTCCCATTTTTTAATTATCATTCAGACAGGTTGGCACACAGAACCTGTGTAACTCCCAGCAGCTTTAGTCACCACGTACGTGGGAGCACCAGTGTGTTAATTGTGTTTTTTAGATAATAAATAACATTTACCATGACTACTTTGTTTAATTTTTTTTTGTTAGGAAGTTAGAAGAGTTTTTCATTTTCACAAGGGTAACAGGAGAAAATGGACCATACAAGTTGTTGTACAATTTGTCCCGAGCACGCCCCATACATGGTGGAAAACTACTATTTGGGTGCATGGCAGGGCTCAGAAGGGAAGGAGCACTAATTGACTTTTGGAGCACAAAGTTGGCTTGAATAGATAGCGGACGCCATGCCGTGTTTGCAGAGCTCCTGATGTGCCTAAACAGTGGAAATCCCCACAAGTGACACCATTTTAGAAGCTACATCCCTCAAGGAATTTATCTAGAGGCGTGATGAGCATCTTGAACCCACATGTGTTTCACAGAATTTTATAACATTGAAAGTTTTTCCCACAAAAATTTTTCTTTCAACCAAAATGTTTCATTTTTACAAGCATAACAGTAGAAAATAGTACATATAATTTGTTGCGCAATTTCTCCTGAGTACACAGGTAACCCATATGTGGTGGAAAACTACTGTTTGGGCACATGACAGGGCTCCGAAATGAAGGAGCACCATTTGACTTTTGTAGAGCAAAATTGGCTGGAATAGACAGCAGACACCATGTTGCTTTTGCAGAGCCTCTGATGTGCCACAAGTGACCCCATTTTGGAAACTACACCCCTCCAGGAATGTATCTATGGTGTGGTGAGCATCTTGAACCTATAGGTGCTTCCAGGTGGTGAAAACTACACATTAATTTTTTTCCCCAAAAATGTTGCTGTAGCCTCAATTTTTTTATTTTCATAAGAGTAACAAGTGGACCACCCAATTTTTTAGCGTTTTTTCTTGAAAAGGCCAATGCCCCATGTGTTTTGGGAAACAACTGTTTGTGTACAGGGGAGAGCTCCAAAACAAATTTACATCTTGGGAAACAGTCTTTGCTTGTATGGTTTGTAAGCACCATGCCACTTTTATAGAGCCCCTTTACTGCCAGAAAAGCGGTAATCTCCCACAAATGACTCCATTTTGGAAACCACTCCCTTCAAGGAATTCATCAAGTGGTGCGATGAGGATATTGAACCCACAGGTGAATCACAATTTTATAACATTGAGACATGAAAATGAAATAGAACTTTTTTTACATGTTGTTTTAGCCCTAAATTTTTAATTTTCACAAAGAATAATAGGGGGAAATGGACCTATACTTTTTTGAAGCAATATCTTCTGAATCCAGCATTACCCTATCTGTGGTCATACACTTTTGTGTGGACGTACAGCATGGCTCAGAAGAGACAGAGAACGCCATTTGATTTTTAAGGTGCAGAGATTCCTGGAGTAAATGGGCACAATTTGCAGAGCCCCTTAAGCTTCCAAAACAACATAAATCCCCCAAAATACCCCATTTTACAAATTACACTGAGGGAAATCATCTAGGTGTGTAGTGACTATTTTGACCACACTGGCGTTCTCCAGAAATTAGTGCGCAGTTGATATTGCAGAGTGAAACTTGCAAATATGCAATTTTAGTGCCCAATACATAGTGGCCGGTAGGGTTGAGCGAAACGGGTCGATCATTTTCAAAAGTCGCCGACTTTTGGCTAAGTCGGCGTCTCATGAAACCCGATCCGACCCCTGTGCTTGTCGGCCATGCGGTACGCGACTTTCGCGCCAAAGTCGCGTTTCAATGACGCGAAAAGCGCCATTTCTCAGCCAATGAAGGTGAACGCAGAGTGTGGGCAGCGTGATGACATAGATCCTGGTCCCCACCATCTTAGAGAAGGGCATTGCAGTGATTGGCTTGCTGTCTGCGGCGTCACAGGGGCTATAAAGGGGCGTTCCCGCCGACCGCCATCTTACTGCTGCTGATCTGAGCTTAGGGACAGGTTGCTGCCGCTTCGTCAGAAGCAGGGAGAGCGTTAGGCAGGGTCCACTAACCACCAAACCGCTTGTGCTGCAGCGATTTCCACTGTCCAACACCACCTTCGGTGTGCAGGGACTGTGGAAGCTATTTTTTTTTTTTTTTCCCCTCAGCGCTGTAGCTCATTGGGCTGCCCTAGAAGGCTCCGTGATAGCTGTATTGCTGTGTGTACGCCACTGTGGAAACCAACTGCTTTTTTCAAAGCACATATCCTCTTGTTCCTTCCTTTCTGCACAGCTATCTTTTTTGTTTGTCCACACTTTTTATTTAATTTGTGCATCAGTCCACTCCTATTGCTGCCTGCCATACCTGGCTTACATTACTGCAGGGAGATAGTAATTGTAGGACAGTTTTTTTTTTTTTTTTGTTTTTTTTTTGTGGGAGATTAAGATTGGCATTTCTGCTACAGTGCCATCCCTGTGTGTGCCATCTCTCACTGAGTGGGCCATAGAAAGCCTATTTATTTTTTCCGTGATTTGTGTTCTAAAATCTACCTCAACACAAAAACACTACATCAATCAGTGGGAGAAAAATATTGGCCTCAGTCAGGGCTTGTGTGCCACTGCTGTGTGTGCTATCTCTCATTCAGTGGGCTATAGCAAGCCTATTTTTTTTTTTTTTTTTTTAATATTATTTGGTTTCTAAAGTCTCCCTGAAAAAACAAAAAATACATAAAAAAACAGTGGGAGAGTAATATTGCCCTTTCAGCTTGTGTGCCAGTCTTGACTCCTGGGTGTGCCACCTCTCTCCCTTTCATTCAGTGGGCCATAGAAAGCCTATTTATTTTTTCCGTGATTTGTGTTCTAAATTCTACCTCAACACAAAAACACTACATCAATCAGTGGGAGAAAAATATTGGCCTCAGTCAGGGCTTGTGTGCCACTGCTGTGTGTGCTATCTCTCATTCAGTGGGCTATAGCAAGCCTATTTTTTTTTTTTTTTTTTTAATATTATTTGGTTTCTAAAGTCTCCCTGAAAAAAAAAAAAAAACCTAAAAAAACAGTGGGAGAGTAATATTGCCCTTTCAGCTTGTGTGCCAGTCTTGACTCCTGGGTGTGCCACCTCTCTCCCTCTCATTCAGTGGGCCATAGAAAGCCTATTTATTTATTTTTTTTAATATTATTTGGTTTCTAATTCTCCCTGAAAAAAAAAAAAAAAACCTAAAAAAACAGTGGGAGAATAATATTGCCCTTTCAGCTTGTGTGCCAGTCTTGACTCCTGGGTGTGCCACCTCTCTCCCTCTCATTCAGTGGGCCATAGAAAGCCTATTTATTTTTTTTTTTAAATATTATTGGGTTTCTAAAGTCTCCCTGAAAAAACAAAAAATACATAAAAAAACAGTGGGAGAGTAATATTGCCCTTTCAGCTTGTGTGCCAGTCTTGACTCCTGGGTGTGCCACCTCTCTCCCTTTCATTCAGTGGGCCATAGAAAGCCTATTTATTTTTTCCGTGATTTGTGTTCTAAATTCTACCTCAACACAAAAACACTACATCAATCAGTGGGAGAAAAATATTGGCCTCAGTCAGGGCTTGTGTGCCACTGCTGTGTGTGCTATCTCTCATTCAGTGGGCTATAGCAAGCCTATTTTTTTTTTTTTTTTTTAATATTATTTGGTTTCTAAAGTCTCCCTGAAAAAAAAAAAAAACCCTAAAAAAACAGTGGGAGAGTAATATTGCCCTTTCAGCTTGTGTGCCAGTCTTGACTCCTGGGTGTGCCACCTCTCTCCCTCTCATTCAGTGGGCCATAGAAAGCCTTTTTTTTTTTTGGTTTTTTTAATATTATTTGGTTTCTAAAGTCTCCCTGAAAAAAACAAAAAAAACATAAAAAACAGTGGGAGAGTAATATTGCCCTTTCAGCTTGTGCGCCAGTCTTGACTCCTGGTTGTGCCACCTCTCTCTCTCTAATTGTGGGCCATAGAAAGCCTTTTTTTTTTTTTTTTTTTTAATATTATTTGGTTTCTAAAGTCTCCCTGAGAAAAAAAAATAAATAAATTAGGTGGGAGATTAATATTGACATTAGTGCTTGAGTGACAGTCCTGCGTGTGTGTCATCTCTGTGATTTTGTGCCACAGAAAACAGAGTGTGTAACATTGTGCCTGATTTTCCTTGTGGTCTCACCAACCTGTTAAGGGATATTGAAATCATACTGAAGTTATAGCTCACCGTGTAAGTTGTTTGACAGCAACAAATAAAGTTACTTTGGTTAAGATTTTAAAACAATGAGGAAGTCTGGTGCAAGAGGTCGTCGTGGGCGTTCATTGTCAGCTGGTAATGATGGTAGTGGTAGTGGAGCATCAGGTGGTCGTGGGGATAAAAATATTCCACCTAAGTCTGGAGCTGTGGAGCCAGTTTCGTCGTCAGGCTACACAAGGCCTCGAACGCTCTCTTTTCTGGGAGTAGGAAAACCGCTTTTAAAGGCGGAGCAGCAACAGCAAGTTTTGGCTTACATTGCAGACTCAGCCTCTAGCTCTTTTGCCTCCTCTTCCGAAACTGGTAAATGTAAAAGCAGCGCGTCGCTTGTGGATGTTCACGGTCAGGGACAAGTCGCTTCCTTGTCCTCCTCAGCAAAAACTACAACAAGAGAGAAGGATGCAGCAGGCGACACAACGGGTCACTCCATGGAGCTCTTTACACATACCGTCCCTGGCTTAGAAAGTGAAACATTTAACAGGCCATGCCCATTACAAGTATATTCTGACATGGAGTGCACTGATGCACAGCCACAGCCAGAGTACTATGCTGCTCCTTTGACTCAGACCACCACATTGCCCTCTCAGGGTACAGATCCACAATCAGACCCTGATGAGACTATGTTGCCCCGCCACGAACGCTATACCACCGACCGACACAGTGACACAGACGAAGTTGCACACGAGCTCGAAGAGGAGGTAATAGATGACCCAGTTATTGACCCCGATTGGCAGCCATTGGGGGAACAGGGTGCAGGCGGCAGTAGTTCAGAAGCGGAGGTGGAGGAGGGGCCGCAGCAGGCATCAACATCGCAACAGGTTCCATCTGCCGGGCCCGTATCTGGACCAAAACGCGTGTCAAAGCCAAAACCTGTTGGAGCACAGCGTTGCCATCCGGTTAAAGCTCAGTCTGCAATCCCTGAAAAGGGATCCGAGTCTAGGAAGAGTGCAGTCTGGCATTTTTTTAAACAACATCCAACTGATCAGCGCAAAGTCATCTGTCAAAAATGTTCAACTAGCTTAAGCAGAGGTCAGAATCTGAAAAGTCTAAATACTAGTTGCATGCATAGACACTTAACCACCATGCATTTTCAAGCCTGGACTAACTACCAAACGTCCCTCAAGGTTGTAGCACCCTCGGCCAATGAAGCTAGTCAGCAACGCAACATCCCTTCCGTCACTGTAAGGCCACCATTTTCCGCACCACCGGCAGTATCTGTGCAGGTTTCTTTGCCAGCCAAAAGCAGTCAGGGTCAGGGAATCACCAGTTTTGTAGGAGGAAATATTGCATCTAGGGCACCGGCGGAAACAATACCGTCTCCAACCGTCTCTCAGTCTGCCATGTACACCGGCACACCCGAAAGTTCCACGATCTCCAGCTCTCCAGTCCAGCTCACCCTACATGAGACTCTGGTTAGAAAAAGGAAGTACTTATCCTCGCATCCGCGTACACAGGGTTTTAACGCCCACATAGCTAGACTAATCTCGTTAGAGATGATGCCCTACCGGTTAGTTGAAAGCGAAGCTTTCAAAGCCCTGATGGAGTACGCTGAACCACGATACGAGCTACCCAGTCGACACTTTTTTTCCAGAAAAGCCATCCCAGCCCTGCACCAGCATGTTAAACAGCGCATCGTCCATGCACTCAGGCAATCTGTGAGTACAAAGGTGCACCTGACTACAGATGCATGGACCAGTAGGCATGGCCAGGGACGTTATGTGTCCATCACGGCACACTGGGTGAATGTGGTGGATGCAGGGTCCACAGGCGACATCAATTTAGGGACAGTTGTGCCTAGCCCACGGTCTAGGAAACAGTTGGCTGTAGGCGTTCGCACCCCCTCCTCCTCCTCCTCCTCGTCCTCCTGCAGAAGCTACAGCTCTTCCACAGAACGCAGTCTGCCAACCACTCCATCGGCAGATGACACTGTTGCACACCAGTTGTCCCATTATGGGCCAGCTACTGCCAAGCGTCAGCAGGCTGTATTGGCTATGAAGTGCTTGGGCGACAATAGACACACCGCGGAAGTTCTGTCCGAGTTCTTGCAACAAGAAACGCAGTCGTGGCTGGGCACAGTAGATCTTGAGGCAGGCAAGGTAGTGAGTGATAACGGAAGGAATTTCATGGCTGCCATCTCCCTTTCCCAACTGAAACACATTCCTTGCCTGGCTCACACCTTAAACCTGGTGGTGCAGTGCTTATTGAAAACTTATCCTGGGTTCTCCGACCTGCTCCTCAAAGTGCGTGCACTTTGCTCACATATCCGACGTTCGCCTGTACACGCCAGCCGTATGCAGACCTATCAGCGGTCTTTGAACCTTCCCCAGCATCGCCTAATCATAGACGTTGCAACAAGGTGGAACTCAACACTGCACATGCTTCAGAGACTGTGCGAACAGAGGCGTGCTGTTATTTATTTGTGGGAGGATACACGGGCAGGCAGTAGGATGGCAGACATGGAGTTGTCAGGTGTGCAGTGGTCTAAGATACAAGACATGTGTCAAGTCCTTCAGTGCTTTGAGGAATGCACACGGCTGGTTAGTGCAGACAACGCCGTAATAAGCATGAGCATCCCCCTAATGCGTCTGCTGATGCAAAGTTTGACGCACATAAAGGAGCAGGCGTCTGCACCAGAGGAAGAGGAAAGCCTTGATGACAGTCAGCCATTGTCTGGTCAGGGCAGTGTACAGGACGAGGTAGCGGGCGAAGAGGAGGTGGAGGACGAGGAGGATGATGGGGATGAGTATATTTTTAATGCCGAACCTTTCCCGGGGGCACAGGAATTTGGTTGCGTGTCACGGCCGGGTTCTGGTTTTTTGAGGGACACAAGTGACGTAGATTTGCCTGCAACTGCCCCTCAACCAATCACAACCGGAGATTTGACAACTGGAACTTTGGCCCACATGGCGGATTATGCCTTACGTATCCTAAAAAGGGACACACGCATTACGAAAATGATGAACGATGACGATTACTGGTTGGCCTGCCTCCTTGATCCACGCTATAAAGGCAAATTGCAAAATATTATGCCACATGAGAACTTGGAACTAATATTAGCAACCAAACAATCAACTCTTGTTGACCGTTTGCTTCAGGCATTCCCAGCACACAGCGCACGTGATCGTTCTCACACGAGCTCCAGGGGGCAGCAGACTAGGAGTGTTAGGGGTGCACACATCAGAAGTGGCGTTGGACAGAGGGGTTTTCTGACCAGGTTGTGGAGTGATTTTGCTATGACCGCAGACAGGACAGGTACTGCTGCATCAATTGAAAGTGACAGGAGACAACATTTGTCCAGTATGGTTACTAACTATTTTTCATCCCTTATCGATGTTCTCCCTCAACCGTCATTCCCATTTGATTACTGGGCCTCCAAATTAGACACCTGGCCAGAATTGGCAGAATATGCATTGCAGGAGCTTGCTTGCCCGGCAGCAAGTGTCCTATCAGAAAGAGTATTCAGTGCTGCAGGTTCAATATTAACCGAAAAAAGGACTCGTCTGGCTACCCAAAATGTTGACGATCTAACATTCATTAAAATAAACCACAACTGGATTTCGAAATCTTTTGCCCCACCTTGCCCGGCCGACACCTAGCTTTCCTATGAAAAGCTCTTGCCTGTGAATTACTTTTCTAATGTCTAATTTGCTGCAGCTGATTGTACAGCATACGACATGTTTACACCTCCCTAAATGGCAAAACTCCCCACACGGGGCCGTGGTATCGCGACTTGGCGCAAGCACCCGTGAGACTGCTGTTTGTCTGAAGAGGTGGGTGTGCTCGCTTTTGGTTGACGGCATTGCTACTGGGTCCCTCATAGTACAATGTAGTGTCTCTGGCGGTGGTGGTGCGCACCCAACGTCAGACACACCGTTGTAACATGAGGGGCCCTGGGGCGGTCCCGCCGGCCTCAAGAGAGTTCCCCCCTACCCCAGCTCAAAATGTGCTCTACCATGTGCAAAATTATGTCGCACAGCTCCACCAATCTTTAGTCTATTCGCTGACATCATTCAATGTCTGGCACTGACAATACAAATTTGTAGACATCTATGATGCAACTTAAAGTAGTCTGTGTCTGTGTCCTATATTGGCACCATTAAATAGTTACTGCCAAATTACTATGTCAGAAACTCAGTAGATGAGCCCACCCCTGTACCTAAGTATGCCACCTTTTTTTTTTGTTTTGGTTGTTTTGCGAGACATTAACATCTATTTATATTTTGGGAGTACTGGGACAGACACTCCTTGCACTACTCCTCCACTCACCACCAAGCTGCCTGTGTATCCATGTAACCGCTGTAAAACTGCCATGAGCCTATTGTTTGTTATTTTAGGCCTTTGATAGCCTGTCTGCGGCCCCTACTTGCAATACTCCTCCACTGACCACCAAGCTGCCTGCCCGTGTATCCATGTAACCGCTGTAAAACTGCCATGAGCCTATTGTTTGTTATTTTAGGCCTTTGATAGCCTGTCTGCGGTCCCTACTTTAAATACTCCTCCACTGACCACCAAGCTGCCTGCCCGTGTATCCATGTAACCGCTGTGAAACTGCCATGAGCCTATTGTTTGTTATGTTAGGCCTTTGATAGCCTGTCTGCGGTCCCTACTTTAAATACTCCTCCACTGACCAGACCACTGCTGCCCGTGTACCCCTGGAACCAATTATAAAGTGCCTACAGCCAGCCCATTTTCTTATGTTAGGCCTTTGAAGCCTGTCTGCGGTCCCTACTTTAAATACTCCTCCACTGACCACCAAGCTGCCTGCCCGTGTATCCATGTAACCGCTGTAAAACTGCCATGAGCCTATTGTTTGTTATTTTAGGCCTTTGATAGCCTGTCTGCGGTCCCTACTTTAAATACTCCTCCACTGACCACCAAGCTGCCTGCCCGTGTATCCATGTAACCGCTGTGAAACTGCCATGAGCCTATTGTTTGTTATGTTAGGCCTTTGATAGCCTGTCTGCGGTCCCTACTTTAAATACTCCTCCACTGACCAGACCACTGCTGCCCGTGTACCCCTGGAACCAATTATAAAGTGCCTACAGCCAGCCCATTTTCTTATGTTAGGCCTTTGAAGCCTGTCTGCGGTCCCTACTTTAAATACTCCTCCACTGACCACCAAGCTGCCTGCCCGTGTATCCATGTAACCGCTGTAAAACTGCCATGAGCCTATTGTTTGTTATTTTAGGCCTTTGATAGCCTGTCTGCGGTCCCTACTTTAAATACTCCTCCACTGACCACCAAGCTGCCTGCCCGTGTATCCATGTAACCGCTGTGAAACTGCCATGAGCCTATTGTTTGTTATGTTAGGCCTTTGATAG
Organism: Ranitomeya variabilis; assembly: GCF_051348905.1. Classification (NCBI taxonomy): domain Eukaryota; kingdom Metazoa; phylum Chordata; class Amphibia; order Anura; family Dendrobatidae; genus Ranitomeya; species Ranitomeya variabilis. The sequence continues at coordinate 446,986,674 of NC_135236.1, read as the reverse complement.
CCTGTCTGCGGTCCCTACTTTAAATACTCCTCCACTGACCAGACCACTGCTGCCCGTGTACCCCTGGAACCAATTATAAAGTGCCTACAGCCAGCCCATTTTCTTATGTTAGGCCTTTGAAGCCTGTCTGCGGTCCCTACTTTAAATACTCCTCCACTGACCAGACCACTGCTGCCCGTGTACCCCTGGAACCAATTATAAAGTGCCTACAGCCAGCCCATTTTCTTATGTTAGGCCTTTGAAGCCTGTCTGCGGTCCCTACTTTAAATACTCCTCCACTCACCACCACCAAGCTGCCTGCCCGTGTATCCATGTAACCGCTGTGAAACTGCCATGAGCCTATTGTTTGTTATGTTAGGCCTTTGATAGCCTGTCTGCGGCCCCTACTTGCAATACTCCTCCACTGACCACCAAGCTGCCTGCCCGTGTATCCATGTAACCGCTGTAAAACTGCCATGAGCCTATTGTTTGTTATTTTAGGCCTTTGATAGCCTGTCTGCGGTCCCTACTTTAAATACTCCTCCACTGACCACCAAGCTGCCTGCCCGTGTATCCATGTAACCGCTGTGAAACTGCCATGAGCCTATTGTTTGTTATGTTAGGCCTTTGATAGCCTGTCTGCGGTCCCTACTTTAAATACTCCTCCACTGACCAGACCACTGCTGCCCGTGTACCCCTGGAACCAATTATAAAGTGCCTACAGCCAGCCCATTTTCTTATGTTAGGCCTTTGAAGCCTGTCTGCGGTCCCTACTTTAAATACTCCTCCACTGACCACCAAGCTGCCTGCCCGTGTATCCATGTAACCGCTGTAAAACTGCCATGAGCCTATTGTTTGTTATTTTAGGCCTTTGATAGCCTGTCTGCGGTCCCTACTTTAAATACTCCTCCACTGACCACCAAGCTGCCTGCCCGTGTATCCATGTAACCGCTGTGAAACTGCCATGAGCCTATTGTTTGTTATGTTAGGCCTTTGATAGCCTGTCTGCGGTCCCTACTTTAAATACTCCTCCACTGACCAGACCACTGCTGCCCGTGTACCCCTGGAACCAATTATAAAGTGCCTACAGCCAGCCCATTTTCTTATGTTAGGCCTTTGAAGCCTGTCTGCGGTCCCTACTTTAAATACTCCTCCACTGACCACCAAGCTGCCTGCCCGTGTATCCATGTAACCGCTGTAAAACTGCCATGAGCCTATTGTTTGTTATTTTAGGCCTTTGATAGCCTGTCTGCGGTCCCTACTTTAAATACTCCTCCACTGACCACCAAGCTGCCTGCCCGTGTATCCATGTAACCGCTGTGAAACTGCCATGAGCCTATTGTTTGTTATGTTAGGCCTTTGATAGCCTGTCTGCGGTCCCTACTTTAAATACTCCTCCACTGACCAGACCACTGCTGCCCGTGTACCCCTGGAACCAATTATAAAGTGCCTACAGCCAGCCCATTTTCTTATGTTAGGCCTTTGAAGCCTGTCTGCGGTCCCTACTTTAAATACTCCTCCACTGACCACCAAGCTGCCTGCCCGTGTATCCATGTAACCGCTGTAAAACTGCCATGAGCCTATTGTTTGTTATTTTAGGCCTTTGATAGCCTGTCTGCGGTCCCTACTTTAAATACTCCTCCACTGACCACCAAGCTGCCTGCCCGTGTATCCATGTAACCGCTGTAAAACTGCCATGAGCCTATTGTTTGTTATTTTAGGCCTTTGATAGCCTGTCTGCAGCCCCTACTTGCAATACTCCTCCACTGACCACACCAATGCTGCCCGTGTACCCCTGGAACCTATTTAAAAGTTCATAGAGCCTAGTTATATATTTTATTTACTATTAATAAGGCCATGATGGACTACGCTGTACCACGCTACAAGCTAACCAGTCGACACTTCTTTTGCGAGAAAAGCCATCCCAACCCTCCACCAGCATGTAGAAGACCGCATTGTCCATGCACTCTGGCAATTTGTGAGTACAAAGGTGCACCTGACAACAGACGCATGGACCTGTAGGCATGGCCACGGAAGATTACGTGTCCATTACGGCGCAATGGGTTAATGTGGTGGATGCATGGTCCACAGGGGACAGCCTACTAAGTCTGTCTGCAGTCCCTAATTCAAATTGTCCTCCACTGTCTAAATCGGAACTTCCACCTTCTGGCTTTCGGCCTATAGTATCAGAAATTAAACTGCATTTGGCCTTCAACTTTGGTTAGGGCCTACTAACGGCTTCTGCCCCTCCCTGGTGTTGCCCTCAACTAAATAAAGCTGAGCTTCAACCTTCTGCTCCAAATTACCATTTTGAAAAATGCAATAGGCTTTTCAGGCCTACTAAAGGTGTCTGTCTGTGTGCCCCTGCCTGGTGTTGTCCTCAACTAAATAAAGCTGAGCTTCAACCTTCCGGCTCTCATTAAGTGGTTTTAAAAAAAAAAAATGGTGGTTAGGGCCTACTAACGGCTTCTGCCCCTCCCTGGTGTTGCCCTCAACTAAATAAAGCTGAGCTTCAACCTTCTGCTCCAAATTACCATTTTGAAAAATGCAATAGGCTTTTCCGGCCTACTAAAGGTGTCTGTCTGTGTGCCCCTCCCTGGTGTTGTCCTCAACTAAATAAAGCTGAGCTTCAACCTTCCGGCTCTCATTATGTGGTTTTAAAAAAAAAAATGGTGGTTAGGGCCTACTAACGGCTTCTGCCCCTCCCTGGTGTTGTCCTCAACTAAATAAAGCTGAGCTTCAACCTTCCGGCTCTCATTAAGTGGTTTAAAAAAAAAAAATGGTGGTTAGGGCCTACTAACGGCTTCTGCCCCTCCCTGGTGTTGTCCTCAACTAAATAAAGCTGAGCTTCAACCTTCCGGCTCTCATTAAGTGGTTTTAAAAAAAAAAATGGTGGTTAGGGCCTACTAACGGCTTCTGCCCCTCCCTGGTGTTGCCCTCAACTAAATAAAGCTGAGCTTCAACCTTCTGCTCCAAATTACCATTTTGAAAAATGCAATAGGCTTTTCAGGCCTACTAAAGGTGTCTGTCTGTGTGCCCCTCCCTGGTGTTGTCCTCAACTAAATAAAGCTGAGCTTCAACCTTCCGGCTCTCATTATGTGGTTTTAAAAAAAAAAATGGTGGTTAGGGCCTACTAACGGCTTCTGCCCCTCCCTGGTGTTGCCCTCAACTAAATAAAGCTGAGCTTCAACCTTCTGCTCCAAATTACCATTTTGAAAAATGCAATAGGCTTTTCAGGCCTACTAAAGGTGTCTGTCTGTGTGCCCCTCCCTGGTGTTGTCCTCAACTAAATAAAGCTGAGCTTCAACCTTCCGGCTCTCATTATGTGGTTTTAAAAAAAAAAATGGTGGTTAGGGCCTACTAACGGCTTCTGCCCCTCCCTGGTGTTGTCCTCAACTAAATAAAGCTGAGCTTCAACCTTCCGGCTCTCATTATGTGGTTTTAAAAAAAAAATGGTGGTTAGGGCCTACTAACGGCTTCTGCCCCTCCCTGGTGTTGCCCTCAACTAAATAAAGCTGAGCTTCAACCTTCTGCTCCAAATTACCATTTTGAAAAATGCAATAGGCTTTTCAGGCCTACTAAAGGTGTCTGTCTGTGTGCCCCTCCCTGGTGTTGTCCTCAACTAAATAAAGCTGAGCTTCAACCTTCCGGCTCTCATTATGTGGTTTTAAAAAAAAAAATGGTGGTTAGGGCCTACTAACGGCTTCTGCCCCTCCCTGGTGTTGTCCTCAACTAAATAAAGCTGAGCTTCAACCTTCTGCTCCAAATTACCATTTTGAAAAATGCAATAGGCTTTTCAGGCCTACTAAAGGTGTCTGTCTGTGTGCCCCTCCCTGGTGTTGTCCTCAACTAAATAAAGCTGAGCTTCAACCTTCCGGCTCTCATTAAGTGGTTTTTAAAAAAAAATGGTGGTTAGGGCCTACTAACGGCTTCTGCCCCTCCCTGGTGTTGCCCTCAACTAAATAAAGCTGAGCTTCAACCTTCTGCTCCAAATTACCATTTTGAAAAATGCAATAGGCTTTTCAGGCCTACTAAAGGTGTCTGTCTGTGTGCCCCTCCCTGGTGTTGTCCTCAACTAAATAAAGCTGAGCTTCAACCTTCCGGCTCTCATTAAGTGGTTTTAAAAAAAAAATGGTGGTTAGGGCCTACTAACGGCTTCTGCCCCTCCCTGGTGTTGCCCTCAACTAAATAAAGCTGAGCTTCAACCTTCTGCTCCAAATTACCATTTTGAAAAATGCAATAGGCTTTTCCGGCCTACTAAAGGTGTCTGTCTGTGTGCCCCTGCCTGGTGTTGCCCTCAACTAAATAAAGCTGAGCTTCAACCTTCTGCTCCAAATTACCATTTTAAAAAATGCAATAGGCTTTTCCGGCCTACTAAAGGTGTCTGCCCCTCCCTGGTGTTGTCCTCAACTGAACAAAGCTGAGCTTCCACATTCTGGCTTTCGCCCTATACTATCAGATATTAAACTGCATTTGGCCTACTAGTGTGGTTAGGCCCTTGAAACAGTGTCTGCTGCTCTTGGGTTTGCTACTCCACTGAACAAAGCAATGCCGCCTGTTTAGTCCTGTTACCAATTTTGAACTGCATGTAGCCTACTTTATTCTTTGGCCCTATATCTGTTTCCTCCTCATCCTGCCCATTGCCCAGCCACTGCTAAATGAGTCTGCTGGTACATTGACCTAGACCACTACATTCCCCTTGTACTCTACACAGCCAGAATCTGTCCCTGCTGAAAGTAAGGTTCCCCTTCCCGCATGTTATACCACCTTACACAGGGACAAAGAGGAAGGTGCAGATGAAAGTGCAGGTTCCTTCATCAGGTGGGGGGGCATACTCGTTGGCGACGTCACTGGCACAGGGCCCCTCAGAGTACGCAAAAGTGTCGCTGCTGGTGGGAGGCGCCCCCGCCATGCAAACACACCGCCGTACTTTGAGGGGCCCTGTGCCAGTGGCAATGCGAACGAGTGGGCCCCCCCCCTGCTTGCTCAGGATCACAGCACTTGCAACTTTTAAATACTTACCTTTCCCTGCAACACCGCCGTGACGTAGTCCGCATTTCCTGGGCCCACGAAAAACTTGAGCCAGCCCTACTCCCCCCACAACTTTCCCCCAATTCCCTATGCCCAACTATTATTATACAGTTAATTAAGATTGGCAAGCTTCAGAAACAAGAATGGATGTTTTTGGCATTAAAATGGGCACTGTAGGTGTTTTCCTGGCCTCCACTCACTGCCGACTATGCTTCCCCATTGACTTGCATTGGGTTTCGTGTTTCGGTCGATCCCCGACTTTTAGCGATAATTGGCCGACTGCACTCGACTCGACTCTGGACAAAATCGGGTTTCCCAAAACCCTACTCGATCTTAAAAAAATGAAAGTCGCTCAACCCTAGTGGCCGGCCTGTGCTTCCAGAGATGAGCCACATAGATTGTGAAAAGGACCTAACAATTGATCACTCATCTCAATAAAAGATTGCTAAGGGTCCGACACTCTCACAATCAGGTGAAAATGCTCCGGCAGTGGCCTGAACTAATGTTAGGTCCACACTGCGCTTGTGGAAACTATTGGGTGCATATGCTTGGGAGGTATGCGCACATCAGTGTGCATTGTCAGGATGGATACTGAAACATCCGACCATCATACCGACCCACTGTAATGAGACATATATAGTATCGTATACATCTCTTTGCAGTGTCCCCCCTTATTGTAAAGTACAATCTGCTGCGCTTTGCTATATAATATAACATGGTGCATTCCGGTCAGCCATGGTCAAGTGCAGTATAAGTCTGGAAAAGTTTCCAGACGTATACTGTAGGCCAGGTGCAAGGACACTAGCGTAAGTGATGTGCAGGCTATATACAGCAACTCTGTATATTGCTTGGTGGTTAGCTCAGTACTCATCTACTAAGCAATGTGCAGTGCTACTATATTCAGACCATACATCACTTAGGTTTGGCCGCTGCAGGAGCAGTTTTTAGCTGATAGGTGGGTGTGCTAATATATGACCCCCACCGATCTCAGATTGAAGAACTATTGAGCAAATAGATCAATGATTAGACCCAGAGAACCCCTAAGTGCGTTTTCCCTTCTGCAGCTATACCATACATGTTGGTGTAGTTTGGGCACACTTTGGACCTCAGGAGAGAGGGGGCCATTTGGCTTTCCAAGAGGGGATTTTACTGGATTGTTTTTTGGGCGCTATGTCAATGTCGCTTTTCCAACTCCTAGGAACTACTAGGAACCCTGTACATCCTTTATTTTTCCATTGACAGATGACCGATCTGACTAAGGTTAAGTTCACACTTGCGTTTAGGTTCTTTGCATAGGGCTGCGTACTTCTTCCCTTCAAATCCGCAACATTTTGCGTTCTCGTGCGGTCAAAACGACGCACGCAGACGAATCCGCCTACAACACATGTCCCTACGTACCCGATGTTAAAGATAGGTATGCAGGACGCATGTGCATCTATGCGGATTTGAAGGGAAGAAGTACGCAGCCTTACGCAAAGAACCCAAACATAAGTGTAAAGCCACCATGTTCCGAGTGTGGTAATTGTGATTAGACAACTGTATTCTTCGGGTCAGTACAATTATAGTGACGCCAGGGTTGTGAAGTATTTTTATAATTTGCTATTGCTAAAATACTGATTTACAAAAAAGTATTTGTTATTGCATCGCCATATCCTGAGAGAGCTATAGTTTTTTCTATCTTTCCCCTGAGCAAGCTGTGTGGGAGCAGGTTTTTTGTGGGATGAGTTGACATTTTTATTTGTACCATTTTGGACTAAATAACAGTTTCTGATTGCTTTTTTGTTTTTGTGTGGTAAAAATGATTAGGCAAACTTATTCTTCGTGTCATTACGATCGCAGTGAAATCGGATTTATATAGGTTTTTTATGTTTTGCTTTTTTTGCACACTAAAATCAATTTTTTACAAACAATTATTTGTTTCTCCATCGTCATAATGTGACAGCTGTAATTTTTTAAAAACTTTTTTGTCGATGGAGCTTTAAAAAAGCTTCTTTTTTTTTGCAGGACAAGGTGACGTTTTTATTGATACCATTTTTGTTTGTATGTGATCTTTTGAACACTTTTTATTCTGTTTTGTGTGTCTGTATGAAGAAAAAGCTATATTTTTGCCGTTTTTTTATGTAGTTCACCATATGGGATAAATAATATCATAGTTTTATAGATTGTTTTCATTCCAGGCGCGGTGATAACAAATATGTGTACTTTTTTCCTTACTTTTTTGTGGAAAACCGTGTTTTCACTTGCAAAACTTGCAAACATTTATTTTTGTACTTTCACTTTTATTTTTTCTCATTTTTAGAAACTTTATAATATTTTTTTACTTAGTTAGTATGGGACATCAAGTTTTCATGCTCTGTTCACAGAGATCTAAATCTGTGCAATGCTTTTGCAGTCCTGGGCATTAGAGGTGTCAATCAGACACAGGTAGGAGACGTGTCAGGTCCTGCTCTCCGCAGGAGCTTTCAGGCAGTACTGCATGACTCCCAGTCATCTTTTGGCCTCGGGTCACCATGGAGACCATCAGCACAATGCAATCACAATTACACTATGCCGATTAGAGCAGAGAAGGAGCTGCCTTCCCCTGTAAGTTGATGAATGCCACTGTCGCTATTGACCGCGGCACCAGAAGGGTTAAACACCTGCAATCAGTGCTAGTACCGATCGTGGGTGTTATTGCAGGGAGTCAGCTATGAGATGTCGCTGACACCCACTGATGACTGCACTGGCTCTGCGCTGTCTTGCCGTACATAAAGGGATTAAAGGGTTATTCCTGTAGTGTTGTACTTGGCTATATAGAAAATAAATGGTGTTGTGTTTGAGCAAGGAGCCATGTATATATGTATAAGGAGACATGTATAGTCTCATGTATATGGTTGTATTTCCTTAGTGTACTAAGGTGCCATGTGACCAGCCTACATTGTTGATTTAGCTTAGTTTACTAAGGAGCTATATGTCCCCTGTGCATTATTATATTGCCTTAGTGGGCTTAAGGCCCCGTCTCACTAAGCGATTTACCAATGATCACGACCAGCGATATGACCTGGCCGTGATCGTTGGTAAGTCGCTGTGTGGTCGCTGGGGAGCTGTCACACAGACAGCTCTCTCCAGCGACCAACGATCAGGGGAACGACTTCGGCATCGTTGAAACTGTCTTCAACGATGCCGAAGTCCCCCTGCAGCACCCGGGTAAGCAGGGTAAACATCGGGTTACTAAGCGCAGGGCCGCGCTTAGTAACCCGATGTTTACCCTGGTTACCAAAAAAAACAAACAGTACATACTCGCCTTTCGGTGTCCAGGTCCCTTGCCGTCTGCTTCCTGCTCTGACTGAGTGCCGCCGTACAGTGAGAGCAGAGCGCAGCGGTGACGTCACTGCTGTGCTCTCACTTCTCACTGTACGGCCGGCAGTCAGTGAGAGCAGGAAGCAGACGGCAAGGGACCTGACGGACATCAGAAGGCGAGTATGTATTGTTTGTTTTTTTTTACATTTACGCTGGTAACCAGGGTAAACATCGGGTTACTAAGCGCGGCCCTGCGCTTAGTAACCCGATGTTTACCCTGGTTACCAGTGAAGACATCGCTGGATCGGTGTCACACACACCGATTCAGCGATGTCAGCGGGGCCTCAACGACCAAAAAAAGGTCCAGGCCATTCCGACACGACCAGCGATCTCACAGCAGGGGCCTGATCGCTGGTACGTGTCACACATAGCGAGATCGCTATGGAGGTCGCTGTTGCGTCACAAAACTTGTGACTCAGCAGCGATCTCGCTAGCGATCTCGCTATGTGAGACGGGGCCTTTAGGAGCCATATTTCTCCAGTGCATTGTTGCATTGCACTAGTGTACTAAGGAGCCATAAGTCCTCTATGCATTGTTGTATTTCCTTATATGGGGCCCATACTGTATGGAGTACTATATGGGGCCCATTATTCTGTATGCAACAATATATGGGGCCCATTCTGTATGAAGTATTATATGAGGCCCATTCTGTATGGAGCATTAAATGGGTCCCATTATTCAGTATGGAGCATTTTATGGGGCCCATTCTGGATGGAGCATTATATGGGGCCTATACTGGATGGAGCATTATTTGGGCCCATTCTGTATGGAGCAATATATGGGGCCCATTCTGTATAGAGTATTATATGGGTCACATTCTGTATGAAGCAATATATTAGACCCATCCTGTATGGAGTTTTACATGGGGCCCATTCTGTATGGAGCAATATATGGGGCCCATTCTGTATGGAGCATTATATGGGAGCTCATTCTGTATGGAGCAATATATGGGGCCCATTCTGTATAGAGTATTATATGGGTCACATTCTGTATGAAGCAATATATTAGACCCATCCTGTATGGAGTTCTACATGGGGCCCATTCTGTATGGAGCAATATATGGGGCCCATTCTGTATAGAGTATTATATGGGTCACATTCTGTATGAAGCAATATATTAGACCCATCCTGTATGGAGTTTTACATGGGGCCCATTCTGTATGGAGCAATATATGGGGCCCATTCTGTATGGAGCATTATATGCGAGCCCATTCTGTATGGAGCAATATATAAGACCCATCCTGTATGGAGTTTTACATGGGGCCCATTCTGTATGGAGCAATATATGGGGCCCATTGTGTATGGAGTATTAAATGCGGCCAATTCTGTATGGAGCATTATGTGGGGGCCCATTCTGTATGGAGCATTATGTGGGGGCCCATTCTGTATGGAGCAATATATGGGGCCAATTGTGTATGGAGTATTAAATGCGGCCCATTCCATATGGAGCATTATATGGGGCCTATACTGTAAGAAGTATTTTATGGGGCCCATTCTGTATGGAGCATCATATGGGGCCTGTCCTGTATGGCGTTATATATAGGGCCCATTCTGTATGAAGCATTATATGGGGCCCATTATTCTGCATTGAGCATTATATGGGGCCCATTATTCTGCATTGAGCATTATATAGGGACCATTAAAATCTTTGGCATTGTACTATACCTATATTTCTGCTATATCTGTGCATCATGAATTGTGCTATGGGTTAAAGGGAACCTGTCACCCCCAAAATCGATGGTGAGGTAAACTCACCGTCATCAGGGGCTTATCTACAGTATTCTGTAATGCTGTAGATAAGCCGCCGATGTTACCTGAAAGAGGAGAAATAGAGGTTAGATTATACTCACCCAGGGGCGGTCCCGCTGCGATGGGTGTCTCAGGTCCGCTCCGGCGCCTCCTATCTTCATAGAATGACGTCCTCTTGTCTTCATGTTACGGCTCCGGCGCAGGCGTACTTTGTCTGCCCTGTTGAGGGCAGAGCAAAGTACTGCAGTGCGCAGGCGCTGGAAAGGTCAGAGAGGCCCAGTGCCTGCGCACTGCAGTACCTTGCTCTGCCCTCAACAGGGCAGACAAAGTACGCCTGCGCCGGAGCCACGGCGTGAAGACCAGAAGAGGACGTCATGGAATGAAGATAGGAGGCGCCGGAGCGGACCTGAGACACCTATTTGACCAGACCGCAGCGGAACGCCCATGGGTGAGTATAATCTAATGTCTTTTTCTCATCTTTCAGGTAACATCGGCGGCTTATCTACAGCATTACAGAATGCTGTAGATAAGCCCCTGATGACGGTGGGCTTACCTCACCATCGATTTTGGGGGTGACAGGTTCCCTTTAATGGGGCCTACTGAAGCTCTTTCACCCGGGGCCAGCCCTGCTTAGTGTATTAAGGAGCCATATGTCCTATGTATAGGTAATAACTCCATGTTACCAGAATAACCCTTTAAACATTCAACAGTTAATAGACATACTCATCTAACCAAAAATATCAAGTAAAGGCTACATTAGACAATCTATAAAAGCCAACTTTCCACTCACGAGGATGTATCTTCCATTCCAATCAGGAATTTAATAACATTGGGTAATTCATTTTTCACTATAAATAGATAGCTCAGCATTGCTGTAAGACAGAAAACCAGAAAGGATTAAATCACAAATTAGCATTTTAACCATCAAAATAATGATTCCCTGTACTGGGAACTCTGAAATGGTAAAGTTGCCATTCCATGATCATGATTTTGTGGTCTTACGATAAAGCACACTGGTGTTAGGAACATCTTAGAGATTCCGACTATGCTGGTTTTTTTTCTGCTCTGAAGAAATATCCCTCCATAGATAACCAAGGAGTTCATTTTCACAAGATCCAATGGGACCAAATGTTCACGTACACAAACTAATTCTCCATTTATATCTGACCTCACAAATTCTGGGAATTCCTATTTCCAATATCTTGTCCTTTTTTCTGTATGAAAACCAATATATCAAATAATTTAATAATTTAAATAGGTAAAATGTTAAAAAATCTACCTGAAAAAGAAAATAATCTGACTCTTCTCACACATAGCTCCAAACAACTTCTCTTCCAAAAGAAATTTGGTGGAATTATTGGGACTTTTTTGGGAGGCTCCTAATAAAGCACTTACCTCCAGTGTTCTGAAGTGTAGTTGACCCGAAGACCAGCAATCTTCCTGGAGTGCCGTATACTTGCTCCCCGAGCTTCTCATACACCATACAGCCTGGTCACATGAATCATTATTTACTATTAATAATCTGCCTTAGCACAGACCACAAAGTATACGCAGGAAATGGTTTTCTGTTGATGAATTTTGTGTATTTTTTTTTTCTTTCAATCCATTTTCTTTTTTTCTTAGGCAAGAAGGTATTTTTATATCTAAACTGTCATCAGTGCTATGAGCATTCTTTTGCAAAAGTACAAAATAATTAATGAAAAGCAACAATAAATAAAAAAATATCAATTACCTGTTTCCTGGGAACATTTCAGTAGGAGGTTAATAGAATAGATAGACAACAAAGTCACTGAAATTAGGAGCACCCTAAAAAGTAAGGGGGAAAACATTTTGTATCAGAATTTTCAGTAAGTGTGCACAGTCTGGATCTTGACATATTTGACGTATAAAGAGGAGATGCTAAAATAGTCATCTCAGCTTTCCAAATGGTATAATTAAAATTACTCAGTGCATCATTGGCATTACTCGGATTATTTGGATCTATATATAATTTTCTTTACACGGTTTGATGTGCACCGATTTACAACCTCCGACCAGGAACACATTTGGCCATCAACGACTGTTTAATGGCTGATCTATAATAGACCATTCTGTGTGAGTAGAGGCCACAATTTTTCGCAGCAGCATCAGTCCAATTGGATTGTGTGCTACCGAGGATGATGATCAACAGATCATTTTATCAGATTATTGAACATTTTGCTCATTCGTTGGGTGATCGTCACGTTATTTAGACTACACGTATAGTGGAAGCGCTCATTCATGGTAATTGTGCAGTGTACCTTCCTTTACTGTATCAAGCTGGGTCATAGTAGTTTTAGGAACCATGATAGAGTCTTTGGGGACTCAGAATTTTTTGAAGGGTATCCCTATGATGAAGGACCCTATCCTGTCTGCAGAGTGCTGCACAAATTGGTCAAGATAATTCTGAGTCCCCAAAACGATGAAATGCATCAGAAGAGCTAAGGGACATTCTCTGGGACAGGACCACACTTGGGGACTGTCCTTGTGAGGACGGGAGACCTGCACAGGGCATGACAGGGCAGCCTATATAGCACTCCTATACTTTCCCCGGTTTCCCTATCATAAGCATGGCCTTCTCCAGGACATCGAAAGGGTGAGACCAAACCATTTAATTATCTGCACTGGTGTATCTTTTGAGCAATTTCTCTGTGGCTTTGTTTGTTTTTACGTGTTCCCCTGTTTTTATATTATTATATTAAAAGTTAGGGTATATATCCTACTAATAGTAATCCTTACTGCTATTATGACTGAAAGCCGGCAGCTCACGGTAGAAATAAAGTTCATTTTCTCATTGGTGCCGCTTTCAGTCTTGTGGCCGGGCACCTTCATTACCCTGCGGGATAGGCTCTATGTCTGCAGGACAATAGCATCATCGGATCTGACAGGTTCCCTTTAACAGCCTATTATCTCAAACAATCTTTTATAGAAGAGAGTATGTTCAGAGGAAATTACTAAAAGGAAGCACAAAACTTGTGAAACTGGCAGTTTTTTTTGTAACAGTTCTGGTAACTCTGTGGTTTTTGAGTCCTTTATGAAGAATTACTTAAAATAGATCACACACAGTTTTACAAGGTTTAGAGTATATTCGACCAAGGAACTGCAAGTAATAAGATTGACTTATATGTTTTAAAGGGAACCTGCCAGGTCAAGCAAATTTGCCAAACGGGCACTATTAGGTTCAGTTGGCTTATGCCTGCATTACAGCACATACTGTCAAACACATATTCTTCTATATTGCTAAAAGCAGCTTATGTTCCTTTACGGTATATGCTAACGAGGAAGGACTAGTCGGATGAAACGTTGCCTTCATGAGACTCTGACTGAAGCTTTCCTCTGCTGGTGCCTGTGACAAGTCGACAACTGATTGGCACAATGCTACAGTCAGCACAGATAGTGTTGCAGCCAGCAGCAGAGGACAGCTTCAGTCAATGTGCACTAATCTCTTGGGCTGTCCATCCCCGCGAGGAGCGTTGAGCAGTACAGTTGTACATACACAGCAGCCAGGCTGCAGATAATGCCAGTGCCTGGGGTCTATTCGACCCCAAAATAGAGGATATCAATCATGCACCCCCGGGCATGATTACATGATATGAAACAGAACTAGTCGGGGGTAGTGATACCTTGACTGACAAGCCCTAAATTATTAGCATTTACCAACCGGCACATAGAAGTGTTTTTTTACAATATCGAAGCATTTCTGTATAACATGAAGCATTGTGTTATAACAGATGTAAGTCAATTTAACCCTATAGTGGTGATTTGGCAAACTTAGGGGACCTGAAAGATTCCCCTTAAAAAAAAGAAGAGTTTGAGCTCCTGACGTGAGTTTTAGTAAATACTTTCATTCCTCTAGAAAAAAAAATACTAGAGCAACCTTGCACTGTGCTCACCTTCTGTTCTTCCACTGGGAAAGGTATAAAATAACTGGACAACTTGGTCTTACCATTTCCCTTGTCGGTGGGCCTTTTTTCTCTACACTCAGACTCTGTCAGCCCAAATTGTTAGACACTGAAGAGACATGGCAAGATTTACAAAGTAAATGGAAGCACCCTGTTTGTTTCTACAAAACATGTATAAGGCCGTGGTCACACAATTGTATATTCTCTCATGCAAGAGAATTGTTCCAATTATAGTAATGAGGCTTCGATCAGAGTTGGAGCCGAGTTTCAGTTTCCTGCGATCTGAATCTCTCATGTGAAATGATCACAGTACAGGTGCGGAGAAGACGGAGAACTTAACTTCTCCATCTTATACCATTGTCTGCATAAATCTGACTGCACTTGGATGACATCAGAGTGCAGTCCAATGTTTCACAAACACTCAGACACTTGAATGGCTGCTATGATTTGCGAAGCCACTTGCAGTATGCTCCAATTTTTTTTTCAATCCGAATCGGCATGAGAAAAAAAAAGCAGATCTGCGGTGTCCCATAGTATAACCTTGCACAAGTGCTGTCCAATAAAGCATTGGATAGCACTCAGCCATATTATACGCTTATGTAAGCGAGCCCTAAGAGTAATATTAGAGGACCACACAATGGAGAGGTCTATTAAAGGATGCCACAGAATTGCTATTTAAAGCACCACTCCGTCATTTTTTTATTGCAGCGCTGGAGTGGAGCTTCTAATGTGAAATCCGTGCACCTAGTCTGATACTTACCCTTTGCTGTTTTCACCTTCTTTCACTGCCGCTCTCCTGCAGTTTGTGACCTGCCCAATTGCTGTAGTGTTTCATGGAGTGAGCTGGAGGTCACAACTCAATGCAACTCTATGAGAACCTGGTTCTGGCTCTAATAGACTTTCATTGAGAGTTTGTAACATAATGTCTTACTTCCCACCAGTTGGAAGCCACAAGATGGAGCCGTGGGACCGGAGCGGTGCTGAAAAATGATGAAGGCGTTGGAGGCTGAGTGTAAGACGGGGCAGGGGCCTTAGTTTAGTAGCACCACTTCAGCACTGAAAAATATGCTGGAGTGGTGCTTTAATATGGAGAGCAAGTATTACTGAAACAGACATATCAGGAGGGCTGACAGTTCCTCGTTAAATGTATCTATTTTTATTGTGTTATTTAATTTCATTTAAACATTGCAGTTTTATATGTATGTATAAATATGCCCATTTTGTGTAGTAAATATGCTTTATGATGCTCTTATCATAAATACTGGGAAACAAAATCACTTTTTCAGTATCTAATGGAGATTCTGATTAGTTTGCATTTTCCCTACCCACCAGGAACACTTTGTACCGGGCATCAGTGCAGTCAGGGCATCAAGGGACGCCAGGAATTGTGCATTTAAATGGAACCTGTTGGATGATTCACAGTCTTCAAACCATGGGCAACATGAATTGCAGACTGGCTGCACAATG
The DNA here is from genome assembly GCF_051348905.1 of Ranitomeya variabilis. Taxonomy (NCBI): domain Eukaryota; kingdom Metazoa; phylum Chordata; class Amphibia; order Anura; family Dendrobatidae; genus Ranitomeya; species Ranitomeya variabilis. The sequence goes on along the minus strand of NC_135236.1, from coordinate 446,971,190 downwards.
TCCATTCTCTGAAAAGTTCCAGTATTCCAGTTTTTTTGAAGGTCTGGCCAGAGACCTTAGTCGTCAACTAGACTAGTGTGGCCACACCGCCAGATGACTCTTCCTAGTGCTGCCACAGCACATTGACAGGTCCCTCCATGTGTACACACACCGGAAAGCCCTGACAACTACCTGTAGCAGCACTACGAGAACTTGTCTTTGGATGGAGCTAGACTAGTGTCATTTCCGGCTATTGTCCCCAGCTGGATCTTCTAAGTATATTTTCTCTGATGTCCCAGAGAACGATATACCTTTCTGTAATATTGCAGTCAGGCTATTATTCATGCTGCCTAAGGTTTTGGGGATGAATAGCTTGACAGGTCCTCTTGAAAGGGCCACTGGTACCGGGACTCACCTCAGGGGTTCTTTCCCTTGTGGCAATTGCAATGTTTGGCCCTTAATGCCACCTAAGGACAAACATTTTCAGCATCCCACATCCAGGACACAATTCCAGCTTTAGCAATACATTTAACTGTTGGTCTAAGGCTATAGGTAAGGTTATATATGAATTGAAATGTCGATCTATTAGGATCTAAGATTTATAATAGTAAGATTTATTTACTGTGTAAACACCTTCAGAAACATACTTGTACCATCAATCTTGGGCCCTGGAATCATCTCAAAAACAAAGCACCTCAGTCACCTCACATTGTCTACACCATCACGGTGGTAAATGTCATGGCCTGCAGGTATTGGGTCTTAAAAAGTTTCATTAAATGTCCTTGGTGGGTGTCTAACTCCTCCCTTTTACAGAAGGAATCCAGATGGATTTTTGAACTCCATTTGGATGTTTTGGGTTGTCATTATGATTTAAAAAGAGAAAACACAGTAGTTTTACAATAAATGGCTTCACCCAAAGACTAAGCATGAGTGGAGAAAAAGTTTTGGTGTTATCATTCATATTCTCTGAAAAAAAGCCCAAGAAAGCAAAAATTCTGCCGGGTATGTAAACTTTTAAGCAGAACTGTAGCTAGTGAGATACTTGCTTATCAAAAGAGGTTGACTATATGTAGCTGGTTAAAGTTAGTTTTTAATGCATCCCTTATATAGAGTTTATTTTCTTTTTGGGCAATATGCTGTTTTGTCCTATCAGTGACTGACAGCTTTCTCCGCATGCACTTGTAACACCCCAGGTTCCTGGTTGTTACAGTGGCATTGCTTTCCTTTCAGGGAGAGTGATGTCAAGCTTGGAAGCAAGGAAGGATCCCTTTATCAGGTATTCAGCACATACAACAGTTAGTGAGTAGTCAGTGAGAGGAGAGTGAGAAGTGAGGAAGGAGACAGGGGCCGTGCAGCCACGAGAGGTGCTGAAGCTCCTGGGAAGAGCAAAGAGAAAGCAGAGCAGTCTGTAAAGAGACTGAGAGGGGAAGTAGAGTGCAGGAGAGTGAATAGCTGGAGAGAAGCTGCGACTGGGCTTCCTCCATGCTGAGCGCAGACATCGGTAGCCGTAAGACTGAGGTTGTGAAGTACTATTCGTCTCACAGCAGAAACCGGCGGGACAGCTGGATTGCAAGTCACCTGTCCACCATTGACACCTGAGGACACAGTAGCAGAATAGAGCCCAGGTTGTGGTAGAGATCCTGTAAAAAGGCTCGAGCTATCTGTCGTACAGGTAGTGTCCTACCAACAAGGGGGACAGAGAGAACGTGAGGACCTTGTGTGAGGCCTAAGGCAACAAGGGACTACAACATCACAGCGCTAGTAGGAAGGCTTCCAACCCCACCTGGTAAAGGGATTCCAGAATTGCTTCCAAGCCGGCCGGACCATACCTGCACCTGTGATCCGGTACCCTGGACTGTGAATGCCTGAACCCTTCAGTAAAGAGGTAAAGAGATTGCAACCTCCGTTTCTTTCTATACCACCTACCACCTGTCCCTACTACACCGGGAGCTCTGGGGACCTAGCTTCACCTGTGGGAAGCCATACCATTCCTGCTGTCTCAACATCACCCCAGAGGACCCCTTTAAGCAGCATCGGTCACCCTGACTGAGTACCACAGGTGGCGTCAATAACAAACTTTACCCAAACCCCTTTAAAGACCGTCTCTTTTACTTGGGCGCCCAGGGCCACGGACCGGGTCGCTGCTACTGTGACACATCCCCTTTAAGTACCAGACCCGGTACCGAAAACCCCACGGCCCTGGCGGGCGTTCCATGCTCTTAGACACAAAAAGCTGTCAGTCAATGACAGGTCCGCCCACTGGACTAAAAATCCCAGAAGCAGCAAAGGATTAAAAGAATAAATCACAGCTTATACCAGATCTTTTCTCACAAAAACATATATATCAATCTACTCTGTTCCCCCTGCTCTGTAACACTATGCCAGCAGATTGAGCTGAATTTTCATGGTGACACGTTCCCTTTAAATATATCATAAGAGAACAATTATGAGCATCCAGGAAGCAAGCGGGTCCTTACATCCACTGATCATTACATTTTTAAATGATTTACTGGCATAGCCCTTTAACTTGTATAATACTTTCAATGACTATATTTTTAATTTGTCGGTATTATGTATTATTAGATGTGTCTGAAGTTAAAAATAAATTTGTAATTTTAGAATCATATTGGCATCATAATACAAAAGAACAAAATGCTTTTTACAGACACAAGTAGATAAATAATAGAGGAATTCTCCCAACCATGTTTCCTTTCTTAGCAGTGCCAGTAATATCTTTGCTGATTGTTGAACTTTAAAACCTAGTGGTATAATAGCGCTGGTAGCATATTCCATGAGCTTCTGTCTACCACTGACAGTGACATTAATCACTTACATTATCCAAATACGGAGGTGGAGCAGGACGACTCTTTAAAGTGTCATAGCCTGCCTTGTCTGTGCTTTTTCCCTAGCAGCTCTTTGTCTGTGGACAAAACGTTCCATTATACAAAGAAAATGACTGTAAGGGGAAGTGTGGTGATTCACAATGTCAAGGACGCATTCGGGGAATGTACACAAGGAGTCCTAGAATGTTAGAGCAGAAAAAAACATGAACATACTCGTTGTTTTCGCAATAATTTAAGAAAAGAAAACTACACAGGTAACAAAATACTATCCAAGTTCATTCATGTATTCTGCATATACATGCATTCCTAAAGCCCAAATTCTGGCAGATGAGGTTAGAGGTGCTGCTGACGCACATCTATGGCAATCCAAATTCAATCCTAGAGGCGGGCAGCACTTTGGTAAAAACAAGCTTTTATTTGAAATTCCAAAGCATATCCGACATGACAAGACCAGAGACAGAGAAAAAGGTCCCACAAAAGACTGATATGGTTGGCGCGTTTCACAGTAACACTTCTTCGAAACGCGTCAACCATATTAGTCTTTTGTAGGACGTTTTTCCTCTGTCTCTGATCTTGCCATAGCAGATATGCTTTAGCATTTCAAATAAAAGCTTGTTTTTACCAAGGTACCGGATCTCCTGCCATCTCTTGGATTACCATTACCATGGAGCCCGGATCTGTGAGCTCAGGGGATGGATGAGCTGGTTATTTTCTCTATATTGGCTCATATTTATACATGACACCATCTCCTCTACTCAAAGTCGCTTTTATCTGTGTGACTTGTAGAAAGTAACTACTAGTAAACAGTGTCACTAAAGGATTATTATGCAGGGAGGCTGTAAAAAAAATCCCAATAACTGTACATAGAAACCTCACGGTATAATATAACTAAAAGAGACCATGGCAACAAAAACTAACATACTCTTAAACAACGTGCTCATAATAATACAATTTGAAAGATTTATCATTGGGGGATATTTACTCTGTTCCTTTCAGTATCTCATGGCTGACAGTTATATAAACCATTATGTTGGACAACGATGGCACAGTTTATGACTCTACTTAACCATGTCCCTTTTACCTTTTTTTATATATACTGTATATATTTTATAAAGTTCACTTGTTAGAAAGTGTATAAACCATATAATACTCATTCACATAATATTTCTGTGTTTCCCTGAGAGGCAAGGCCAGACGATGACCATTGCACGGCCCCTACAAACACTGTGGGACTGTTTTGGTCTTATTGTCAGAGAAGCTAACTTGAAAACAGCAAAGGTCACGCAAACCTCTATGTTCCCTGAGAAGACGTAAGTCAGCTTGGGATCTGCAGTATAGCTGACTTAAGACTCATGCACATGGCAAAGCTTTGTGCACAGAGCCTGCCGGGCAGAGTATGAAGACTTGCATGGCACAGAACCATAAAGGTTAGTGATCATTTATTAATCCGACAGGGTTTTACCATTAGAAGCCACACCGATCAGCAGAACAGGGCACTTTTTTAGAATGGAGCGGTGGGGTGCATTCTTGTCCACCGCCCCATTGAAGCCTGGCTTTTTCCAGCAGTCACAGAGATTGAATGGAGCATCGGTTGATCATCCAACCTATCACTCCATTTTGTAATGGGAATAAAAGTAACCAATGGGGACAAAAATTCAGCTTTCTGACGATCAGTAAGTTATCATCTATGTGTGCATAGATGATTTTTTTTTTACCAAACAACCCTTTTAATTAAACCATATTTTGAGACCCTAACATTACTACACTGTAAAGCCACCATCAGACAACCATAGTACAGGTGCTTTAGGTCACATCATATTGCTGTCACAATACTTGGTCCTCTTAGAATTCTGCTAAACTGAACTCACAGAAGCCTATTACTTATGTTACAGCTGTAATATAGTGTAGGTGCAAAATGTGAGCTTTATTTGGCAATGGAAAAGTAACCTAAGTATCAAAACCATCTCATTATGCAGTCTATATCTGCATTCTCTTCAAAATACCCACAAATATATTCTACAAATTCTAGAAAATATGTACTTAAAATTAATGATTGTTACTACTACTACATACTACACTGCCTAGAACAGGTGAGGAGCCCCAATAAAGGCAATTCCACTGAGGAACCTTAATCATTGCACCCTAAGTATATCCTAGCAAGGAAAAAAATGTGTGATACTTTACAGAAGTAAGGGCACCTATATGAATATTAAAAAAAATTGCATACAGTAGAAACTTGTGAAATAAGTCCTTATAAGGTTCCTGGTAGCCAAATGTCATGATAAATCAGTCCTGGTGCCCCATGGAGTGGGTCATCAGTGAATCAATGAATACTATTTATCCAGTAAAGTATTGGATGTTTCTGTGACACTTTGGAGGCGATTCATTAAGTTGCTTAGGAGAAATCTGACATAAATAACTCAGCAGCAGCACAAACACATTACGACTTTTGGCAATTACAGTTCCAGTTAGCTAGGCCAATATGGGGGCAGCGTTGGATGCCAAAGGTTAGTGCAGCCTCGAGTTGCACCTAAATGTTGCAGCTTTTTAAAGCTTTTCAGGCCAGAATATTCTGATGAAGTGGGCCCTCAGTGTGTCAATTCCCTTTTGTATACATTGTCACTGTTCTGTTTAGCTTCAGTTCTAGGTGCCCGATAATTTTCTAGTGCTTCTATAACAATAGTATTTGATGATGATGTAGGCTGCCAATACTGAAGTGTGAATAAAGTTTTAAGTTTTGTCTGGAGTTTCTGTTTGTTGGACTATTTTACTTGTGAGAAAACATGATATTAAATACAATGTATATAATAATAAATGTTACGTTATATTTGGTAATTTTATCAATGTGTCTTCCTTTTCACTAAAAATAATATAGCCACTCATGCTTGTAACAAGGCCATATTACAACCACTGCAACTGCAGAAAGCCCTATACAACTCTCTGACTTTTTCCATTACCCAAATCTGAAACGCAAATTATATATCAAAACAGTTTTGTATATTTGTGCACAATAAGGAGTATAATTGATTTATTCTTGAACTTTGTTAGTATGAAACTAACTTTCACTTTTTGTACCAGCAGTGCAGGAATCAATAAATTATTTCCTTTTTTGTGCCTGTAGAAACTGTAGAAAATACTGCAACATTGTCAGTTGCACAAAAAGTAAGCAGATGCCCATGATGCTGATGACGCAGTCTTATCACATTATAGATAGAAACGGCACCACCGTTCTTGTCAGCCATCTACAAGAACCAGTTTAAAGGGAACCTGTGAGGTCCGGAAACGCTATGAACATGCAGATATAGGGTTAATCTTCAGGTTAATAGCGTTATGAAGGTGCCCGACCAGTGTACTGAAATTGGAGTGGCTGGGAGAAAATGAATCTTATTCTTCCTAGGAGCGGTCGGCTTTCAGTCATGCAGGCGTAATGATAGGATCTTTTCCAAAATAAAAGAGTTTGGAAGACCATTTTACCACTGCCATATAAAGAAACTCCATTTAAGAAACAACAGGTAACTATTATTTATTTAGAATAATAAAAAGCACTTGACTTCTTATATTACACAAAACATGGACACTTACACAAAGAGTACTATCCCGGTGTTCGCCAAAGCAAAAGCCAAGCCAAGAATCCCACTCCCCATAATAGCATTGCTCAAGTTAAAGACCGACATTCCAATGGACGTTGTGCCTGGACTCTGTAGAAAACACAAATGTTTCTAGAATTAGCTGTACATTTATTATACTATTGTCATTCAGATAGTTCTGAACATTATACAATTCCTCCAAAATGTGTGATGCTAGTCACTCACTACTCATGGACAAGCCGTGAAGCTGGGTAGTCAAGAGGTCCAAGGTCAAAAGCCAGGAGGGTATGTCATAGAAAGAGGGGTGAGACAAAATGTGTAGTCAAGTAACAGTCCAATGACCGAATTCCAAGAAGGTAGCAGATCATTAAAAAAGGACGAGGCAAACGCAAGTCAAAAGTAAATCCAAGGTCGAGCATCAAAGATCAAAATACAAGACTAGGAGCACAGAGAAAACACACACCTCTTGAGTAGTGATGAGCGAGCTTGCTCGCCACTCTATTGTGCATCGGGTTCTCAGGTATGCATCGAGTATCGCGGGTACCCATGTGGGTATTGCCTGCCATACACAGTAATTCTGCAGTCATGTTGGCTACCAGCCATGAAACATGTGGGGCGGGGACTCAAGCTTGGTGCTTGAGCACCCGCAATACTTGATGCGTACCCGAACATCATGAAACATGATTAAGAGTCGAGCACACTCGCTCATCACTACTCTTGAGCAAATCTACAATTGTCAGCAATCTAAGGCAGATGGATGGTTAAATAGCCAGGTAATCACTCTGAACAGGAGACAAATGGATGAAGCCCCAGCACACCCTGGTCCTGATTGGACAGCTAAACTGTCACTCAAGACACTGACAGCTCAGCACACCCCAGCATCCGACTGAATGGATGTGCTGTCAGTCACCATACTGACAGCTCCGCACGCCCCTGTCCTAGATTGGATGGCACAACTGTCATTCACTGCATCCAGACATGCCTATAGGAGGAATTGTGACATAATGACAAGGAAGTTGGTAACATTCACTTGTTAAAGTGATTGTCTGAGGTTTTAACATTGATGATCTATCCTTAACATAGGTCATTAATGTCTGATCGGCGGGGGTGTGACACCCCACAACCCTCCCAAACAGCTGTTTCTAGTGTTGGCGGGGCCTAAATTGCTAAGTTATGGACCTGAACATCTGTCGACTATAGAATGGCTGTGGCCAGCTACTGCACATCCGCCACCTGTTCAAATCAGTACCCGGTCATGGCCACAGCTAATCGGCGAGGGTGATGGGGATGATCCGACATTGATGACCTAACCTATTCTAAGGATAGCCCATCACTGTTAACGTTCCTGACAAAACCTTTAATATTTTCATTCATTTACTAAAGCAATATCAGATTAACAGCACAGAGTTATACAAATAAATGTCCCACAATTACTACATACACAAAGATTTGAGTTTCTCAGGGAAGAATATTAAAAAATATTTCTTTACTTTTCATTCTCGTTACAGTTCCCAGATTTGATTATCGCCTTTTTATATCAAAACATAATGTTATATGTGGATGGCAATATTCAGAATGTCAATAATAGGAATATCAAGAATAGGAATATCCATTAGCAGCCAACTAGTAAAGAGCAAGGCCACTTACATAATCATCGCAGGACTTCTTCTTTTCCAGGTGACTGTTAGTTAGACTTCTTCTGCTTTCACGATCAGCAATAAATTTACTGTAGAGAAAGTGAAGGACATTGAGTGCTTACTTTTATTATAATTCTTAACTCTTTCATGCTGAAGAACTGTGTTTCAGCTGGGGGGGGCATCCAGACTGTAAATGTAAAAATCCCACGTATTTTGTAGATAAATACAGAACACATATAAATGGATTACTATCATATTTTACACTCAAACTCTGAGCACTGTACAGAACAGGTCAATTGCAGATGAGTGCTGGGTAAAATGCAGGAGGTAGTTTATTCAGTCCTGCAGGATAAAGTTTATTTTGTAGTTCTAACTGAACAGTGCCAACTTATGTATAGACACTAGTGCAAAGGAGCTTGCAAGGGGGCAGGTTTCCCTGCTCTGGCGTCATTGTATTAGCATACTGTGGAGACACAGCATTGTATCTTAATTGTACAGATAAGCGAGGGGGTGGGGTGTGTCTGTTTGTAAAATCGACCTTAAAACCCATCCTGCGTGATAACATAGGTGAATCTAATGAAAATGTAGAGTCCCTGTGGGTGGAGATAAGGGGAGGGGGAAAAAATAATAAATTACTGATAGGGGTTTGTTATAAATCTTCAAAAATAATGGAAGCAATGGAGAATATCCTCGTAAAGCAAATAGATGAAGCTGCGACTCAAGGAGAAGTCATTATTATGGGGGACTTCAACTACCCTGAAATAGATTGGGGAACAGAAACCTGCAGTTCCAGTAAAGGTAATCGGATTTTGACAACTATGAGAGACAATTACCTTTCACAACTGGTTCAGGACCCAACAAGAAGGGGGGCACTGCTAGACCTAATATTAACCAACAGGCCAGACCGCATATCAAATATAAGGGTTGGGCGTCACTTGGGGAATAGTGATCACAAAATAATAAGTTTTCATGTCTCCTTTAATAAGATGTGTAGTAGAGGGGTGACAAGGACACTAAACTTCAGGAGGGCAAATTTCCAACGGATGAGAGAGGATCTTGGTGCAATTAACTGGGACGATATCCTGAGACATAAAAGTACACAAAGAAAATGGGAGACATTTATTAGCATCCTGGATAGGACCTGTGCACAGTATATACCGTATGGGAATAAACATACTAGAAATAGGAGGAAACCAATATGGCTAAATAGAGCTGTAAGGGGCGCAATAAGGGACAAAAAGAAAGCATTTAGAGAATTAAAGGAAGTAGGTAGTGAGGAGGCATTAACCCCTTCCCGACATGTGACGTAATAGTACGTCACATGTCGGGACCCCCGCTTTGATGTGCGCTCCGGCGGTGAGCGCACATCAAAGTCGCGACATGTCAGCTGTTTTTTACAGCTGACATGTGCGCGCAATAGCGGCGGGTGAAATCGCGATCACCCGCCGCTATTAACTAGTTAAATGCCGCTGTCAAACTCAGACAGCGGCATTTAACTACCGCATCCGGCCGTGCGGCCGGATATGAGCGCATCGCCGACCCCCGTCACATGATCGGAGGTCGGCGATGCTTGTACATTGTAACCATAGAGGTCCTGGAGACCTCTATGGTTACTGATCGCCGGTGGCTGTGAGCGCCCCCCTGTGGTCGGCGCTCACAGCACACCTGCATTTTAGCTACATAACAGCGATCTGATGATCGCTGTTATGTAGCAGAGCCGATCGGGCTGTGCCTGCTTCTAGCCTCCCATGGAGGCTATAGAAGCATGGTAAAAGTAAAAAAAAAAAGTAAAAAAAAATGTGAAAAAAATAAAAAAAATATAAAAGTTTAAATCACCCCCCTTTCGCCCCAATCAAAATAAATCAATAAAAAAAAAGCCCAACCTACACATATTTGGTATCGCCGTGTTCAGAATCGCCCGATCTATCAATAAAAAAAAAGCATTAACCTGATCGCTAAACGGCGTAATGAAAAAAAAAATCGAAACGCCAGATTTACGTTTTTTTGGTCGCCACGACATTGCATTAAAATGCAATAACGGGCGATCAAAAGAACGTATCTGCACCGAAATGCTATCATTAAAAATGCCAGCTCGGCACGCAAAAAATAAGCCCTCACCCGACCCCAGATCACGAAAAATGGAGACGCTACGGGTATCGGAAAATGGCGCAATTTTATTTATTTATTTTTTTGCAAAGTTTGGAATTTTTTTTCACCATTTAGGTAAAAAATAACCTAGTCATGTTAGGTGTCTATGAACTCGTACTGACCTGGAGAATCATAATGGCAGGTCAGTTTTAGCATTTAGTGAACCTAGCAAAATAGGCAAGCAAAAAACAAGTGTGGGATTGCACTTTTTTTGCAATTTCACTGCACTTGGAATTTTTTTCCCGTTTTCTAGTACACGACATGGTAAAACCAATGATGTCGTTCAAAAGTACAACTCGTCCCGCAAAAAATGAGCCCTCACATGGCCAAATTGACAGAAAAATAAAAAAGTTATGGCTCTGGGAAGGAGGGGAGCGAAAAACGAAAACGGAAAAACGGAAAAAGCTCCGGGGGTGAAGGGGTTAAATAAATACAAAAAATTAAATAAATTATGTAAAAAGCAAATCAAGGCAGCAAAGATTGAGACAGAGAGACAGAGAGACTCATTGCTAGAGAGAGCAAAAATAACCCCAAAATATTCTTTAACTACATAAATAGTAAGAAACTAAAAAATGATAGTGTTGGCCCCCTTAAAAATAGTCTGGGTGAAATGGTGGATGAGGATGAGGAAAAAGCCAATATGCTAAATGACTTTTTTTCATCAGTATTTACAAAAGAAAATCCCATGGCAGCCAATATGACTAGTGATAATAATTCCCAATTTAATGTTACCTGCTTAACCCAGCAGGAAGTACGGCGGCGTCTAAAAATCACAAAAATTGACAAATCTCCGGGCCCGGATGGGATACACCCCCGAGTACTGCAGGAATTAAGTACAGTCATTGATAGACCATTATTTTTAATATTTAAAGAGTCCATAATAACAGGGTCTGTACCACAGGACTGGCGTATAGCAAATGTGGTGCCAATATTCAAAAAGGGGACAAAAACTGAACTCGGAAATTATAGGCCAGTAAGTTTAACCTCTACTGTGGGTAAAATCCTGGAGGGCATTCTAAGGGATGCTATACTGGAGTATCTGAAGAGGAATAACCTTATGACCCAGTATCAGCACGGGTTTACTAGGGACCGATCATGTCAGACTAATTTGATCAGCTTCTATGAAGAGGTAAGTTCCGGTCTGGACCAAGGGAACCCAGTAGATGTAGTGTATATGGACTTTTCAAAAGCTTTTGATACGGTGCCACACAAAAGGTTGATACATAAAATGAGAATAATGGGGATAGGGGAAAATATGTGCAAGTGGGTTGAGAGTTGGCTCAGGGATAGGAAACAAAGGGTGGTTATTAATGGAGCACACTCGGACTGGGTCACGGTTAGTAGTGGGGTACCACAGGGGTCAGTATTGGGCCCTCTTCTTTTTAACATATTTATTAATGACCTTGTAGGGGGCATTCAGAGTAGAATTTCAATATTTGCAGATGACACTAAACTCTGCAGGGTAATCAATACAGGGGAGGACAATTTTATATTACAGGCTGATTTATGTAAACTAGAAGCTTGGGCTGATAAATGGCAAATGAGCTTTAATGGGGATAAATGTAAGGTCATGCACTTGGGTAGAAGTAATAAGATGTATAACTATGTGCTTAATTCTAAAACTCTGGGCAAAACCGTCAATGAAAAAGACCTGGGTGTATGGGTGGATGACAAACTCATATTCAGTGGCCAGTGTCAGGCAGCTGCTACAAAGGCAAATAAAATAATGGGATGCATTAAAAGAGGCATAGATGCTCATGAGGAGAACATAATTTTACCTCTATACAAGTCACTAGTGCGACCACACTTAGAATACTGTGCACAGTTCTGGTCTCCGGTGTATAAGAAAGACATAGCTGAACTGGAGCGGGTGCAGAGAAGAGCAACCAAGGTTATTAGAGGACTGGGGGGTCTGCCATACCAAGATAGGTTATTACACTTGGGACTATTTAGTTTGGAAAAACGAAGACTAAGGGGTGATCTTATGTTAATGTATAAATATATGAGGGGACAGTACAAAGACCTTTCTGCTGATCTTTTTAATCATAGACCGGTGACAGGGACAAGGGGGCATCCTCTATGTCTGGAGGAAAAAAGGTTTAAGCATAATAACAGATGCGGATTCTTTACTGTAAGAGCAGTGAGACTATGGAACTCTCTGCCGTATGATGTTGTAATGAGTGACTCATTGCTTCAATTTAAGAGGGGACTGGATGCCTTTCTGGAAAAGTATAATGTTACAGGGTATATATATTAGATTCCTTGATAAGGCGTTGATCCAGGGAACTAGTCTGATTGCCGTATGTGGGGTCGGGAAGGAATTTTTTTCCCCATGATGGAGCTTACTCTTACCACATGGGGTTTTTTTGCCTTCCCCTGGATCAACATGTTAGGGCATGCTAGGCTATGGGTTGAACTAGATGGACTTAAAGTCTTCCTTCAACCTTAATAACTATGTAACTTAATTAACCAGACAACTTTTTTTTAGCAAGCCAGAAAGAGTATGCTGTTATCTGTATGTTGATATTTCAATTTTAAGCATTTCTTTCTGGCTGGTCAAGAAAACAGACTTTTGTTTGTGTAAGCCTGGAATACTGACTCGTAAGCTGATATTTGATATAACATATTTTGCTCTTATCCTTGATGACTAGTGATGTGTATTGATATGCTAATTATGCATTGGGTAGCCCACATAGTTTGCTGATTTTTAAAACAGAGGAGGAAAATTATGCAAATAGATTACATAATCAAACAAGGAGACTTGGTCATCACCATTCTTCCCCTTATCTGTGATGCTGGACTTAAGGACGCTTGTTAAATATAAAAATGGGTTACATGCCTCTGTAGAGAGACACAGAGAGAGAGACAGAAATTCTGCCAAGACATCCAAACATCCAGGGGACCCTGCAGGACTGCTGCCAATACATCATGGCCCCATCACAAAACACACGGATCTATAATTCTACAGGAAACAACCTAGGTGACCTCAGCTCTGGTTGGAAGAATACAGATCTGCTCTATTGACCATCACTGAACCATGGATACGTTTGGAGAAAGCCAGGATTGGGACCTCTCGGTTGAACGGCTCCATGGAGATGTTCAGAGAAGCCAGGTTGTGATCCTCGGGTCAACTGGCCTTGTAACTCAATGGACTGTCATCTTCCTAAGCTTGTCTTACCTCCTCTCTGTGTGTGCCACAGGTGGGGTAGCCGATACTGGGAGCTCTGAAGTAACAGCTGCCATTATCCTGGTGAAGGGTGAGACTCTAATGTGCACTATCTTGGGATATTTGGCTGGGACTGTTCTACATGTTATCTGCCTGTTTTGTGGTTCAACAAAGCATTGCCACACTGTTTTAGCCTCAGCCTGAGTAGCATTTTGCCCACGTTTAAAGGGGCAGCGGGCGTTCGGCAGAAAGTTCCCTGGTCCATGTGGTTTCGGCTAGCGGACCTGGGTGCACGCCGACCCCTGTGTCTCTACACATGCATCCTGTGCATGGAGAACAGTAGCAGTATTACCATATGATATTCCTGGTAGTTTCTGCAAGCTCTGGTGCCTTCTTAACTAATTACACAATGGTGTATGCCTCCAGCTATGTGCTTGCTGCTTTACAGTTTCTTGCTGTGTTCCTGATGTTGCTTCGTCCCCACCTATGTGCTTGCTGTTTCCATGTCCCTCAACTCTGCTGCTCTTTGCACCCACTGTGGGCTTTGCTATTCTTTATCCCCTCTTTGTGCTGTGTTACTGTTACCCATGTGATTTCCTGCTCTCTGTTCCTCTGCGGATATAGCTTCTCTCTCGTCCCCCTGTGGACAGTCCTGCTTCTCTCTCGTCCCCCTGTGGACAGTCCTGCTCTCTATCCTTTCTTTGGGCTGTACTGTTCTGTCTAACTCTATGGGCTGTTTTGCTTTCCATTCTCTTTTTGAGCTATGATGCTTTGTCTTCCCATGTGGGCTGTGTGGGCTGTGCTGCTCTCTATCCTCTCTTTGGGATCTGCTGCTCTGTAGTCTCCTGTGAGCTGTGCTGCTCTCTACTCTTTCTTTGGAATATGCTACCCTGTCTTTCCACATGGGCTGTGCTGCTCTTTACCCTCACTTTGGGCTATACTGTTCTGTCTTATCTTGTGAGCTGAGATGCTCTCTGTCCCCTCTTTGGGCTCTGTTGCTCTCTGTTTCCTTTGCAGATTTAGGTCTGTGTGATAATAGTTCATAGATCATTATCGAATAGATAGTCCCTTATTTCTTATATCAGAAATTAACATGCCAACAAAAGGAGCATGTAGAAGCTAGGTAAATATATCCAGTAAATTGGAAGTGGGTAAGCAATAAGGGTAAAATATAACCTTTTAATGAAGAAAGTAAAAAAAAAAGTTCAAAAATGACTTATAAATGAGATAAGTGCTAAGTGCAAAACAGTGATATGCAAATGGCTGCATGCAATTGAAGATGGTAAATATAGGGGAGTATATTAGAGAGAAAACTTCTCAAATCAATTAACAGAACCAATTGTATGGCAATAACACAGTCAACTGTAACCTCACTTGGCCTTGAGTATATAAAAGAGGCAATAGTGATACCAATGAGATAAGCTCACCACTAGAGGCCCCGTCTCACATAGCGAGATCGCTAGCGAGATCGCTGCTGAGTCACAAGTTTTGTGACGCAACAGCGACCTCCATAGCGATCTCGCTATGTGTGACACGTACCAGCGATCAGGCCCCTGCTGCGAGATCGCTGGTCGTGTCGGAATGGCCTGGACCTTTTTTTGGTCGTTGAGGCCCCGCTGACATTGCTGAATCGGTGTGTGTGACACCGATCCAGCGATGTCTTCACTGGTAACCAGGGTAAACATCGGGTTACTAAGCGCAGGGCCGCGCTTAGTAACCCGATGTTTACCCTGGTTACCAGCGTAAATGTAAAAAAAAACAAACAGTACATACTCGCCTTTCGGTGTCCAGGTCCCTTGCCGTCTGCTTCCTGCTCTCACTGACTCCCGGCCGTACAGTGAGAAGTGAGAGCACAGCAGTGACGTCACCGCTGCGCTCTGCTCTCGCTGTACGGCGGCTCAGTCAGAGCAGGAAGCAGACGGCAAGGGACCTGGACACCGAAAGGCGAGTATGTACTGTTTGTTTTTTTTTACATTTACGCTGGTAACCAGGGTAAACATCGGGTTACTAAGCGCGGCCCTGCGCTTAGTAACCCGATGTTTACCCTGGTTACCCGGGTGCTGCAGGGGGACACAGCGACTTACCAACGATCACGGCCAGGTCATATCGCTGGTCGTGATCGTTGGTAAATCGCTTAGTGAGACGGGGCCTTAGGTCTGTGTTATACCAATCTTCAAATAAGAGTAAAGGCCCCGTCTCACTAAGCGATTTACCAACGATCACGACCAGCGATACGACCTGGCCGTGATCGTTGGTAAGTCGCTGTGTGGTCGCTGGGGAGCTGTCACACAGACCGCTCTCCCCAGCGACCAACGATCAGGGGAACGACTTCGGCATCGTTGAAACTGTCTTCAACGATGCCGAAGTCCCCCTGCAGCACCCGGGTAACCAGGGTAAACATCGGGTTAGTAAGCGCAGGGCCGCGCTTAGTAACCCGATGTTTACCCTGGTTACAAAAAAAACAAACAGCACATACTCGCCTTTCGGTGCCCGTCCGGTCCCTAGCCGTCTGCTTCCTGCTCTGACTGAGCCGCCGTACAGTGAGAGCAGAGCGCAGCGGTGACGTCACTGCTGCACGCTGCGCTCTCGCTGTACGGCCGGATCTCAGTCAGAGCAGGAAGCAGACGGCTAGGGACCGGACGGGCATCAGATGGTGAGTATGTAGTGTTTGTTTTTTTTTACATTTACGCTGGTAACCAGGGTAAACATCGGGTTACTAAGCGCGGCCCTGCGCTTAGTAACCCGATGTTTACCCTGGTTACCAGTGAAGACATCGCTGGATCGGTGTCACACACACCGATTCAGCGATGTCAGCGGGGCCTCAACGACCAAAAAAAGGTCCAGGCCATTCCGACACGACCAGCGATCTCACAGCAGGGGCCTGATCGCTGGTACGTGTCACACATAGCGAGATCGCTATGGAGGTCGCTGTTGCGTCACAAAATTCGTGACTCAGCAGCGATCTCGCTAGCGATCTCGCTATGTGAGACGGGGCCTTTAATAAAAAAAAATGAATTTTCTTATACGGTATAATTACCAGTCACAACATAATCATTAGCAGCCGCAAACATGACTGTAGAAGACAAAAACCATGTGGCTATAGAAAGCATTTAGACATGTGTAACGTGATGCCATTCAATCCATTCCTTATATAAGAAAATACCCGTGTGGATATGGAAAGCATCAAAGCAATGCATGATATGATGTCCCTTATTCCATAATCTACACAGTACAAATAGCACAAGATGATATTTGTATCCAGTTTAAATCAACTTGTAAGTAAGACCCGTACAAACACCTATCTCCCAACACGTTTCGTCATTAAAGATTCATCAGGGGAGCTTCAATAGGATGTATCCTGTATATTCAAAGAGTGTGGCTGCTATATTGCCATACAATTGGTACTCTGTTAATTGATGTGGGATGTTTTCTCTCTAATATACTCCCCTATATTTACCATCTTCAATTGCTTGCATCTATTTGCACATCACTGTTTTGCACTCAGCACTTATCTCATTAATAAATTATTTTTGGACTTTTTTTTTACTTTTTTCATTAAAAGTTATATTTTACCCTTAATGATTATCATCCCCCCCCCCCCAAAAAAAAGGAGCACCTGGAAACAGTGGCTGTATCGGAATTGTTATCTAGTTTGCCTGTGATGCATCTGTCCTATGCTGTTTTCTCCTACATGTACTGTAGCTCTGAGTTTTATTTACCTCCTTTCCACCATGACCAATTTTGTTTTTTATTTTTATTGTTTTCCTTCCCGACTTCAAAAAGCTGAATGTTTTTTATTCTTACATCAAAATAGCAATATGGAGCTGTATTTCTTGTGGCACAATGTATTTATTTATTTTACCCACTTACTGTATATAGCGCAATTAATTCCACAGTTAATTTACATTTCTTCTTTTTAAAAGGGTTTAAAGAGGATTTATATTTTTTTTACTTTTTCATTTTTTATTTTAGCTATCTGACAGGACTTGAACCTGTGATCAGCTGATTGCTTATTCTACAGTGGCTTGCCAAAGTATTCACCCCCTTTGCATTTTTTGTGTTTTGCTACCTCAAAAACATGAGGTTTTGCATCAGGTTCATGTAAATAACATGCCTACAGTAAATAGGACAAAATAACTGAAAACTTCGGTGTGCATATTTATTCACCGCCTTAAATTCAGTACTTTGTAGAGCCTCCATTTATGGCAATTACAGCTGCAAGTCGCTTTAAATAAGTCTTTATGAGCTTTCCACATCTTGCTACTGGGATTTTTGCCCATTCCTCAAGGCAAAACTGCTCCAGCTCCTTCAAGTTAGATGCTTCCTCTGGTGAACAGCAATCTTCAAGTCTGACCACAGATTCTCAATTGGATTAAGGTCTGGGCTTTGACTAGGCCATTCCAAAATATTTACACATTTCCACTTAAACCACTAGAGAGTTGATTTAGCAGCATGCTTTGAGCCATTGTCTTGTTGGAAGGTGAACCTCTGTCCCAGTCTCAAATCAATGACAAACTGAGACAAGACTCAAGACTATCCCTGTATTTCGCACCATCCATCTTCTCCTCGACTAGGACCATTTTCCCTGTCCCTGCTGCCGAAAACCATCACCACAGCATGATGCTGTCACCACCATGTTTCACTGTGGGTATGATATTCTTGGGGTGATGAGCTGTGTTGGTTTGGCACCAGACATAGCTGTTATCTTGGTGGCCAAAAAGTGCAATTTTGGTCTCATATGGCCACAGCACTTTCCTCCATACATTTGAGGAGTCTCCCATGTGTCTTGGCATACTCAAAATGAGCCTTACGATTTTTGTGTGTAAATAAATGCTTCTTTCTTCCCACTCTTCCATAAATGGCACTTCTATGCAGTGTGCGGCTTATTATGGTTGTATGGTATCTGTGCTGCCCTCCTTGCTCAGGTTGAGCGTTTTGGTGGGCGGCCCTCTCGTGGTAGGCTTGTTGTGGTACCATGTTCTTTCCATTTGATGATAATGGATTTGATGGTGCTCCGGGGATCATCAGAGATTGGGATTTTTTTTTTTTTTTTTTTTATAACCCAACCCTGACTTACACTTCTCAACAACATTGTCCCTGACTTGTTTGGAGATCTCCTTGGTCTTCATGTTGTTGCTTGGTTAGAGGTGCCTCTAGCTTAATGGTGTTGCAGCCTCTGTGGCCCTTCAGAGAAGGTGTGTATATGCTGACAAACTGTGTGACACATAGATTGCACATAGGTGGACTTCCTTTCACAAAGCATGTGACTTAAGAAGGTAATTGTTTGCATCAGAAATGTTTAGGGGCTTCATAGCAAAAGGGGTGAAAACATATGCACATGCCAATTTTTAGTTATTTGATCCCATAAATTAAATTTATTCCTATAGTTCTCATTTCATGTCATCAACTTAAAATAGTGCTGATGCATTACACACAAATAGGATTGTAAAAATAATTAAACACAGGTTGTAATGTAAAAAAATAGGTAAAAAGTCAAGGGGGTGATTAAGTTTGCAAGCCACTGTATATACTGTAGTACAATTGTATTGTAGTATATAGTTGATAATATCTCTGTAAACCGCTGTGGAATTAATGTCGGTATTTAAGTGAGGAAAATAAATAAATAAGCATAGCTAAAATAATGATCTCTAATGAACAGGACTACCAACATAGCATGGAGGCCTTTAGCATAGCAATCCATTGGCACCAATTGCTTTCCTGGGTGGTTGATGAGCTCCAATACATCATGTCTTCTGGTCCACACACCTTAAATGACATTGTCAAAGATCAACAGGGACAATTTAGAGATTAACAGCAGCGATCGGTGCTTATCTCTGATCACTACTGTTAGTTGCAGATGCCATCTGTATAACACAGCCGGCATCCTATGGGTTAGAGCCCACTCCATGCATTTGCACTGATATGCGCCATACATGTACAACAGATGACAGGAAGGGTTTAAAATGTAATTCAGCCCAACACAGCTATTTTTTAGACCATAGCAATGTCCCTAATAACTTTGACTCCATTCTTCCATGACCCAGTGACATCTAAGTGCCTTCCTTACACACTAGACTACTGTCAGTTATTTGCATAGAAAATGATGACTTCTACCTCAGTCTAATGGGTATGGAAACCCTAGAAAATTGATTGTCGAGGGGGATAAGGATCCGACATCTCCAATGTCAGTCTACCAATTCTTTTGTTATGCCAAAGATAAGCCACCTCCAGACATGTCTGGTGACTGCTCTCCAGAGAACACAGACAGCACAACCCTGTGTATGGGAGAGATGGCCGAGATAGCAGCTTGGCAAACGATTGACCGAACCATCTTAGGCCGACAGCCATCTTGTGTGTGTGTGTGGGTGTGCGTGTGTTTGGGGCTTAGCATCTGACCACTTCAACATCTTTTCATTATTTGTTCTTCATACACTGATACTGTGATTACTATAAATAAATTAGTATTTTAAGAAAGCACACACAAAATGGTTGTCTCTAAAACTCCCTATGAAGAGTAACAGGCAGAATGGTAGACCCTGATCTGTACACCGCATGTGTCTGCTATGCACTGTGTTGTCACAGTTGAAAACTGGCACTGACAAATCCTGCACAGCAGGATGACCGGGATCAGATTAAGAAATCTTCTTACCTAGTGACCAGCATAAGAAGCCAGCCATTAATTAACCTTCTGTTTGGGCTGAGACTATAGTGCATCTTCTGAGGTATCACAATGAGGGCATAGGTTATGTACAGTATATTTCCATTATAACTGTTAGTTACTCATTCCACTACAAGTCTCATATCCGTTTATATAGGTCCTGTTATTATAGACAATAATGCATTTATTATTGAAATGTTTGGTCTTCAGAAATAGGAACATTTTTACCGAAATTGTTGTGTCTCCAAGCCCATTCCCATTACCCACATGCGTAATTTGACATTTTGTAAAATCGGCACCATCATCATTGTATGAGGTGTCTAATAAGTGGTTTTGAATTCAAATTGTAAAAAAGTATTATGCTGAGCAGATACTACCGTGATAAAGAGCTAGGAGATTTCTTCAGACTGCAATGACTATGTTTCTGTACAGAATTAAACAAAAACTGTCAGCAGGATTGTGCACAGTAACCTACACACGGTGTCAGGTCGGCGCCTTTATACTGATTACAATGATACCTTGGGTGATGAAATCTGTCTTGTGGTTGTTCTTTAATCTTTATTTTCAGTTATGAGTTAATGAAATTCTCGTGCTCGTGGGAGGTCTTCATGTGGTGCTCTGATTAGCTATTCATACTGATGGCTTAGGACAGGTCACTGATCCCTCAGTGACCTGCCCCCCTATTTTACATACTGAATATAATATGTTTTGAAAAAAAAAAAATCACATTCAGCAGAAAGGTGGCGGTGCCTGCGCTGCAGCATGATGGCATCTATAATATGCATTAAATTATTTTATTAAAAAAATAAAAATCTTTCTCAAAATTGCGCCAGCCGCGCCTACACAGTAGTATCTGATAGATGCTACTGCACAGGTGCCGCTGGCGCCATTTTGCTAGAGGAAAAAAAAATGGCTCTACCAACCATTTTGAAAAAGATTTTTTTTTTTTCAGAATAAATGTACCGTATTTTCCGGCGTATAAGACGACTGGGCGTATAAGACGACCCCCCAACTTTACCAGTTAAAATATAAAATCTTCTTAAAAGTCGGGGGTCTTCTTATACACCCTATGTCGTCTTATAGGGCCGGTGAATATGTGCCTTTTGGGGGGGGGGGGGGAGTGATCCTGATGACGAGGGGGCGTCTCACAGGAAAGTGAGTATCCCCCATTACCTTATCGTAGCGGTGCAGCGTGGGGGTCTCAGTGCTGGGAGGCGGCGGCTGCTGTGCTCTGGTGCGGCGGCTGCTGTGCTCTGGTGCGGCGGCTGCTGTGTTCTGGTGCGGCGGCTCCTCTTCTGTGTGGGGCCTCTGTGCTGTGCGGTGGCGGCGGCATATCTTTATCCAGTTGGGGCTCCTCCGGCATCTCCTTAGCCCTGGAGGCCCCGCCGCAACTCCATGAGTGCAATGCAGCGGCCATTTTCCCGGAGGCAGCTCAATAGGTGCGATGCGGTGGCCTCCGGGAAAATGGCCGCTGCTCAGATTCAGATCTCGTCCCGAAATCTCGGGACACGAGATCTGAATCTGAGCAGCGGCCATTTTCCCGGAGGCCACCACATTGCACCGATGGAGTTGCGGCGGGGCCTCCAGGGCTAAGGAGATGCCGGAGGAGCCCCAACTGGATAAAGATACGCCGCTGCCGCCGCCACCTCACAGCACAGAGGCCCCACACAGAACAGGAGCCGCCGCACCAGAACACAGCAGCCGCCGCCGCTCCCAGCACTGACACCCCCACGCTGCACCGCTAGGATAAGGTAATGGGGATTACTCACTTTCCTGTGAGACGCCCCCTCGTCATCAGGATCCCTCCCCCTCCCCACCCACCATATACACCGGCGTACAAGTCGATTCCCGGCGTATAAGACGACCCCCGACTTTTAAGAAGATTTTCGGGGGTTAAAAAGTCGTCTTATACGCCGGAAAATACGGTATATCCCTAAATAAAATAATTTAATACATATTATACATGTGATCATGCTGCGCCACCTCCTGCTTGCTGGATGTGATTTTTTTTTCATTCCATATAATATTCAGTATGTAAAATATGGGGAGGTCGCTGATGGATCAGTGACCTGTCATAAGCCATCAGTATGAACACCTAATCAGAGCACCACATTAAGACCCCCCCCATAGGCCGCCCCGGAGCACGAACATATCATTGACTGAAAATAAAGATTAAACAACAACCACAAGATGGATTTCATCAACCCAGATAGAATTTTAATCAGAATAATGGCCCCGACCGGACACTGTCTGTAGGTTACTGTGCACAATCCTGCTGACAGGTTCCCTTTAAATCATAATAAAATTGCCTTAAAGAGTAATCATCATTTCAATTTTTATTTCGTAAATCTATAGGACACATTAAAGTAATAAACTTTGTAATATCTTACCAGAAAAATCTGTTTCTTTCTCTTCCAGGACTGATATTTTACTATTAAAATCTTTGTTCAGTGAAGACAGATTGTCACATTCCTAAGGTTCCTAACATTCCTGATGGCAGCTGGTGCTTTTAAAGTTCTATGGAGAGGGGAGGAGGTACTAAAGGCAGACACCAACATTCTGCTGTAATTTCTCTTGAAATAACAGTTACAGTTTTCCACAGAACTTTATGAGCACCAACTGTCATCTCTTATCTCAGTAATGAGAATATCTGTATTTATCACAGATTTTACCTGAGAATTGAAAATCTTAAAGGGGTATTAACATCCCAATATGTAGTAGATGTAGTAATAATAATAATAATAATAATAATAATAATAATAATAATAATATTAGCAAATATCTCCAATTAAAAATGTAGTATATTTTTCTGATTCAATATGCCTCATTCCTTATTTGCAGGCATTGCAGGACCTTGGGTATCTATAGTTACAACCATTAGCAACTAGCTAACTGTCACTATGTCAGTGGTCATAATCATTGATACCTAAGGTCCTGCAATG
Source organism: Ranitomeya variabilis (assembly GCF_051348905.1). NCBI lineage: Eukaryota > Metazoa > Chordata > Amphibia > Anura > Dendrobatidae > Ranitomeya > Ranitomeya variabilis. Next base: position 446,948,230 of record NC_135236.1, on the reverse strand, counting down.
CCTGCACATGAGGAAAGACACATAGCAAATCAGAAGAACTATACTACATTTATAATTGGAGGCACTTGCTAATATCATTATTATTACACCTACTATTTATTGAGATAGTATCTTGGAGATTGGAATATCCCTTTAAGAATAAAAGATCAGTCCTGGAGCAGAAAGAAGCAGATTTCTCTGATGGGACAAAGTACAACATTTCTTATATTCATGTGTCCTGTTAATTTCTGAAATAATTAAAACGGCGATTACTCTAAACCTCAAAGACTGAACCTTATAGTTTTCTAAAACTATACTCTTAATCTAGTGTTTCTAAAGAAAGAAATGAGACACTTGCACAGGGTAATTTGAGCATCCAGGGTGCCAATGTAAGATTTGTAACAGGGCCTATCACCTACCAGTTGACATTAATAATACTTTTGTCCCCTTATGAGATAGCAGGATTATTATATCCCCTATGGCACCAGATCCTTCACCTCCAATGGTACAAAGAAACAATAAAGAGTTATACTAGGTCATGTGTGAATTCAACAGTGGCATTCTCTGGTGTTATTGTTTATAGCAAAATTGTATGTTATCACCACTGCCTTTAGGTTGCCTGATTTAGGCCGGAGTCACACTAGCGATGAATACGGACGAGTGCTAAGCGATAAAACATCACACAGCACTCGGACCGCTGTTAGTCTAGGGGGCAGCTCACATTAGGGTTTTTTTTTCTCTGCCATTTTCAGTGTGCGATTGAAGTCGCAGCATGCTGCAATTGTCACAGACACTCAGCCGAGTCTCAGCTCACTCGCACCAATATAAGCCTATGGGTGCGAGTGAGACAACGCCTATCACTCGGATATCATCCAAGTGATGTGCGATATATGCCGACAACAGAGGAGATGGAGAAATTAGTTTCTCCGCCTCCTCCGCAGCTGTGCTCCGATTCGCTCTGTGCGAGAGGCTCGGAGAACAGACGCATGACACTCGGCTCCTGCTGCAGCAGAGCAGGAGCCAAGGGGCAATAACATATCGCATCCGATGCAATACGCTAGTGTGACCCCGGCCTTATTAAATGTTCTCAACTACCTTTTTTCTTTAAAGGAACACGGCATCATAAACTGCCCCATGCCATCTACAGCACATTGATGTTAAAGGGAATCTGTTATGTCCAAAAACATTATTTACCTACAAATATATTGTTAATCTGCATGATAAATAGAGTTAATATCCTTTAATATTGCAGCAGTGGCTGCAGGGAGAAAATTAATTTATATTCTCCCAGCACCTGCTCGTTTCAAGTCATCAGGGTGGTGTAGGAGGCTGTGACAGTCACCGCTAACTATATTGTGAGTGCGGGTTTAATGACAGGCTGCACTGCACACACTGCACACGTACACTGAAGAGAAAGCAGTCAATTAAAGCGCCAGGCAGTGATTACAGCTGCGCTCGCAGTGTAATGAGCAGGTGACTGTATCTGCCCCCTGCACTGCCACGATGACTGAATGTGAGTGCCTAACAGGGAGGATAAAAGTGAATTTGCTCCCTGTAGACACCACTCTATTAAGGCAGCCAGGCAGGATTGTAAGGGCAGAGACAGACTGCCGTATTACTCGTGTGAGAATCCCATTGTAAACCTCGTACTGGCTGTCGGCTCTCCTGACCTGAGCTTGGCAGCTGCATAGTAATCCATCATGCTGCCTTGCTCAGGTCAGGAGAGGTGCCGGCCAGTCCGTGCAGTGCGATACGATCCTTGCACGAGAAATACAGCAGTCTGTCTCTGCCTTTCTGCTTCATTCCTGCAGGTTAACCCTATATCTGCAGGTAAACAGCTTTTCTGGACATGGCAGGTCCACTTTAACTACCATTGAATGTATATATTTTCTACTCTTATTTACAAGTCTGCCTGGCCATCCACGGATATTGTGCTTATAATCAGTAATGTTTGAGAGATTTTCTTTATAGAAAACACTTTGGAATCTTCTCAAAACCCACAAACATCACATGTACGAGAGAAATGTTTATGTGAGCAGCCCTTACAGACTATCACTACAGTGACACCGACGTTGACCTTATCTTTTAATAAGTACTAGTAAAAAAAAAAGCAAAAAATCTTGGACATCATTTTTTCTTTCTAAATCTAATCTCCCTGCCTGTATAGACAGTATATTCCATATCCTACAACTTTGTTAGACAAATTCAGTAATGAGGATACAAGACTCAAAGTAAGATCTCACGTAGCCATGATCTGTAACACGGCAATACACCTGGTAATCAGTGATCCATACCTTGTAATAAGGGAAATCACTAACCTGCTGATACGATTGCCATCTGCTTCAATGAGCTCATTGGAATCATTGCTAATGTTGTCATCCTCCGGTGTGTTCATATTCTGCAATTCCGTCAATTCCAAGCCATTTTTGAACGGCATTTTAACCCCTTCTTTCCAGTTGCTAGCTTTTACTCAGTATATATTTTTCTTTGGGTATGCTTGGTGGCGAACCTTTAAGAGAAAAAAATGACAGCAATAATGAACCACAATATGTATTATATATTAATATATTTATTTTCTATTGTTTATATATCACCTACAGCTCTACCTAAGTTGCCATTATTTGCATAAACCCTTTTGAGGGTCGCAAGCTACATTTTCTGATTTCTGACACATAACCACATTCTATAGCCAAGTAAGTGCTAAATGTACTTATTGTGTGTGGAAAACTTGCTTTTAATACCTATTAGATTTATTATAGTTTTATTCTAGTAAAAGTGGCCATACGGATAGATGAGTCTTTGAAACATGACAATTTTTGCAAGATTGGTTGAATATGTATGAAAATCTCCCAACTGTAGCTTTTGGATACAACAGGGATCACATTTTATTTCTAGATGCCCAATACATTACAAAACATTGCTGTAATGGCGTCAGTTCAGGAAGTGAGTATATGTACTTTTAATTTTACAATGGTGAGTGCTTTATATAAAAAAAGAGTAGTTAAGAACGGGGAAAACCCCTTTCAGCTATAATTGTAATAAAATGTAAAATAATAAAGTTACTACGTCATTTGTACAGCACAGAGAAAGCCAAAAAATTCATATCCAATAAACAACTTTTTTGACCTTTTTTAGGATATTAAATGGTAAATTAAATGGTGCTGTTTTTGGACTACAACTCTTCAAGCAATAAAACATGTTTTCTAACTGCTAAGTAGATGGAAAAATAAAAAAAGATGGTTCTTGATAGGAATAAAAAAGGAAGGGAAAAAAAAATGTAAATGGCCACAGCAGAAAGATACTAGTCTGTGATTTGCAAAGGTAAAATTCTGGTATGCATTAAAATGACCATAAATGCATAAATCTGATAAGAAAAAACTCGGTATGGTGCAGCCTTAGGAAATTTGTTGATGTATGCATGGAACATATCCACAGACTATTAAAGGCCCACAGTATGAAAAAACAGTTTCCCGTTTTGTCATGCACCTTCGCTGTTTGTTAGGCCATGTTTTTTTACCAACTTGAAAGAGGAGTCAGATACGATTTTAAATACAAAAGAGTGAAGCCAAAAAAACCCACAACTTTGTGTTAATGCTCTGTATATTTTTATAGTGGGAAAAGCTTGATGCAGCGAATAAATTATATTTGATTTTCTTGATAACATTAGTATGCAATGGGCAACACTAATATCTGTGGGTTCAGTAGACGGTTTAATGTGTATGAAGGCCTCCCGACTCTACCACAACAGAAGATGTCGGAGGGGACAAGGATTCAGGATGTCCAATTCCAGACTGTTGATCCTTTTGTTCTTGGCAGGATAAGCTGCCGCCAGGGCAGTCTGGCAGCAGCTCTTGTAGCAACCACCTGTTCATGAAGGAGTTGCGATAGATATCAGCTGGCTGAACAATCATCCATTGCTTGTGCGGCCTCTTAAGCTTCAGTTTTAGATCCAGGTATTTGGTGTCCACAGTTGGTCATGTAATAAGGCTTTACTGAGATAGTGGTACTTTTTTTTGTACTATATTGCAAAATAAATATGATTGATAGCATTCTTCACAAATCAGGGTCTAGAGTGCAGCAGTGAGGTTCTTTTTGTATTGGTATACAATGTCCACTAGAGAGTTACATGATCCTTTTGCATAATATAGGGGAATGTTAACTCAGTATAACAGAATTTAGGGATGTGAGCATTGCAAGCATCTCTCCTTTTTCTTCAAAGATCTATAATGTAACATTCTCAGATGGGCCATGCAGTATGCTTGTATGGTCCTAAGGTACTTGGTGCAGGGCAACCTCTAAGCATACATAGTAACATAGTACCTTAGTTATTAAGGTTGAAGGAAGACTTTAAGTCCATCTAGTTCAACCCATAGCCTAACCTAACATGCCCTAACATGTTGATCCAGAGGAAGGCAAAAAAACCCATGTGGGTGAGCTCCACATTGGGGAAAAAATTCCTTCCTGACTCCACATACGGCAATCAGACTAGTTCCCTGGATCAACGCCCTATCAAGGAATCTAGTGTATATACCCTGTAACATTATACTTTTCCAGAAAGGCATCCAGTCCCCTCTTAAATTTAAGTAATGAATCACTCATTACAACATCATACGGCAGAGAGTTCCATAGTCTCACTGCTCTTACAGTAAATAATCTGCGTCTGTTATTATGCTTAAACCTTCTTTCCTCCAGACATAGAGGATGCCCACTTGTCCCTGTCACCGGTCTATGATTAAAAAGATCATCAGAAAGGTCTTTGTACTGTCCCCTCATATATTTATACATTAACATAAGATCACCCCTTAGTCTTCGTTTTTCCAAACTAAATAGCCCCAAGTGTAATAACCTATCTTGGTATTGCAGACCCCCCAGTCCTCTAACAACCTTGGTCGCTCTTCTCTGCACCCGCTCTAGTTCAGCTATGTCTTTCTTATACACCGGAGACCAGAACTGTGCACAGTATTCTAAGTGTGGTCGAACTAGTGACTTGTATAGAGGTAAAATTATGTTCTCCTCATGAGCATCTATGCCTCTTTTAATAAATCCCATTATTTTATTTGCCTTTGTAGCAGCTGCCTGACACTGGCCACTGAATATGAGTTTGTCATCCAACCATACACCCAGGTCTTTTTCATTGACGGTTTTGCCCAGAGTTTTAGAATTAAGCACATAGTTATACATCTTATTACTTCTACCCAAGTGCATGACCTTACATTTATCCCCATTAAAGCTCATTTGCCATTTATCAGCCCAAGCTTCTAGTTTACATAAATCATCCTGTAATACTAAATTGTCCTCCTCTGTATTGATTACCCTGCAGAGTTTAGTGTCATCTGCAAATATTGAAATTCCACTCTGTATGCCCCCTACAAGGTTGTAAGGGGGTATGCAGGCGGCTTGTTTGAGCCCTGCATTCCTGTGCATGCCTACCTAATGAAACTGGGTATGTTTTGTGTTTGCTGTGTGCCCTGTGTAGTTTATGATAGTTGACACTGTTTAATATGATAATGGCTGACATTGTTCTGATATCTGTGTGTTAGGGTACCGTCACACATTGAAATTTCCATCGCTACGACGTTACGATTCGTGACGTTCTAGCGATATCGTTACGATATCGCAGTGTCTGACACGCTACTGCGATCAGACACCCTGCTGAGAATCGTACGTCGTAGCAGATCGTTTGGAACTTTCTTTCGTCGCTTGATCACCCGCTGACATCGCTGGATCGTTGTGTGTGACAGCGATCCAGCGATGTCTTCGCTTGTAACCAGGGTAAACATCGGGTAACTAAGCGAGGGCCGCGCTTAGTAACCCGATGTTTACCCTGGTTACAAGCGTAAACGTAAAAAAACAAACCGTACATACTCACCCGTCGGTGTCCTTCAGGTCCCTTGCCGTCTGCTTCCTGCTCTGAGTGCCGGCCGGAAAGTGAGAGCAGAGCGCAGCGGTGCTGCGATCTGCTCTCACTGTACGGCTGCACTCAGAGCAGGAAGCAGACGGCAAGGGACCTGAAGGACACCGACGGGTGAGTATGTACTGTTTGTTTTTTTACGTTTACGCTGGTAACCAGGGTAAACATCGGGTTACTAAGCACGGCCCTGCGCTTAGTTACCCGATGTTTACCCTGGTTACCCGGGGACTTCGGCATCGCTCCAGCGCCGTGATTGCAACGTGTGACCGCAGTCTACGACGCTGGAGCGATGCTTATACGACGCTGCGACGTCACGAATCGTGCCGTCGCAGCGATGAAAATTTCAATGTGTGACGGTACCCTTAGGGACAGGAATAGGGAAAGTCAGTGGCAGTGGTAGGTTAGCATTGGTAAGGGTTATGGCATTGTAGTTATAGGTTAGTGTTAAGGGGGCACTGTAGAGTAGGAGATTAGATTGTGTTGAGAACTGGTTTCAGTCAGAGTAGTGACAGTTGAGAAAGGGGCGGAGCCAGTGTAGTGGCAGGGAGAGTGCCTTCCTGAGGTGATTTTCAGGTAGTGGGAGGAGCTAAAGCTGTGTGAGGAGAATTGTTCTAGAAGTTGTGACAGAAAGCTGAACAGAGCAACAGTGTAGAGTTAAGAGAGTGAGGCAGCCTGGAAGAATCAGTGGCTAGTCTGTGGGTTACCTCCCATGACGTCCGGGACTTACGGTCTGAACAGGAATTGTGGAGGCAACCTGAATTTTCACCCAAGATGGGGAAAGTGGACGGGGAGCACTCAGTATCAGCTAGCTGGATGGTTCAGGAAGCTGCGGGCCTGGGAGCCACGGTGCAGGAAGAAAAGCTGAGGGAGCAGACCAGGGAAAACGCAGGAGATGGATTACTCATGTATTGGGGAAAATGGATGGACTGTAACTGTTATGAAGATGCACGAGTTAAGTAAAGTTTTATTGAAAATGAACTTGGACTTTGAGAACATTTGTGTGTGTCTGCGACGGATTGGAGCCCTGTATGCTGTGAAGGATTCTGACCCACAGGTGGGTGAAATACATGACACACACAGCACACCACAAAATGGACATGATATTTCTGTAGCGGAGCATCGGGGTGTGATGAAGAAGCAGCAGCAATCCCTCGGTACGGCTACCACCCTGGCCCCCGTTACAAGATCATTAATAAATTTGTAAAAAAGAAGAGGGCCCAATACTGACCCCTGTGGTACCCCACTGCCAACCGCGACCCAGTCCGAGTGTGCTCCATTAATAACCACCCTTTGTTTCCTATCCCTGAGCCAGCTCTTAACCCACTTACACATATTTTCCCCTATCACCATTACTCTAATTTTATGTATCAACCTTTTGTGTGGTACCGTATCAAAAGCTTTTGAAAAGTCCATATACACCACGTCCACTGGGTTCCCCTGGTCCAGTCCAGAACTTACCTCTTCATAGAAGCTGATCAGATTAGTCTGACATGCACGGTCCCTAGTAAACCAGTGCTGATACTGGGTCATGAGGTTATTCCTCTTCAGATACTCCAGTATAGCATCCCTTAGAAAACCCTCCAGGATTTTACCCACAGTAGAGGTTAAGCTTACTCGCCTATAATTACCGAGTTCAGTTTTTGTCCCCTTTTTGAATATTGGCACCACATTTGCTATACGCCAGTCCTGTGGTACAGACCCTGTTATTATGGAGTCTTTGAAGATTAAGGCTGTGTGCACACGTAGCAGATTTTTTATGTTTTTTTCACATTTTTTTGCTATAAAAACGTGAAAAAAATGCATACATTATGCATCCCATCATTTAGAATGCATTCTGCAATTTTTGTGTACATGATGCGTTTTTTTCCGCAAAAAAAATGCATCGCGGTAAAAAACGCAGCATGTTCATTAATTTTGTGGATTTTTTCAGGATTTCCCACTATATTATTGCATTGGGAACCTCCGGAAAAATCTGCAAACAAACGCACCAAAAACGCGGTAAAAAACGCGAGAAAAACGCATGCAGATTTCTTGCAGAAAATGTCCTGTTTTGCTCAGGAAATTTCTGCAAGAAATCCTGAACGTGTGCACATAGCCTAAAAATAATGGTCTATCAATGACTGTACTTAGTTCCTGCAGTACTCGAGGGTGTATCCCATCCGGGCCCGGAGATTTGTCAATTTTAGTGATTTTTGACGCCGCCGTACTTCCTGCTGGGTTAAGCAGGTGACACTTAATGGGGAATTTTTGAAATCACTGATCATATTGTCTGCCATGGGATTTTCTTGTGTAAATACTGATGAAAAAAAGTCATTTAGCATATTGGCTTTTTCCTCATCCTCATCCACCATTTCACTCAGACTATTTTTAAGGGGCCAACACTATCATTTTTTAGTTTCTTACTATTTATGTAGTTAAAGAATATTTTGGGGTTATTTTTGCTCTCTCTAGCAATGAGTCTCTCTGTCTCTCTGTCTCAATCTTTGCTGCCTTGATTTGCTTTTTACAGAATTTATTTAATTTTCTATATTTATTTAACGCCTCAACACTACCTACTTCCTTTAATTCTCTAAATGCTTTCTTTTTGTCCCTTATTGCGCCCCTTACAGCTCTATTTAGCCATATTGGTTTCCTCCTATTTCTAGTATGTTTATTCCCATACGGTATATACTGTGCACAGGTCCTATCCAGGATGCTAATAAACGTCTCCCATTTTCTTTGTGTATTTTTATGTCTCAGGATATCGTCCCAGTTAATTGCACCAAGATCCTCTCTCATCCGTTGGAAATTTGCCCTCCTGAAGTTTAGTGTCCTTGTCACCCCTCTACTACACATCTTATTAAAGGATTCATGAAAAGGATTCATGTGATAACTATTACCCAAGTGACCCCAACCCTTATATTTGCTATGCGGTCTGGCCTGTTGGTTAATATTAGGTCTAGCAGTGCCCCCCTCCTTGTTGGGTCCTGAACCAGTTGTGAAAGGTAATTGTCTCTCATAGTTGTTAAAAAACGATTACCTTTGCTGGAACTGCAGGTTTCTGTTCCCCAATCTATTTCAGGGTAGTTGAAGTCCCCCATAATAATGACTTCTCCTTGAGTCGCAGCTTCATCTATTTGCTTTACGAGGATATTCTCCGTTGCTTCCATTATTTTTGGAGACTTATAACAAACCCCTATCAGTAATTTATTATTTTTCCCCCTCCCCTTATCTCCACCCACAGGGACTCTACATTTTCATTAGATACACCTATATTATCACGCCAGATGGGTTTTAAGGACGATTTTACATATAAACACACTCCTCCCCCTCACCTATCCATTCAGTCATTTCTGAACAGACTATAACCCTGCAAGTTAACAGCCTAGTCATGGCTCTCATCCAGCCATGTTTCAGATATCCCCACCATGTCATAATTATGCCCCAACAACAATAATTCTAATTCATCCATTTTGTTGGCGAGGCTTCTGGCATTAGTATACATGCACTTGATGTTCCTCTCTGTACCTCTATTCTTTCTTAAATTAATAATTGATCTAACCCCACTCCCCATGCCACCGTCACCCCCAACTTCCTTATTTGTGCCCAGGTCTCTATCTGCATTATCTTCCCCTCCTATGAAATGAATACCCTCCCCCCAATCCCAAGTTTAAACACTCCTCCAACCTTCTAGCCATTTTCTCCCCAGCACAGCTGCACCTTCCCCATTGAGGTGCAGCCCGTCCCTAGTGTAGAGCCTGTAGCCAACTGAGAAGTCGGCCCAGTGCTGCAGGAACCCAAACCCCTCCTTCCTACACCAATTCTTGAGCCACTTATTTATCTCCCTAACCTTCCGTTGCCTCTCTGGCGTGGCACGTGGTACAGGCAGTATTTCGGAAAATACCACGTTGGAGGTCCTTGCTTTCAGCTTGCAGCCTAATTCCCTGAAATCATTTTTAAAGACCTTCCACCTACCTCTAACTTTGTCATTTGTGCCAATGTGCACCATGACTGCTGGGTCCTCACCAGCCCCTCCCAGTAATCTGTCCACCCGATCAGCGATATGTCAGACTCGAGTGCCAGGTAGGCAGCACACCGTTCGACGATCCTGTCTTTGTGACAGATTGCCCTATCTGTTCCCCTAATAATTCAGTCCCCCACTACCAGCACCTGTCTAGCCTGCCCTGCTCTCCTATTTCCCTCCTTACTATAGCAGTCACTCCTCCGGCTTTCAGAGGACATGCCTGGCTGCAGCAGTGCTACCCCTGTACTGGCACCCCCCTCATTTGCCAACTTAGCAAACTTATTGGGGTGTGCCAGATCAGGACTAGCCTCCCTGGCACTCTTCCCTCTACCCCGCTTCCTAACTGTCACCCAGCTAGCTACTTCACTGTCCTGCAGCTCCATCCTACCATCCCCCCCTCATCTACCCCATTGAGTGTCTGCTCAGTGAGCAGAAGACTCCTCTCCATATTGTCTATGGATCTCAGTGTTGCCAGCTGCACATTTAGATCCAGAATCTAGGCTTCCAAATGCACAACGTGCTCACATCTCGCACAGCAGTATGCACCCTCGACCGGTTGATCAAGGACTGCATACATGTGGCAAGATGTGCACTGGATGGCATTAACAATAGTGGAGCACATTTCCTAATGGGGATTGCACCAGACAGAAAAGTTAAATAAAAATAAATACAAAGTATTAATAAAATACAGACAGTAATTCAGCAATTCCTCCCTTGGAAACTCCCTGTATCCAAAGTCACTGAATCACAAGTCACACTTTCCGCCGTTCACACTTACGCTCAGGTCACACTTAGCTCGTTCACACTCCCTAAGCTGAAGATTTAAAGAATTTTTTTTTTTCTCTTTCTCCTTCAGCAACAATCCACCTTGCTGTTCAATGCACTGCCAGTAGGTCAGTAACATGGGTTAATAAAAAATTACAATGTTTCTGCCTGTGAATGTGCATCAAAACAGTGCAATGTATTTTTTTTTGTAATTTTAGAGTAATAAGTTTGAATTAAAATATCAGGTAGTTGGTATCGCAGAGAGAGAGCTAACTTCCATTTTAAGTTTTTGTGGTTAGATAATTTTTCAGCTAATATATGCACAGTATCTGTAAACTGTATACTATTAAAAAAAACACAAGCTGTATTAAATATACTTGTTAAAAATACAAACATATACACACTGGCCCTGAGTCATCAAAGCAATTACCGTATATACTTGTATACACCGGTAAGCTGAGTATTTCAGCACATTTTTTTGTGCTGAAAACGCCCCCCTCGGCTTACACACGAGTCATTATCCCAGAAGACAGAGGGGGAGGGGGAGCGGCGGGTCAGAGGAGGCAGGAGCTGGTGGCTGCAGCTAAAGCCTGTGCCTGCTGCTAAGGAGAAATGAATATTCACTGCACTGGCAATGAATATTCATTTCTCTGATAGCGTGTACAGTTACAGCTGCTGACTTTCAGCTGCTGCCGGGCTCTCACGGATGATGGCTCATTAAGGTAATGAATGTTCACCTCTCTCCACTCCCATAGGCACGGAGAGAGGTGAATATTGATTACCTAATGAGCGGGGACACGTGATCGCTCGGCTGCAGGAGCTGCTGGCTTTTCTCATGGGGGCCACACATGCAAGGATAGGGATGAGAAACCATGTATACAGGGATAGGGATAAGGAGCCATGCATACAAGGATAGGGGATAAGGAGCCATGCAGACAAGGATGGGAATAAGGAGCCATACATACAAGGATGGGGATAAGGAGCCATGCATACAAGGATGGGGATAAGGAGTCATGCAGACAAGGAAGGGATAAGGAGCTATGCATACCAGGATGTGGATGAAGGGACAATGTATACTAGGCTTATACTTGAGTCAATAAATTTTGCCATTTTTTTGTGGCAAAATTAGGTGCTTTGGCTTATACTCAGGTCGGCTTATACACGAGTATATATGGTATGCCGGAATTCTGTCATAAATTCCATTGAAAAGTCACAAAAGTTTTGAGTTGTGCAAAAATGTTGCGACTTTTGGCATTTTTACACCAGTTTTACTCAGCTCCACCAAAATGAGTAGAGCCTGGGTGGGATGCGGGCAGAAAACGAGTGTGATGCTACAGCGCATCTAATTTATAACGGGCTGCAGAGCACCACATACCAGAAATCATACTCCAATAGTGGCGTAAGATTTGTGGCGTGACGCACAATGATGCATGCCACTCGACAGACGCTGCTGACTCATTAAGAGCCATTTGACTCCAACACCCAGATCTTGATGAATTGGAGCTAATGTATCCAATAGACAAAAAAATATACTGATCTTGAAACGACTAGAAGTAATATTGTGGAACCAATCAAAAACAAGATGCAGAAAAAAGATGAAAGAATATCATAAATAGGAATAATTAATAAAGTCTCTACCAAGAAGGATGGCATACGTCTTAGTATGCGTTAGTGATGCCCTGCTCCTTGATTGCTTTCCCTATCCTTTTCCTAGTCTATTTCTAAACCCACACAGAATGCTTAGAGAAATAAGGTATTTAGTTATGATAGTAATTTGCACAATGAATATACATGAGATAACCGGAATACTGCTATGCTGGGATGGACATATCATTGGTGCAACCTGTGCAGCCACACAGGAGCCCAAGAGGTAAGGGGACCCATTTTCATCTCTAAAGCAGGTAGAAATGTGAATTATGAGGAGCTATTAGACTGAAAAGGGCCCCTATATTGTTGTGACAGATAGAACCTGCACTGTTGATTTAGAAATATCCAGCAACTATAGGGGTTAAAATGGTTATAGCAGACAGGGAGTGATTAGCTCAGCCCCAGGGGATACTGGTAAAGTTGTTATTGTGTCCTGGACATCCAAGAGGAAGATGTTTGTTAGAGAGCATCCAGTCAGACTGAAATCAGACAAGCTGTATAGACCAGTTCTTCCTGGGAAGCAATTGCTGTAATCATAGAAGCAGTCTGGATAGCCAGGAGCATCTTTATTACCTCACGATAGAAGTGATAGAGCTACAGCACTGGACTCATCCCCCCTCCCCCACCTCATGAGCAAGGTACACTCCTGCTTAGGTTAAGACACTGTGTGTGAAGAGATGTTATCTGTAAAGAGAAGTTACCTGTGAAGAGACTTCCATATATGTTGATGAAGCATTGCATGAAGAGAAGTGAATCTGTCTGATGAAAAGAATCTTGAATAAAACCCCTGTGATCAACTGCAGCTCACAACTGTGTCATAGCTGGTCTGTGTGCCTGTAAACCGTTACCTCCCCTATATTGTGAAAAATTATAATTAATTGTCACCCTGAGTAAGATTTCCCAGGATTCCAACAAAAACTCATGTTTCCTTTGTATCGCCTTCATATACTGAGTGACATGCATGCAACATTGTTCTTGCATAGAGGCCCTTTTCTGTCTGTGTTCGACAGTGCAGCTTTCATTAGTTGTACTAATACATCACATAGAAAATACAGTTAAAAGCTAAATATGGACACGTCTGATATCTACATATGCAGAAAGCAAGCAATTTTGGCAAAAAAAAGTTGAATAAACATTTTACAATGCTATCACAATATCATTACTGCACAAAACATGAAAGTTAAACATTAATAATAAACCTTCATTAAACCTTAAATCAGTACAATTGCAGGCCATCACAATCAATTAGTATTATTCCAGTAAAGAAAGACATGATGTGAACTATTCCCAGACAAATAAGAGCCCTGGACAGCAAAAATATAAATGTCACACATATCTTTCTCAATGTGTTTCCCTTTCCAGATACTGGGATCGTCAGGGAGCTGTGCAGGGCCGCTATAAGGGAAGCACCCTAGAGCGCAGGCACATCAGTGTACGGATGTATAGCTTGTGTCTTCTTCTAGCGATTCTGCATGTCATCAATATTAGATCAGTGTTGGCTTGGAGTGGGTGACACCCGCCAACCCCATGGATCAGCTGTTACAAACTGTGGTGGCAACCAGATGTAAACACTTTGAATGGAGCTGCAGTATGGTGTAGAACAGGTCCTATTCTAATGAACCTAACAGCAGTTACTACACATTGAATGAAGCTGTGCCTTGCTTATAACAGCTGATTGGTGGGGGAGCCGTATTTCAAACTCCTCCAATCTGATATCGATGACCTATCCTAGGTCATCAATAGGGTTTGAGCTGACAAACCCTTTAAAAACCCTTTAAAACCATGAATAGAGTAAGACTCTATTTTAAAGTTTGATATAGATGTCATTTGTGCGCTGTCTATACGAAATGCAAACACATTAGTTAGAGTGGACGAGTTTAGTCCGCAAATCAGACCAAAGTAGGACACAAGTCCGATTTTTTTTTTCTGTACATCATCAGACCATCAAAATGTTAAAAGAGCCATATGCTTAACCCGTACAAAAGGTCTCCTGTTTTGTCTGAAGCTACAGCCAGACCAGTCCCATGGACAGAGAGGTAGGAAGAACTCCTGAAGGAACAGTGAGTAAAGAACAAACTCCACAACATCTTCCACACCTGTCTGACTTCTTTTTAGAAGAGGGGTTTCAGGGCAACCAGAACTCAGTTCAATACAATATTTTATGGACAACCCTAAGTCTCTACTAGTATATTAGGATCATGTTAAAAAAAGAGATTTCAACATTTTGAAAAGTCACAATGTAAATATATATTTTTCACTAACTTATTTTAAAGTTTACGGTTTAAACCAATATATTTTATGCTAAGAATCAATTTTTTATTTACCTACTTTTTTGTATTATATTTAATATTTTTTTTATGTATAAATATGCACACATACACATAAACAAACACACACTGACAAACACACATTTGTTTTTTAATCCATTAGCCAATTGCCAAATAATTCTATTTTACCCAATTCAAAATAAAACATAATCTTTCATTGTTAAGTTTAAACTAGGAGTAGGTAGTGCAAATCATATGTTAAAGTGCATATTAAAATCACACAGTTCATTATTGGTCCTACCTATGTTTAAATATGTCCTAAGTGGTCAAACTGCTACGCTAGTTGCGTTATTCAATTGTAATATACAGTCATGGCCAAAAGTGTTGGTACCTTAACCCCTTTCCGACATCGGGCGTATATTTATGCCGATGTCGGACTCCCTCCCTCACCTCCGGAGCCCACATCTTTCCCGGGACATGTCACCTGTTTTGAACAGCTGACATGTGCCCGCAATAGCCGCGGGTAGAATCGCGATCCACCCGTGGCTAATAACCATATAAATGCCGCTGTCAAACACTGACAGCGGCATTTAACAAGCGCTTCTAGCAATCGCGCTGAAAATTCGCCCACAGGTGACCCATGTCACTTGATCATGTGTCACCGGTGTGTTGGCATGACAACCGGAGGTCTCCTGGAGACCTCTATGGTTGTCAGTGTCGGCTTGCTGTGATCGCCATCCAGTGGTTGGCGCTCATAGCAAGTGAGTAATTTTGCTATATAGAGATGATCTGATCATTGCCTCAATGTAGCAGAGGTGATTGGGTTGTGGCAGCTTCTAGTCTTCCATAGAGGCTATTGAAAATATTTAAAAAAAAATAAAAAAACAAATAAAAGTACAAATCACCCCCCTCTAGCCCCATTGCCCCATTCAAAATAAAACGAGTAAAAAAAAAATCAAACATACACTTAATTGGTATTTTCGTGTTCAGAATCGCCCGATCAATCAATAAAAAAGGATTAACCTGATCGCTAAACGGCGTAGTGAGAAAAAAAGTCAAAATGCCAGAATTACGTTTTTTTGGTGGCCGTGACATTGCCTTAAAATGCAATAATGGCTATCAAAAGATATTATCTGCACCAAAATGGTATCATTAAAAATGTCAGCTCAGCATGCAAAAAATAAGCCCTCACCCAACCCCAGATCACGAAAAATGGAGACGCTACAGGTATTGGAAAATGGCGCATTTTTTTTTTTTTAACAAAGTTTGGAATTTTTTTTCACCACTTAGATTAAAAATAACCTAGACATGTTTGGTGTCTATGAACTTGTCTGGAGAATCATAATGGCAGGTCAGTTTTAGCATTTAGTGAACCCAGTAAAAAAGCCAAACAAAAAACAATTGTCGGATTGCACTATTTTTGCAATTTCACCACACTTGGAATTTTTTTCCCGTTTTCTGTTACACGATATGGTAAAACCCATGGTGTCTATCAAAAGTACAACTTGTCACACAAAAAACAAGCCCTCACAAGGCCATATTGATGGAAAAATAAAAAAGTTATGGCTCTGAGAAGGGGAGCAAAAAACGAAAACGCAAAACCGAAAAAAGCTCAGGGGGTTAAGTGGTTAAAATTGTTCCAGAACATTAAGTATTTCTCCCGGAAAATTATTGCAATTATGCATGATTTGTTAAACACATGTTTATTTCCCATGTGTGTATAAACTAACAGATAAAAAAAGGTAAATTAGACATCATTTCACACAAAACCCCAAAATGGACTGAACAAAATTATTGGCACCTTTTCTAAAATTGTGGAAAAACAGCTTTGTTTCAAGCATGTGATGCTCGTTAAAACTCACTTGTGGCAATTAACAGATGTGGGCAATAAGAAAAATACACCTGAAACTAGATAAAAATTCGAGAAGTTGACTTAATTTTAGCATTGTGTGTCTGTGTGTGCCACACTAAGCATGGAGAACAGAAAGAGCAGAAGAGAACTGTCTGAGGACTTGAGATCCCAAACTGTTAAAAAATATCAACAATCTCAAGGTTACAAGTCCATCTCCAGAGATCTCGGTGCTTCTTTGTCCGCCATGCACAACATAACTAAAACGTTTGTAGCCCATGGCACTATAGCTAATCTCCTTGAACGTGGATGTCAGAGAAATATTGATGAACGGTTGCAAAGCAGGATAGTCCAGATAGTGTTTAAGCAGCCTCAATCAAGTTCCAAAGAATTTCATGCTGTCCTGCAAGCTCAGGATGCATCATTGTCAATGTGAATAATCCGTCGACATTTGAATAAAATAAAACATTATGGCAGGAGACCCAATAGGAGCCCACTGCTGACCCAGAGACATAAAAAAACTAGACTGCAGTTTGCCAAAAAATACCTAAGCCAAAATCTTTCTTGGATAGTGTCTTGTGGACAGATGAGACCAAGATATAGCTTTTTTGGCAAAGCACATCATTCTACTGTTTATCGAAAATGGAATGAGGCCTACAAAGAATAGAACACAGTTCCTACCATTAAATATGATGGAGGCTAAAAGATGTCTTGGAGTTGTTTTGCTGCTTCTGGCACTGGGTGCCTTGACTGTGTGCAAGACATCATGAAATCTGATGACTTCCAAAGGATTTTGGGTCACAATGGCAGGACAATGACCCAAAACATATTTCAAGAAGTACCCAGAAATAGATGCTCTGGAGAGTTCTGAAGTGTCAAGCAATGAGTCCAGATCTAAATCCCATTGAACACTTTTGGGAGAAGGCACCCTTCATATATGAGAGAAATTTGCTCAAGAGTGGTCTAAAATTGCAGTTGAGAGGT
The DNA here is from genome assembly GCF_051348905.1 of Ranitomeya variabilis. Classification (NCBI taxonomy): domain Eukaryota; kingdom Metazoa; phylum Chordata; class Amphibia; order Anura; family Dendrobatidae; genus Ranitomeya; species Ranitomeya variabilis. The sequence goes on along the minus strand of NC_135236.1, from coordinate 446,930,825 downwards.
GTAAGAAGCTTGTTGATGGTTATAGGAAGTGATTGATTGCAGTTATTTATTCCAAAGGACTGCAACCAAATATTAAATTAAGTGTGCCAACAATATTGTCCCATTTTGGGGGTTTTCTGTGAAATTATGTCCAATTTGTCTTTCATCTCTGTTTTTTGTGTTGTTTCAGTGCACACAAACACAATAAACATGTGTATAACAAAACATGCATAACTGCATTATTTTCTGGGAAAAATACTTCATCTTCTGGAACAATTTAAAGGGTGCCAACACTTTTGGGCATGACTGCACATATGGTTAGGTCTACCTATTCTTTGCTAAATAGTTGTGCAGCTCCAACAACCTCAACTTTTATAACTAGCACAAAAAAACCTACCTATATATATATGTATACATATATATATATATATATATATATATATATATATACACACACACACACACTCATTAACACACAGATACACACGCACAGTTTCACAGACACAGTCAAACACAAGCACAGGCACACTCAGCGACACACAAACACAATCACAGACAGACACACACATAGAGACAGGCAGTCACAGAAAAACACAGACAGACACACACATATAAACCATACACAAACACAGGCAGTCACACACATGGGCGGACATACCCCATGTGCAGCCTGTGTGGCTGCATCGGGGCCCCCAGAGGCTCTGGGGGGCCCCTGCAGGATGGCTAATAATGAGGGCAATCTGGCCTGTTTATCCGGCCCCGAGGCTCCAGGGGGCCCCTGGCCAGATTGCCCTCATGTGCGGCAGGCAGGGAGCGATCCCTGCAGCTCCACTGCCTGCAAGAGAAAATCGCAGAGGAGCTGCAGAGATCTGTCCTGCTTCCTGCCTGCGCTTCCTGTGCCAGAGAGAGGAAGGTGACGATGATGCTGCAGCAGACCGTGCGGAGAGGTGAGATGGTGCTGTGTGTGTGCATGCGTAGCACGTGTGTGTGTTGTGGGTGTGTGTGCATGTGTAGCATTGCAGGGGAATGTGCAGAGAAGTGAATGGTGCTGTGTGTGTGTAGGGGAGGAGAGGGCAATGATGGGACTGATGGGGAGAAGGCAATGATGGGGTGATGGAGAGGGCAATGATAGGGATGGTGGGGGAGCAGGAAATTATGGAAGTGGTGGAATGGGCAAGGATGGGGATGGTGGGGAGGAGGAAATGATGGAGGTGGTGGAATGGGCAATGATGGGGGTGGTAGGGGAGAAAGAAAAGATGGAGGTGGTGGAATGGGCAATGATGGTGGTGGGGGAGAAGGCAATGATGGAAGTGGTGGAAAGGCCAATAATGGGGGATGGAGGGGGAGGAAATGATGGCGGTGGTGGCATGGGCAAGGATGGTGTTGGTGTAAAGGACAATGATGGTGGTGGAGCGGGGAGGAAATGATGGAGGTGGTCGAATGGGCAAGAATGGTGGTGGTGGAAAGGACAATGATGGTGGTGGAGGGGGGAATGATGGAGGTGGTGGAATGGGCAAGGATGGTGGTGGTGGAAAGGACAATGATGGTGGTGGTGGTGGAAAGGGCTATGATGGTGGGGGAGGAGGAAATGATGGATGTGGTGGAAAGGGCAATGATGAGGATGGTGGGGGAGGATGAAATGATGGAGGTGGTGGAATGGGCAATGATGGGGTGGTGGGGGAAAAGGCAATGATGGTGGTAGTGGAAAAGACAATAATGGGAGTGGTGGGGAAGGAGGCAATGATGGGGGTGGTGGAGGAGAAGGTTGTGATAGAGGTGGTGGAAAGGGCAATGATTGGGGTGATGGAGAGGGCAATGATGGGGTGGTGGAAAGGGAAATGATGAGGTGGTGGGGGAAAGCAATGATGGAGGTGGTGGAAAGAACAATGATGGGGTGTTGGGGGAGAATGCAATGATGGTGGGGGTGGAAAGGGAAATAATGAGGGTGGTAGGGGAGAAAGAAATGATGGAGGTGGTGGAATGGGCAATGATGGTAGTGGTGGGGGAAAAGACAATGATGGGGAGGAGGAAATGATGGTGGTGGTGGAATGGGCAATAATATGGGGTGGTGGGGAGAAAGCAATGGTAGTGGTGGTGGAGAAGGCAATGATGGAGGTGGTGAAGAGGGCAATGATGGGGTGGGGGAGAGGACAATAATGGGATGTGGGGGAGAAGGACAATGAGGGGTATGGGGGATTGAGATGGGATGAAGAGGGACTTATAATGGACTTAGGAACAGGGGGAGGTGGAGGAAGACATTATTATGGCTTATTCTGTCTAAGGCTATGTTCACACTTGTGTACCGTGGCTTTATAGACGGCTGCGTACTTCCTCCCTGAAGCTCCACCCATTTGCGTTTAGGTCTGCCTACTTCTGCATGCGTCCTGCGTACCTATCTTTAACATTGGGTAAGCAAGACATGCCCGCTGACAAAGCATGTCCCTGCGTACCCAATGTTAAGGATAGGTATGCAGGACGCATGCGCAGCTGTGCGGATATGAAGAGAAAAAGTACACAGCCCTACGCAGGGCTGCCAAACGCAAATGTGTACTTAGCCTAACACAGTCCCTTAATATAGAGTGTACATACTTATTATGCATAACTCAGTTCCTTAGTATATAGTGTACTCACTAATTCTGTATAACACCATCCATAGTTACATAATTTCCTCTTTTATTATGTATAACATCGTCCCTTATTACAGACCATCTTCTCTAGTTATATATGCTGCCATCCCTTATTATATAGCTTCCTCTGCTGTTATGTACAGTGCTGTCTCTTACATAGTGTATTCTTGTTAATTTTGTTAATCACAGCGCCCTCTTTTATTACATAGTCCCCTCTCTTTTTAGATATAAAATGACTGCTGATGGAGGAGCAGGTGACCAGACGACCAGTCCATCAGCTCCTCCGTTAGAAAAGAAGCTTTCCCAAGCTCCATCAGCCATCATTGCATTATAGAGCTAACAAGACAGGATGATATGTAATAAAAAATGGCTCTATATAATCTTATATGTATGGGACTCCACTGTATATAACAAGAGAGGGCACTGTATAATAAGGGACGGCAATATACATAATAAAGGAGACTATGTAATATATATACACATGTAAGTGTGTGTGGCTATATATATGTGGCGCCCCTGGGGTCCAGTCGCCACAGAGATACTGCACCTCACCCAGAGGTGTGGTATCCCACTCTCAGGTAAGGGAGAGAGCACTACCCTGGACTCTAACACTCACATCCAACACACACTAGTTCAGTTGGGGCATCTGAGTGTACCCTTAGGGAGGATGGCCACCTGCCAGGCTGGGCAGGAAAAGGTGTTGGGGAGTAGGTAGGGAAAGTAGAGTAGGGGAGGAGCTAATTAGGAAGTGAGAGAGATGGTGAGAGGAGCTGAATGGAGTAAGACGTGCAGAAAGAGGCTCCCTGTCAGAGGGAGTCAGAGAGAGAAATTGTGAGAGAAGTGGAGCTGAGCAGATGTGAGGGTCTGCAGCTCCTGACAGCCCGAAGAGAGACTTGAAATGGAGAGACAGAAGGAAGCTCCCAGAAGGACAGAAGAGTTCCTAGGGGCAGAAGCCACCCATGGGGCCCGTATCCAGACATGGAGGGACCAGGTTGCAGTTAGGGGACTGGCCCCAACTTAGTGGAATACTTCAAGTTCAGCTAAGAAACCAGAGGCTGTGGCTTTTGCAAGAAGCACAGCCACATCCACCCATACTTCCATACTTCGCCAAAAAGGCAACCATATAGAATCCAGGGGACTCAGAGAACGTCGCCCGACAAGGTTTGTGGCTGCTGGCTTCGGACACTTTGGGTTAGGTGCTGGGCAGGAGAAGTGAAAAGCCAGTGTAGTGAGACGGCCAGAGAAAGGCATATGAAAGGAGTCCTGGAAAGGTGCATCCCAATCTACCTGGGAGTTTGCTGGACCACTGACCTGGAGAACACAGCATCTGGCTAGCATTTGTGGACTGGAGAACTGTGAGTAAAAATGGAAACTGCACCTTACTGTGTCTTTGCATTATTTCTACAATACCTGCCCGGCCTACCACAACCACCATCATCTCATCATCTATTCATTCAGTTGCCCTGGGGTTTAGCTCTATCTGTGGAGAGCTGTACCAACTCTGCTGCATCACCATCAGCCCCAGTGGACTCTGGAGCAGCGTTGGTTAACACCTTTATTGCCGAGTACCACAGGTGGCGTCACGAACAAATTCCCTTTTCCATAAACTTTATTTCACCTTTATTTGGATGCCCAGGGCCACGTACCGTGTCACAGCTGCCGCGACCACATCCCCTTTAAGAACTGTTCAATCTGGCCCGAGTACCCCATGGCCTTTGGGGGCGCTCCATATATATTATAAAAACAACAAAAACTTATATATATAACTTTGTTGCCATAAAAGGAGGGGGGCCCAGACACATTTCTTGCACAGGGGCCTCAAGCTGTCAGTGTCCGCCCCTGGTCACACACATACACAGACACCTAAACACACACAGACAGACATATAAACACACACACATATAAACACACTCACGAGCACAGACAGACAGTTGTCTAGACACTTTTAAAGTGTAGAACCCGTCAGAAACAACCTAAAATTTAACACAACTTATGCCACAAAAGTCTCACCTTTGATAATAATTGTGCCCCAATTTTTTCTCCCAGCTACAGTTGTATTTTTTTTTTACATCTATTACTGTACATGTGAATATTGTTAGACACTATACAAAGCCTTCTGCCCGTTCTTCCTTTGCTTACAGATCTGTAGCTTAGATTATACTGCGTGATCAGAGAGGATTATGGTGGATAAAAACTTGCCTTCCTCAAACGTCACTTCCTAGTAGTCATTTAGTAAATGGAATTTCCCCTTTAAATTATGGCTGATTTGTTAGAAAATAGAAAATAAGTGAAGAATGCTGTTGAATAACCCAGCTGCTACCATGATGCTGTCTGTAGAGAATTCTGTGACAAATGCCCGGGGGGACGTGTATATTCATGGCATTGTGCTTGTGACGTCAGTCTCACCTCCAACCGTAATGAATACATTGTGACTGCACAATATCATGTGAGAGCAGCACATTGTTAAAGGGCACCGCTCGTCATAGCCACATGCAGCTTCCTTCTGTTCCTCCAATGAATGAAACAAATGACCCTCCATCAATTCGCATGTCAGCTGCATGCTTAGGCTATGTCAGAGGATGAGGACGTTTCCCTTTATGATGTATGTCATCATCATATGTCTAAAGCCTCAGACATCACAACGTGACTATATTCTAGGTCACTTGTTATAATCCTATTGTATAAGCGTTAAATATATGCTTATTGAAAGCCTCTAAAATGGAGGGAAATGGGCGGAAAGGGAGGGAAATGCAAGATATTGAGTTCAATGACGGACTAGAATGCACAATTTATAAAGGACGCGTCCAGTGACAGCACAAGTCCTGGTGCCCTGCAATGAATGACTGAAGGACAGCTCCATCCGGCATCCATTCAATAGAGCAATCATGGGATGTCAGCGTGCTGCTGTTTACACAGGGCTGACAGCGAGACTTCTACACTGCACATCATGACTTGCCGCCTTATTGTATTTGCACCATGGAAACTTGTATATATATATATATATATATATATATATATATATATATATATACATATATATAAAATCCGGTTAATAAATTTTGTCCGAGCACAAGAAGGTACTTGCCGCTAGGCACTAAGAACAAGGTCGAGACATTTGGTCACATAGATGTTGAGGGTGAAAGCATGGTGAGAATGGGTGTTACCTGGGTCCTGGAGCAGTGCAGCTGGTCCGATAGGGATGACCGGGCAGTACATCCAAAGGTAGATTCCTGTATCACAATCTGGTCTGGATGGGGAGATGAGTAGGAGCCAGCCGGCCAAGTGAATATGTGCACTCTACTGAACAGACAAAGGATTGCATCAGACTAGTGTGCAGCATGTGTGCTGTGGAGTCAGTGTAGATGAAGCATCCGGCAGCCTGCCTGCTTATTACAGCTCCCCACACTGGTAGCTACACTGAACAGGATTAGGTCCACCTTAAGAATCTGCTCCTCACGTGAAAAAGAGAAAGAAAGAATAGGGACGTATTCATTCTGTAGAAATCATACAATGGGATTTTCTGGCTTTTATTTTTAGATTCTGTCTCTCACAGTTGAAGTGTACCTACGATAAAAATGACAGACCTGGCTATTCTTTGTAGGTGGGAAAGCTGGCAAAATCGACAATGTATCTGTATCAAATACTTCTTTTGCCCACTGTACCTTGTGTGTTTAACGTTTGCAGCAATATTGGAGTTCATGTATTAATTAGTCGCAGTGTGTATGTATCTGAGTCACATGAAAAGTCTTTATTTTCTCTAAATTATCTACTTCAATCATAAACGATTTTTATACTGAGAGATTTACAAAAATGCAGCAAAAAGGCAGAGATCCTTACCTGCCCAGGCCTCCAAACAAATGCACTAGCTGGATATAGTGGACCCATAAGATCGCGGTAACACGGGTGCAAGAATACCGATGAGGCAACCACTCACGGCCTACCAATCCATGGAGGGGGTGGTTGCTTGGTATATTAATGTACAATAAAGACTTGTATGGGGCGCTGTTCACACTATGGCAATGCACAGCATCCAGGTTAACAGCCTAGTAGTTACTCTTTTTCCAATTCACCAAACAATTTTGCCCCTATCTACATAATGGGGAAAAAGTGAAAGGAAAAGTGTTGGAGGCGTCGCAGCTACAGGCACAAAATTTTGCACAGTCACACGTCTGGACCCCGAGAGCGTCATAGGCTATGTTGTGAGGTGAAATTTTAACCCCGCGCTTTCCGATTCACCAAACAATTTTGCCCCTATCTACATAATGGGGAAAAAAATGAAAGGAAAAGTGTTGGAGGCAAATTAACAGCTGCCAGATGTAAACAAGGGGGACTTAAAGAATGAGAGCGATGGCGCCAAAGAGTATATTCTGTACAGTTGCTAAGGTGGGGCCCCGGACATGGGATAATCACCACACCACCACGGGGATATGAACACACACACAAAATGCGCCACACACTACCATACAGGAGAGATGACACACAGGTATATACTATATAGAGGAGGAGATGGCATACAGGTACATACTACATACAGGAGGAGATGACATACAGGCAGGGGTGGGATTCAGCCGGTACGACCCGGTACGGGGCAGCCGTTTACTAAAATTTCTATCTGCCAGCGTGAGTGAACCGAGTCTTTTTTTTTCCTTCCTTGTCTGGCACCTGCAGCCTATCAGATTCAGCGAGCTCAGTGAGTGTGACTGTGACTCATGTGGGAGGAGCAGACAGGAGAGAGGGAGATGTGGAGTCTGTGGAGTGTAAAGAAATGCCGGTGAGTCCAGTGATGTGATCACAAAATCAGTCCCCACTCCCTAGGAAGGCACAGCCGGTGCGGTTGAAGTGTCGCTGTATTGTTCCCCTCAGCACCCGGGCACTCACCTCACACAAGTACCGCAGCTGTGCAGCCTGTAGCCTCCCGTCAGGCCAGGCTTGTGCTGGAGAGGTGGCCATGCTGTTATTATCAGCTCCCTCTAATAACGGCTGCAGTTCTGTGCCATCTCCAATTATCTGACACTCTGCAGCTCTTCTTGTCTTTACACTTTTGCAACCTTTGTAATGCACCCAAAATATCTGCAAATCATGGTGATTAACCCCTTCATGTTGCAGCTATTGTTCTTTTTCTGCCACACCTTTCAGGAGCCTTTGTAAGGGCTTGGGGTTTTGTGTTTCTTTTTTTGCAGGACAAGTTTTAGTTCTGAATGAGCCCATTTTACCATATAATGTCCTGGAAAAACCAGGAAAAAAAAAGTTCACAGTGAGGTAAAATGAAGGTGGGGAAGCAATTCCACCGTATAGTTTGGGGGATTTGTTTTGCGTAGTTCAGAGTGCACGGTTTCATTTGAGGTGGTCTCACACGTGGCATCACAGGAGGCTGGGGCTGCACTCGCTTCTCTGCAGCGTCTCGCCACATTGATCACCTACAGTAAGGGTACCGTCTCACAGTGGCACTTTGGTCGCTACGACGGCACGATCCGTGACGTTCCAGCGATATCCATACGATATCGCTGTGTCTGACACGCAGCAGCGATCTGGGACCGATCAGAATCGTACGTCGTAGCAGATCGTTTGGAACTTTCTTTCGTCGCTGGATCTCCCGCTGTCATCGCTGGATCGTTGTGTGTGACACCGATCCAGCGATGTGTTCGCTTGTAACCAGGGTAAACATCGGGTTACTAAGCGCAGGGCCGCGCTTAGTAACCCGATGTTTACCCTGGTTGCCATTGTAAATGTAAAAAAAAAAAAAAAACACTCACCTTCTGATGTCTGTCACGTCCCCCGGTGTCTGCTTCCCGCACTGACTGTGAGCGCCGGCCGTAAAGTAAAAGCAGAGCACAGCGGTGACGTCACTGCTGTGCTGTGCTTTACGGCCGGCACTGACAGTCAGTGCGGGAAGCCGCCGGCGGGGGACATGACAGACATCACAATGTAAGTATGTAGTATTTGTTTTTTTTACATTTACAATGGTAACCAGGGTAAATATCGGGTTACTAAGCGCGGCCCTGCACTTAGTAACCCGATGTTTACCCTGGTTACCTGGGGACTTCGGCATTGTTGGTCGCTGGAGAGCTGTCTGTGTGACAGCTCCCCAGCGACCATACAACGACTTACCAACGATCACGGCCAGGTCGTATCGCTGGTCGTGATCGTTGGTAAATCATTTAGTGTAACGGTACCCTAAGGCCAGGCCATCAATGTTAGTCATGGACAATCTCTTTAAACTTGTTCTATCTGTAATACTACCTCAATCATATTTACTGTAACTTAACTGTTAATAAAGTTGGTATGTAACTAGGGTTGCAGTGCCATATTCTGTTTGACTTGCTGGGATTTGTAGTGCTGTGCACCACCAGCAGGAGTTGATGGTATAGTAGCAATTATACATTTCTGTTCCACGTTGTGTTGAAATAAACTGAGTTTACTATTCCGTATGCTTTGCACAGTGTGTGTGCAGTGTATACATTGTGTATGTATACAGTGTATGTGTGTGTAGTGTGTGTACAGTGTGCGTATACAGTGTGCGTGTAAGGCTACTTTCACACTAGCGTTGTTTTGGAGAAAAAACGCATCCTGCAGAATTATCTGCACGATGCGTTTTTTCTCCATAGACTTTTATTAGCGACGCATTGCGATGTAAGGCCACACGTCGCATCCATCGTGCGACAAATGCGTTGTGTTTTGGTGGACCGTCGGCACAAAAAAGTTCCATGTAACTTTTTTTGTGCGTCACATCTGCCATTTTCGACTGCGCCCCCTCCTCCCCAGACCTTACAATGGGCAACGGATGCATTGAAAAACTGCATCCGCTGCCCACGTTGTTCATTTCTTTCACAACGTGCGTCAGTACATCGGGCCGACGCATAGCGATGGCCCCGTACCGACACTAGTGTGAAAGTAGCCTTAGCACAGTGCTTGCAGCATGCCTTTATTTTTATGAATTACAATCTTATACAGCACCAACATATAGCACAGCACTTGCTAATTCGGAAAGGACGTGTACAAAAAACGGCACATATTACAAAGTAATACAGGTTAGGCTGGGTTCACATTGCGTTAGTGGCGTCTGTTAGACGGACTACGTTACACAGCGGCATAAACGCGGTGTAACGCAGTCCGTTACGGCCACCATTGACTCCATTGTCGGACGCATCAGTAGCGCACACCCACAATGGGCGAGCGCTAGGGATATGCCATCATTGAGTGACGGACCCGGAGCCGCGGGCTGCAGCGTTTCCGGGTCCGTCACTGCTAGCGCAGATAGAGCTAGAAGATGCTCTATCTGCGCTAGCGCGATGTAACGTCGGCACTTGCGTTAACAGCAGCCAGTTAGCATATGTGCTGAGCGGGCTGCTGCTAACGCAGTGTGAACCCGGCCTTAGGACTACAACCAAGTAGCGCGGGCTCTGTTCACAAGAGCCAACAATCTGCGGAAACAGCAACGCTAAAAAACAGTCTTTACTGCTTCACTAGATACTTACACAGGTGTATCATGAGGCTGTCACTTTACAGGCAAAGAGTGGGAACGATGACAGAGTAAAATCTAGTTTTATTTAAAAAAGAGCCGGTTCACGAGCCGAAAGAGCCGCCTCTTTATAGTGAGCGGAGCCGAAAGAGCCGGATCACCAAAAAGAGCCAGACTGCCCATCACTAGCTCTCAGCGACTGCACGACTGCAGCTCGCCCTGTGTGAGCAGTCACATGGTGCCGCCTCATTAAGGTGATGAATATTCATGAATATTCATCATCTTAAATGACCGTTACCACCTGACCGCGGCGCTCACACAGGACGAGGAGGACGGTGCAGTGCTGCGCAGGGACAGAGCGAGGTGGAGGATTCCGTTCCTCTGCTACGCGGTGTGTGAGCCTGTGAGGTGACTCAGGTGAGTATGAATCATTCCAGCCAGGGAGGACGGGGGAGCCGGCGGGGAGGAGGAGGTCTGCGGTGGACGGCCAGGACGGGGAGCCATGCCCATGAATGATACAAGATGGGACTGGGAGCGTCGGGGAGCCGGCGATGAGCCACGCATGGGGGGGGGGGGCGGCGGGATGAATCATGAATCATTCCAGGCAGGCAGCCAGGGAGGATGAAGGGAGCCGGCGGCGAGCATGTAGGAGGTCCGCGGTGGACGGGGAGCCATGATACAAGATGGGACTGGGGAGCCGCGCCGGCGATGGGCCACGCATACGGGGGGGGGATGGGAGATGAGCCAGTGCCTGAGCCACCCATGCATACATAACGTATTCTTGTCATTAAGGGAGACAAACTGCTCCCAAAAATATGAATCGTGCCACTGGGCGTGGCTTATTAGTATGGGCGGGGTTATTGAAAATGGGCGTGGCCAAAATTCCGGCGACTTAGAGGACCTGTTGTTAAAAATTTGAATCCCACCCCTGCATACAGGTATATACTATATACAGGAGGAGATTACCTACAGGTATATAGTATATACAGGAGGAGATGACATACAGGTATATGCTATGTATAGGAGGAGATGACATACAGGTATATACTATATACAGGAGGAGATGACACACAGATATATAATATATATAGGTGAGATGACACACAGGTATATACTATATACAGGAGGAGATTACATACAGGTATATACTATATATAGGAGGAGATGACATACAGGTATATACTATATACAGGGGAGATGACACACAGCAGGTATATACTATATACAGGGGAGATGACATACAGGTATATACTATATACAGGAGATGACATACAGGTGTATACTATATATAAGGGAGATGACAAACATGTATATACTGAGGTGAAAATGAGAGGTGTGAGGTGAAAATGAAAAGGTGTGAGTGCAAAATGAGAGGAGTGAGGGAAAATAGTGGAGTGATCGGAAAATGACAGATGTGAGGTCGAAATGACAAGTGTTAGGGGGAATGAGAGGAGTGAGGGGGAAAATAAGAGGAGTGAGGGGGAAAATGAGAGGTGTGAGGGAGAAAATGAGAGATGTGAGGGGGAAAATGAAAGATGTGATGGGGAAAATGAGAGGCGTGATGGGAAAATAAGAGAAGTGAGGTGCTATAACTAACCACAGATATTTACTATGCCCAGGCAACGCCGGGCTCTTCAGCTAGTATTTACATAAAGTAATTTGTACATGCCATACTTGGGGATTTTATGCAGTGGAGAAACTTTCTTTAACCCCTTCATGACCAGGGGTATTTTCGTGTTTTTGTTTTTCACTCCCCTCCTTCCCAGAGCCATAAGCCATGTGATGGCTTCTTTTTGTGGGACGAGTTGTACTTTTGAACGACATCATTGGTTTTACCATGTCATGTACTAGAAAATGAGAAAAAAAATACAAGTGGGGTGAAATTGCAAAAAAAGTGCAATCCCACACTTGTTTTTTGTTTGGCTTTTTTGCTAGGTTTACTAAATGCTAAAACTGACCTGCCATTATGATTCTCCAGGTCATTACGAGTTCATAGACACCAAACATGTCTAGGTTCTTTTTTATCTTTGTGGTGAAAACAAAATTCCAAACTTTGCAAAAAAAAATAATTTGCGCCATTTTCCAATACCCGTAGCGTCTTCATTTTTCATGATCTGGAGTCGGGCTTATTTTTTGCATGCCAAGCTGGCGTTTTTAATGATACCATTTTGGTGCTAAGTTCTTTTGATCGCCCGTTATTGCATTTTAATGCAATGTCGCGGCGACCAAAAAAACGTAATTCTGAGGTTTCAAATTGTTTTCTCGCTAGCGATCAGGTTAATTCTTTTTTTTTTTATAGACCGGGTGATTCTGAACGCGGCAATACCAATATTTTATTTTTTTCATTGTTTTATTTTGAATGGGTTGAAAGGGGGATGAATTAAACGTTTATATTATTTTTTAAAACTTTTTTTTTTACTTTTGCCATGCTTCAATAGCCTCCATGGGAGGCCAGAAGCTGGCACAACTCGATCGGCTCTGCTACATAGGAGCGATGCATAGATCGCTCCTATGTAGTAGATTTACTGCATTGCTATGAGCGCCGACCACAGGGTGGCGCACATAGCAATCCAGCATCAACACCCATAGCGGTTTCAAGGAGACCTCTGGTTGTTATGCCGATGCATCGCTGACCCCCAATCATGTGACGGGGTCAGCGATGCGCTCATTTCCGGTCCAAAGGCCGGAAGCGCTAGTTAAATGCCGCTGTCAGCGTTTGACAGCGGCATTTAACTAGTTAATAGCGGCGGGTGAATCGCGATTCTATTGCTGTTCAAAACAAAACAAAAAGCAGAGGTTCTGACTTCGGACGTACTATCCCATCCGAGGTCAGAAAGGGGTTAAACAGTAAAATAATCTAATTTGCCTACTGGCAACATGGGAACGGCGAGAAAGCTGTATATTTATTGAAACGTGTAATTATTTTTATTGCTTTTCCGCCCCAGGAAAACAACCTCTAAACTAAAAAAGGACAGCACTGAAAAAAATACAAAAACAGCTCGACAGTCAAGTTTGACATGTGCACAGAAGCCTAGATACTGTGTGATAGCAAACTGAAAAACAGATAGTCGACCATCCAGGGAGTTCTATATAAAAACATCCAACTTCATGTAAACTATATTAAAGGGAACCTGTCACCCCCCTCCAGCCATTAGAAACTAAAAGAGCCACCTTGTGCAGCAGTAATGCTGCATTCTGACAAGGTGGCTCTTTTAGTTATTGGTGCTGTAACTGCAGAAATAATCCGTTTTGTAATTTGTCCCAAATATCTTTCTTCAGTCCTGGAGGCAGGCCTTTCCCCCCTGCTGCAGACGCCACACAGCCATCACTCAAATCTTCTTGGCGCCGGGCGCCGCCTCCTCGCCGCTGTTTTGAAATCTGCCGGCGCCTGCGCTCTTTTCTCCTGCCTTGAGCAGGCGCAGTGATCGCTGCCCATCCTCTGTGCTCATATGCAGTCCAGCTGACTGCGCCTGTGCGGCCGCCCTGCCTGTGGATCCCAGCCCCGCAGTGTGAATAAATCAGAAGACACTGCGGGGCTGGGATTCACAGGCAGGGCGGCCGCACAGGCGCAGTCAGCTAGACTGCATATGAGGACAGACGGGCAGCGCTCACTGCGCCTGCCCAAGGCAGGAGAAAAGAGCGCAGGCGCCGGCTCATTTTAACACAACGCTGAGGAGGCGGCGCCCGGCGCCAAGAAGACTTGAGTGACGGCTGTGTGGCATCTGCAGCAGGGGGGAAAGGCCTGCCTCCAGGACTGAAGACAAGGTATTTGGGACAAATTACAAAACGGATTATTTCTGCAGTTTCAGCACCAATAACTAAAAGAGCCACCTTGTCAGAATGCAGCATTACTGCTGCACAAGGTGGCTCTTTTAGTTTCAAACGCCTGGGGGGGGGTGACAGGTTCCCTTTAAAATCTTTATGGAGCCAGTGTTTATGGTCCAGCCGACATGTTTTGGACTGCATCAGTCTTTACTCATGCACTGGAAACATACATTAGAAGCTGATCAAGCCAACATTTGTGGATTTTCACATTGCAAAAAAGCTGACTTTCTACTTTCTACCACTTGTGTACATTGGATTAGGGAAATAACTACTAGAGAAATTAGGAATGTTGGAGTAAAAAAATGAAAAATGAAGAGAAATAAAAAACAATATTTTTACAGTTTTAACAATCATATTCCATTCAAAGTACATTACGCTAATTTTACAGTCATGTCTGAAAGTGTTGGCACTGTTGAAATTGTTCCATTGGTAATCTTCAGATTTCATGATACCTTGCACAGAGTTAAGGCACCCAGTGCCACAGACAGCAAAACAACCCCAAAACATCTTTCAGCCTTCACTATATTTGACTGTAGGTACTGTGTTTTTTTTGTACCATATTTTACTGTAGATACTGTGTTCTTTTCTTTGTATGCCTCATTCCATTTTCAGCAAACAGTAGAATGATGTGCTTTACTAAAAGCTCTTGGACTCATCTGTCCACAAGATGCTTTCTTAGTAGGATTTTGACTTACTTGTGTACGTTTTGGCAAATTACAGTCTAGCTTTTTAGTGTCTATGTGTCAGCAGTGGGGCTCTCTCTTGGGTCTCCTGTCATTGTGTTTCATTTCAATGTCAACGGATAGTTCTGCTGACAGTGATGCACCCTGAGCATGCAGGATTGCTTGAATTTCCTTGGAAAATTATTTGGGGCTGCTTATCCACCATCCAGACCATTCTGCATTGCAGCCTTTCATCAATTTTTCTCTGCTGTCCACGTTCAGGCAGATTAGATACAGTGACATGGATTGTAAGCTATTTGATTATGTTGCACACCATGCACAAAGGAACATCAAGATCTTTGAAGATGAGCTTGTAAGCTTGAGACAATTTTGGTTCCCAAGTCCACAGACAGTTCCATGCAAAGTTTGAGTTAAAATAACCCCTTTTATCTGGTTTCAGGTGTGATTTTCATATTGCCCACGCTTGTTACTTGCCACAGGTGAGTTTTATCGAGCATCACAAACTTAAAACAAAGTTGTTTTTCAGCAATTTTGGAAAGGTGCCAACAATTTTGCTGTGCCCATTTTTGGGGTTTTGTATGAAATTATGTTAAATTTGACTTTCTTTCTCCTCAGCTTTTTTATGTTGTTCCAATACACACAAAGGAAATACATATGTGTATTACAAAACGTGTAATTTAATAATTTCCTGGGAGAAATACTTCATTTTCTGGAAAAAATTCAAGTGTTCACTTAAGGCCATGACTGTAACATATATGAATATTATATATTTTTATAATATTATATATTTTTCAAGTATTCTGTTTGTCTTTTTTCTTTACGGTTCGGTACATTTTTCAAGATCTGGGACCTGTGGATAACACATGCACATCTATGTTTGTCAAGTGCTAGCCTAGCTTTTGGTTGATTATATACAGTGGGTATGGAAAGTATTCAGACCCCTTTAAAATTTTCACTCTTTGTTTCATTGCAGCCATTTGGTAAATTCAAAAAAGTTCATTTTTTTCTCATTAATGTACACTCTGCACTGCATCTTGACTGAAAAAAACAGAAATGTAGTAATTTTTGCTTTATATTCTGCAGCTGAGTTTCTTTCTCCATTGACTTGACAGGGGAAAAAGTAACCAGAAAAAAACCCACACATAGTGTTTTTACATAGAAGCATTTACATTCTAAGTACATTTCCTGGAAACTAAAACACATACTCACTGCGAAACCAAGGAAATGCAGCGCTCAGCCAAGAGCATGCTATAAATTTGACTTCCCAGTGCAACTTATTACAACAGGTCACCTATATTCTAAGCATAGGAATAGATGTAATGGATTCCAAACCAGCAGATAACTTTTTGTTCCTTCTTGTTCCAATTCTAGGCATTTTGTAATTTTGTTATATTTGTATTTGATAATACCCAAGATGCAAACACCATCAGGAGACCCCTTGACATACATATCGTCTATCTTCTTCACCCATTCTAAGAAAATAGACATAACGCGCATCAAGGTGCCTCCTGATGGTGTTTGCCACTTGGCTGTTGCATTTCAGTGGCTAATATACATTGTATTGTGTACTTCTCTTTTGTGCATCTCTTTTCCATTTTGATCAAACTAGCTTCCTCTATTGAAATATTTTTAAGTGCTGTTATGCGTTGAGCTCTCTGTCCTTTGCAGTTACTCCATGGCAAGGAATTAACATCCATCTTCTCTCTTCTCTCTTCACATAGGTAATCATGTAATTCAACCTCTGAACTGAACTACCTTGCATGTCTTTTCACTCCATTCAATGTCAGCAAGCAGCCTGAATGGTAATCATGCCATTCAACCTCTGAACTTAACTACCTTGTATGTCTGTTCACTCCATTCAATGTCAGCAAGCAGCCTGAATGGTAATCATGACATTCAACCTCTGAACTTAACTACCTTGTATGTCTTTTCACTCCATTCAATGTCAGCAAGCAGCCTGAATAGTAATCATGCCATTCAACCGCTGAACTTAACTACCTTGTATGTCTTTTCACTCCATTCAATGTCAGCAAGCAGCCTGAATAGTAATCATGTCATTCAACTCCTTTGCTAGAATTCAAAAGTTACATGGTTCCCAGTACTTACTGTTTTGGATCCAGGGGGAGAATCTCTGTAGATGTTATCTCAGAAGAGGTGCTATAGTATAGAGATGTAATCAGGACTGCGTCTTTGATCATCTTCTCCACACCAGGATGTGTTGAGCAGCTGTCGCTAATTTATAACTAACAAGCTCTCATAATCCAGCTCTCCTCTCCCGGTACTGGGGACCTATAAATTTAGATCATTCTTAGAGGTGCAAGCATTTGTGTGGGGTCGCACGTGTGACACCTCAGGTTCCTGGTTGTCACAGTAGCATTGCTTTCCTCAGGGAAAAGTGATGTCACACTTGGAAGCGAGGAAGGATCTTTTCTATCAGGTACACACAAGCATACAACATGTTCACACTCCAGGCCAGAAGGGGGAGCTGATCCAGCTGGTGGGTGGCTCCCCTATATATATTGTGGTCTGGAGGGAAAGTCAGCCAGTCTGAGAGAGCGTTCCTGTCAGAGTGACAGAGGAGAAGGAAGTTGAGGGGCCGTGCAGCCACGAAAAGTGCTGCAGCTCCTAGAGAAAGAGAAGGAGAAAGCCGAACAATTTGTAGAGAGCGTGTTGGAAAACTGAAGCGCAGGAGAGTGAGAACTGGGGAGGACAGCTGGGACTGGACTACCTCCCTACAGAGCGCAGACACCAGTAGCCAGAAGACCGAGGTTGTGAGGGACTCCAAGACTTACAGCAGAAACCGGCAGGACAGCTGGATTACACATCACCTGTCCGCCCTAACACCTGGAGACAAAGTGGCGCAGAGCCCGGGTCGTGATAGAAGCCATGTAAAAAGGCTCGATCCACCTGTCATATGGGTTAATGTCCCATCTTTGAGGACAGAGAGAAAAATGAGGACCTTGACAGAAGCCACAGGCAGCAAGGGACTACACCACAGCGCTAGTAGGAAGTCTTCTAACTCCACCTGGTAAAGGGGACTCTCAACTCGCTTCCAAGCCGGCCAGACCCTGCCTGTACCTGTAATCCGGAACCCTGGACTGTGGCTGCCTGAAGTCTTCAGTAAACCAGGTAAAGAGACTGCAAACCTGTGTCCTCTGTTTCTTTCTGCACTATCCACCATCTCCACTTACAAACCAGGAGCCCTGGAGACCCAGCTTCACCTGTGGAAAGCTATACCATCTTAGCTGCCATAACATCACCCCAGTGGACTCATTAAAGTAACGTTGTCCCCACTTTATGTCTTCAGAACTCCCTACCCTTATCCTGGGAGACTTCAACATCCCCATCAACAGCCCCACATCCACAATTGCATCCCAGCTTCTATCACTAACCACTTCTCTCAGCCTCTCACAGCGCTCAACCTCTGAGACACATAAGGATGGTAACACCTTTGAACTGGTCTTTGTCTGACTCTGTTCAATCTCCTACCTGGATAACTCACTCCTTCCCCTCTCTGACCACAACATTCTCTCCTTCACACTCACAAATCCTCACCCACCCCAGCACAGTCCTACCTACCATTCACTCAGCAATCTACAAGCCATTAACCCTCATACACTTTCAGACTCCCTACACTCATCACTGTCCCCAATTTCCTCTATTTCCTGTCCTGATCTGGCTGTACACCACTACAATTACACTCTCAGAAGCAACCTGGACCAAGTAGCGCCCCTCACCCTCAGAGCCTCCAAACACAGATTGAAACAGCCCTGGCTCACATTGCAAACTTGATTTCTCCAGCGATGCTCTAGGTGTGCTGAATGCTTATGGAGGAAAACTCGCACACCAGAAGACTTCATACACTTCAAATTTATGTTAAAAACCTATAACTCTGCCCTTCACCTTGCCAAACAGACCTACTACACCACTCTGATCTCCTCACTATCCAACAACCCCAAGAAACTTTTTGACACCTTTCACTCCCTCTCAGGCCAAAAGCACAAGCCCCTATCACAGACATTTGTGCTGATGACCTGGCCTCCCACTTTATAGAGAAAATAGATAACATCCATCAGGAAATCCGCTCCCAACCACCAAGTTCAGTGACTCCCATCCCTCCCTGCATTTCCCCTGGCTCACTCTCCACATTTGATCCCATCACAGAAGAAGAAGTCTCCAGGCTCCTCTCTTCTTCACGTCCGACTACATGCACTACTGACCCCATTCCCTCTCATCTCCTCCAGTCTCTCTCCAGTCGTCACAACTCACCTAACTACAATCTTTAATCTCTCCCTCTCCTCAGGCATTTTTCCATCCTCCTTCAAACACTCTATACACTCTATCATTACTCTGATACTAAAGAAACCCACCCTTGACTCATCCTGCACAAATAAATACAGACCTGTCTCCAATCTCCCCTTCATCTCTAATCTCTTGGAAAGCCTAGTCTACTCCCGCCTTACCTGTTACCTCTCTACTCACTCCCTCCCAGACCCTTCACAGACCGGCTTCCGCCCCCTACATTCGACAGAAACTGCAGTCATCAAAGTGACCAATGACCTTCTGACAGCAAAATCTAACGGTCACCATTCTCAGCTCATTCTTCTTGACCTTTCTGCAGCTTTCGACACTGTTGACCACCCTCTCCTACTCTCTAGGCTCCAGTCACTAGGTATTAAGGACATTGCTCTCTCCTGGTTCTCTTCCTAGCTTTCTGTCTGCTCCTTCAGTGTTTTGTTTGCTGGCTCTACTTCATCTCCTCTTCCTCTCACTGTCGGGATACCTCAGGACTCAGTCCTTGGTCCCCTTCTCTTCTGTCTCTACACGGCCTCAATTGGACAGACCATCAGCAGATTTGGCTTTCAGTACCATCTTTACGCTGATGACACACAACTATACACGTCATCCCCTGACCTTACCCCTGCTGTACTACAGAATGCCAGTGACTGTCTGTCCGCAATCTCCAACATCATGTCCGCTCTCTATCTGAAACTCAACCTCCCCAAAACTGAACTTCTTCTGTTCCCGCCATCTTCCCACCTCCCTAAATCTGACATTTCCCGACAGCAGGTGCACTGTCTGGGTGTTATGTTTGACTCCGATCTCTCATTCACATCCTCTATACAATCTCTTGCCCGCTCTTGCTGCTTACAGCTAAAGGATATCTCTAGAATTCACCCTTTTCTCACCATGGAAACAACAAATTCCCTCACTGTCGCCCTGATCCTCTCCCGCCTGGACTACTGTAATGCTCTATTAATTGGCCTCCCCCTCACTTGACTTTCCAGTCTCTAGTCTAATCTTAATGCAGCAGCCAGGGTTGTCCATCTAGCTAAT
Organism: Ranitomeya variabilis; assembly: GCF_051348905.1. NCBI lineage: Eukaryota > Metazoa > Chordata > Amphibia > Anura > Dendrobatidae > Ranitomeya > Ranitomeya variabilis. The sequence goes on along the minus strand of NC_135236.1, from coordinate 446,910,915 downwards.
CGGTATTCAGACGTGTCCGCTCTTCGCCAGTCAGTACACTGGCTGCCCCTTCATTATAGAATCCTATTCAAAGTACTTGATCTCACTCACAAAGCTCTCCACAGTGCGGCACCCCCTTACATCTCCTCCTTCAGTTCTGTCTATCGGCCTAACCGACCACTGCGCTCTGCAAACAACTTTCGACTAACCTCTGCACTTATCCGTACCTCCCACTCCTGACTCCAAGACTTCTCCCATGCTGCGCCAATCCTCTGTAATGCTCTACCCCAAGATATTGGGACCATCCACAAATTCCATAGTTTTAGGCGCTCGCTCAAAACACATTTGTTCAGAGCGGCCTATCACGTTGCCTAATCAGTCATTTTAGGTTTCTATGTGTGTGTGTAGCCCATTCACCACTTCCATCTATCCCCCATCCCCTGAAGATGGCTGGACCCTCATTGTAAATACATCATTGTAAATACACACCTGTACTTTGTATCTCCCCCACCTCATTGTAGATTGTAAGCTCTCACGAGCAGGGTCGTCTTATTTTGCTTTAATTATTGTATCGTTAACGTTGTTACTTATGACTGTTGTGTTTATAACTGTTAAACTGTAAAGCGCTGCGGAATATGTTGCCGCTATATAAATAAAGATTATTATTATTATTATTATTATTATTATTATTCCCTTGATTTCAATTAAAGCATTTTCGTAAATATCTACTTCACATGCAGTCAGCACTTTATGGGGAGATTATACCATCACTCATTGTTATTATTAGATATCATTAGTCTATCTTGGATACCTACTTCCTCTGCACTTGCCACTTTATAAGTCTAAAACTTTATCTTTTAAGTGTGGTGAAGTACACCACGTGTTTTGGGATATTTACAGAATCTGCATGAAAGTATGAACCAACATATCATTGAATATGCAGTTTGGTATTAAATACTGATTAGAATCCCAATCCCATAGCTTATGATACATCTGCGTTGGTTTTTCTACTTCTTGCTTCTTGCATTTACACTGCTCCTTTATTTTATGCTTTTGATGGAAGTGCGTTGTCTGAAATAAAGTATTATGTTTGCAAAAGGTCTTTTTTTCTTTGCAGTTTGGTATTTCGATGGACCTTTTAGTATTACAGGGTTTTATTTGGTGTCTTGAAAAATTTAGCCTGAGTGTCATTTAACATAGTTAGAAAATATCAGCATTCCAAGATAAGGTGCATAAGTAGAGTCCCAAACCAAATGGTAATGTAGAAAAATTTGGCACTCAGGTATAAGATGAAAATAAAGTGATTTATTTTCATCTTGCACACAGTCTAGTGGTGTAATCTCAATGGTCCTGGAAAGACTCAGTGTCGGTGTGGTGGCATGAGCGGGATATTCACTGCTCATTCCATAGTACGGTGGAACTATGGAATAAGCAGTAGATACCACATTCACGTCGCCACACCAACACTTTCCAGGACCATTGAGATTACACCACCGGACTGTGTGTTCAGGAGGACACTTTACCAGTAACAGTGTGTACTCTGATAAAGGTCCTTGCCGACCAAAACTTCAAACTGTACTGTGACACTGTAAATAAAATCACTTTATTTTCACCTAACACCTGAGTGCTAAGTTTTTCTACATTTAACCCCTTCACGACCTTGGTTCTTTACAAATTTTTTTTTACTTTTTCGTTTTTTGCTCCCTTTCTTCCCAGAGCTATAATTTTTTTATTTTTCAGTCAATTTGGCCATGTTAGGACTTGTTTTTGTGGGACAAGTTGTACTTTTGAATGACACCACTGGTTTTACCATATTGTATACCGGAAAATTGGAAAAAAATCAAAGTGCGGTGAAATTGAAAGAGAAGTGCAATTCCACAATTGTTTTTTAAAAGTTTACCATGTTCACAAAATGCTAAAACTAACTTGCCATTATTATTCTCCAGGTCATTCTGAGTTTGCAGATCCCAAACATGTCTAGATTCTTTTTTATTTAAGTAGTGTAAAGAAAAGCCAGAGTTTGCAGAAAAAAATGGCGCTATTTTCCGAGACCCGTAGTCTCTCTATTTATCAGGATCTGGGGAGGTGTGAGGGCTTATTTTTCGCATGCTGAGACATTTTAATTAATTCCATTTTGGGGTGCATACTATGTATTGATTGCCCGTTATTTTATTTTATTGTAATGTTGCGGCGACCTAAAAATCGTAATTCTGGCATTTTGATTTTTTTTTCCTCGTTGTACCGTTTACTAATCAAATTATTTTTTTCTATATTTTGATAGAACACGGTGATACCAAATATGTGGTTTTTTATGTTTTATTTTGAATGGGGCTAAAGGGGGGTGATTTGAACTTTTATATTTTGAAAATATTTTTAAAAACTTCTTTCTGTGCTACACATAGCAGGGCTTCAGCCACTGGGTGTCACTCATAGCAGAGCTGCAATGACAACCACCAATATGATAACAGCCGCGGGTGGATCGCAATTCCACCCGTGGCTGTTAGAAGCACATAGTATAGAGGAACATGGCACTCTATAGTAGTGGTGCTGTTGGTGCTCAAGTCAGGCGTCCAACCCGTCAAAATGTAGTAACAAACATGGCACTCAGTATGTGAAAAATAGAGCTTCCTTTTATTTGTGCATCCAGACAAAAATTAATTATGAACGTTTTCGGTGCGACATAGGATCTTCATCAGAACATTCCTTAACATGAACTAGATGTAGAGAAATGCTCTGTATGAGCAAATGAGCATCCGGATTATTTGCACCTACTGCAACGGGTATGTGCTACTGGGGGACTGCTGGATAACACACGGCAGGAAAAGCGCATCAGGCTGGGTGATCCACAATTGCCCCTTTTCCAGCACGTTTCTTCAAGATGTAATCAATTTTAGGGGTTCTGGCAGCAATAGCCAATTTCCTCACTTTGCTAATCAGAGTTCCAGCTTGTCCCTCTTCCAGACTATCTCTTATTGCCAGCTGCGGCGTGTGCACAACTATCACGATACTGGGAAGAAAATCCATGAAGTGGACCCTCTGGGTCGCGGCTTCAGAGCCTCCGAGGACGAGTGGACCAGATGAATCCACCCCCTATACAGGGAGTGTTTGGAACAGGCCCAAGGAGGATGTAAACCACACCTACTGGAGCCAAAGGGGCGACTAAGGGCTAGACCAAGAAAGAGGAGAAGACATTGTAAAGACAGAGACTCAGGGTAGGCAGGAACGAAGGGGACACTGGGCTGGCAGGTACGGCAGAGAACACAGGGCAGGCAGGAACGGAGGGGACACTGGGCTGGCAGGTACAGCAGAGAACACAGGGCAGACAGGAATGGCAGAGACAGAGAGCTGGTGGAAACAGAAGAGACAGGGTTAGCAGGAATGGAAGAGAACACAGGACTGGCAGGAACGACAGAGAACACAGGACTGGCAGGAATGACAGAGAACACAGGACAGGACTGGCAGGAACGGCAGAGACACAGGACTGGCAGGAACGGCGGAGACACAGGGCTGATGGGAGCGGCAGAGGCACAGGGCTGGAAGGAATAACAGAGACAATATGGAAGGGACCAGGCAGAGACAAAGCGAAGGAAACAGTGACAGAGAGCCTGAGGAACCAAGGGAGGTGCCAACAAGAAAGCTGGCGTGACCAATAGATACTTAGGTGTCTTACCTGACAAGACGAAAACAGAAATACCTGATGGGCGCCACCATGTAGGTGGAGTCACCGGGTCACAAACTCCCAGAAGCCCCAGCGGCGAAAGGAGTGCATCTGGGCATGTGCGGCCCGCTGAAGCAATGAGAGCCAGGGAACCCGGATGGAGGACAGCGAGGGACAGCGAGGGAGCGCGCCGGCCAGAGAGGTGAGTACCAGACGACGTGACAACAACACAGCACATGTGACGAATAGGAAAGAGGTGTGAAGCAGCTTCAACAAGAACATCTAATTGTAAAGAATCATTTTGCTGTTCTTCTGAAGCAAAATCTGTTTGTTTCTCCGTTATGGGAACAGGACTGTGGCCTTCCATCTCCAACATACTGAATGTGAAATGTTGTTCTAGCTGCTGTTCACCTTCATCATTCTCATTCATCAGTTAAATTGTACTTATCATGTTTGAAGCATTATCAGTTACAATAGGAAGAACCTGTTCTTTTTTTATATCATAATCTTGCAGACCTTTTTCCACTAAGGTCTGGAGAAACTGGCTGCTGTGATGAGCTTTAGTAACTTTTACTGCCAGTGTCTTAGTAACAATGTTTTTCTTGTCACAAACTTTTCGAGCATTGATAGCAAAATAGTTCACTGTTTTTAAGATCTTCCTTTTGGTTAAGTGCTTCTACAATCACTAATTTTCTAACACTTTCTCCTTCCAGAGAAACACCAAGTTTGCGAGCCATTTCTTCATTAAGAGCTGTAAAAGCTGGTCATACAAATGATAATGGTACACAGTCCTTCACAACAAGCTCGATTAGCTGTCTTTTAAACACATCTGCTGTTATTCTTACAGTAACTTTGTCACTTACAAAATATCTTGTAACTGACGTTTGAGATGTTCTTTCCTTCTCCTTTGCCTGGTGGGAAGTGCTGGTCTCTTGCTTCTTGGTGCTGCTGTGATATTTTTCAGTCACAGTTTTGTAAACTTCTGGGTGGCAGTGTTGTAAATGTCTTTTTAGATTGGAAGCTCTTGAAGGACCATTTTTACCAATGCCGGAGTGTTCACTGATTTTGGCATCACAGCATTTGTTTTCATCTGGGTCACTTATACACTGACACACAAAATGTTTATTATCTTGAGTCACTGTGAAATGCTCAAATACAGCTGACTTCATAAGATGCTTCTTAGACATTTTGTAATTATGTAAATTCACTCTCAAAATAATTTTGTCCTGTAAAAAAAATAATGTATATTGTAATTCTTGCAAGAATAAGGAATCATGCACTGTATAATTTGGGATAGAAGTAAAACAATCCTTGCATAAATCAATATGACAGATGAGTATAATGTTTGTAAAATGTGTTGTTAAATAGCTTTACTCTGAACTTTCAATGTCAAGGCTTGTCTCAGCAGGATACAGCTCACAAAATGCTTCACATCATATTTCTTCACAGTCTATGAAGAGGGGAGGAGGGAGGGAGCATGTTTGTGCTGAATCACATTCCATAACACACACACACACACACAATTACATATGTCCTCATCAATCCTGTTACTCGTATTTGAGATGTTAGAAAACATTTTTTCCCTTATATTCTTTGTATAGTGTATATAAGTCATCAGGGCAGTTAATTTCTCCAAACATGAGCTAATAGGAAAAACAAACTAAAACATCAAGCATACAGAGACAACATATACTGGACTATCGATTTATGCACAGTTTATCAAAAGTTTAGATATGCTTTAGGAAGTACTTACCTTCTTTAATCCTGCTTTCCAGTTCACTCCAGAAATTCTGAGATGAATGTAGGCTTTCCTTCCCTGTGTGTTTATTTTTTTCCCTTATCTGTAAAGGAGGAACTTCACTAATTTTCATGAACATAAACTGCAGCACAGATTCATCTCAGCTAAAAAGTCTAGAACTTAGATCAGGAATAGGACAGATATTTATAGGACATTTCAGAACTTTCCCAAATTCTTATAAAAAAATATTCCCCACAAACTGAATTGAACTACTGTACCACATTTATTATATATTTTAGGAGTCGGTCCATTTTATAACGACTCCAACTTGACTCCAACTCCACCAAAATGGGCTCCGACTCTGAATCCACGACACCGACTCCACAGCCCTGATTCCAATACACACAAAGGAAATAAACATGTGTACAACAAAACATGTGTAATTGCAATAATTTTCTGTGAGAAATACTTAATTTTCTGGAACTATTTTAAGAGTGCCAACACTTTTGACCATGACTGTATATCAACTTTAAATATTTGAACACATTCATCAAACATAAAAATTAAAAGGTTTACATTTGGAAATTACTAGATCTACAGTACTGTGCAAAATTTTTAAGCAGATGTGGAAAAAATGCTGCAAAGTAAAAATGCATTAAAACTTACATTTATTTATCAGTTAAAAAAATGTAAAGTGAATGAACAAAAGAAAAATTATACCAAATCAATATTTGATGTGACCAACCTTGCACAATTTGAAGTATTTTGTAGGATTTTAGTCTGGTGTATTAATAACCAATTATACTAAACAGATAATAATAATGATCATTTTCATGTGTACTTTGAATCACAGTCATTATCCAAAGCAGAAGCAGTTGTGCAGGAGGCTTAAAACCTGGTGAAGAACAGCCAATCTCTGCTATAAAGGTAACACTGTGGAAGACATTTTCATATCACGGGTAGAGTTGAGCGAATTTCTTCGGGCCCCGCATATTAAGCAAGCTATAGCACTTACTGAATAAGCTGCAGAGGGAACCCGGACACATGGAGCGCGCTGAATAATCAGTTGATCGGCGTCACAGCTGCATGTGTCGCAGCTGTGTCACTGTCACAGCACATGCATGGACAGCCCAATACACAGGCTCTCCATGCATGTACTTTGACAGTGACACAGCCGCGACACATGCAGCTGTGGCGCCGATCAGGTGATCTGCCAGCGTGCTACATGTTTCCGGGTTCTTTCTAGAGCTTATTCGGTAAGTGCTATAGCTTGCTGAATAAGTGGGGACCCGAAGAACTCTCTACTCTACTCACAGGTCATACACCATGGCAAGACTGAGCACAGCAGTAAGAGGCAAAGTAGTTATACTACATCAAGAAGCAAGATGTCTCCAAGGCAAAGATTTCCAAGAAGTTTGGAATTTCAAGATGTGCTCTTTAACTTCTTTTTAATAAGCATCAAAATATCAGCCAATATTGGACAATGAAACTCAGTGCAGCAAATTAAAAACAACTTTTTCTCTTAAAAATCAGCAGTGTTATCAGCTCAGAACTGGGAGCAACCAAATTGATCCAACTATATCCATCTACATGTTCATCCAACGGGATCCAATATCTTCAACATTGAAGCAAGGCCAAGCAATTCAACTATTTATTTATTTATTTTACTCACTTATACAGCGCCATTAATTACATAGCACTTTACGGAAATTATCATCAATGTACCTACTGGGGCTCCCAATCTAAATTCCCTATCAGTATGCTTTTGGAGTGAGGGAGGAAATTGGAGAACCCGGAAGAAACCAACACAGACAAGGGGAGAACATAAAAGCTCTTTGTAGATGGTGTCCACTGTGGGATTTGTATACAAGTACCCAGCACTGCAAAGCTACAGCTAACCACTGAGCCATTATGCTGCCCATGAAAACATGGGACTGGGATGCAGAAAAATGACAGTGGTGTAATAATGAGTTTCAGGCAACAGTGAAGCATGGTGGAGATTCCTTGAAAGTTTGTGGCAGCAATTCAGCAAATGTAGTTGGGGATTTATTCAGGATTTATGGTGTCCACATGCCTGAGAAACGTAGGTAGATATTTAACCAAAACGCAATGACATCAGGGATGCCTCTATCTTCAAATGTATTCCTCAGCCGAACAACGACCATGAACATACAGCCAATGTCATGAAAAACTATCTTCAGTTTAACCCCTTCATGACCGGAGGTATTTTCCCTTTTGCTTTTACGTTTTTTTGCTCCCTGTCTTCCCAGAGCCATAACTTTTCTATTTTTCCATCAATATGGCCACGTAAGGGCTTGTTTTTTATGCAGGACGAGTTGAACTTTTGAACAACATCATTGGTTTTAAGATATTGTGTACTGGACAATGGGAAAAAAATTCCAAGTGCGGTGAAATTGCAAAAACAGTGCAATCCCACACTTGTTTTTTGTTTTGCTTCATACTATGTTCACTAGATGCTAAAACTGACCAACCATTATGATTCTCCAGGTCCTTACGCGTTCATAGACATGAAACATGTCTAGGTTCTTTGTTATCTAAGCGTTGAAAACAAATTCCAAGGTTTGTTAAAAAAAAAATTGTGCCATTTTCCGATACCCGTAGCATCTCCATTTTTCCTGATCTCGGGTTCAGTGAGGGCTTATTTTTTGCGTGGTGAGCTGATGTTTTTAAAGATACCATTATGGTGCAGATACAATCTTTCGATCTTCCGTTATTGCATTTTAACTCAATGAGGCGACGACCAAAAAAAAGTAATTCTGTCATTTTGACTTTTTTCTCATTGCGCCGTTTAGGGATCAGGTTAGTTCTTTTTTATATTGATAGACCGGGTGATTCTGTACGCGGCAATACCAAATATGTGTATGTTTTTTTTTTTATTGTTTTATTTTGAATGGGGAAAAAGGGGGATGATTTGAACTTTTTATATTTTTTTATAATTTTTTAAACATTTTTAAAAACTTTTTTTTACTTTTGGCATGCTTCAATAGTGTCCATAGAAGATTAGACGCTGACATAACCAAGTCGCCTTCAAATTGCTGACTTGGGGGAAATAAGTATTTGATCCCTTGCTGATTTTGTAAGTTTTCCCACTGACAAAGACATACACAGTTTACAATTTTAAGGGTAGGTTAATTTTAACATTGAGAGATAGAATATCAAAAATAAATCCAGAAAATCACATTTTATAAATTATATCAATTTATATACATTTTGCAGTAATAAGTATTTGATCCCTTTGGCAAACAAGACAATATCTGGTGGCAAAACCCTTGTTGGATGAGCACGACTAGTACTCTGGCAGGCAGGTGGGCACGGCTAGCATTCTGGCAGGCAGGCGGGCTCGGCTAGCACTCTGGCAGGCAGGCAGGCACGGTTGGCACTCTAGGCAGGCAGGCTGGCACAGCTAGCGGGACTGGAACTTGTTCCGGTAGGATGGGAACATAGGCAGGTATGTGTGGGATAAGGGAACAGGTAGGGACCAGTTCAGACTAGGAACAGAGAAGAACTTGACAGGAGGGACAAGGACACACAGGGCACGAAGCGGGAGCAGAGCAAAGCCGTACAATGTGGATAGAAGGACAGAGCTGCCGGAGATGAGACGGGAATAGAGCAGAACCGCAGGAGGCGGAGCAAGAGCAGAACCACAGGAGACGGAGCAAGAGCAGAACCGCAGGAGGTGGATCAAGAGCAGAACCGCAGGAGGCGGAGCAAGAGCAGAACCGCAGGAGGTGGAGCAAGAGCAGAACTGCAGGAGGAGCAAGAGCAGAACCACAGGAGGAAGAGCAAAGAGCAGAACCGCAGGAGGCAGAGAAAAGAGCAGAGCCGCAGGAGGCAGAGCAATGAGCAGAGCCGACGGAGTTGGAGCAAAGGGCAGAGCCGCAGGAGACAGCAAAGAGCAGCGCCGCAGGAGGCGGAGCAAAGAGGAGAAGGAGTGAACACAAAGAAGCACACAGCGGAATAGGAAGGGCTACAGACAGGGATATAAACGGACACAGGTATAGGACTAAGTTCAGACAGGGTTAGGAACGGGACAAGGGACAGAAACAAGGCTCAGACCAGGGTACGAAGCCCCCCTGGGTGGCTGAAACAAGAGACACAGGACAAAGGTACAGGCCAGGGTACAAAGCCCCTCTGGGTGGCTGACACAAGAGACAAAGCAAAACAGGACCTAGCAACTCAGTAGTCAGACACCAACTGAGAAAATACATTGCTCAGGCATCCCCCTTAAGTACGTGAGGTCTCTTGGTAATTGGTTGGGGACACCTTAGGAAGGTGCAAACCGGCACTATAATAAACAGGAAGTGCCGGGGTTCCCGCCCAAAGCTTATAGCCAGGAAGTATGCAAACAACAGGCAGGAGACATGAGGTTCACAGCATGGAGCAGGCATATGTCAGAACTCATCATGGCCTGGAGGGGTAGGTAAGATTGTGTATCTGCCTGATGGGAGATGGAAAGCAATGCAATGATGCTGGCAGGGTTGTCACACATTTGCTTGGCAACTTGGAGCTTCAACTCCCTCCATAAGTTTTCTATGGGATTAAGGTCTGGAGACTAATTAGGCCACTCCATGACCTTAGTTTGCTTCTGTTTTAGCCACTCCTTTGTTGCCTTGGCTGTATGCTTTGGGTCGTTGTCTTGCTGGAAGACCCAGCCAAGACCCATTTGTAATGTCCTGGCGGAGCGAAGGAGGTTGTCACCATTTTATGGCACATGGCTCCATTCTCCCATTGATGCAGTGAAGTAGTCCTGTGCCCTTAGCAGAGAAACACCCCAAAACATAATGTTTCCACCTCCATGCTTGACAGTGGGGATGGTATTCTTTGGGTCATAGGCATCATTTCTCTTCCTCCAAACACAGCGAGTTGAGTTAATGCCAAAGACCTCAATTTTTGTCTCATATGACCACATTACTTTCTCCCAATCACTCACAGAATCATCCAGGTGTTCATTGGCAAACTTTAGTTGGGCCTGTACATGTGCCTTCCTGAGCAGGGGGACATTGTGGGCACTGCAGGATTTTAAACCATTACGGCATAATGTGTTACCAATGGTTTTCTTGGTGATTGTTGTCCCAGCTGCCTTGAGATCATTAACAAGTTGCCCCCATGTAGTTTTAGGCTGATCTCTCACCTTCCTCATGATCAAACATACCCCACGAGGTGAGATTTTGCATAGTGCACCAGATTGATGATCGATTTTGTATTTCTTTCATTTTCTTACTATTGCATTGCCGGAAGCACATGTTAAATGCTGCTGTCAGAGTTTGACAGCGGCATTTAACGGGTTAACAGCTGTGGGTGGGTCGCGATTCCTCCTGCAGATGTTAGTGGCACATGTCAGCTGTTCAAAACAGCTGACATGTCCCCGGAAAGATGTGGGCTCACCCGCCGGAGCCCACATCAAATGGAGGGTGTCTGACATCTGCGTATTATTACATCCGATATCGGAAAGGAGTTAAAGAACAACAAGGACTCCTGGAAGTGATGATATTGCCACCACAGACCCTTAATCTCAACATCATCGAGTCTGGGATTACCAGAAAAGACAGAAGGATTTGTGGAAGACTACATCCACAGAAGATCTGTGGTTAGTTCTTTAACCCCTTAACCTCCATGGGAGGTTTGCATGTTAATGACCAGGCCAATTTTTACAATTATGACCACTGTCCCTTTATGAGGTTATAACTCTGGAATGCTTGCATGGATCCTGGTAATTCTGACATTGTTTTCTCGCAACATACTGTACTTCAGGTTAAAGGTAAAATTTCCTCGACAATACTTGCGCTTATTTGTGAACAAAATGGAAATTTGGCGAAAAGTTTGAAAATTTCACAATTTTCCAACTTTGAATTTTCATGCCTTTAAATCACAGAGATATGTAATCACAAAAAACGTAATAAGTAACATTTCCCACATGTCTACTTTACATCAGCACAATTTGGAACCAAATTTTTTTTTTAGGGAGTTATAAGGGTTAAAAGTTGACCAGCAATTTCTCATTTTTACAACACCATTTTTTTAGGGACCACATCACATTTGAAGTCATTTTGAGGGGTCTATATGATAGAAAATACCAAAGCGTGACACCATTCTAAAAACTGCACCCCTCAAGGTGCTCAAACCCACATTCAAGAAGTTTATTAACCCTTCAGGTGTTTCACAGGAATTTTTGGAATGTTTAAAAAAAAAAAAAAAATAACATTTAACTTTTTTTCACAAAAAATTTACTTCAGATCCAATTTGTTTTATTTTACCAAAGGTAACAGGAGAAATTGGACCCCAGAAGTTGTTGAACAATTTGTCCTGAGTACGCCGATACCCCATATGTGGGGGGAACCACTGTTTGGGCGCATGGCAGAGCTCGGAACTGAAGAAGCGCAGTTTGACTTTTCAATGCAAAATTGACTGGAATTGAGATAGGACGCTGTTATGATCTGGTGACCTTGGAGCCGCATGAAACTTTCTCTGGAGTCGGTGGAACCTGTACTGACCGCAATCCTGAACTAACACCGCAACTAGAAGTAGCCGTGGGGTGTGCCTAACACTCCCTAGACACCTCGACACAGCTGGAGGACTAAATACCCCTATAGATGGAAATGGGAATGCTATCTTGCCTCAGAGCAGACCCCCAATGGATAGGCAGCCCCCCACGAATAATGACTGTGAGTAGGAGAAGAATAGACACACGCAGGTAGAAAACAGGATTTAGCAAAAGAGGCCACTCTAGCTAAATAGGAAAGGATAGGACAGATAACTAGGCGGTCAGTATTAAAACCCTTCCAAAAATATCCACAGCAGATAATACAAAAAGTTCCACAATCCAACCAAAGACATGGAATGTATATCTGCCACTCCAGAGAATCCAGCAAGACCAAGAAAATACTGACACAATCTAAGCTGGACAAGAAAACACAAAGAATAGCACTGACTTGTGAAGCACACAACATGTGTGCCACAGGGAAAAAGAACCAGACACTTATCTTTGCTGATTTGGCAGAAAGGCAGGAGGAACCAGGCAGAGGTCCTACACCTCCCAACAACAATTGATAACTGGCAAGGACTAATGAATCCTGCACGCCTAAATACCCCAGTCAGATCTGCAATCAGCAGATACACCTGACCAGGACTGCAACTCAGGGGCAACTGCATTACCACCTACAACCACCGGAGGGAGCCCAAAAGCAGAATTCACAACAGGACGCCATGTCGCGTTTGGAGAGCCCCTGATGTCCCTAAACAGTGAATCCCCCCACAAGTGACACCATTTTGGAAAGTAGACTCCGTAAGGAACTTATCTAGATGTGTGGTGAGCACTTTGATCCACCAAGTGCTTCACAGAAGTTTATAATGTAGAGCCGTAAAAATAAAAAATCATATTTTTTCACAAAAATTATCTTTTCACCCCCAATTTTTTTCTCAAGGGTAACAGGAAAAATTGGACACCAAAAGTTTTTGTGCAATTTGTCCTGAGTATGCTGATACCCCATATGTGGGGGTAAACCACTGTTTGGGAGCATGGCAGAGCTCGGAAGGGAAGGAGCGCCGTTTTCATTGCAAAATTGACTGGAATTGAGATAGGATGCCCTGTCCCGTTTGGAGAGCCCCCGATGTGCCTAAACAGTGGAAACCCCCCACAATTGACACTATTTTGGAAAGTAGAACCCATTAGGAACTTATCTAGATGTGTTGTGAGAACTTTGAACCTCCAAGTGTTTCATTACAGTTTATAGCGCAGAGCCGTGAAAAAAAATCTTTGTTTTCCCAAAAAATTATTTTTAGCCCCCAGTTTTGTATTTTCCCATGGGTAACAGGAGAAATTGGACCCCAAAAGTTGTTGTCCAATTTGTACTGAGTACGCTGATACCCAATATGTGGGGGGAACCACCGTTTGGGAGCATGGCAAAGCTCGGAAGGGAAGGAGCGCCGTTTGGAATGCAGACTTAGATGGAATGGTTTGCGGGCGTCACATTGCGTTTGCAGAGTCCCTGATGTACCTAAACAGTAGAAACCCCCCACAAGTGACCCCATATTGGAAACTAGACCCCCAAGGAACTTAACTAGATGTGTTGTGAGAACTTTGAACCCCAAAATGTTTCACTACAGTTTTTAATGCAGAGCCGTGAAAATGAAAAATCTTTTTTTTTTTTAAACAAAAATGATCTTTTAACTCACAGTTTTGTATTTTCCCAAGGGTAACAGGAGAAATTGGACCCCAAATTTGTTGCCCAATTTGTCCTGAGTATGCTGATACCTCATATGTTGGGGTAAAACCCTGTTTGGCCATACGGGAGAGCTCAGAAGGGAAGGAGCAATGTTTTACTTCTGCAACGCAGAATTGGCTGGAATTGAGATCGGACGCCATGTCACGTTTGGAAAGCCCCTGATGTGCCTAAACAGTGGAAACCCCACAATTCTAACTCCAACCCTAACCTGAACACACCCCTAACCCTAATTCCAACCCTAACCATAACCTTAGCCACACCCCTAACCCAAACATGCCCCTATCCCTAATTCCTAATCCCAACCCTAACCACACCCCTAACCCAGCACACCTTTAACCCCAACACACCTCTAACCTTGATCCCAACCCTAACCACACCCCTAAGTCCAACACACACTCCAACACACCCCTAACCCTAATCCTAACCATAACCCTAACCACACCTTTAACCCTGACACAGCCCTAACCCAACTCTAATCCCAACTGTAAATGTAATCCAAACCCTAACTTTAGTCCCAACCCTAACCCTAACTTTAGCCCCAACCCTAACCCTAACTTTAGCCTCAATCCTAACTGGAGCCCCAACCGTAACCCTAATGGAAAATAGAAATAAATACTTTTTTTAATTTTATTATTTTTCCCTAAGGCGGTGATAAAAGGGGGGGTTTGATTTACTATTTATAGCGGGTTTTTATATACGGCAGCTGTCACACACTAAAAGACGCTTTTTAATGCAAAAAATAGTTTTTGTGTCACCACATTTTGAGAGCTATAATTGTTCCATATTTTGGTCCACAGAGTCTTGTTTTTTGCGTTTTTTGTGTTTTTATTGGTACCATTTTCAGGCATGTGACATTTTTTGATCGCTTTTTATTCCAATTTTTGTGAGGCAGAATTAACAAAAAACAGCAATTCATTAATTTCTTTTTTTGGGGGGTGTTTATACCGTTCCGCGTTTGGTAAAATTGATAAAGCAGTTTTATTCTTTGGGTCAGTACGATTACATCAATATCTCATTTATATCTTTTTTTATGTTTTGGAGCTTTTATACAATAAAAACTATTTTATATAAAAAAATTATTATTTTTGCATCACTTTATTCTGAGGGTAAAAACTTTTTTATTTTTTCACTGATGACGCTGTATGGTGGCTCGTTTTTTGCGGGACAAGATGACATTTTCAGTGGTACCATGTTTATTTATATCCATCTTTTTGATCGCGTGTTATTCCACTTTTTATTCGGCGGTATGATGATAAAGCATTTTTTTTTGCCTCGTTTTTTTTTTTTTTTTAAATTTACAGTGTTCACTGAAGGGGTTAACTAGTGGGACAGTTTTATAGGTCGGGTCATTGCGGATGTGGATACTAGATATGTGTACTTTTATTGTTTTTTTATATACATAAAGAAATATGTTTATTGGAATAATATGTATTCTTTTTCTTTATTTAGGATTTTTTTTACATATTTTTGCACAGTGTAATTTTTTTTTTTTACTTTTTTACTTTGTCCCAGGGTGGGACATCACTGTATAGTGTCAGATCGCTGATCTGACACTTTGCAGTGCACTGACAGGCAGTGCAGGAGGCTCCCTGCAGGAACTGGAAGGACCCCCGCGGCCATCTTGGATCTGGGGCCTGCAGGGAGGAAAATGAAGGAGACCCTCGGAACAACGTGATCACATTGCGTTGTTCCGAGGGTCTCACGGAAGAACGCAGGGTGCCCCCCACATGAGCGCAGCTGATCGCCTATGACGTACTATCCTGTCCATGGGAATTAAGTCCCCGGGCACATGGACGGGATAGTACATCCAATGGCAGAAAAGGGTTAAGATGTTGGAACAACCTCCCTGCCGAATTCCTATAAAAACTGTGTGCAAGTGTACCTAGAACACCAAATGTAATTATGATTTAGGTTTCCCTTTTGGTCATTCACTTTTTACTTTGGTAATTGAGAAAAATAAACAATTAACACTGATTCTTAGGCTAGGTTCACATTGCGTTAGGGCAATCCGTTTAGCGCTAGCGCTAGCGGATTGCGCTAACGCAATGTATTTGTAGGGGGCGCACTAACCCCATTTAGGGGTCGCGCTAACGTCCCCGCTCTCGCAGATCCCCGATCTGCGAGAGCGGGGAACGGACCTCGGGCGCGCCGCGGACGCTGCAAGCAGCGTCCGAGGCGCGCTACAAAAGAACGGCACATCGCTAGCGCGAGCCGAAAAAGGCACGCGCTAGCGATGCGCTGCAGGCGAAATTTACATTGCTGTCACTGGGTGCGCTAATGGACCCGTTGCACGGCGTTAATTGCAACATTTTCGCCGTGCAACGCTGTCCGTTAGCGACCACCCACTAACGCAATGTGAACCTAGCCTTACTTCCCATACCTGCCTAAAACGTTTACAAAGTCCTGTTTATATAAACTCCCACCATGTTGTTAAAATGAAGAGCAGCTCCAAGTGATCTGCCTCTGAGGCGAACAGATCGCATACATATTAAAAAAATGGTGGGGGGAGGGCAAAAGTCACTTTTTGCACATAAATTCACTTTTAGAAATAAAATAAATGTACTTTACCCATATAAGCCTGGATAGTAGTAAAAGGGGGCATGTAAACAAAAGTGCAGTATGCAGAAAGTACAACTAATGAGATACATGTTTCCTATGTACAAGAAGTTGTGGTTTCTTGCTTGAAATATAATAATATAATTGTTTCATGATTTGTTCCCATATAATTGAAATCTTATGTTGTTCATTTGGCAAAATAGCATCCTCAACATCCTTGTTGTTTCATAATTAACTTGTTAACTAGAAGATCTTTCCCTTTTCTCTGTTGTGTATTAAATGAAATGCAACTAATTGCCAAGATAAAAGAGCAGTCATCTGTTTTTCACAAAACCTGATACATATAATTCCGGAATATTAAACATAAGGAAATTGCATAACAATATATAGCATCATATTGATGTGTAAACCAACTGCTGACCACTTGGATCATGGGATTACACTGGTAGGGACTACATGAAATAGTTGTCTGAGACTCCAACATTGTGCTAATGCCTTAATTTGAGTGATGTCTCTGATAGGTTTCTGCCCACCCATCATGAAAAGGAACAAATGGAGTATGGAGCAGATGGCTGTATAATATTTTTCGGGAGGCTTTTTTTGGTAACCAGTGATTAATATTCTTCATAGAAGGCTCAAAAGTATCTTGTAATGTTTGTTTTGCAGCTAACGTGACTATCTTTAAAAATATTAAATAAGTTAACTATCAAGGTAATTCCCAAGTATAAGATTTGTAATGACTTGAAATGTAAATCTGTAAAGAGGGGCTGTTGGTGGAGTTGGTTACATGATCCTTCCCTACTCTCGTAGGTTGACTGATCAGAGAGTTATATTCGCAGACAGCCCATGTCTTGTTTTAGTCATTAGTGCTACCAGGGAGCTTTTTTTTTTGATTTATTGAAAGGATTATTCAGTCATAGAAATTTCTGTAACAAATTCACAAATGAATGGAGAGATTGAGTAATTTGCTATAATGAGGACAGGTTAATATTAGACAATATATGCCCCACAATGCTTGGTCTACAATTGATTAATAGGATTTGACTAAATAGATCCGGTGTTCGTTTTGAGGAGTCTCCCCGCTACACACACACGTATATATTTGATATACTTGTTACATGTACAGATGAAATATAGCGTTTATTTTAGGATTCTTAAGATCCTGAGAATAATCAGGACCAAATATGACTAAATATGGTCACAATTTTTTGTCTTTCCTTTGTTAATATGCTATGTATACCTAGATATTAATTTGCTTATTGTTATATTTTACAGAAACAGGTATATCTTGATAAAGGCTCATATCGAGCCGAAACGTTGAAATTAAATTAATACCTGATACACTCATCCTGTATTTCCTGTATGCGGATTATATATTTTGAAATAAGAAAAAAACAAAGAAGTGATTAAGAAAAAAACAAAAGAAAAAAACAAAGAAGTGATTAAATAAACTTTATCCAGTTGGAACTGTTTTTTATTTTATAGCCATAATTTGAACTGCTTTTTGAAGAGCGACTTCCACTCTCATGTCCATGAACTTCTATACCTTGACAAATGCTATACCCGAATTGTATCATGCAGCGGAATATGTTGGTGCTATAGAAGTGCAAGTTATTATTATTCTACTTTTTAACCAGAAAACATGATTTTTCTTTAAGGAAGAAAGAAGAGAAACCTAATATAGCACTTCTAGGGTTTTCCCTAAATACAACACATTGCAGAGTTATTATTGATTCATTAATTTAAATCCATGAGATAATTCACTTAATATTTATTATTTCAGTCATACAATCATGCTACTTGGGTGACATATATATTAGTGACTAATAATAACTTTCTATGAGAAACAGTGTTGCAGGTTTTCTTGAAGTAGCCTGGGCTCAATTGAAATAAAATGAAGACTACCATCAATTTTGTCACTAATGTAATTGACATTAATTATCTTTTTCCTTCATGCAGTTGTTATTTGGAAACCATCAGCAAGCAGCCAAACCAGTAGAACTATTTCCATATACTTTGAATAATGTCTGAAATATATCTGGCTTCGATTTGATGGTCTGTTTCTTCTATATGAAGCCCCATCTCCTCTGTCACTCTTATCCATATTCTATGCACTATGCCTCGTTATAAGTCTGTAAGGTACAGTAAGTGTGCCAATCTGTGCTCCAGTTGAAAAGGGACAAGTTAATAAACTAGAGTGCAGTATTTCCTAAAGTATTTACTTACTGTAAGATCCAGGCAGAATATTACATTTCGAGTGAATGGGCTAAATATTCAAATGGCAGTTCTAATGACATAAATGTAGCTAATGTCAATGTAACCTCGAAATATATACAGTGGGGCAAAAAAGTATTTAGTCAGTCAGCAATAGTGCAAGTTCCACCACTTAAAAAGATGAGAGGCGTCTGTAATTTACATCATAGGTAGACCTCAACTATGGGAGACAAACTGAGAAAAAAAAATCCAGAAAATCACATTGTCTGTTTTTTTATCATTTTATTTGCATATTATGGTGGAAAATAAGTATTTGGTCAGAAACAAACAATCAAGATTTCTGGCTCTCACAGACCTGTAACTTCTTCTTTAAGAGTCTCCTCTTTCCTCCACTCATTACCTGTAGTAATGGCACCTGTTTAAACTTGTTATAAGTATAAAAAGACACCTGTGCACACCCTCAAACAGTCTGACTCCAAACTCCACTATGGTGAAGACCAAAGAGCTGTCAAAGGACACCAGAAACAAAATTGTAGCCCTGCACCAGGCTGGGAAGACTGAATCTGCAATAGCCAACCAGCTTGGAGTGAAGAAATCAACAGTGGGAGCAATAATTAGAAAATGGAAGACATTCAAGACCACTGATAATCTCCCTCGATCTGGGGCTCCACGCAAACTCCCACCCCGTGGGGTCAGAATGATCACAAGAACGGTGAGCAAAAATCCCAGAACCACGCGGGGGGACCTAGTGAATGAACTGCAGAGAGCTGGGACCAATGTAACAAGGCCTACCATAAGTAACACACTACGCCACCATGGACTCAGATCCTGCAGTGTCACGTGTCCCACTGCTTAAGCCAGTACATGTCCGGGCCCGTCTGAAGTTTGCTAGAGAGCATTTGGATGATCCAGAGGAGTTTTGGGAGAATGTCCTATGGTCTGATGAAACCAAACTGGAACTGTTTGGTAGAAACACAACTTGTCGTGTTTGGAGGAAAAAGAATACTGAGTTGCATCCATCAAACACCATACCTACTGTAAAGCATGGTGGTGGAAACATCATGCTTTGGGGCTGTTTCTCTGCAAAGGGGCCAGGACGACTGATCCGGGTACATGAAAGAATGAATGGGGCCATGTATCGTGAGATTTTGAGTGCAAACCTCCTTCCATCAGCAAGGGCATTGAAGATGAAACATGGCTGGGTCTTTCAACATGACAATGATCCAAAGCACACCACCAGGGCAACGAAGGAGTGGCTTCGTAAGAAGCATTTCAAGGTCCTGGAGTGGCCTAGCCAGTCTCCAGATCTCAACCCTATAGAAAACCTTTGGAGGGAGTTGAAAGTCCGTGTTGCCAAGCGAAAAGCCAAAAACATCACTGCTCTAGAGGAGATCTGCATGGAGGAATGGGCCAACATACCAACAACAGTGTGTGGCAACCTTGTGAAGACTTACAGAAAACGTTTGACCTCTGTCATTGCCAACAAAGGATATATTACAAAGTATTGAGATGAAATTTTGTTTCTGACCAAATACTTATTTTCCACCATAATATGCAAATAAAATGATAAAAAAACAGACAATGTGATTTTCTGGATTTTTTTTTCTCAGTTTGTCTCCCATAGTTGAGGTCTACCTATGATGTAAATTACAGACGCCTCTCATCTTTTTAAGTGGTGGAACTTGCACTATTGCTGAATGACTAAATACTTTTTTGCCCCACTGTATGTAAAAAGCCAGAACAGACACGATGCCTCATAACGCTAGTGTGCCCCCCATTCTAGTGATTACTGGGGCCCTAGCTCACACACTTCCACTAATGTTATTTTCTGATCAATCAATTTTTGATTGCCTAAACACTTCTAGAGTTTATGGGAATTTTAGCATTACATTACTTTATGTTAACTGATTTTGAAAATGATTTATCTTGGGTTTGAGTCATTGGCTTAAACTTTACTATCTCTTCTTGGATTGGTGCTACCTCTGTAGCACCATCAGGCATAACCTAGACTATGCCTGAGGAAGGAGTAGGCTCTACTCCGAAATGCATTGTAATAAATTGGAGTTTTTTTTATGCTGACCATCTGGATTAACCTTTGTCAGCGGCAGCACCCAGGAACCCCTGCACTCCTTTCTCCTTTACTTGTTATGTCCTCTCTCCAACCTGTTCAGGTGAGGGACCAGCCCTCCAACTTACTTTCACCTGTTGCCCACGGTGTTACACAGGTAGAGCTTCTTGTTTTTGATCTCTCACTTTGGCCAGTGATTGTTTGCAGCAATCACATTTTGGGTTGATGTTGTTACTAGAGCAGGAACAACGCAGAACAGAGCAGAGGTGGGCACAAACCAAAGAGGGACCCTGTGTAAGAAAAGTATACGGGCCCTATGCAGTCGAATAATGCACACATTTTTAAATCTGTGAAAAAAGCTGCTTGAACCATAGTCCTCCATATAGTATAAGGCACAGCCCATAAACATATATGTAGTATATTTCACAGTCCATAGTTTTCCCTATAGTATAATTATCTCATCCTGGTATATGGCCCTCATCCTGGGATATGGCCCTCATCCTGGTATATGGTCCCATCCTGGTATATGGCCCTCATCCTAGTATATGGCCCCATCCTAGTATATATTCTCAACCTGGTATATGACCCCATCCTGGCATATGGCCCTCATCCTGGTATATGTCCTCCATCCTGGTATATGTTCCCCATCCTGTTATATGGCCCTATCCTGGTATATGGGTCTCATCCTGGACCCCATCCTGGTATATGGACCTCTTCCAGGTGTATATTCCCATACTGGTATATGTCCCCATCCTGGTATATGGCCCTTGTTCTGTCCAGCCATATAATTGCTGTCTAGAAAGTTTAGTCACTCTTTTTATGTCTCTGTTATTACAGACATTGTATTTTTGTGTGTATTAATCCTTCGTATATTTTATATTGTAAGGTTACAGCACCACCTGCTGGCCGTTTAATGCACAGATTCTAGTTTAATTTGCAAGGCATTGTGGGAAGTTCCTAGGGCATTGTGGGATTGTCCCTGTTGCATTGTGGTCTTATGACACTGTGAAGGGAACAGCAGCCATTGTTCCTCCATGCGTCTTAGGAGAAACCATATCGTCCGTGTTCTTCATGCCCTTTAACCCCTTAAGCCCCGAGGGTGGTTTGCACGTTAATGACCGGGCCAATTTTTACAATTCTGACCACTGTCCCTTTATGAGGTTATAACTCTGGAACGCTTCAACGGATCTTGGCGATTCTGACATTGTTTTCTCGTGACATATTGTACTTCATGATAGTGGTAAAATTTCTTCGATATAACTTGCGTTTATTTGTGAAAAAAACGAATATTTGGCGAAAATTTTGAAAATTTCGCAATTTTCCAACTTTGAATTTTTATGCCCTTAAATCACAGACATATGTCACACAAAATACTTAATAAATAACATTTCCCACATGTCTACTTTACATCAGCACAATTTTGGAACCAAAATTTTTTTTTGTGACGGAGTTATAAGGGTTAAAAGTTGACCAGCAATTTCTCATTTTTACAACACCATTTTTTTTTAGGGACCACATCTCATTTGAAGTCATTTTGACGGGTCTATATGATAGAAAATACCCAAGTGTGACACCATTCTAAAAACTGCACCCCTCAAGGTACTCAAAACCACTTTCAAGAAGTTTATTAACCCTTCAGGTGTTTCACAGGAATTTTTGGAATGTTTAAATAAAAATGAACATTTAACTTTTTTTCACACAAAATTTATTTCAGCTCCAATTTGTTTTATTTTACCAAGGGTAACAGGAGAAAATAGACCCCAAAAGTTGTTGTACAATTTGTCCTGAGTACGCTGATACCCCATATGTGGGGGTAAACCACAGTTTGGGCGCATGGCAGAGCTTGGAAGCAAAGGAGCGCCATTTGACTTTTCAATGCAAAATTGACTGGAATTGAGATGGGACGCCATGTTGCATTTGGAGAGCCCCTGATGTGCCTAAACATTGAAACCCCCACAAGTGACACCATTTTGGAAAGTAGACCCCCTAAGGAACTTATCTAGATGTGTGGTGAGCACTTTGACCCAACAAGTGCTTTACAGAAGTTTATAATGCAGAGCCGTAAAAATAAAAAATCATATTTTTTCACAAAAATTATCTTTTCACCCCCAATTTTTTATTTTTCCAAGGGTGAGAGAAGAAATTGGACCCCAAAAATTGTTGTGCAATTTGTCCTGAGTACGCTGATACCCCATATGTAGGTGTAAACCATTGTTTGGGCGCAGGGCAGAGCTCGGAAGGGAAGGAGCGCCATTTGACTTTTCAATGCAAAATTGACTGGAATTGAGATGGGACGCCATGTTGCATTTAGAGAGCCCTTGATGTGCCTAAACATTGAAACCCCTAACAAGTGACACCATTTTGGAAAGTAGACCCCCTAAGGAACTTATCTAGATGTGTGGTGAGCACTTTGACCCAACAAGTGCTTTACAGAAGTTTATAATGCAGAGCCGTAAAAATAAAAAATCATATTTTTTCACAAAAATGATCTTTTCACCCCCAATTTTTTATTTTCCCAAGGGTAAGAGAAGAAATTGGACCCCAAAAATTGTTGTGCAATTTGTCCTGAGTACACTGATACCCCATATGTGGGTGTAAACCATTGTTTGGGCGCAGGGCAGAGCTCAGAAGGGAAGGAGCGCCATTTGACTTTTCAATGCAAAATTGACTGGAATTGAGATGGGACGCCATGTTGCGTTTGGAGAGCCCCTAATGTGCCTAAACATTGAAACCCCCCACGAGTGACACCATTTTGGAAAGTAGACCCCTTAAGGAACTTATCTAGATGTGTGTTGAGCAATTTGACCCAACAAGTGCTTCACAGAAGTTTATAATGCAGAGCCGTAAAAATAAAAAATCATATTTTTTCACAAAAATGATCTTTTCACCCCCATTTTTTTATTTCCCCAAGGGTAAGAGAAGAAATTAGACCACAAAAGTTGTTGTGCAATTTGTCCTGAGTACGACGATACCCCATATGTGGGTGTAAACCATTGTTTGGGCGCATAGCAGAGCTCAGAAGGGAAGAAGCGCTATTTTACTTTTCAATGCAAAATTGACTGGAATTAAGATGGGATGCCATGTTGCGTTTGGAGAGCCCCTGATGTGCCTAAACATTAAACCCCCCCACAAGTGACACCATTTTGGAAAGTAGACCCCCTAAGGAACTTATCTAGATGTGTTTTGAGAGCTTTGAACCCCCAAGTGTTTCACTACAGTTTATAACGCAGAGCCGTGAAAATAAATTTTTTTTTTTTTCACAAAAATGATTTTTTAGCCCCCA
Organism: Ranitomeya variabilis; assembly: GCF_051348905.1. Taxonomy (NCBI): domain Eukaryota; kingdom Metazoa; phylum Chordata; class Amphibia; order Anura; family Dendrobatidae; genus Ranitomeya; species Ranitomeya variabilis. The sequence goes on along the minus strand of NC_135236.1, from coordinate 446,887,176 downwards.
GTTTTGTATTTTCACAAGGGTATCAGGATAAATTGGACCCCAAAAGTTGTTGTCCAATTTGTCTGGAGTACGCTGATACCCCATTTGTGGGGAGGGACCACTGTTTGGGCGCATGACAGAGCTCGGAAGGGAAGGAGCGCCATTTGGAATGCAGACTTAAATGGATTGGTCTGCAGGCGTCACGTTGCATTTGCAGAGCCCCTGATGTACCCAAACAGTACAAACCCCCCACAAGTGACCCCATATTGGAAACTAGACCCCCCAAGGAACTTATCTAGATGTGTTGTGAGAACTTTGAACCCCCAAGTGTTTCACTACAGTTTATAACGCAGAGCCGTGAAAATAATTTTTTTTTTTTTCACAAAAATGAAATTTAGCCCCCAGTTTTGTATTTTCACAAGGGTATCAGGATAAATTGGACCCTAAAAGTTGTTGTCCAATTTGTCCTGAGTACGCTGATACCCCCTATGTGGGGGGGAACCACTGTTTGGGCGCATGACAGAGCTCGGAAGGGAAGGAGCGCCATTTGGAATTCAGACTTAAATGGATTGGTCTGCAGGCGTCACGTTGCATTTGCAGAGCCCCTGATGTACCCAAACAGTACAAACCCCCCACAAGTGACCCCATATTGGAAACTAGACCCCCCAAGGAACTTATCTAGATGTGTTGTGAGAACTTTGAACCCCCAAGTGTTTCACTACAGTTTATAACGCAGAGCCGTGAAAATAAAAATTATTTTTCTTTTTCACAAAAATGATTTTTTAGCCCCCAGTTTTGTATTTTCACAAGGGTATCAGGATAAATTGGACCCTAAAAGTTGTTGTCCAATTTGTCCTGAGTACGCTGATATCCCCTATGTGGGGGGGAACCACTGTTTGGGCGCATGACAGAGCTCGGAAGGGAAGGAGCGCCATTTGGAATGCAGACTTAAATGGATTGGTCTGCAGGCGTCACGTTGCATTTGCAGAGCCCCTGATGTACCCAAATAGTACAAACCCCCCACAAGTGACCCCATATTGGAAACTAGACCTCCCAAGGAACTTATCTAGATGTGTTGTGAGAACTTTGAACCCCCAAGTGTTTCACTACAGTTTACAACGCAGAGCCGTGAAAATAAAACATATTTTTTTTCCCACAAAAATGATTTTTAGCCCCCCAAATTTTATTTTCCCAAGGATAACAAGAGAACTTGGACCCCAGAAGTTGTTGTTCAATTTGTCCCTAGTACGCTGATACCCCATATGTTGGGGTAAACCCCTTTTTGGACGCACGGGAGAGCTCGGAAGGGAAGGAGCACTGTTTTACTTTTTCAACGCAGAATTGGCTGGAATTGAGATTGGACGCCATGTCGCGTTTGGAGAGCCCCTGATGTGCCTGAACAGTGGAAACTCCCCAATTCTACCTGAAACCCTACCCCTAACCGTTTACTGAACATTTTCTGACAGTCATAAGTGCCACGTATATAAGTGCCACGTATATAAGTGCCACGTATATAAGTGCCACGTATTTAAGTGCCACGTATTTAAGTGCCACGTATTTAAGTGCCACGTATTTAAGTGCCACGTATTTAAGTGCCACGATATTTCAGTGCCACAATATTTCAGTGCCACGTATTTCAGTGCCACGTATTTCAGTGCCACGTATTTCAGTGCCACGTATTTCAGGCACTGAAAAATACGTGGCACGTAAATACTTCAGTGCCACGATATTTCAGTGCCACGATATTTCAGTGCCACGTATTTCAGGCACTGAAAAATACGTGGCACGTAAATACGTGGCACGTAAATACGTGGCACTTAAATACGTGGCACTTAAATACGTGGCACTTAAATACGTGGCACTTATATACGTGGCCACTGAAATATCGTGGCACTTATATACGTATATACGTATATAAACGTATATTTCAGTGCCACGTATTTCAGTGCCACGTATTTCAGGTTAGGGGTAGGGTTAGGGGTAGGGTTAGGGTTTTTTGTTTTTTTCTTGTTTTCTTGTGTTTTTCTATAAAAACGCATGCGTTTTACCGCGTTTACATGCATTTTTTCACACATGCGGTTTTTTTAAAAAACGCATGCAGATAAAAACGCAAGTGTGAAACCAGACTAAAAGACGCTTTTTATAGCAAAAAAGTTTTTGCGTCTCCACATTTTGAGACCTATAATTTTTCCACATTTTGGTCCACAGAGTCATGTGAGGTCTTGTTTTTTGCGGGACGAGTTGACGTTTTTATTGGTAACATTTTCGGACACGTGACCATTTTTTATCACTTTTTATTCCGATTTTTGTGAGGCAGAATAACCAAAAACCAGCTATTCATGAATTTCTTTTGGGAGAGGCGTTTATACCGTTCTGCGCTTGGTAAAATTGATAAAGCAGTTTTATTCGTCGGGTCAGTACGATTACAGCGATACCTCATTTATATCATTTTTTTATGTTTTGACGCTTTTATACGATAAAAACTATTTTATAGAAAAAATAATTATTTTGGCATCGCTTTATTCTGAGGACTATAACTTTTTTATTTTTTTGCTGATGATGCTGTATGGCGGCTCGTTTTTTGCGGGACAAGATGACGTTTTCAGCGGTAACATGGTTATTTATATCCGTCTTTTTGATCGCGTGTTATTCCACTTTTTGTTCGGCGGTATGGTAATAAAGCGTTGTTTTTTGCCTCGTTTTTTTTTTTTTTTCTTACGGTGTTTACTGAAGGGGTTAACTAGTGGGCCAGTTTTATAGGTTGGGTCGTTACGGACGCGGCGATACTAAATATGTGTACTTTTATTGTTTTTGTTTGTTTTTTTTAGATAAAGAAATGTATTTATGGGAATAATATTTTTTTTTTTATTATTATTTATTTAGGAATTATTATTTTTTTTTTTTACACATGTGGAAATTTTTTTTTTTACTTTTTTACTTTGTCCCAGGGGGGGACATCACAGATCGCAGATCTGATAGTGTGCACAGCACTCTATCAGATCTGCGATCATACTTTCATCGGAGCAGGCTGCAGCTTTCATCTGCAGCCTGCTCCGACCCGGAAGTGCTCCCTGCAGGACCCGGATACAGCCCCTCGGCCATTTTGGATCCGGGGCCTGCAGGGAGAAGACGTTCGGTACGAGGTGAGTACATCACCTTGTACCGATCGTCTCAGGGAAGCCCGCAGGGAGCCCCCTCCCTGCGCGATGCTTCCCTGTACCGCCGGTACACCGCGATCATGTTTGATCGCGGTGTGCCGGGGGTTAATGTGCCGGGGGCGGTCCGTGACCGCTCCTGGCACATAGTGCCGGATGTCAGCTGCGATATGCAGCCGACACCCGGCCGCGATCGGCCGCGCTCCCCCCGTGAGCGCGGCCGATCGCGTATGACGTACTATCCCGTCACCGGGAATTAAGGCCCACCCCACCTCGACGGTATAGTACGTCATATGGGATTAAGGGGTTAAACAGCCTGCCCTAAGCATAGTTGGTAAGCACTATCTATGTGTTATAATCCTGTGTTTATCAATCCGTTTGTTGTACTAAGTAGGTAATCATCAGTTTGTACATTACCTCATGTTATCTGTGTATTGCAGACTATTTGTGTTTCATGCTCTATGCAGTTATATATTCTGAAATGCTCCTGTTATTGCATCCTATAGTTTCACCCTTTCCTGTCACATCTACAATCAATAAAAGAAGGTTACAATTTTACAGCCTCTGTTCTTAAAGAAGACAGGGGGTTTAGCTACATGTCTCATTACTAACGTGTATTAGGACAGTATAGCCCTCATCTTGGTATATGGCCCCATCCATTCACCTTCCCAGAGGTGTCCAATTCTGAAGCTCGCAGTTGACTTCGGTGTGTGATGGGAGCACATAACGTCACTGCCATGTGCCCCCAGTCACATGCATGCCGATGTCAGGTACTGGATGGGGTGTGTATTGTGGTGCATGGTCCTAATGGGTCTGTACGCTGCAATACACTTCAGCTGAACGTGCATCCGAGGACAGATAACCAGCTGAGGGGAGGGCTGGCATCAGCGGGCCCCTCACCCACTGGGCTTAGAGGCGACTGTGCAATCTTGGTCATTACGTCCATGTCCATGGAGGCTTTGCCATGCAGCATGGGTGCTGTGTGGCACCAGGTCGCTACCCCTGCTGGTGGGCTTCCACTACGGCGGTGGTTGCCGCATTGCACCACACCTTTTAGGCTTGGGACCCCCTGAGAGGTTCACCATGAACGGGATTCATACAGTCCAATCAGAATGTTTAGCTAAGAACCTCATGTTTGCGATTTGTTTTCATTGTTGCTTAGCCACTGTAAATCAATGTGTGATTTTTGGATGTGCAGCCCATGTCTTTTTCTATAGCTATAACTTTCTAGTATATTTTTAAAATAACTTTCAAAGATGCCACATATTTGTATTTGTTTATTTCGCTAAACATCTACTTCCTTTCTCTTGTTCATGAGCTATTTTCTTTGTAATAAAAACTGAAAGTATAAGTGAACTTCCTCACTACCAGGTGTCAAAACATACTCTCTACGGAAACTTTTCAAACTGTGACTACAATATTTATCCTCCTGATGGTGGAAATTCAAACTAACATTTGGACAACTAAAGTTGGCCATACACTCGTAGACACTTGGCTGACAACTATTCCTCCTGACACCAGCAACAATTAGAGCTGCAAATCGCTGTAAGGTTTTAGACAATTTGCTATATCTGCTGTTATTTTTAGTATGCAAATTGCCTCTTCTGAGAAAAAGAGGACTTAACTCTTTAGTGCCACCTGTTGGAAGTAGCGATCCTACAAGTCACAATCAACCCTTTAACAAGTCGTGCAATATGACTTAAGGTACCTTCACACGAAACGACATTATAACGATATCGCTAGCAATCCGTGACGTTGCAGCGTCCTCGCTAGCGATATCGTTTCGTTTGACACGCAGCAGCGATCAGGATCCTGCTGTGATGTCGCTGGTCGCTGAATAAAGTCCAGAACTTTATTTGGTCGTCCGATCGCTGTGTATCGTTGTGTTTGAAAGCAAAAGCAACGATACCAGCGATATTTTACACTGGTAACCAGGGTAAACATCGGGTTACTAAGCGCAGGGCCGCGCTTAGTTACCCGATGTTTACCCTGGTTACTAGCGTAAAATGTAAAAAAAACAAACAGCACATACTCACATTGCGTCCCCTGCAGTCTGCTTCCTCCTCTGACTCAGCGCCGCAAAGTGAAAGTGAAAGCAGCACAGCGGTGACGTCACCGCTCTGCTCTCACTGTACGGCGCTCAGTCAGTCAGGAAGTGGACGCAGGGGGACGTGAATGTAAGTATGTGCTGTTTGTTTTTTTTAGATTTTACGCTGGTAACCAGGGTAAACATCGGGTTACTAAGCGCGGCCCTGCGCTTAGTTACCCGATGTTTACCCTGGTTACCAGGGGACCTCGGCATAGTTGATCACTGGAGAGCGGTCTGTGTGACAGCTCTCCAGCGACCAAACAGCGACGCTGCAGCGATCGACATCGTTGTCGCTATCGCTGCAGCGTCGCTTCGTGTGAAGGTACCTTTAGGATAAAAGCCAAATTAGTATCTCAATTCGCAGACACGGTGTTTCGGGCTGTTGGCCCTAGTCAGTGCGAAGCATGAGAACTGATTTGGCTAGATGAGAGGCTCTGGACTGGGGTCTAAGGGGTAGCGTTTCTCCTTATGGAGAGTGACATACCATCTGGCTTGTCAAGGTAAGGAGGCTTATTCGCCGTGCAATGCTCCTCTGGGAATTTAAATATGCAAATTACCTCTTCTGAGAAAAAGAGGACTTAACTCTATAGCGCCACCTGTTGGAAGTAGCGATCCTACAAGTAGAACCTATTTTTTCCTGTCGGCCATTTTGCTTTCTGTTCTGCTGTATCTACTTTGCCCTTAACCAGCATGGAGTTCTCAGTTTCAATGTTTCCGCCCTGTTCTCTGCCACTTGCCCTTTTAAGCAGCATCAGTTGTTTAATCAGTGCTTCAGAATCAAGTCTGCAATTTACCTGTCACCTTGCTCCTGGAAGACTTGGACTTATTATCCTAACCACCTTCTACTTCTGATCCTTGGACCTGTGTGGACTCAGGAATCTCTCAGCTTACCATCAACATTCGCAAGGGAAGTAGAGAGAGAACCTTTAACCTGTTTGTGTGACTAGATGGACTTAATAAGGTTTATTCCTGCTTGTCTTGTATCCTGCCTGCAACTGTGTTAACCCTTACTTGTATGAAGTAATACAAGAACTACTTAAACAAGCCTGTGTCTTCTGTGTTTTCTTACACCCAAGCACAAGACTCTATACAGACTGTATTTTATATTTGACAGTCACTTTGGATAAGTCTCTATATCTTTTCCATATTTTGCCACTGAGATTTTTGCCCATTTCTCAAAGCAAAACTGCTCCAGCTCTTTCAAGTTAGATGGTTTCCTCTGGAGAACAGCAATCTTCAAGATTGATCACAGATTATCAATTGGATTAAGATCTGGACTTTGAGTAGGCCACGCCAATACATTTACACATTTCCTCTTAAAGCACTTGAGTGTTGCTTTAGCAGTATGCTTTGGGTCATTGTCTTGTTGGAAGGTGAACCTCCGTCCCAGTCTCAAATCACTAACAGACTGAAACAAGTTTTGCTCAAGCATATTCCTCTATGTCGCATCATTCATTTTCCCCTCGATTCAGACCATTTTTTTAATGCAACCACCATCAGGTTTCACAGTGGGGACGGTGTTCTTGGGGTGATGAGCTGTGTTGGTTTGGCATCAGACATAGCGTTAACCATGTTGGCCAAAAAGTTAAATTTTGGTCTCATCTAAACACAGCATCTTTCTCCATACTTTTGGGGAGTCTACAACATGTCTTTGGAAAACTCAAAACAAGCTTTACAATTTTAATGTGTTAGTAAAGGCTTTTTTCTGCCCACTGTTTGGCCATCTCTATGTTGTGTACGGCTAAGGCCCCTTTCACACATCAGTTTTTAGCTGTCAGTCACAATCTGTTGGCTCGACGGATCCATCACAGATTGTGAAAAACTGATGCGATGGATTCGTTTTTTCGATGGATCCGACTAGCGGATCTGGCTAAATGAATCGGAGCATGCTCAGTTAAAAAAAAAATGAAATCCGTCGCCGGATTCTGTCATTTGACAGATCCGGCACCATAGGCTTCCATTCTAGCAAACGACAAACGGCGACAGATCCGTCGCTGTCCGTTTTTTTGACGTACACAAAAACGTTACTTTGTCCAATGTCTTCGGCCGCTGGACAAATAATTTTCGAGGGATCCGGCGAACAATGGATGAAACGTGAGGCCATCCATCGCAATCCGTCACTAATACAAGTCTATGAGAAAAAAACAGATCTGGCTCATCAGTCGCTGGATCCATTTTTTTTCAAAATTTGACGGATTGCGACTGATGGCAAAAAACTGATGTGTGAAAGGGGCCTTATTGTGGTTGTATGGACAGATACTCCAATGTCTGTTTGGGAACTCTGCAGTTTCTTCAGGGTTAACATTGGTCTCTATGCTGCCTCTCTGATTAATGCCCTCCTTGCCCGGGCTGAGAGTTTTGGTGGGCAGCCCTCACTTGGCAGGTTTGGTGTGATGCATGTTCTTTCCATTTGTTTCATTTCCATTTGTTGATTGAGATTTTTTTATAATCCAACCGTGACTTGTACTTCTCAGCAACTTTGTCCCTCACTTGTTTGGAGATCTCCTTGGTCTTCATGGTATTATTTGGTTATTGGTGCCTCTTGCTTAATGGTGTTGCAACCTCTGTGGTCTTGCAGAAAAGGTGTATATATACTGAGAGACCAGGTGACACATAGATTGCAGACAGGTGGACTTCTTTTCACTAAGCATGTGACTTAATAAGGTAATAGCTTGCACCAGAAATTTTTAGGGGTTTCACAGCAAAAAGGGTGAATGCATATGCACATGCCAATTTTTAGTTATTGGATCCCATAAATTTAATTTACACCTATTTTTGACTCACTTCCCACTAAAAAACTTTCACCAACTTAGAATATTTAATGCGGATACATCACACACAAATTGGATTGCAAAAATATTTAAGCAAAGGTTGTAATGCAACAAAACAGGTAAAACTCCAATGGGGTGAATACTTTCACAAGCCACTGTTTATCTTAGGTACAAATTATGCCAGCATTCTTGCACATTAAGCTTGATAGAAGCGCCTATTTATGTTTCAGCTTTAGCTACTGTACTGTAGGGATAGAACAGTGTAAGTCTGCCATACATATTAGATAGCTATTGTCCAAATGCTCGTAAGGTTGACAGATATTTATTGCGAAACCCCATACACATATAAGCTTGGATAAGATTTTGTGTTCTCAATAGGAAAGCAGGAATACTTTGCAACCAGGGACTTATCTCCTGCCCAAAAAAGAGAGTAGTTAAAATTAAATTTCACTATCATTGCTTCACAATAGTTATGTCTATTTGTGTATGGCCACCATAGCCACTTCATGACCTTGAACATATAGGTACATTAGGGCCGGACTGGGACAAAAAAGCAGCCCTGCCACACAAACTCCACCAGCCCACACAGTGGCGTATCCAGGGGGGGCAGCCGGGGCATGTGCCCCAGGCGCAGCCAACAGGGGGGCGCCAACAGGCCGCCTGATGATGCGGCTGTCCAAGGAGGCTCCTTGTCGAGTCATACCCAGGGGTCGGCGGGGGAGCGGGGGCTGTCTAATCATACTCACCTGTTCCTGGCGCGGTGCAGTCCCTGCTTCCCCGGCGCCCCAACTTCTTCCTGTACTGAGCGGTCACATGGTACCGCTCATTACAGTAATGAATATGCGGATCCACCTCTCATAGGGGTAATGAGCGGTAACGGTGACCGATCACTACAGGAACAAGCTGCCGGCACCGGGAAAGCAGGGACTGCACAGCGCCGGGAGCAGGTGAGTATAACGGGGAGGGGGAGCGCAGCGCGATATTCACCTGCTCCCCGTTCCAGCCACCGCTCCGTCTTCAGCGTCTTCTGCAGTGACGCTGAGGTCAGAGGGCGCGATGACGTGCTTAGTGCGTGCCCTCTACCTGAACGTCAGTGTAGAAGACGCTGAAGAACAAGATGGAGTGGTGGCTGGAATGAGAAGTGGTGAATATTGAAAGTGCCGGGGGCCTGAGCGACGGAGAAGTGAGTATGTGACTTTTTTTTTTAATCGCAGCAACAGCAAATGGGGCAAGTGTCTGTATGGATCATCTTATGGGGCCATAACGTTTGTACAGCACTATATGGGGCAAGTGTCTGTATGGGGCCATAATCAATGTTTGTGCAGTACTATATGGGGCAAGTGTCTGTATGGATCATCTTATGGGGCCATAACGTTTGTACAGCACTATATGGGGCAAGTGTCTGTATGGGGCCATAATCAATGTTTGTGCAGTACTATATGGGGCAAGTGTCTGTATGGAGCATCTTATGGGGCTATAACGTTTGTGCAGCACTATATGGGGCAAGTGTCTGTATGGGGCATCTTATGAGGCCATAACGTTTGTGCAGCACTATATGGGGCAAGTGTCTGTATGGAGCATCTTATGGGGCTCTAACGTTTGTGCAGCACTATATGGGGCAAGTGTCTGTATGGAGCATCTTATGGGGCCATAATGTTTGTGCAGCACTATATGGGGCAAGTGTCTGTATGGAGCATCTTATGGGGCCATAATGTTTGTGCAGCACTATATGGGGCAAGTGTCTGTATGGAGCATCTTATGGGGCTATAACGTTTGTGCAGCACTATATGGGGCAAGTGTCTGTATGGAGCATCTTATGGGGCTATATCGTTTGTGCAGCACTATATGGGGCAAGTGTCTGTATGGAGCATCTTATGGGGCCATAACGTTTGTGCAGCACTATATGGGGCAAGTGTCTGTATGGAGCATCTTATGGGGCTATAACGTTTGTGCAGCACTATATGGGGCAAGTGTCTGTATGGGGCCATAATCAGCATTTGTGCAGCAATATTTGGGGCAAGTGTATGTATGGGGCCATATTCAACGTTTGTGCAGTACTATATGGGGCAAGTGTCTGTATGGAGCATCTTATGGGGCCATAATTAATGTTTGTGCAGCACTATATGGGGCAAGTGACTATATGGAGCATCTTATGGGGCCATAATTACCGTTTGTGCAGCACTATATGGGGCAAGTGTCTATATGGAGCATCTTATGGGCCCATAATCAACGTTTCTGCAGCACTATATGGCGCAAATATCTTTATGGAGCATCTTATGGGGCTCCTGATTCAATATGGATATTCAAAAACACTTAACCTACTGATGTCTCAATTAATTTTACTTTTATTGGTATCTATTTTAACATTATGGGGATTCAAGAATGTAAATGTGCAAAAAGAAAAGGCTATAAGAAGCCACAGCCAGCTCACCAATCCAGGCAGGTGCACGGAACATCATCTTGGACTAAGATGGATATACATAACGAAGTAAGGAAGGCGTTCCAGCTCCATAAAATTCAAATGCTTTATTTCTCCATTAAAAATTGGTGTAGTACAAACAGTCCTTGCCTTAGCGCAAAAGTCCAAGTACAGAGTACATGCGACGCGTTTCGATCGTACCCGATCTTAGTCAATGCATGATTTTCTGAGATTTGCAATGATTGTTATCTAGTGTTCATGGAGCAATCCAGTGATCAATGCTGGTCACAAGCGGGTACGATCGAAACGCGTCGCATGTACTCTGTACTTGGACTTTTGCGCTAAGGCAAGGACTGTTTGTACTACACCAATTTTTAATGGAGAAATAAAGCATTTGAATTTTATGGAGCTGGAACGCCTTCCTTACTTCATTCAAGAATGTACCTTTGCTTGTTCATACAGTTTCAATAGAGTTAAGGTTCAATTTGGGGAGGTTTGGGGGGGGGGGCGCCAAACTGATCCTTTGCCCCGGGTGCAGGAAAGGCTAGATACACCTCTAAGCCCACAAACTATAACACTCCTCACCCCGATCAGTGAATTTTGCTTTACTCTATCGTGCCCCTCACTCTCTCAAAGGAGATATTTGAAGAGTCACATGTGAATGCGGCCACAGTGCGTATGATCGACCACAGCTGCATTTACATGGTGCTCTACAGAGCTCTGATTTTCAGGATCTCCAGCAATTGGAAAGTTACTTGGGATAATCCATTTAAACAGCTTTTCCAATATTTTATTTTTATTTGGCCACAGTAATATTGAAAATACTAAACCAATATTGATCCTCCCAAAGTCCAATGTCGCCTCTTCGACAACAGGACAGGAGAAGTGGTACTGTGCAGTGCATACAGGGCTGGCTCCAGGTTTTTCTGGGCCCTGGAAAGAGTCTCAGTGGGCCCCTTTAACACATACCACAATTCATAATGCACAGATACAGCAGAGAAACATAGGGATAGTACAATGCCAAAGATTTCACTTCTTACATTACATGAGTGATAACTATTGTACATTGAACAATAGGTCAGAAACCAGACAGAATAGTCCTCCATACAGTATTATGGGCACCACATAGCCTTCCATACACTATTATGGGCACCACATAGCGCTCCATTCAGTATTATGGGCACCACAAAGTCCTCCATACAGTATTATGGGCACCACATAGCGCTCCATACAGAATAACATGCCCCATATATTGCTCCATACAGTATTATGGGTACCACATAGTGCTCTATACAGTATAATGAGCCCTATATATTGCTTCATACAGAATAATGAGCCCCATATAATGCTCCATACAGCATAATAATCCTAATATATTGTTCCATACAGAATAATAAGCCCCATATAATGCTCCATACAGTATTCTGGGTACCACATAGTGCTCCATGCGGTATAATGAGCCCCATATAATGCTCCATACAGTATAATGAGCCCCATGCATTGCTCCATGCAGTAAAATGCGCCCTGTTGTGAATTCTGTTCTTGGGCTCCCTCCGGTGGTTATAAGTGGTAGTGCTGCTGTCTTTGGATCGCAGCATTCATCAGGTGTGTCCACTTATTGCAATTCTGACTGGGCTATTTAGTCTTGCTTGACCCTTTAGTTAGTGCCAGTTGTCCATTGTTTCCTGGAGGATTCACTTCCCTGCCTGGTCTCTTTTGCTTGCTGTGCATTTCAACAAAGATAAGTTCTGGCTTTGTTTTTTGCAGTCCACATGCTGTGGGCCTGATCGTTCAAGTTATTTTCCATGTTTTGTCTTGTCCAGCTTGGTCAGTATAAGGATTTGTTCAGCCAAGCTGGTATCTCTGGAGATGCAGATATACCCTCCATGTCTTTAGTTAGATGTGGAGATTTTGTATTTTCTGTGGTGGATATTTTCTAGTGTTTTAATACTGACCGCATAGTACTCTGTCCTATCCTTTCTATTTAGCTAGAAGTTGCCTCCTTTGCTAAATCCTGATTTCAGTCTGCGTATGTTATTTCCCTCTCCTCTCACAGTCAATATTTGTGGGGGGCTGTCTATCCTTTGGGGATTTTCTCTGAGGCAAGATAGTTTTCCCTTATCTACCTCTAGGGGTAATTAGTCCTCCGGCTGTGTCGAGATGTCTAGGGAGTGATAGGTACATTCCACGGCTACTTCTACTTGCGGTGTTAAGTCCAGGGTCTGCGATTAGTACAGGTACCACCTTCTCCAGAGTACGTCTCATGCTGCTCCTAGGCCACCAGATCATAACAGTACAACTGGCCAACAATGAGTTAATTGCATCTCAGAAGAAGGAAAGGAAAGTGCTGAGCCATTTTTTTTCTGTAGTCTGTTGTGCCTTTTCTTTCCTCTTTACCTCTGGGTGGTTCAGGAGTTTGGCGCTGGTATGGATGTTCAGGGATTGGCTTCTCGTGTGGACCAGCTTGCTGCTAGAGTACAGGGTATTTCCGATTATATCGTTCAGACTCCGGTTTTAGAGCCTAGAATTCCAACTCCTGATTTGTTTTTTGGGGACAGGTCCAAATTTTTGAGCTTTAAAAATAACTGTAAACTGTTTTTAGCTCTGAAACACCGTTCCTCTGGTGATCCCATCCAGCAGGTTAAAATAGTAATTTCTCTGCTGCGCGGTGACCCTCAGGATTGGGCGTTCTCCCTGAAAGCTGGAAATCCTGCTTTGCTTAATGTAGACACCTTTTTTCAAGCGCTAGGGTTATTGTATGATGAACCTAATTCAGTGGATCATGCTGAGAAGACCTTGTTGGCCCTGTCTCAGGGTCAAGAAGCGGCAGAATTATATTGCCAGAAATTTAGAAAATGGTCTGTGCTGACTAGATGGAATGAGGATGCCTTGGCTGCAATTTTCAGAAAGGGTCTTTCGGAATCTGTTAAAGATGTTATGGTGGGGTTTCTCACGCCTGCTGGTCTGAGTGATTCTATGTCTCTGGCCATTCAGATTGATCGGCGCTTGCGCGAGCGCAGAGTTGTGCGCGCTGTGGCGTTGTCTTCCGAGCGGAGTCCTGAGCCTATGCAGTGTGATAGGATTGTGTCTAGAGCTGAACGACAAGGATTCAGACATCAGAATAGGTTGTGTTTTTACTGCGGCGATTCTGCTCATGTTATTTCTGATTGCCCTAAGCGTACTAAGAGAATCGCTAGTTCTGTTACCATCAGTACTGTACAACCTAAATTTCTGTTGTCGGTGACCCTGATCTGCTCATTATCATCATTTTCTGTCATGGCATTTGTGGATTCAGGCACCGCTTTAAACTTAATGGACTTGGAATTTGCCAGACGTTGTGGGTTCCCTTTGCAGCCTTTGCAGAGTCCTATTCCTTTGAGGGGCATTGATGCTACACCGCTGGCTAAAAATAAACCTCAGTGTTGGACACAGCTGACCATGTGTATGGGGCCAGCTCATCAGGAAGATTGTCGTTTTCTGGTGTTGCATAATTTGCATGATGCTATTGTGCTGGGTTTCCCATGGTTACAGGTGCATAATCCGGTATTAGATTGGAAATCTATGTCTGTGACTAGTTGGGGTTGTCAGGGGGTTCATGGTGACGTTCCTTTGATGTCAATTACCTCCTCCCCCTCTTCTGAAATTCCTGAGTTTTTGTCAGATTTCCAGGATGTATTTGATGAGCCCAAGTCCAGTTCCCTTCCACCGCATAGGGACTGTGATTGTGCTATCGACTTGATTCCAGGTTGTAAGTTCCCTAAGGGCCGACTTTTTAACCTGTCTGTGCCGGAACATGCCGCTATGCGGAGTTATATTAAGGAATCTTTGGAGAAGGGGCATATTCGGCCATCTTCTTCACCATTGGGAGCAGGTTTTTTTTTTGTTGCCAAGAAGGATGGCTCCTTGAGACCCTGTATTGATTATCGCCTCTTGAATAAGATCACGGTCAAATTCCAATACCCTTTGCCTTTGCTTCCTGATTTGTTTGCTAGGATTAAGGGGGCTAGTTGGTTTACTAAGATTGACCTTCGAGGGGCATATAATCTTGGGGTAATTAGTCCTCCAGCTGTGTCGAGATGTCTAGGGAGTGATAGGTACATTCCACGGCTACTTCTAGTTGCGGTGTTAAGTCCAGGGTCTGCGGTCAGTACAGGTACCACCTTCTCCTGAGTACGTCTCATGCTGCTCCTAGGCCACCAGATCATAACAGCGCCCCATATAATACTCCAAGCAGTATAATGAGCCCCATACCTTGCTCCATACAGAATAGGTCCCACGTAATGCGCCATACAGAATATGATGGGCCCCATATAAAGTTAGAATATATGATGGACCTCATATATTGCTCCAAACTCCAAACAGAATGGGCCCCAGATATTGTTCCAAACAGTATATGATGAGCCCTATATATTACTCCATACAGAATGGGCCCCATATAATGCTCCATATATAATGGGCCCCATATGATGCTCCATATATAATGGGCCCCATATGATGTTCCATATATAACGGGCCCCATATGATGCTCCATGCAGTATAATGAGCCCCATATAATGATCCAAGCAGTATAATGAGCCCCATAGATTGCTCCATACAGTGGGCCCCATATAATGCTCCATACAAAATAAGTCCCATATAATGCTCTATACAGAATATGATGGGCCCCATATAACGCTCCAGTATATGATGGGCCCCTTATATTGCTCCAAACTCCAAACAGAATGGTCCCTATATATTGCTTCAAACAGAATGGGCCCCATAAAATGCACCATATACAATGGGCCCCATATGATGCTCCACATATAATGGGCCCTATATGATGCTCCACATATAATGGGCCCCATATGATGCTCCATATATAATGGGTCCCATATGATGCTCCATTATATGATGGGCCCCACATAATGCTCCATATATAATGGGCCCCATATGATGCTCTAGTTTATAATGGGTCCCATATTATGCTTCAGTATTATGGGCCCCATATGATGCTCCATACATAATGTTACCCATATAATGCTCCAGTGTATGATGGGCCCCATATGATCCTCTAGTATATGATGGGCCCCATATATTGTTCAAAACATACACGTGTCTCTGACCAGCGACTCACTACTTTCTCCCCCCTACATGGGTAAGAACTATTTGCATCTTGCACTATGATCGGCACTTTATAGGGGGCACCCCCGGAAGAAGCTATCTGCGAAACGCGCGTTGGGGTGAGGTGGGACGCTGAACCAGCTACAGGTAGATATGGTCATTGCTGTTATATGTTCGGTACTTATACAGTTTAGTATTGGTTGCACTATATATGCTTAGGCTATGGTTAATGTTATGTACCTTTATGTATACAGCGCTACCCTGCCTCATACTACAGGTGCTTTTTAGCATGATATATGTGGTGGTTCCCCACCTCTTGTTTAGGTGCTTGTGCACTATGGCATGGAATATGTGTTTCCACTAATAAAGCCTTGTTTTAACTACATTTTGGATCTCTTCATGTTTTTCGGCTGCCCAGTATGGCAGATCGAAGTTTTGTGAATCCCCTATATAATGTATATAGACTGCTGTATATACAATATATAGGTGATACTGTGATTATACACAGATTTAGCATCCAGTATCACCTATATAATGTATATACAGCAGTCACAGTATCACCTATATAATGCATTTACAGCAGTCTATATACAGTATACAGGTGGTACTGCAAGTACTGTACATACAGAAAACAAAGCTTCCATAATAGGACTCACCCAGGTCCCTGAGATGGGGGGAGGATGACGAGCTCTGAGCTGAGGTGGGTCCATCGTTGGCCATGCACAGGAGATGATCCCAGGCTGGGGCTTGTGGTGAGTAATAATAATAATCTTTATTTTTATATAGCGCTAACATATTCCGCAGCGCTTTAAAGTTTGCACACATTATCATCACTGTCCCCGATGGGGCTCACAATCTAAATTCCCTATCAGTATATCTTTGGACAAGGGACCCGTGTAAAAGAGGAGACGGGGAAGGGTAACAAGGTGCACGGGGCACAGCACATAGAAGGGGAGGGGGTGCACAGGGCGCAACTCACAGGAAGGGAGGAGGTGCTCTGGGCGTAGCACACAGGAGGGCAAGGGGGTGCACGGGGCGCAGTACACAGGAGGGGAGGGGGTGCACAGGGTGCAGCGCACAGGAGGGAAGGGGTGCACGGGGCCCTGTGCACAGGAGGGGAGGGGGTGCACGGGGCACAGCACACAGGATTGGAGGGGGTGCACAGCGCACAGGAGGAGAGGGGGTGCACGGGCCCTGCGCACAGGAGGGGAGGGGGTGCACGGGGCACAGCACACAGGAGGGGAGGGGGTGCACGGGGCACAGCACACAGGAGGGGAGGGGGTGCACGGGCACTGCGCACAGGAGGGGAGTGGTGCACAGGGCGCAGCTCACAGGATGGGAGGGTGTACACAGGGCACAGCGCACCGGAGGGGAGGGGTGCACAGGGTGCAGCTCACAGGAGGGGGTGCATGGGGCTCAGCGCACAGAAGGGGAGGGGGTGCACAGGGCGCAGTGCACAGGAGGGGAGGGGGTGCACAGGGCACAGCTCACAGGAGGGGAGGAGGTGCATGGGGCGTAGCGCACAGGAGGGCAGGGGCTGCACAGGGTGCAGCGCACAGGAGGGGAGGGGGTGCACGGGGCACAGCACACAGGAGGGGAGGGGGTGCACAGAGCGCAGCTCACAGGAAGGGAGGAGGTGCTCTGGGCGTAGCGCACAGGAGGGCAAGGGGTGCACAGGGCACAGCGCACAGGAGGCGAGGGGGTGCACGGGGCACAGTACACAGGAGGGGAGGGGGTGCACAGGGTGCAGCGCACAGGAGGGAAGGGGTGCACGGGGCCCTGTGCACAGGAGGGGAGGGGGTGTATGGGCACTGCGCACAGGAGCGGAGTGGTGCACAGGGTGCAGCTCACAGGATGGGAGGGTGTACACGGGGCACAGCGCACTGGAGGGGAGGGGTGCACAGGGCGCAGCGCACAGGAGGGGGTGCACAGGGCACAGCGCACAGGAGGGGAGAGGGTGCATGGGGCCCTGCGCACAGGAGGGGAGGGGGTGCACAGAGCCCTGTGTACAGGAGGGGAGGGGGAGCACGTGGCCCTGTGCACAGAAAGGGAGGGGTGTAAGGGGGCCCTGCGCACAGGAGGAGAGGGGGTGCACAGGGCCCTGCGCACAAAAGGGGAGGGGGTGCACGGGGCCCTGCGCACAAGAGGGGAGGGGTGCACGGGGCCCTGCACACAAGAGGGGAGGGGGTGCAAGGGGCCCTGCACACAAGAGGGGAAGGGTGCATGGGGCCCTGCACATAGGAGGGAGGAGGGAAGGGGGTGCATGGGGCCCTGCACACAAGAGGGGAGGGAGTGCAAGGGGCCCTGTGCACAGGAGGGGAGGGGGTGCACGGGGCACTGCGCACAGGAGGGAACGGGGTGCACGGGGCCCTGCGCACAGGAGGGGAGGGGGGTGCATGGGGCCCTGCGCACAGAAGGGGAGGGGGTGCCCGGGGCCCTGCACACAGGAGGGAAGGGGGTGCACAGGGCAATGCGCACAGGAGGGGAGGGGGTGCACTGTGTACATATATACTGTACTAACTGCACCAGAAAATGAAACTTAAAGCAGTGAATGATGATGATGAGGGGATGATGGGGCACAGTGGCCTCTGTGGAGCACACATGCAGCATTAATGGGGCTGACCAGGTATATTGGGGGTCCGGGCAGAGAGTTTTGGGGTCCCTTCCCCTCATTATACCGGCGCCGCCCTCCAGGGGCCCTATACTCACAATGTCTCACAAAACCTCACAAAACCCTAATCATGACATACAAAGCCATCCACAACCTGTCTCCTCCATACATCTGTGACCTCGTCTCCCGGTACTTACCTACACGCAACCTCCGATCCTCACAAGATCTCCTTCTCTACTCCCCTCTTATCTCCTCTTCCCATAATCGTATACAAGATTTCTCTCGCGTATCACCCCTACTCTGGAACCCTCTACCACAACACATCAGACTCTCGCCTACCATCGAAACCTTCAAAAAGAGCCTGAAGACCCACCTCTTCCGACAAGCCTACAACCTGCAGTAACCACCAATCGACCAAACCGCTGCATGACCAGCTCTATCCTCGCCTACTGTATTCTCACCCATCCCTTGTAGATTGTGAGCCTTCGCGGGCAGGGTCCTCTCTCCTCCTGTACCAGATATGACTTGTATTGTTTAAGATTATTGTACTTGTTTTTATTATGTATACCCCTCCTCACATGTAAAGCGCCATGGAATAAATGGCGCTATAACAATAAATAATAATGTGTGTCTGTAGAGTGTCCCCAGCCCCGGAAAGCGGTGCAATTCTCTCGGTGCCGGTCCTCTGGGGAACAGCCGTGTCTCACTGCCCATCATCCTGCCTACACAGTAGTAAAGCAGGAAACAAAAAAAAAAAAGCTGCTCTGACGCTGGTGCTGGCCAGCATCAGAGAGAAGAGCCCTATGCGTGCCGTGGCAGCCCTTTAAAACTTGCTACTGAAGGCCCCGTGTGCACACACTCTCATGCTTGCACACACTTATGGGGCCGCAGCCGCGCGCACAGGGCCGCCGTGGCGAGCACATACTGTCAAGTGCCACAGCGGCCCTTGAGAGCGAGAGCGCGCAACACAGCAGGCCTTTAGATGTTTTAAAGGGCCAGCGGCCCACTTTGTATGGCAGAGCCGCTGGCCCAGCGGGTATCTGCCCGGCAGATTAGCAATCCGGGCCTGAGGTACGTCCAAGGTCATCTCCCTGCATTTGATGCGGACTCCATTGCTGATCCCGCATCTTTCATTGCTTATGACAGCTGATCTGATCAGCAGATCAATCTTTGATCAATCTTTGACAGCGGCATTTGACACGCGCCGGGCGGAAGTGCATCACAGGTCCCCTGTCACGTGATTGCGAGGTTCTAATTGGTTGTCATGACAGCCGGGATCTGCAGAAGACCTCCTTGCCTGTCATTGTGAATCTACTATAAATGCCGGCTTGTGGTCAGCATTCATAGGAGATTGTGATTTTTGCTGCACATGGCAGGGTTAAAGCACTACTATGTGTAGCACAGGTGATCAGATGATCACAGCATCAAGTGTCCTAAGGAGACTATTGTAGTTAGTAAAGAGTAAAAAATATTTTAAAAAATATTAAAAAGATAAAAAAACCTAAGTTCAAATCACCCCCTTTTTGTCCCATTCAAAATAAAACAATAAATAAAAATTGAAAATACACATATTTGATATTACTGCACTCAGAAACATCCAATCTATTAAAATCTAAAGTAAATAACCGGTAAAAGGTGTAACGAGAAAAAAAAAACAAGAAATGCCAGAATTAACTTTTTTTCCTGCCTCAACATTGCAGTAAAATCCAATAACAGGTGACCAAAAATTTGTATCTACCTAAAAATTATATCAGTAAAAATTTAAGCTCAGGGAGCAAAAAATAAGCCCTCAGGCAAAAATAATGAAGGGTGCTAGGACACGGACACAAACAGTGGTGCAAAACTAAAAAGTGCTTGTGAAGAACAAAAAGGTGAAAAAACACTAATGCTGTCCACTAGTTTTTTGCCTGCCTAGCCTGTGGGGGTTGGCACCCTACTTTTCAGCGGATATGGCGCCCCCACTCGGCGGCGGCTGTCCCTAAGCTGACCCTCCTGATGATTAGGTGTCAACTTGACAAAAGATGTGAATAATTATGCCCCAGGTGAAACTATTGGAGAAAAGTCTCACACCTTAGAAATATGGACTAAAAAGCAGCGCTCAAATGATGATGTTTTATACGGCAGCTACCTAATAAACATAGCTTGACAGCAAAAGATGTAAAAAAGATACTCCTTTGAGGCGTGTCTTTCCACATCAACCATAAGTATCTTTTTTACATCTTTTGCTGTCAAGCTATGTTTATTAGGTAGCTGCCGTATAAAACATCATCATTTGAGCGCTGCTTTTTAGTCCATATTTCTAAGGTATGAGACTTTTCTCCAATAGTTTCACCTGGGGCATAATTATTCACATCTTTTGTCAAGTTGACACCTAATCATCAGGAGGGTCAGCTTAGGGACAGCCGCCGCCGAGTGGGGGCGCCATATCCGCTGAAAAGTAGGGTGCCAACCCCCACAGGCTAGGCAGGCAGAAACTAGTGGACAGCATTAGTGTTTTTTCACCTTTTTGTTCTTCACAAGCACTTTTTAGTTTTGCACCACTGTTTGTGTCCGTGTCCTAGCACCCTTCATTATTTTTGCCTTATCAAAGAATGGCTTTGTTGTCCTTTATATCTTCCTGTCATGCATGACTGTAAACTTGTCTGAAACACTACAACTAGTGTGCAAGTAAGGAGTCATAGGGCAAGCCGTCGAGGAGTGGGGGCGCCACTCTCGTTTTTCATGTTTAGGGTGCCAACCTCCGCTGACAGGTAGAATTTATTAGGACAATCTGTACTTAGGGTGACATAGAGTGCACGGTTAAGTGTTGTTTGTGTATAATTGTTTGTGGCTGTTTCATGTTTTTAGAGGTTTAATATTAAAGGTTATATTTTATCTGATATTCTGATAAATTAAGGGTATATTTTCTTGCTACACAATTAGAATTCTTATGTACCCATAGCTATTCACAGCTTGTGTTATTTCTTAAATCAGACAATCACACAAAATAGTTAATAAATAACATTTCCCAAATGTCAACTTTACATCAACACAATTATGGAAACATAATATTTTTTTGTTAGGACGTTATAAGGGTTAAAAGTTGACCAGTGGTTTCTAATTTTTCCAACAAAATTTACAAAACCTTTTTTTAGAGACCAACTCACATTTGAAGTGAGTTTGGGGGGTCAAAATAATAGAAAATACACAAAAATGACACCATTCTAAACACTGCGCCCCTCAAGGTGCGCAAAACCACATTCAAGAAGTTTATTAACGCTTCAGGTGCTTCACAAGAACTAAAGCAATGTGGAAGGAAAAAAATGAGAATTTTACTTTTTTCACAAAAAATTAACTTTGGAACCAATTTTTTTTTATTTTCACAAGGCTATCCAGAGAAAATGGACCACAAAATTTGTTGTGCAATTTCTCCTGAGTATGCCAATACCCCGTATGTGGGGAAAGCCACTGTTTAAGTGCATGGCAGGGCTCAGAAGGGAGGGAGTACTGTTTGACTTTTTGAATGCAAAATTGGCTGGAATCAATGGTGGCTCCATGTCACATTTGGAGACCCTCTGATGTACCTAAACAGTGGAATCCCCCATAGTTCTAACCACAACCCTAATCCAAAACACCTCTAACCCCAACATACCCCTAACCCTAATCCCAACCATAACCCTAACCTCAACCCTAACCCCAACACACCCCTAAACCTAATCCCAACTCTAACTATAACCCTAACCACAAACCTAACCCTAACACACCCCTAACCCTATTCCCAACCCTAACCGTAATCCCAACCATAACCACAACCCTAACCCTAGCCCAACCCTAACTTTATCCCAACCCTATCTTTAGCCCAACCCTAACTTTCGCCCAACCCTAACTTTAGCCCAACTCTAACTCTAGCCCAACCCTAACCCTAGCCCAACCCTAACCGTAGCCCCAACCCTAACCCAAGCTTTAGCCCAAACCTAACCCTAATGGAAAAATGAAAATTATTTTTACCTATCTAAGGGGGTGATAAAGGGGGTTTAATTTATTATTTTTGCTATTATGATCACTGTGATAGGGTCTATCACAATGATCAAAATGAACCAATAGGAAAAATATCCTAATGTTGCTGGGTGCCGGCCGGCAGATCTCGCACATACACCTGCCATTTTTTTCCCGGAAGAAGACGCTGTCAGCCGGGGAATTTCACGGATATGCAGGGACACCGAAGCTACCGGGGGAGATCAGGGGACCCCATTTCTCTCTCCTCTGATGTGCGATCATATCAGAAGAGAGAGAAATTAAATGGGAAATTGGCCTTTGGGGTCGGTAACAACTGATCCGAATCATGTTGTCTGTAGTCTCAGCTACCCCCGGTAGCTGAGATTCTGGAGAAATTCCGACTCTGAGGGCCGCTATACCATTATTTCTCAGTGCCTTTAAAAAGCAACGCTGAGGCATAAGTACCCTTAGCTGCCGCCGTTAAAAGGCGCATCGGTGGTCATTAAGGGGTTAAATAAAAGAATCTACACATGTTTGGTAGCTGCGTACTTGTAATGACCTGGAGAATCATAATGGCAGATCAGTTTTAGCATTTAGAAAGCATGGTTTAAAAAAAAGCCTGAAAAGCAATTGTGGAATTGCAGTTTTTCTATATTTCACCGAATTTGGATTTTTTTTTCCTGTTTTCCAGTATACTATATAGTAATATCAGTGGTGTCGTGCAAAAGTACAACTTGTTTCACAAAAAATAAGCCCTCATATGGCTATATTGATAGAAGAGTTGTGGCTTTGGGTAGAAGGGGAAAAAAAAACGAAATAGCAAAAACAGAAAATCGCAGGGTGGTGAAAGCATTAAAGGGGAATTCCCACAGCCTATCCCAATATGCAGTAGGTGTAATAATAATAATATTAGCAAAAACCTCCAATTAGAAATATAGTATAGTTTTTCTGATTCGCTATGCCTCTTTCCTCATGTGACAGTTAGTTAGCAAGCTGCTAGTGCTCGTAACCATGGAAAGCTAAGGTCCTACTGTGCCTGCATGTGAGTCTTATGAGGGCTTGCTTTTTGCCAGATGAGTTTTTATTGGTACTATTTTCAGGCACATCACATTTTTTTGATCTCTTTCTATTTCTATTTTTGGGAACCAGAATGAACAAAAACCAACAATTCAGGAAATTTTTTTTTGCCATTACACATGTGGTAAAATTGTTAAGTCAGCTTAGTTATTCGGGTCAGTATTACAGCGATACCACATTTTTACACGATAAAAACTATTTTACAGAAAAAAAATTTTTTTGCATCGCTTTATTCTGAGAGCTATAACTTTTATTTTTCTGCTAATGGAGCTGTATCATGGCTTGTTGTTTGAGGGACATGTTGTTTTCAATGATACTATTTGTATTTACATTTGTGTACATTTGTCATTTTAATATACTTTTTGTTTGGCAGTATGATGATAAAGCATAGTTTTTTGCACTATTTTTTTTTACGGTGCTCACTGAAAGGGTTAACTAGTGGGAAAGTTTTATCGGTCTGGTCATTCTGGACATAGCAATACCTAATCCGTGTACTTTTGTTTATTTTCTGTTTTTACATAAATAAATATATTTTTTGCATTCATATTTTTTTGTTCTTTATTTTGTGATTTTTTTAAAAAATATATATATATTTTTACAATTTTTAAGAACTTCTTTTTACACTGTACCAGGATGGTACATCAACTTTCCCTGATCGCTGATATAATTCTCTTGCATTGCAATTGGCATTAGATCAGTGCATCACAGGCAAGGAGGAGGCCTGTCAGCTCCTGCTCTGAGCAAGAACTTACAGGTCACCATCCCTAGGTGACCCCGTTGCCATCATTAGACACACGAGATCAACAGCACAATACGATCGCATTGCGTTGTGCCGATGTTAGCGTAGAGGGAGCGCCCTCCCTTTGCAAGGCACCTCGATGTTACTGTCACTATTGACAGCGACATCAGAGGTTTTAGGCTGTGTGCACACGTAGCAGAATTTTTGCGTTTTTTTCGCTAAAAACCGCGAAAAAAACGCTCACATTAAGCATCCTATTTAATAGAATGCAATCCGCATTTTTTGTGCACATGCTGCGTTGTTTTCCTGAGCGGAATTGCATTCCAGAAAAAAACGCAGCATGTTCATTAAATTTGCGGAATCGCGGGGATTCCGCACACCTAAGAATGCATTGATCCGCTTACTTCCCGCATGGGGCTATGCACACCATGCGGGAAGTAAGCAGATCATGTGCGGTTGTTACCCAGGGTGGAGGAGAGGAGACTCTCCTTCACGGACTGGGCACCATATAATTGTTAAAAAAGAAAGAATTAAAATAAAAAATTGTGATATACTCACCCTCTGATGGCCCCGGAGTCTTCCCGCCTCTCAGCGGAGCACGCGGCCACTTCTGTTCCTATAGATGCTTTGTGTGAAGGACCTTCAATGACGTCGCGGTCACATGACCGCGATGACGTCGCGGTCACGTCACCGCGACGTCATCGAAGGTCCTGCACACAAAGCATCTATAGGAACGGAAGTCGCTGAGGAGATCGGCTGTCTGCGGAAGGTGAGAAAAACCATTTTTTTAATTTTTTTATTATTTTTAACATTCTATCTTTTACTATTGATGCTGCATAGGCTGCATCAATGGTAAAAAGTTGGTCACACTTGTCAAGCACTATGTTTGACAAGTGAGACCAACCTGTCAATCAGTTTTCCAAGCGATGCTACAGATCGCTTGGAAAACCCTAGCATTCTGCAAGCTAATTATGCTTGCAAAACACTAGTTTTTAGCGGGAATATGCATGCCAATTCCGCATGCGATATACCCGCGGCAGGAGTTGCACAATTGCCGCGGAAATTTCCGCGGCAATTCTGCAACGTGTGCACTTGGCCTTAAACTCCCATGATCGGTGCTGGCAGGAAAGCTAAAAACATGAATACACATCAGACAAATAAAATATAAAATATAAAAATGAGGAGAAGAGGATGTGCCAAATGTAATCAATATGTTAATACATCATATCATATGTAAACCCATGCAATTAGGCATAAATCAGAAGACATTTTCATGTGCATAGATTGAAAAGGAATACAGTGGGTACGGAAAGTATTCAAACCCCTTTAAATTTTCCACTCTTTGTTTCATTGCAGCCATTTGGTAAATTCAAAAAAGTTCATTTTATTTCTCATTAATGTACACTCTGTACCCCATCTTGACTGAAAAAAACAGAAATGTAGAAATTTTTGCAAATTTATAAAAAAAAAAAACTGAACTATCACATGATCATAAGTATTCAGACCCTTTGCTCAGACACTCATATGTAAGTCACATGCTGTCCATTTCCCAGTGATCCTCCTTGAGATGTTTCTACTCCTTCATTGGAGTCCAGCTGTGTTTAATTAAACTGATATGACTTAATTTGGAAAGGCACTCACCTGTCTATATAAGATCTCACAGCTCACAGTGCATGTCAGACCAAATAAGAATCATGAGGTCAAAGGAACTGGCCAAGGAGCTCAGAGACAGGATTATGGCAAGGCACAGATCTGGCCAAGATTACAACAGAATTTCTGCAGTACTCAAGTGTCATGATCCAGACCGGGTTTTGAGTCCTGATTTCCCTAGTCTGGTCATGTCAAGAGTTAACCTTTCTCAGCCTCTTTCTGGGTTCAGGTTAATCTATTAATCGCCGCTGCTTCCTGCAGGCAATGTCAGTTATAGTTTTTGCCTAGTGCTGCTGTAGCTGACTCTGATTTGTCCTGCTGCGTTTGCTGTCTCTGTCGTGTTTCCCTTTAGTTTGCTGACTCCTTAGCTTTGACTTGGCTTGTATCCTGACTTGCTTCTATCTTTTGACTTATCCGCTCCTGACCGCTACGGACTCCCTGACTTATCTCTGACCGTGAGTTTACTTACGCCTTTGGTACTGCGCTACAGTTTACCTGGCTTGTTTGACTAATCAGCTGCCACATGTGGTGGCCTCACTGCTGCACTGTAGGTCAGCTCTGTTTATGTGCAGTCCTGCCTCCACACTTCTGCAATCTAGTGGAGCCCGCACCTACCTGCATTGCAGCAGCGTGACATCAAGGTTCCTAAGAGCACATGCAGAGCCCCAGAGTCCTGGTCGTTGCAGTACTGATGCTCCGCCGCTAAGGGGAGTGATGGTACGCCTGATGGCACTGAAGGAGTTCACCTGACCAGGTATCACAGACACCAATACACTTCATAGTCTGGCCTCCAGGGGGACCTAAGGGCGCTATGTATTAGGCCACTCCTCACAATCTGGTAAAACTGGGGGTTAGATAGAAAGTTAGTGAGAAGCTGACTGGGTTGGAACCAGGCAACATCCTGTGGCAGAGGGTGTTGCAGGGGAAGATTCAGGGGGGTCCCTGTCAGGGGTGGGATCCTGACAGAGGCCTAGCAAAAAGGACAGAACGTTAAGGAACCGCGCCTGCACTACATCGCGGCGGTATCTCAAGAAAGGACAAGAAGCGAGGTTTATTGTGGAGAGTGAGAAACGAGATCAAAGCAAAAAGGAGATAACACCAGTAGGAGTCGTGCTGTAAGATCGAGGCAACATCCTACTGAGGCGCGTAGCCGGCGGCCGGAACGCCGAGGAAGTATCTGGCTCCAAGCAATACTTCAAACCAACGGCAGGACAGTTAATTATAGGTTGGCTGTCTCACCTAAATCACCTAAGCAGACATAGGGGGCAACTGTGGGAGAGGGGCGTCACTAGGGTCCCGGAAGAACTCCAGGCCTACCCGTAATACGGGTGCGTCCTATCCATATGATCTGGGGGACGGAGAAGAACATCAGAACAGACATAAGTTGTGGGAAAGAACATCAGAAGCAGACACAACAGTTGTGAGGACTATCCCATGGTGCTCAGCAGGGAAGTACTACAACACACAGGCGCTAGAAGGTAGGCACAGATTTCCACCTGCAAAGGGAACTCTGGAGGTGCCATCGGACCGGCCGGTCTCAGATAGCCCTGTTAACCGTACTCTGGATTGAGGATCTTGAAGCCTTCAGTAAAGAGGTAAAGAGACTGCAACCCTGTGTCCTCGCTATTCATTGCGACCTGCACCACGCACCACCACCTACAGTCTTTCATTGGACTTCCCTTAGCAGGGTCACGGACCAGGTCTAGCCTCCGTGACAACCCCAGAACCGAGACAGAGAGGCCCGGTACCGAGTACCCCGCGGCCCTGCGTCTGGGGGCGCTCCAAACTTGGCGTCACGAACAGGATCTACATAAGCCTGAAGAATCAGGTCATGTGTGCCTTGGAACTGTGATTTATTGTGCTTGAACTGTGACTTATTGCAAAGACTGTGGATTGCCACTTGCCGCCAAAGGTTCCCACCAAAACCGCCGCCATTACAGTGCAACAAGGAGTGCAGGAGAAGAAGAAAGGCGTGGAAGTGGGCGTGAACGAGCTGAAGAGCGCGAAAGACAATGGCCGCCCAGTCTAAGTATTGCTGTATCCTGAGGACGTGTCCGTCAGCAGCTGAGGTCCGCCTTCTCATCCTCTTTGGAGGGTGGAGACCATGTAGACGGGGCCTCCCACGAAAGAGAACGCGGGAAGACGATCTAAAAGAAGGGACAGACATGTCGGCCTCCAAGCAGCCATGTGGGGATGACCCGACCCAGCGCCAACCCGCATCGGTGGGAGCAAGCCAGGACCCACCGCTACAGCAGGCGCTGACTGCTGCAGAGCTGCTTGTGAGAGGAGGACCCACCAGCCGCTCGCCGGACGAATGGGTGGCTGCGGCCGAGGCCCGGCAGGAGGAGCGGTGCCGAGAAGCCCACGCCCGGGTGAGTTCCCGGCTTGTCCACTCTGCGGAGATTCGCCTGTCCCCTGCGTTCCCTTCTTCGCCCGACCCGACCGCGGAGGACTCAAGGACCCCGTCACCGGGCCGTGAACCGCAGGAGCGGGACCTGAAGCTGATGCCATGGATAGAGCACCAGCGGCGCCAGGTGACCGCATGGCGGGAGAGGAAGGAGAGGGAAGCCCAACGTGTGACCGTGAGCTCCACCCGTCCTCGGCTGAGGGGGGTGGATTTGGGGCCAAGCCTATCTAAGCCCCAGAGGGCTACCTGTGAGGTGAAGCCCTGGTGGAAACCATCTTCTGATTTATGAGCCTGAGCTGCTGAGATTGTAAATAGTTAACTGTTCATCTTCTGTGTTTGCTGCTACTAGTACCCGACCAGGGTTGTTCTTAAAGGGATCCCTTTGTTTACCCAGGATCCCTATTGTTTTTTATTTTTGTTTTTGTTTTCCTTTTTGCTTTTTGTTCACCCATGTTACAGAGACTACCGAATCATGGACGGTGAATGGTTCATAAACTGTGTTGTAAATAGTTCGCACCCTATTAAGGGTGCCCTCTACTGGTTTTACAAGAAAAAGAACTCTTTGCGAAGACACTGTTCCTGGAAACAGTATAGGAGTTCCTGCCTTACACGGACTTGCAACTTGAGCAGTTGCACTACCTCCAAGAGACTTGGTCCCCTCTTAAAGGGGAAGTTCACCATTTGCACTTAATGTACAATGTTGCTTTGACAGAGAGTGAACGGTGATAATGTTTTACATAGAAAGTTATATGTAGCTAGTCATAGAAATTGTTTGATAATGTTGTTAGAAATTGAGGACAGGAAGTGAACCCGTAGGGGTTAGTGGGTGAGTCCTCCTAGGAGCCATAGCGAGATGGTTCAGTGGTCCTGTGCTAAGAAAAGAGGCAGTAGGCCTGGGCAGATAGACAGGCGGTCCTGCATAAGACAAATCAGAAATCAAGAAGAAGGTATTGCACTTAGAAGAGAGAAATGAAGAAAAGTTAATTTATATTTTAGGAGTTTTACAGTAAGCCTTTAGTGGATCCAGCTTATACGTCCTTAGAGGCAAAGTTAAATTATTGTTCAGAATTTGCACTTAGTAGAATACCCGGCTGGGTAATAAAAGTTATTTATAGTGTGTTATTTAAAAATATTTAACCATGTTTTATTTGTAACGTTCAAGTGTCCTCACCTCCCATAAAGGGAAGCTCTGTTCAAATTTACTTGTTTATTGAATTTTCAAAATTTGTATGTCTTTTGCTGACATGTATTGTTGTTTTCTTCCCAGTCCGGGAGTACTGGATTTAACCGGGGGGGAGTGCAGCACCCCAGAGTCCTGGTCGTTGCAGTACTGATGCTCCGCCGCTAAGGGGAGTGATGGTACGCCTGATGGCACTGAAGGAGTTCACCTGACCAGGTATCACAGACACCAATACACTTCATAGTCTGGCCTCCAGGGGGACCTAAGGGCGCTATGTATTAGGCCACTCCTCACAATCTGGTAAAACTGGGGGTTAGATAGAAAGTTAGTGAGAAGCTGACTGGGTTGGAACCAGGCAACATCCTGTGGCAGAGGGTGTTGCAGGGGAAGATTCAGGGGGGTCCCTGTCAGGGGTGGGATCCTGACAGAGGCCTAGCAAAAAGGACAGAACGTTAAGGAACCGCGCCTGCACTACATCGCGGCGGTATCTCAAGAAAGGACAAGAAGCAAGGTTTATTGTGGAGAGTGAGAAATGAGATCAAAGCAAAAAGGAGATAACACCAGTAGGAGTCGTGCTGTAAGATCGAGGCAACATCCTACTGAGGTGCGTAGCCGGCGGCCGGAACGCCGAGGAAGTATCTGGCTCCAAGCAATACTTCAAACCAACGGCAGGACAGTTAATTATAGGTTGGCTGTCTCACCTAAATCACCTAAGCAGACATAGGGGGCAACTGTGGGAGAGGGGCGTCACTAGGGTCCCGGAAGAACTCCAGGCCTACCCGTCATACGGGTGCGTCCTATCCATATCATCTGGGGGACGGAGAAGAACATCAGAACAGACATAAGTTGTGGGAAAGAACATCAGAAGCAGACACAACAGTTGTGAGGACTATCCCATGGTGCTCAGCAGGGAAGTACTACAACACACAGGCGCTAGAAGGTAGGCACAGATTTCCACCTGCAAAGGGAACTCTGGAGGTGCCATCGGACCGGCCGGTCTCAGATAGCCCTGTTAACCGTACTCTGGATTGAGGATCTTGAAGCCTTCAGTAAAGAGGTAAAGGGACTGCAACCCTGTGTCCTCGTTATTCATTGTGACCTGCACCACGCACCACCACCTACAGACTTTCATTGGACGCCCCTTAGCAGGGTCACGGACCGGGTCTAGCCTCCGTGACAACCCCAGAACCGAGACAGAGAGGCCCGGTACCAAGTACCCCACGGCCCTGTGTCTGGGGGCGCTCCACACAGTGGCCTCCATAATCCTTAAATGGAAGTTTGGGACCATCATAAGTCTTCCTAGACCTGGTCGTCCAGCCAAACTGGCTTAAGAATAGCCTTGGTGAGAGAAGAAGAACCCCAAAATCACTGTGGCTGAGCTCCAGAGATGCAATAGGGGGAAGGGAGAAAGTTCCACAAAGTCAACTATCATTGCAGCCCTCCATCAGTCGGGCCCTTATTGCAGAGTGGCCCGACGGAAGCCTCTCCTAAGTGCAAGATACAGTTAGGTCCATATATATTTGGACAGAGACAACATTTTTCTCATTTTGGTTATAGACATTACCACAATTTAATTTTAAACAAAACAATTCAGATGCAGTTGAAGTTCAGACTTTTAGCTTTCATTTGAGGGTATCCATATTAAAATTGGATGAAGAGTTTAGGAGTTTCAGCTCCTTAACCTGTGCCACCCTGTTTTTTAAAGGGACCAAAAGTAATTGGACAATTGACTCCAAGGCTATTTCATGGACAGGTGTGGGCAATCCCTTCATTATGTCATTCTCAACTAAGCAGATAAAAGGCCTGGAGTTGATTTGAGGTGTGGTGCTTGCATTTGGAAGGTTTTCCTATGAAGTAAACATGCGGTCAAAAGTGCTCTCCATGAAGGTGAAACAAGCCATTCTTAAGCTGTGAAAACAGAGAAAAAACCCATCCGAGAAATTGCTACAATATTAGGAGTGGCAAAATGTACAGTTTGGTACATCCTGAGAAGGAAAGAAAGCACTGGTGATCTCATCAATGCAAAAAGACCTGGGCGCCCACGGAAGACAACAGTGGTGGGTGATCGCAGAATAATCTCCATGGTGAAGAGAAACCCCTTCACAACAGCCAACCAAGTGACCAACACTCTCCCGGAGGTCGGCGTATCAATATCCAAATCTACCATAAAGAGAAGACTGCACGGTGCAAGCCACTCATAAGTGTCAAGAATAGTGTTGAGCGATACCGTCCGATACTTGAAAGTATCGGTATCGGAAAGTATCGGCCGATACCGGCAAAGTATCGGATCCAATCCGATACCGATACCCGATACCAATACAAGTCAATGGGACTCAGGTATCGGACGGTATTCCTGATGGTTCCCAGGGTCGTCACGGGAGGCTGGACATGCGCGTATTTTGAAAAGCGCGCGTGTCCAGCCTCCAGTGACGTCCCGGCTTATGATTGGTCACGGCGCCATGTTGCCGGGACGCGGACCAATCACAGCAAGCCGTGACGAAATTACGTCACTTTTCAAAATACGCGCATGTCCAGCCTCCCGTGACGTCCCGGCTTGTGATTGGTTAATGGCGGCCATGTTGCCGGGACGTCACTGGAGGCTGGACACGCGCGCTTTTCAAAACACGCGCATGTCCAGCCTCCCGTGACGTCCCGGCTTGTGATTGGTTAATGGCGGCCATGTTGCCGGGACGTCACTGGAGGCTGGACACGCGCGCTTTTCAAAATACGCGCATGTCCAGCCTCCCGTGACGTCACGGCTTGTGATTGGTTAATGGCGGCCATGTTGCCGGGACGCGGACCAATCACAGCAAGCCGTGACGTAATTTCGTCACGGCTTGCTGTGATTGGTCCGCGTCCCGGCAACATGGCCGCCCTGACCAATCACAAGCCGGGACTTCACGTAACCAAGTAAAAGCGCGAAATTTAAACAAACAACGCTGCCGGTTCCCTCGCTGAGGTCCCGGCTGCGTCGGACAGGTGAGTATAGCGATATTTTTTATTTTAATTCTCTTTTTTACACATTTTTACATTAATGTTGTTTCGATACCGATACCCGATATCACAAAAATATCGGATCTCGGTATCGGAAATTCCGATACAGCAAGTATCGGCCGATACCCGATACTTGCAGTATCGGAATGCTCAACACTAGTCAAGAATAAAAAGGCGAGACTGGACTTTGCTAAAAAACATCTAAAAAAGCCAGCACAGTTCAGGAAGAACATTCTTTGGACAGATGAAACCAAGATCAACCTCTACCAGAATGATGGAAAGAGAAAAGTATGGCGAAGGCTTGGTACAGCTCATGATCCAAAGCATACCACATCATCTGTAAAACACGGCGGAGGCAGTGTGATGGCTTGGGCATGCATGGCTGCCAGTGGCACTGGGTCACTAGTGTTTATTGATGATGTGACACAGGACAGAAGCAGCCAAATGAATTCTGAGGTATTCAGAGCCATACTGTGTGCTCAGATCCAGCCAAATGCAGCCAAACTGATTGGTCGTCGTTTCATACTACAGATGGACAATGACCCAAAACATGAAGCCAAAGCAACCCAGGGGTTTATTAAAGCAAAGAAGTGGAATATTCTTGAATGGCCAAGTCAGTCACCTGATCTCAACCCAATTGAGCATGCATTTCACTTGTTAAAGACTAAACTTCAGACAGAAAGGCCCACAAACAAACAGCAACTGAAAACCACCGCAGTGAAGGCCTGGCAGAGCATCAAAAAGGAGGAAACACAGCGTCTGGTGATGTCCATGAGTTCAAGACTTCAGGCAGTCATTGTCAACAAAGGGTTTTCAACAAAGTACTAGAAATGAACATTTTATTTAAAATTATTGAATCTGTCCAATTACTTTTGGTCCCTTTAAAAACAGGGTGGCACATGTTAAGGAGCTGAAACTCCTAAACCCTTCATCCAATTTTAATGTGGATACCCTCAAATGAAAGCTGAAAGTCTGAACTTCAACTGCATCTGAATTGTTTTGTTTAAAATTCATTGTGGTAATGTCTATAACCAAAATGAGAAAAATGTTGTCTCTGTCCAAATATATATGGACCTAACTGTATATGAAAGCCCGCATAGAGTTTGCTAAAAACACATGAAGGACTCCCAGACTATGAGAAATAAGATTCTCTGGTCTGATGAGAAGAAGATAGACCTTTTTGGTGATAATTTTAAGCTGTATGTGTGGAGAAAACCAGGCACTGCTCATCACCTGCCCAATACAATCCCAATAGTGAAACATGGTGGTGGCAGCACCATGCTATGGGGGTGTTTTTTAGCTGCAGGGACAGGATGACTGTTTGTCATTGAAGGAAACATGAATGAGGACAAGTACAGAGATATCCTGGATGAAAACCTCTTCCAGAGTGCTCTGGACCTCAGACTTGGACGAAGGTTCACCTTCCAACAAAACAATGACCCTAAGCACACAACTAAAATAACAAAGGAGGGGCTTCAGAACAACTCTGTGACCATTCTTGACTGGCCCAGCCAGAGCCCTGACCTAAACCCGATTGAGCAACTCTGGAGAGACCTGAAAATGGCTGTCCACCAACGTTCACCATCCAACCTGACGGAACTGGAGAGGATCTGCAAGGAAGAATGGCAGAGGATCCCAAAATCCAGGTGTGAAAAACTTGCTGCATCATTCCTAAGAAGACTCATGGCAGTATTAGCTAAAATTGGTGCTTTAACTGAGAAAAGAGTCTGAATACTTATGACCATGTGATATTTCAGTTTTTCTTTTTTATTAAATTTGGAAAAATTACTACATTTCTGTTTTTTCAGTCAAGATGGGGTGCAGAGTATACATTAATTACAAAAAAATGAACTTTTTTGAATTTACCAAATGTCTGCAATGAAACAAAGTGAAAAATTTAAAGGTGTCTGAATATTTTCTGTACCCACTGTATACATGTACATATATTGTATACACACTCATTATATATATATATATATATATATATATATACACTCACCGGCCACTTTATTAGGTACACCATGCTAGTAACGGGTTGGACCCCCTTTTGCCTTCAGAACTGCCTCAATTCTTCGTGGCATAGATTCAACAAGGTGCTGGAAGCATTCCTCAGAGATTTTGGTCCATATTGACATGATGGCATCACACAGTTGCCGCAGATTTGTCGGCTGCACATCCCAAAGATGCTCCATACAAGGCAGGATGGATCCATGCTTTCATGTTGTTTACGCCAAATTCTGACCCTACCATCCGAATGTCGCAGCAGAAATCGAGACTCATCAGACCAAGCAACGTTTTTCCAATCTTCTACTGTCCAATTTCGATGAGCTTGTACAAATTGTAGCCTCAGTTTCCTGTTCTTAGCTGAAAGGAGTGGTACCCGGTGTGGTCTTCTGCTGCTGTAGCCCATCTGCCTCAAAGTTCGACGCACTGTGCATTCAGAGATGCTCTTAGGCCTACCTTGGTTGTAACGAGTGGCGATTTGAGTCACTGTTGCCTTTCTATCAGCTCGAACCAGTCTGCCCATTCTCCTCTGACCTCTGGCATCAACAAGGCATTTCCGCCCACAGAACTGCCGCTCACTGGATTTTTTTTCTTTTTCGGACCATTCTCTGTAAACCCTAGAGATGGTTGTGCGTGAAAATCCCAGTAGATCAGCAGTTTCTGAAATACTCAGACCAGCCCTTCTGGCACCAACAACCATGCCACGTTCAAAGGCACTCAAATCACCTTTCTTCCCCATACTGATGCTCGGTTTGAACTGCAGGAGATTGTCTTGACCATGTCTACATGCCTAAATGCACTGAGTTGCCGCCATGTGATTGGCTGATTAGAAATTAAGTGTTAACAAGAAGTTGGACAGGTGTACCTAATAAAGTGGCCGGTGAGTGTATATATATATATCTATATATATATATATATATATATATATATATATATATATAATTATTTATTGTTCTAGCCCCATTTATTCCATGGCGCTTTACATGTGAGGAGGGGTATACATAATAAAAACAAGTACAATAATCTTAAACAATACAAGTCATAACTGGTACAGGAGGAGAGAGGACCCTGCCCGCGAAGGCTCACAATCTACAAGGGATGGGTGAGAATACAGTAGGTGAGGATAGAGCTGGTCATGCAGCGGTTTGGTCGATTGGTGGTTACTGCAGGTTGTAGGCTTGTCGGAAGAGGTGGGTCTTCAGGCTCTTTTTGAAGGTTTCGATGGTAGGCGAGAGTCTGATGTGTTGTGGTAGAGGGTTCCAGAGTAGGGGTGATACGAGAGAGAAATCTTGTACACGATTGTGGGAAGAGGAGATAAGAGGGGAGTAGAGAAGGAGATCTTGTGAGGATCGGAGGTTGCGTGTAGGTAAGTACCGGGAGACGAGTTCACAGATGTATGGAGGAGACAGATTGTGGATGGCTTTGAACGTCATGGTTAGGGTTTTGTACTGGAGTCTCTGGGCAATGGTGAGCCAGTGAAGGGATTGACAGAGGGGAGAGGCCGGGGTATAGCGGGGGGACAGGTGGATTAGTCGGGCAGCAGAGTTTAGAATAGATTGGAGGGGTGCGAGAGTGTTAGAGGGGAGGCCACAGAGCAGGAGGTTGCAGTAGTCAAGGCGAGAGATGATGAGGGCATGGTCTAGGGTTTTTGCAGATTCTTGGTTGAGGAATGTACGGATTCGTGAAATATTTTTGAGTTGAAGTCGGTAGGAAGTAGAAAGGGCTTGGATATGTGGTTTGAAGGAGAGATCAGTGTCAAGGATTACCCCGAGGCAGTGAGCTTGTGGGACTGGGGAGAGTGGGCAGCCATTTACTGTAATGGATAGGTTCGTTGGGGGGTCGCGTGAGATGGGGGAAAGATGATGAATTCTGTTTTGTCCATGTTAAGTTTCAGAAATCTAGTGGAGAAGAAGGATGAAATAGTGGACAGACATTGAGGGATTCTGGTTAGTAGGGAGGTGATATCTGGTCCAGAGATGTAGATCTGTGTGTCATCAGCATAGAGGTGATACTGAAAGCCATGAGATTCTATGAGCTGTCCCAGGCCAAAGGTGTAAATGAAAAGAACAGGGGCTCTAGGACTGAACCTTGTGGGACTCCGACAGATAGGGGGCGAGGTGAGGAGGTGGTGTGTGAGTGGGAGACACTGAATGTCCGGTCTGTTAGGTATGATGAGATCCAGGATAGGGCCAAGTCTGTGATGCCAAGGGATGAGAGGGTCTGTAATAATAGGGAATGGTCCACTGGGTCAAAGGCAGCCGACAGGTCGAGGAAGAGGAGGACAGAGCAGTGTCGCTTGCTCTTGGCGGTTAAGAGGTCTTTGGTGACCTTAGTTAGGGCAGTTTCAGTGGAATGGTGTGACCGGAAGCCAGATTGTAAGCGGTCAAAGAGGGAGCAAGAAGAGAGATGGGAGAACAGTTCAAGGTAGATGTGTTGTTCCAGTAGTTTGGAGGCATAGGGGAGAAGTGATATAAGGCAATAGCTAGGTACAGAAAATGGGTCAAGAGAGGGCTTTTTGAGGATAGGTGTGATGGAGGCATGTTTAAAGCTTGAGGGGAAAGCACCAGTTGTTAGTGATAGGTTGAAGAGATGGGTTAGGGTTGGGATGAAGACTGTGGTGAGGTTTGGGATGAAGTGGGATGGGAGCGGGTCAAGTGCACAGGTGGTGAGATGCGATCTTGAGAGTAGAGTGGAGAGTTGATCTTCTGTAATGGTGGAGAAGTTGGTTTTGGAGGTGGAGGGCTGGGAAGTCGGGAGGAAGGGCTCTGGGGGTTGTTGACCAAAACTGTCTCTGATGTTATCAGTCTTCTGCTTGAAAAATGAGGCAAAGTCTTCAGCTGAGATAAGTGGGGAGGGAGGAGGTGCTGGGGGACGGAGGAGAGAATTGAAGGTGTTGAATAACTGTTTAGGGTTGTGAGACAGGGAGGATATGAGAGATGAGAAGTAGGTTTGTTTAGCTGTGGCGAGTGTGGTCTTGAAAGTAGTGAGGGACTGTTTGAATGCGATGAAGTGCTCGTTGGAGTGGGATCTTTTCCATCTGCGCTCAGCAGCCCTGGAAGCTCGCCTATATATACAACATGTGTCAGAGAGATCTTTCCCACTTCACCTTCATTAAAAAATGCTCATTTGGAATTACATGGAGGATAGGAAGCATCAGAACCTACTTGTCACAGATAAAAGTAGATTGATAATCTACAGAAATCATATGGATACAGCTGTGACTATTTACTATACTATATTATATCTGTAGTGTATAGTATATAGTCATTACATTACTACATACTGCTCTATACTTTTCTTCACCTATAACCAGATACAAATTTGTTAACTATAAACAGAGACCAAGAAAATACCTCTTAAATAGTGTTGAGCGATACCGTCCGATACTTGAAAGTATCGGTATCGGAAAGTATCGGCCGATACCGGCAAAGTATCGGATCCAATCCGATACCGATACCCGATACCAATACAAGTCAATGGGACTCATGTATCGGACGGTATCCCTGATGGTTCCCAGGGTCTGAAGGAGAGGAAACTCTCCTTCAGGCCATGGGAACCATATTAATGTGTAAAAGAAAGAATTAAAATAAAAAATATTGCTATACTCACCTCTCCGACGCAGCCTGCACCTTACCGAGGGAAGCGGCAGCGTTCTTTGTTTAAAATTCGCGCGTTTACTTGGTTACGTGAAGTCCCGGCTTGTGATTGGTCGCGGCGGCCATGTTGCCGGGACGCGGACCAATCACAGCAAGCCGTGACGTAATTTCAGGTCCTGCAGGATTTTAAAATTACGTCCCGGCGTTGTGATTGGTTGCGCCGCAGTCACATGGGCGACGCAACCAATCACAAGCCGTGATGTCACGGGAGGCTGGACACGCGCGTATTTTAAAATGCGCGCTTGTCCAGCCTCCCGTGACGTCACGGCTTGTGATTGGTTGCATCGCGGTCAACCAATCACAAGCCGGGAGGCTGGACGCGCGCATTTTAAAATGCGCGCTTGTCCAGCCTCCCGTGACGTCCCGGCTTGTGATTGGTTGCATCGCGGTCAACCAATCACAAGCCGGGAGGCTGGACGCGCGCATTTTAAAATGCGCGCTTGTCCAGTCTCCCGTGACGTCCCGGCTTGTGATTGGTTGCATCGCGGTCAACCAATCACAAGCCGGGAGGCTGGACGCGCGCATTTTAAAATGCGCGCTTGTCCAGCCTCCCGTGACGTCCCGGCTTGTGATTGGTTGCATCGCGGTCAACCAATCACAAGCCGGGAGGCTGGACGCGCGCATTTTAAAATGTGCGCGTGTCCAGCCTCCCGTGACGTCACGGCTTGTGATTGGTCGCGGCGGCCATGTTGCCGGGACGCGGACCAATCACAGCAAGCCGTGACGTAATTTCAGGTCCTGCAGGATTTTAAAATTACGTTCCGGCGTTGTGATTGGTCCGCGTCCCGGCAACATGGCCGCCGCGACCAATCACAAGCCGGGACGTCACGGGAGGCTGGACACGCGCGCATTTTAAAATGTGCGCGTGTCCAGCCTCCCGTGACGTCCCGGCTTGTGATTGGTTACGTCGCCCATGTGACCACGACGCGCCCAATCACAACGCCGGAACGTAATTTTAAAATCCTGCAAGGACCTGAAATTACGTCACGGCTTGCTGTGATTGGTCCGCGTCCCGGCAACATGGCCGCCGCGACCAATCACAAGCCGGGACTTCACGTAACCAAGTAAACGCGCGAATTTTAAACAAACAACGCTGCCGGTTCCCTCGCTGAGGTCCGGGCTGCGTCGGAGAGGTGAGTATAGCAATATTTTTTATTTTAATTCTCTCTTTTACACATTATTACATTAATGTTGTTTCGATACCCGATACCCGATACCACAAAAGTATCGGATCTCGGTATCGGAATTCCGATACAGCAAGTATCGGCCGATACCCGATACTTGCAGTATCGGAATGCTCAACACTACTCTTAAAGGAATATCCTCTGCTGCAGGAATCTCTGATGCTTTCCCATAATATGTGGTAGCATACAGGTTTATTTCAACAAATACAATGTCCCAGCAGCATCCTAAAGGCCCCGTCTCACATAGCGAGATCGCTAGCGAGATCGCTGCTGAGTCACAAGTTTTGTGACGCAACAGCGACCTCCATAGCGATCTCGCTATGTGTGACACGTACCAGCGATCAGGCCCCTGCTGCGAGATCGCTGGTCGTGTCGGAATGGCCTGGACCTTTTTTTGGTCGTTGAGGCCCCGCTGACATCGCTGAATCGGTGTGTGTGACACCGATCCAGCGATGTCTTCACTGGTAACCAGGGTAAACATCGGGTTACTAAGCGCAGGGCCGCGCTTAGTAACCCGATGTTTACCCTGGTTACCAAAAAAAACAAACAGTACATACTCGCCTTTCGGTGTCCAGGTCCCTTGCCGTCTGCTTCCTGCTCTCACTGACTGCCGGCCGTACAGTGAGAAGTGAGAGCACAGCAGTGACGTCACCGCTGCGCTCTCGCTGTACGGCCGGATCTCAGTCAGAGCAGGAAGCAGACGGCAAGGGACCTGGACACCGAAAGGCGAGTATGTACTGTTTGTTTTTTTTGGTAACCAGGGTAAACATCGGGTTACTAAGCGCGGCCCTGCGCTTAGTAACCCGATGTTTACCCTGGTTACCCGGGTGCTGCAGGGGGACTTCGGCATCGTTGAAGACAGTTTCAACGATGCCGAAGTCGTTCCCCTGATCGTTGGTCGCTGGAGAGAGCTGTCTGTGTGACAGCTCCCCAGCGACCACACAGCGACTTACCAACGATCACGGCCAGGTCATATCGCTGGTCGTGATCGTTGGTAAATCGCTTAGTGAGACGGGGCCTTAAGAGGTGGGATTGCTCACAAATGAATTTTTAAGTCTGTACAAAGGAAGCCTTTCCAGATGAAGTCTTTGAGGAGTCACTCAAGCTTAATGAAATCTGACCATTCTAATGAGATTGGTCAAGCATGAAAGGGAAGAATGTGGAGGTCATGTATATCAACAAAGCACACTTAAGACCTGCATTACAGGTTCCATTCCACTGGTTATTTTAACCAAAAAGTACTCAAAAAGTTTTTGCAATTTGGAATCACATTGAAGATGCATAATCTAAAAAAAGCTTAGCTTAGTTACTGCACATTAGCTTAGTATATATATATATATACAGTACAGACCAAAAGTTTGGACACACCTCATTTAAAGATTTTTCTGTATTTTCATGACTATGAAAATTGTACATTCACACTGAAGGCATCAAAACTATGAATTTACACATGTGGAACTATATACTTAACAAAAAAGTGTGAAAGAACTGAAATTATGTCTTATATTCTAGGCTCTTCAAAGTAGCCACCTTTTTCTTTGATGACTGCTTTGCACACTCTTGGCACTCTCTTGATGAGCTTCAAAAGGTAGTCACCGGGAATCAGTGACGTATCCAGGGGCATGTGCCCCGGGCGCAGCTGACAGGGGGGTGCCAGCGGGCCGCCTGATGATGCGGCGATCCAAGGAGGCTTCTCGTCTTGTTCTGAGCGGTCACATGGTACCGCTCATTACAGTAATGAATATGCGGCTCCACGTCCCATTGGGGTGGAGCCGCATATTCATTACTGTAATGAGCGGTAATGGTGACCGCTCAGTACAGGAAGAAGCTGCCAGCGCCGCAGAAACAGGGACTGCACAGCGCCAGTAGCAGGTGAGTATAACGGGGAGCGCAGTGCTGTGCGATATTTACCTGCTTTTCATTCCAGCGCCGCTCCATCTTCAGCAGTGACGCTGAGGTCAGAGGGCGCAGTGACGTGGTTAGTGCGCGCCCTCTGCCTGAACATCAGTGCAGGAGATGCTGAAGATGGAGCGGCGGCTGGAACGAGGAGCAGGTGAATATTGAAAGTGCCGGGGGCCTGAGCGACGGAGAGGTGAGTATGTGAATTTTTTTTATCGCAGCAACAGCAAATGGGGCAACTGTCTGTATGGAGCATCTTATGGGGCCATAACATTTGTGCAGCACTATATGGGGCAAGTGTCTGTATGGAGCATCTTATGGGGCCATAACGTTTGTGCAGCACTATATGGGGCAAGTGTCTATATGGAGCATCTTATGGGGCCATAATTAATGTTTGTGCAGCACTATATGGGGCAAGTGTCTGCATGGAGCATTTTATGGGGCCATAATTAGCGTTTGTGCAGCACTATATGGGGCAAGTGTCTATATGGAGCATCTTATGGGGCCATAATTAACATTTGTGCAGCACTATATGGGGCAAATATCTTTATGGAGCATCTAATGGGGCCATAATCAACATTTCTGCAGCACTATACGGGGCAAATGTGTCTATGGAGCATCTTATGGGGCCATTATTAACCTTTATGCAGGATTATATGGGGCTCCTGATTCAATATGGATATTCAAAAACACTTAACCTACTGATGTCTCAATTAATTTTACTTTTATTGGTATCTATTTTAACATTATGGGGATTCAGGAATGTACCTTGGCTTGGTCATATAGTTTCAATAGAGTTAAGGTTCAAATGGGGGAGGTTTGGGGGGGCCCCAAACTGATCCTTTGCCCCGGGTGCAGGAAAGGCTAGATACACCTCTGCCGGGAATGATCTTCCAACAATCTTGAAGGAGTTCCCAGAGATGCTTACCACTTGTTGGCCCTTTTGCCTTCACTCTGCAGTCCAGCTCACCCCAAACCATCTTGATTGGCTTCAGCTCTGGTGACTGTGGAGGCCAGGTCATCTGGCATAGCACCCCATCACTCTCCTTCTTTGTCAAATAGTCCTTACACAGCCTGGTGTGTTTGGGGTCATTGTCCTGTTGAAAAATAAATGATGGTCCAACTAAACGCAAACCGGATGGAATAGCATGCTGCTGCAAGATGCTGTGGTAGCTATGCTGGTTCAGTATGCCTTCAGTTTTGAATAAATCCCCAACAGTGTCACCAGCAAAGCACCCCCACACCATCACATCTCCTCCTCCATGCTTCACGGTGGGAACCAGGCATGTAGAGTCCATCCGTTCACCTTTTCTGCGTCGCACAAAGACACGGTGTTTGGAACCAAAGATCTCACATTTGGACTCATCAGACCAAAGCACAGATTTCCACTGGTCTAATGTCCATTCCTTGTGTTCTTTAGGCCAAACAAGTCTCTTCTGCTTGATGCCTGTCCTTAGCAGTGGTTTCCTAGCAGCTATTTTACCATGAAGGCCTGCTGCACAAAGTCTCCTCTTAACAGTTGTTGTAGAGATGTGTCTGCTGCTAATACTCTGCGTGGCATTGACCTGGTCTCTAATCTGAGCTGCTGTTAACCTGCGCATTCTGAGGCTGGTGACTCGGATAAACTTATCCTCAGAAGCAGAGGTGACTCCTAGTCTTCCTTTCCTGGGGCGGTTCTCTTTTGAGACAGTTTCTTTGTAGCCCTTGATGGTTTTTGCACTGCACTTGGGGACACTTTCAAAGTTTTCCCAAATTTTCGGACTGACTGACCTTCATTTCTTAAAGTAATGATGGCTACTTGTTTTTCTTTACTTAGCTGCTGTTTTCTTGCTATAATGTGTCGCGCCCCCAGGCGAGGGCAATGGGGTACTCAGTACCGGGTCTGTTATGGTTCTCAATGGCAAGAGAACATAGCCCAGCATACATAGGAACTAGCTCTTGGAAGGATGGAAACTTAAACTGACCATGAACTAAACCTGCCGCACAACTAACAGTAGCCGGGTAGCGTAGCCTGCGTTTTATCCCTAGACGCCCAGCGCCGGCCGGAGGACTAACTAATCCTGGCAGAGGAAAATATAGTCCTGGCTCACCTCTAGAGAAATTTCCCCGAAAGGCAGACAGAGGCCCCCACATATATTGGCGGTGATTTAAGATGAAAATGACAAACGTAGTATGAAAATAGGTTTAGCAAAATCGAGGTCCGCTTACTAGATAGCAGGAAGACAGAAAGGGTACTTTCATGGTCAGCTGAAAACCCTATCAATACACCATCCTGAAATTACTTTAAGACTCTAGTATTAACTCATAACATCAGAGTGGCAATTTCAGATCACAAGAGCTTTCCAGACACAGAAACGAAACTGCAGCTGTGAACTGGAACAAAATGCAAAAAACAAACAAGGACAAAAGTCCGACTTAGCTGGAAGTTGTCTGGTAGCAGGAACATGCACAGAAAGGCTGCTGATTACAATGTTGACCGGCATGGAAGTGACAGAGGAGCAAGGTTAAATAGCAACTCCCACATCCTGATGGGAACAGGTGAACAGAGGGGATGATGCACACAAGTTCAATTCCACCAGTGGCCACCGGGGGAGCCCAAAATCCAATTTCACAACAGTACCCCCCCTCAAGGAGGGGGCACCGAACCCTCACCAGAACCACCAGGGCGATCAGGATGAGCCCTATGAAAGGCACGGACCAGATCGGAGGCATGAACATCAGAGGCAGTCACCCAAGAATTATCCTCCTGACCGTATCCCTTCCATTTGACCAGATACTGGAGTTTCCGTCTGGAAACACGGGAGTCCAAGATTTTTTCCACAACGTACTCCAACTCGCCCTCAACCAACACCGGAGCAGGAGGCTCAACGGAAGGCACAACCGGTACCTCATACCTGCGCAACAATGACCGATGAAAAACATTATGAATAGAAAAAGATGCAGGGAGGTCCAAACGGAAGGACACAGGGTTAAGAATCTCCAATATCTTGTACGGGCCAATGAACCGAGGCTTAAACTTAGGAGAAGAAACCCTCATAGGGACAAAACGAGAAGACAACCACACCAAGTCCCCGACACAAAGCCGAGGACCAACCCGACGCCGGCGGTTGGCAAAAAGCTGAGTCTTCTCCTGGGACAACTTCAAATTGTCCACCACCTGCCCCCAAATCTGATGCAACCTCTCCACCACAGCATCCACTCCAGGACAATCCGAAGATTCCACCTGACCGGAGGAAAATCGAGGATGAAACCCCGAATTACAGAAAAAAGGAGACACCAAGGTGGCAGAGCTGGCCCGATTATTGAGGGCAAACTCCGCTAAAGGCAAAAAAGCAACCCAATCATCCTGATCTGCAGACACAAAACACCTCAAATATGTCTCCAAAGTCTGATTCGTCCGCTCGGTCTGGCCATTAGTCTGAGGATGGAAAGCAGACGAGAAAGACAAATCTATGCCCATCCTAGCACAGAATGCCCGCCAAAATCTAGACACGAATTGGGTTCCTCTGTCAGAAACGATATTCTCCGGAATACCATGCAAACGAACCACATTTTGAAAAAACAGAGGAACCAACTCGGAAGAAGAAGGCAACTTAGGCAGGGGAACCAAATGGACCATCTTAGAGAAACGGTCACACACCACCCAGATGACAGACATCTTCTGAGAAACAGGAAGATCCGAAATAAAATCCATCGAGATGTGCGTCCAAGGCCTCTTCGGGATAGGCAAGGGCAACAACAATCCACTAGCCCGAGAACAACAA
This sequence comes from Ranitomeya variabilis, assembly GCF_051348905.1. NCBI lineage: Eukaryota > Metazoa > Chordata > Amphibia > Anura > Dendrobatidae > Ranitomeya > Ranitomeya variabilis. Next base: position 446,842,523 of record NC_135236.1, on the reverse strand, counting down.
GGCTTGGCCCGAGCACAAACGTCACAAGACTGCACAAAGCCTCGTACATCTCGTGACAGGGAAGGCCACCAGAAGGACCTTGCCACCAAATCCCTGGTACCAAAGATTCCAGGATGACCTGCCAACGCAGAAGAATGAACCTCAGAAATGACTTTACTGGTCCAATCATCAGGAACAAACAGTCTACCAGGTGGGCAACGATCAGGTCTATCCGCCTGAAAATCCTGCAAGGCCCGCCGCAGGTCTGGAGAAACGGCAGACAATATCACTCCATCCTTAAGGATACCTGTAGGTTCAGAATTACCAGGGGAGTCAGGCTCAAAACTCCTAGAAAGGGCATCCGCCTTAACATTCTTAGAACCCGGTAGGTATGACACCACAAAATTAAACCGAGAGAAAAACAACGACCAGCGCGCCTGTCTAGGATTCAGGCGTCTGGCGGACTCAAGATAAATTAAATTTTTGTGGTCGGTCAATACCACCACCTGATGTCTAGCCCCCTCAAGCCAATGACGCCACTCCTCAAAAGCCCACTTCATGGCCAAAAGCTCCCGATTCCCAATATCATAATTCCGCTCGGCGGGCGAAAATTTACGAGAAAAAAAAGCACAAGGTTTCATCACGGAGCAGTCGGAACTTCTTTGCGACAAAACCGCCCCAGCTCCGATTTCAGAAGCGTCGACCTCAACCTGAAAAGGAAGAGCAACATCAGGCTGACGCAACACAGGGGCGGAAGAAAAGCGGCGCTTAAGCTCCCGAAAGGCCTCCACAGCAGCAGGGGACCAATCAGCAACATCAGCACCCTTCTTAGTCAAATCAGTCAATGGTTTAACAACATCAGAAAAACCAGCAATAAATCGACGATAAAAGTTAGCAAAGCCCAAAAATTTCTGAAGACTCTTAAGAGAAGAGGGTTGCGTCCAATCACAAATAGCCCGAACCTTGACAGGATCCATCTCGATGGAAGAGGGGGAAAAAATGTATCCCAAGAAGGAAATCTTTTGAACCCCAAAAACGCACTTAGAACCCTTCACACACAAGGAATTAGACCGCAAAACCTGAAAAACCCTCCTGACCTGCTGGACATGAGAGTCCCAGTCATCCGAAAAAATCAGAATATCATCCAGATACACGATCATAAATTTATCCAAATAATCACGGAAAATGTCATGCATAAAGGACTGAAAGACTGAAGGGGCATTTGAAAGGCCAAAAGGCATCACCAAATACTCAAAGTGGCCCTCGGGCGTATTAAATGCGGTTTTCCACTCATCCCCCTGCTTAATTCGCACCAAATTATACGCCCCACGGAGATCTATCTTAGAGAACCACTTGGCCCCCTTTATGCGAGCAAACAAATCAGTCAGCAGTGGCAACGGATATTGATATTTAACCGTGATTTTATTCAAAAGCCGATAATCAATACACGGCCTCAAAGAGCCATCTTTCTTAGACACAAAGAAAAAACCGGCTCCTAAGGGAGATGACGAAGGACGAATATGTCCCTTTTCCAAGGACTCCTTTATATATTCTCGCATAGCAGCATGTTCAGGCACAGACAGATTAAATAAACGACCCTTAGGGTATTTACTACCCGGAATCAAATCTATGGCACAATCGCACTCCCTGTGCGGAGGTAATGAACCAAGCTTAGGTTCTTCAAAAACGTCACGATAGTCAGACAAGAATTCAGGAATCTCAGAGGGAATAGATGACGAAATGGAAACCAAAGGTACGTCCCCATGCATCCCCTTACATCCCCAGCTTAACACAGACATAGCGTTCCAGTCGAGGACTGGGTTATGAGATTGCAGCCATGGCAATCCAAGCACCAACACATCATGTAGATTATACAGCACAAGGAAGCGAATAATCTCCTGATGATCCGGATTAATTCGCATAGTTACTTGTGTCCAGTATTGTGGTTTATTACTAGCCAATGGGGTGGAGTCAATCCCCTTCAGAGGTATAGGAGTTTCAAGAGGCTCTAAATCATACCCACAGCGTTTGGCAAAGGACCAATCCATAAGACTCAAAGCGGCGCCAGAGTCGACATAGGCATCCGCGGTAATAGATGATAAAGAACAAATCAGGGTCACAGATAGAATAAACTTAGACTGAAAAGTGCCAATTGAAACTGACTTATCAAGCTTCTTAGTACGCTTAGAGCATGCTGATATAACATGAGTTGAATCACCACAATAAAAGCACAACCCATTTTTTCGTCTAAAATTCTGCCGTTCGCTTCTGGACAGAATTCTATCACATTGCATATTCTCTGGCGTCTTCTCAGTAGACACCGCCAAATGGTGCACAGGTTTGCGCTCCCGCAGACATCTATCGATCTGGATAGCCATTGTCATGGACTCATTCAGACCCGCAGGCACAGGGAACCCCACCATAACATCCTTAACGGCATCAGAGAGACCCTCTCTGAAATTCGCCGCCAGGGCGCACTCATTCCACTGAGTAAGCACAGACCATTTACGGAATTTTTGGCAGTATATTTCAACTTCATCTTGCCCCTGAGATAGGGACATCAAGGCTTTTTCCGCCTGAAGCTCTAAATGAGGTTCCTCATAAAGCAACCCCAAGGCCAGAAAAAACGCATCCACATTGAGCAACGCAGGATCCCCTGGAGCCAATGCAAAAGCCCAATCTTGAGGGTCGCCCCGGAGCAAGGAAATCACAATCCTGACCTGCTGAGCAGGATCTCCAGCAGAGCGAGATTTCAGGGACAAAAACAACTTGCAATTATTTTTGAAATTTTGAAAGCAAGATCTATTCCCCGAGAAAAATTCAGGCAAAGGAATTCTAGGTTCAGATATAGGAACATGAACAACAAAATCTTGTAAATTTTGAACTTTCGTGGTGAGATTATTCAAACCTGCAGCTAAACTCTGAATATCCATTTTAAACAGGTGAACACAGAGCCATTCCAGGATTAGAAGGAGAGAGAGAGAGGAAGGCTGCAATATAGGCAGACTTGCAAGTGATTCAATTGAAAGCACACTCAGAACTGAAGGAAAAAAAAAAAAAAAATTTTTCAGCAGACTTCTTTTTTCTCTCCTTTCTCTGCCAATTAATTTAACCCTTTAAGGCCGGTCAAACTGTTATGGTTCTCAATGGCAAGAGAACATAGCCCAGCATACATAGGAACTAGCTCTTGGAAGGATGGAAACTTAAACTGACCATGAACTAAACCTGCCGCACAACTAACAGTAGCCGGGTAGCGTAGCCTGCGTTTTATCCCTAGACGCCCAGCGCCGGCCGGAGGACTAACTAATCCTGGCAGAGGAAAATATAGTCCTGGCTCACCTCTAGAGAAATTTCCCCGAAAGGCAGACAGAGGCCCCCACATATATTGGCGGTGATTTAAGATGAAAATGACAAACGTAGTATGAAAATAGGTTTAGCAAAATCGAGGTCCACTTACTAGATAGCAGGAAGACAGAAAGGGTACTTTCATGGTCAGCTGAAAACCCTATCAATACACCATCCTGAAATTACTTTAAGACTCTAGTATTAACTCATAACATCAGAGTGGCAATTTCAGATCACAAGAGCTTTCCAGACACAGAAACGAAACTGCAGCTGTGAACTGGAACAAAATGCAAAAAACAAACAAGGACAAAAGTCCGACTTAGCTGGAAGTTGTCTGGTAGCAGGAACATGCACAGAAAGGCTGCTGATTACAATGTTGACCGGCATGGAAGTGACAGAGGAGCAAGGTTAAATAGCGACTCCCACATCCTGATGGGAACAGGTGAACAGAGGGGATGATGCACACAAGTTCAATTCCACCAGTGGCCACCGGGGGAGCCCAAAATCCAATTTCACAACACGGGTCCTTCGGTTCGGGGGATGTCACGGTGGCCCGACCCGGTCCGAGGCCCTTTGAGGGGGCGTCCAACAAAAGTAATAGTCTTTATGGGAATAGTGTTCGTGACGCCACCTGTGGTATTCGGTCAGGGTGACCGACGCTGTGGTGAGGGGTCCGCTGGGGTGATATTATGGCAGCTAGATGGTATACCTTCCCACAGGTGAAGTGTGTCCCCAGGGCTTCCCAGAAGTGTAGGTGGTGATGGTGGACGATGTACGGTGCAGAGAATAATGAGGACACAAGGTTGCAGTCTCTTTACCTTTACTGGAGGCTTCAGCATCCACAGTCCAGGGTACAGACCACAGGGTAGGCAGAGTCCGGCCGGTCTGAAGGCAAATCCAGAGTCTCCTTATCCAGGTGGAAATCAGTAGCCTTCCTCTAGCGCCTGTGTGTTGTAGTACCTCCCTGCTGAGCTTCTCGGTAAGGTCCTCACAACTCTTGTAGATGTTCTAGATGTTATTTCTTCCCCCAGATGGTATGGATAGGACAAACCCGTATGATTGATGGCCTGAGGCTTGTTTATAGGAACCCTAGAGATGCCCCGACCCCCACAAGTTGCCACCGTGTCTCCTAGGTATTAAGGTCGGGCAAGAATGTCCAGCTTCACCGAATCCGTAAAAAAGAGTTTTCTTTATTCACATACTATTGAGCATAGAGGATACAGACTTCAGCACAAGCCATATGGGTAAGAATCTCAACGCGTTTCTGGAGACTAAGCTCCCTTAATCATGAATTACAGGGCAGAACTTCTGGTGTTATCTCCTTGTGCTATGACTTCGTGTCTCACCCTCTACAACACAATTCTCTTCGTGTCCTTTCTTAGGATGCTGCTGCACGTGGGGCAGGTGCAGCTCCATGTCTTTCTGTCTTGCTAGGCCTCTGACAGGATCCCACCCCTGTCAGGGACCCTCTGTCTGCAGCTCCGATGTTCCTCCTATCCCCCTGTCTGCCTGACAGGTGTTGCCTGGGCAAAGCCCAGTCAGCTTCTCTTTAATTTTCTATCCAGCCCACCAGTTTTACCCTTCTGTGAGGAGTGCCCTAGTTGATAGGAGCAAGGCTCCCCCTGGTGGACTGGAGTGTGAAGTGTGGTGTATGGTTTGTGATACCTGGTAGGAAGATCTCCTTTATTGCCATCAGACGTAATATCACTCCCCCTGGTGGAAGAATGACATTACTGCAACGACCAGGACTCTGGGGCACTGCAAATGCAAATTCTAACAGTCTATTCAGTAGGACTATCAGCTGTGTGTTTTAAGTGTTTTTATTGAATTTTACATTTAAACAGGGATAGGAATGGTCATAGGAAAGGAGGAAAGGGAAGGTATGGGATACACAAGGGAAACAGTAAAAATAGAGAACCCTTGTACAATTTCTGAAAAATGATAATAATAAACTTAATACATAAAGAGAAAAAAAAAAAAAAAATACAATAAAATTCAACATAAAATTTAGGTACACAGCAAAGACTTGCCATACCTATTGCAAGGAGCTCAATGGAGAGATACCGAACACAACGCACCTCAACACACCTGCTCAATGTGAAACTTATTATTCCAAATTTTCCACTTTTTGGTATATTTATGAATATTGTTGTTAGCCACCGCGAATCTCCACTCTAAGTCACTATGCTGTCTTATCCTATCAAGGATATCCGAGAATTTGGGAACATCAGTTTTTTTTTGTTTTTTTTTCTCTTTATGTATTAAGTTAAGGTTAAAGGTGACTCTAGCTTATTGGTGGAAAAAAAAAAAAAAAAAAAAAAAAAGGACTATCAGCTGTGTATCCACCAGACTACACAACACAACTGATGGTCCCAACACCATTTATAAGGCAATAAATCCCACTTATTAAACCAGACAGGGCATACCTGTGAAGTGAAAACCAATTCCGGTGACTACCTCTTGAAGCTCATCAAGAGAATGCCAAGAGTGTGCAAAGCAGTCATCAAAGCAAAAGGTGGCTACTTTGAAGAACCTAGAATATAAGACATAATTTCAGTTGTTTCACTCTTTTTTGTTAAGTATATAATTAGACATGTGTTCATTCATAGTTTTGATGCCTTCAGTGTGAATGTACAATTTTCATAGTCATGAAAATACAGAAAAATCTTTAAATGAGAAGGTGTGTCCAAACTTTTGGTCTGTACTGTATATATATTTATAATGTAGTTGTTTTTTAAGCTGACTGTGGAGTATAAATGACAAGTTAATTTAATTCTGGCTTTTCATATGATTAGAATGATATCAAATTTATATAGTTTTTTTTTTTACATCTTTTGTTTCCACAAAAAAAAAAAGAAAAAAAAATCATTGACCACTAACTACAGTTGGGTTAAAGGGTTTCTCTAGCACCATTTATTTACACATTGGGAACTGAGTGGTGTTGATATCTTGTGTAAAACCATACCCGCCAAGACACGTCCATGATAGCTGTCATTCATGCGTCTGTCTGTCCTGTCAGGTATTTGTAGACTGTGTCTTCAACGCTGTTTGCCTCTCAATGCTGAAGTAAGCAGCGCTGAACAAACACTTTAGGGTATATTCCCATGGTCAGGAAGCGCTGCTGGTTGGATGCTGTGTACATCCTCAGCATGTAACCCGCAGCGGCCAGATGTTACAAAATAGTTGATGGGATTTCAAGAAATCCCATCTCCACTATGCGTGCACGGATGCCTCCGGCTTCCCAGCAGAGATGGACATGAGGTGCATCTTTCCAGACTGCAGCATGTCTATTTATCTTATGGCGACGCGAGCCTCCGCAAGATAAATTTCACCAGTACAATGTATCGAGCGCGGTGATTCCGCGTGGTTTGATGAACACATGCGGATTCACCTGCGTTCAGAAGCAGGCAGCGCTTTGGACGCAGTGGACATGTGCTGCGTCCAAAGCGCTGCCTAATACTGAACATCTACACATACCCTTAAAGTAAACCTGACTGCTGATACCTGCTGTGTGACCCATGGGCAGCATGTGTCCGGGACCGGATGTACGATCTAAGGCTACGTTCACATTAGCGTTAAGCTAATGTGCGTCGGGTTTGCGTCGGCGACACAGTGGCGACGCATGCGTCATGCGCCCCTATACTTAACATGGGGGACGCATGCGTTTTTTTTTGTTGCGTTGTGCGACACATGCGTCTTTTTTGCCGCAAGCGTCGGACCAAGAAAACGCAACAAGTTGCATTTTTCTTGCGTCCGATTTTCGGCAAAAACCGACGCATGCGTCGCAAAACGCAGCGTTTTTGCGTGCGTTTTGACGCGTTTTTGCGTGCGTTGTGCGTTGCGTCGCCGACGCAGCGGCGCACAACGCTAGTGTGAACGTAGCCTAAGCCAGGTATATTTGTCTCTGAAAGGCCGGAGTATCACAGAGAAAAACATAACTGGTTGAGATCATACAGCCAATGTCTGATATATGCGGCCTGTGGATCGAGCAGCATGTATCAGCCATCAGATTCCCTTTATGATCCCATAGGTTCCATTTATGTCACATGGTTGACTATTATCTTTATGCCTTTGAGGAGAACTATAACTCCCAGCATGTACAGCAGCTCCTATGGCATGCTGGGAGTTATAGTTCACCACAGGAGTGGTGATTTTCTTTTGAGTAAATGGCATGGGAGCAGAGTGGACACAGCTTTTTTTTTTCTTAATTCTATTAATGCTTGCCTCTTAGCTTGTTTCCAGGTACAACTCTGGTGCTCTCTGGACTTCTGCTCTGAGCACTCAAATAAGGTTATCAGATGCTCATAAATCCCTTCTGGCCCTGCCGCCGAGTTAGACAGGAGGAAGTGGGCGATCCAGTGTCCTGATCAGGAGCTGCAGTAAGAAGCAGGGCCGGAGTAGTGAGGTAACAGAGACAGAGCAAGGGAGAGGGGGAGACTCTCTGTGCTGTTATGTCAGCTCCAGTCTCCTATGCTGACTGCAGGCTGGAGCTGGTACAGGAGAGCAGGGCAGTGATGTTGCCGCCCCCTCTGCACAGCAGCTGCCTGTCGCCTGAGGCAACATGCTCCAACATGCTCAACTTGCCACATTATAGGTGCGCCCCTGGTCCTTATATTTCATAGACAGATAGATAGAAGATTAGCTGTTAATTCATTTATTGGCTTCTGTAAAGTCAATGCTGGAGCCGACAGAATAGGAGATATGGTTTACATACAGTAAGTCCATGCAGAATAGTTCGATATATACAGGTCCTTCTCAAAAAATTAGCATATAGTGTTAAATTTCATTATTTACCATAATGTAATGATTATAATTAAACTTTCATATATTATAGATTCATTATCCACCAACTGAAATTTGTCAGGTCTTTTATTGTTTTAATACTGATGATTTTGGCCTACAACTCCTGATAACCCAAAAAACCTGTCTCAATAAATTAGCATATTTCACCCGTCCAATCAAATAAAAGTGTTTTTTAATAACAAACAAAAAAACCATCTAATAATAATGTTCAGTTATGCACTCAATACTTTGTCGGGAATCCTTTGGCAGAAATGACTGCTTCAATGCGGCGTGGCATGGAAGCAATCAGCCTGTGACACTGCTGAGATGTTATGGAGGCCCATGATGCTTCAATAGCGGCCTTAAGCTCATCCAGAGTGTTGGGTCTTGCATCTCTCAACTTTCTCTTCACAATATCCCACAGATTCTCTATGGGGTTCAGGTCAGGAGAGTTGGCTGGCCAATTGAGCACAGTAATACCATGGTCAGTAAACCATTTTTCAGTGGTTTTGGCACTGTGAGCAGGTGCCAGGTCGTGCTGAAAAATGAAATCTTCATCTCCATAAAGCATTTCAGCCGATGGAAGCATGAAGTGCTCCAAAATCTCCTGATAGCTAGCTGCATTGACCCTGCCCTTGATGAAACACAGTGGACCAACACCAGCAGCTGACATGGCACCCCACACCATCACTGACTGTGGGTACTTGACACTGGACTTCAGGCATTTTGGCATTTCCTTCTCCCCAGTCTTCCTCCAGACTCTGGCACCTTGATTTCCGAATGACATGCAAAATTTGCTTTCATCAGAAAAAAGTACTTGGGACCACTTAGCAACAGTCCAGTGCTGCTTCTCTGTAGCCCAGGTCAGGCGCTTCTGCCGCTGTTTATGGTTCAAAAGTGGCTTTACCTGGGGAATGCGGCACCTGTAGCCCATTTCCTGCACACGCCTTTTCACACCAGACTCAGTCCACTGCTTCCTCAGGTTCCCCAAGGTCTGGAATCGGTCCTTCTCCACAATCTACCTCAGGGTCCGGTCACCTCTTCTCATTGTACAGCGTTTTCTGCCACATTGTTTCCTTCCAACAGACTTACCATTGAGGTGCCTTGATACAGCACTCTGGGAACAGCCTATTTGTTGAGAAATTTCTTTCTGGGTCTTACCCTCTTGCTTGAGGGTGTCAATGATGGCCTTCTTGACATCTGTCAGGTCGCTAGTCTTACCCATGATGGCGGTTTTGAGTAATGAACCAGGCAGGGAGTTTTTAAAAGCCTCAGGTATCTTTTGCATGTGTTTAGAGTGAATTAGTTGATTCAGAAGATTAGGGTAATAGGTCATTTAGAGAACCTTTTCTTGATATGCTAATTTATTGAGACAGGTTTTTTGGGTTATCAGGAGTTGTATGCCAAAATCATCAGTATTAAAACAATAAAAGACCTGACAAATTTCAGTTGGTGGATAATGAATCTATAATATATGAAAGTTTAATTGTAATCATTACATTATGGTAAATAATGAAATTTAACACTATATGCTAATTTTTTGAGAAGGACCTGTAGATGTGTGTGATCAATACAATTAGTACAGTGTGTGCAAATTAGGGGACATGAATGTATTTAACAAAAGATTATTTTCTGGGAAAAAAACTGCGTGGGCTATAGCGCCATTTTCTTCGCCAGAGAGGGAAAGCCAGTGACTGGGGGTAGATATTAATAGCCTAGGAATGGACCATGTTTTTTTCCCCTATCCTGGCTAAAAACATGTGTCCCCAGGCACACCAGAAAAGGCGCATCCTAAGATGCGCCAATTCTGGCACTTAGCCTCTCTCTTCCCACTGCCCTGTAGCGGCGGCATATGGGGTAAATTGGGGCTTGATTTCACAAAGGTGGCATCAACCCCCAACTGGGGGTTGATGCCACCTTTGTGACATCAAGCCCCGAGGTTAGTAATGAAGATGCATCAATTAGATGCCCCCATTACTTTATTCTTACTGTGTGGTGTTTATTTAACCCTTCACCAACTATAAGATTAGTAATGGATAGATTCTTTTATTCAATACATACAAGTCCCAAAATTTGCACACACGCTATACTAATTGTATTGGTCACACCAGGGCCGGACTGGCCATCTGGCAATTCTGCGTTTTAAAACACAGAGACACCAAAAATTTAAAAATTATTGTATTGTTAAATATAAATATATATAAAACATAAAGATAATAATAGTGTTCTGTGAAAAAGTAGTGACTGAACACTAAGATACAAGATAACCCAAGACAACCAAAAAGTATGAACAGCCAGAAGAGTGTACCCACACAGGAGATCAATAAAATTAGCCTTTATTAAAGTGGTAGTGGCACAATAAAAAGTATATGTAAAATCAAGTACGCGAATATATGACAGGAAAATTGAATACAAATCTCATATAGAATTATTCCAATAATAATTAGGTGACCCCAATATATTCAATGCAGACTATATGTCAAAGAGAAAGAAGTATATATATATATAAAAAAAAAAAAATATATATATATATAGTAATGTTATATAGTGTAAAAACAAATATACTCCAAAAAATGTGGCTATAAAAAGATGCAACTATAAAAAATGTGCAAGAAATGATCAATGTGTATGTGAAACACTAGAAAAAATTAACACAAGCAACCACAGTGATAACACATATAAAGTGCAAAGTGCGATATAACACAGTAATAAACACCATCTATAGGCACCAATGGTGTCTACAATATACCATTTAAAACATGTGCAAATAGTGCTAATAAAGTGCAGTGTGCACAATAGAAAAAATGGCGATATAGTAACACCATATGCAAAAAGACACTAGTAACTGCAATATACCTTACAGGGGTCACCAAGTCCCGTCACTGCGCACCCCGACGCGCGTTTCGGAATCTCTTCCTTCTTTCTCTTTGACATATAGTCTGCATTGAATATATTGGGGTCACCTAATTATTATTGGAATAATTCTATACTGTATGCGGCAGATCATTTGCTGGCTTTTAATCTCTCTGTCTATCTAGCTAATATATATAATATGTTTTGAAGAATATTTGGTTTTAAAACGATGTGTCTAGTTGTGTATCACAATGCGATTTTAACATGAGCTTTTGCATACAGAGAACTGCTGTATGTAAAAGCTCATGTTAAAATCGCATTGCATACGGATGTCATATGGATGTCATACGTTACTAGAAGCAAGGAAATCGCATCCTCGCATTGCAAACGGATTACACACGGATCACCATACGGAGAACATTTGTGCGATTCTCGGCCGTCAAAATCGAACTGATTTTTTTTTTATACGTTAAGTGTGATTCCAGCCTAATATTCATAGTATCGGCAGTGTAGGGGAAGAGCAAGTATGCTGCTGTGGATGCAGGTTAGCTAAGCAGTGCATTGCCCAGCTAGGCCTACCATCTGCTGTCAGTGTCTGCCAACAGCAGAGCCCACCGGAGGATTCACTGATTTCCTGGTGGGTCAGTCCGAGCCTAGGTGCATATGACTTTTTGATCACTTTTTATTATGGATTTTGGAGAGCAAAATAATCAGAATACACTGATTCTGGGTTTTATTTAATTGCCTTGGTACGCCAATCATCATTAGCTATAATTAACATGTTATCTTTAGTCTATTGGTTTATTCAATTGTAATGATATCCCATTTATATAGTTTTTATATGTATTAATGCTTTTACACAATAATTTTAAATAAATATTTTGTTTTCTTCGCCATATTTTGATGCCCATAATATTTTACATTTATTTTTCTGTAAAGCTTTGAGGATGGCAGTAGCAGAGGGGCTTGATTTTATAGGATAAGATATATTTTTACCAATAGAATTTTTGAGCACATGACATTTTTTTTTCTAAATCATTTTTTGGTTGGAGACAGGAACCAAAACCAACACACCTGCAATCAATTATTATGCGATAGTTTAATAGTTTTTTATGGAGGGCACATGATAGGCAATGATAGCAAATTCGTGTTTATGAATTGATAAGATTGATCAACTGCACAAATGTCTACCTATGGAAATCTTAGAGCCCAGCAAAGCTTTATTGTGCTTCAAAAAGTAAATGAGAAAAACCCTACCAAAAATTTGTTAATGAAATAGCCAAAAAAAATGTATTAGGCAGCACATTGTTTTAAATAAGTTGTATGCAGTCTGAAGTTAGCATATTATTTTATATAGATTTTTTGGAAAAAAAATTTTTTGGAAGATTTTTGGGGTTATATTTTATTTCAAATGTTGGGTCAGAATGGAAATGACTTATTTTTACGTGCAGCCTGCCATTATCTCTTGTGTACCACTCAGCTTTGCACTTCTAGCAACATCAGATGCTAATTATCTTTGGAATACTGCTTTATGACTTCTTATTTATCTGTATTAATCAGCAAGTAGCACATTAATGAGGCTTTGTATCTAATAATAGCACAGCTCCTGTGTGCTGTATTATGAGATAATGATGTGTGAGATGTATCACCAAAATTGGAGGAAAGAAATATTATTGTTCTACTACAGGTCTTTATAACACAAGCCCATAATTGGCTAGGAATGAGCTAACATGCTCGGTGATACTCGGTTATCACTCGAGTATCACAGTGCTCAGATGTGCTCACTACTCGACGAGTAATGGCTAGTGCTCGATGTAAAACACGAATCCTCTGTCTGTGAAATCAGATCAGTACAACAGGTGGTCCATTGGATAGCAGATACTGCTTCCAGCAGGCTTGGCAGCACCACACAGTCTTTCACACGGTCTAGTCTCACCAACCTAAAGTCTGGATCACTTATTTCTCAACCTGATCCACCTTCCTCCTACCATATTGAGTCCCAGGAGACCAGTGATCCCACACTAGGACAATCCGAGTGTAAGGTGTGCATTAAGGGATGGGGAAGTGGAAGTGCTGATGATGGTGCACGCAGATGCCGAAGACATGGGGCAGGTGTGATTCTTGGCGCACAAGAAAGACGCCAATCCACAACACATAGGTTCCTGTCCAATTTGCAGGAAGGCACAGTACACCACTTCTGAAACAAGAGCAGTGAGAACAGGTGGTCTATTGCATAGCAGATAATGCTTCCAGCAGGGTTAGGGTACTGTCACACAGTACCATTTTGATCGCTACGACGGCACGATCCGTGACGTCGCAGCGATCGTATGAATATCGCTCCAGCGTCGTAGACTGCGGTCACACGTTGCAATCACGGCGCTGGAGCGATGCCGAAGTCCCCGGTAACCAGGGTAAACATCGGGTAACTAAGCGCAGGGCCGCGCTTAGTAACCCGATGTTTACCGTGGTTACCAGCGTAAACGTAAAAAAAACAAACAGTACATACTTACATTCCGGTGTCTGTCCCCGGCGTTCTGCTTCTCTCCACTGTGTAAGCGCCATAGCCGGCAAGCACAGTGGTGACGTCAGACGTCACCGCTGTGCTCGCTTTCCGGCTGGCAGACGCTCACACAGTGGAGAGAAGCTGAGACGCTGGAGGACAGACACCGGAATGTAAGTATGTACTGTTTGTTTTTTTACGTTTACGCTGGTAACCACGGTAAACATCGGGTTACTAAGCGCGGCCCTGCGCTTAGTTACCCGATGTTTACCCTGGTTACAAGCGAACACATCGCTGGATCGCTGTCACACACAACGATCCAGCGATGTCAGCGGGTGATCAAGCGACGAAAGAAAGTTCCACACGATCTGCTACGACGTACGATTCTCAGCAGGATCCCTGATCGCTGCTGCGTGTCAGACACTGCGATATCGTAACGATATCGCTAGAACGTCACGAATCGTACCGTCGTAGCGATCAAAATGGTACTGTGTGACAGTACCCTTAGTAGCACCACACAGTCTTCCACACTGTTTAGTCTCACCAATCTAAAATCTTGATTACTTAATCCTCACCCTGATCCTCCTTTCTCCCACCACGTTGAGTCCCAGGAGATTAGTGATCCCACACTAGGATACTCTGAGGAGTTCTTTATAACATAATTTCTTGATTGTGGCTTCTCAACCTGCATGCTCCAAGAGGAACAGGAGGACATGCTGTTTAGTGATGCACAAACCTTAGAACAGCTCCAGCCTGGGGAACAGCAAGTTTGGGATAAGGAGAAAGATGGTGATGAGCCCCTAAGTCTTGTTGTTGTTAAGTCACAAAGTCAGGAGGACCAGGGTGCGGTGGTAAAGATGAGGTGGTGGATGTTGAAGTCACCGACCCAACCTGGGAAGCTGGCATGAAGAGCGAGGGCAGAAGCGCTGATGGAGAAAGATCAGCAGCACCAAAACAGGCAGAAAGAGGCATTTGGGTGACCAGAGTGAGAATGCGAGCAACTGTCTCACAGAGGACTGACAGTCTTGAATTTCTCCGTCAAAGAGTTAAGTGTTCCCCAGTCTGGGACTTTTCTTAAAGAGAGTTCTGAGACATAAAAAATGGGCATTTGGAAACTGTGCCATGCCAATATCAGCAGTGGCTTGACCACTAGGAATCTAACCACCACCAGCATGATCAGGTACATGTAATCTAACCACCCGACTTTGTGGGCCGAACGCCCGGGTCCATGATTGGTGCCATCGGGTGACACCATTGCCCCTTATCCAGAAGAAATGTTTAGTGGAAATCCTCTGCACTGCTAAATGATTGAAGAGACATCTGTCCATATGTGATTTATTAATAAATTGTGGCTTTATTCTACGCATTTTAAAGTTACAAGAACTTCTTCCTCAGGAAAAAGAGGGACAACTGCCCCTTCACCTGTGCTAAATGTTTCCCAATCCCTGTTCAAAACACTAGCATGCCTGACTTACCATCATCAGACACTTCTAAATTCTTAAAAAGGGAAGTAGAAAGCACTGGCGCTCCTGATAGTTCCTAGTGGGGGAACAAAATTGCTGAATGTAGAGTGCTGCTGGTGATTGTGACAGGTTCTGTGTAGACGTGTAAAGTATATCAAATGAAAAAAAGTGGTATTCACCTGCGCTGTCTACAAAAACGAACAATAAAATGAAAAATAGATGAATAAATGAATAAGAGAGCACTTACTTAATGAGTAATCATTGGCTATGCAGTGGATGTTGTAATAGGTCCTTAAAGTACTACCAGAATCTTAGGGGAATGAGAAGAAAAAAAAAAAAAGGTAAATGGTTGTATTGGTGAATATAGTACTATAGTGAGACTAAATAGATTTATAATATATACTCACTCAGATATTAAATGGAAATGTGCAATGAAGAGACGTGATCCCTGTGTATCTGCAACTGATGCAGGTATTGTGATGACCACGGTTGCTTAATCTTCAGAGGTTTATAGTAGATGCCCCTGCTTAAATAAATGTACAACTTTTTATAGGTATGGTTTTAAATAAATTCAGTCTAGTTTTCCAAGTAACGGTTGCGACGTGTGGCACTGCGTCGCAATGCGTCGCTAATAAAAGTCTATGGAGAAAAAACGCATCCTGCGGGCAACTTTGCAGGATGCGTTTTTTCTCCACATCGACGCATTGCGACGTGCAGTGCACGACGCTAGTGTGAAAGTAGCCTTAGAAATATCGGCCTTTCTATTATATAGCTATGGATATACAGTGGGGCAAAAAAGTATTTAGTCATTCAGCAATAGTGCAAGTTCCACCACTTAAAAAGATGAGAGGCGTCTGTAATTTACATCATAGGTAGACCTGAACTATGGGAGACAAACTGAGAAAAAAAATTCCAGAAAATCACATTGTCTGTTTTTTTATCATTTTATTTGCATATTATGGTGGAAAATAAGTGTTTGGTCAGAAACAAAATTTCATCTCAATATTTTGTAAAATATCCTTTGTTGGCAATGACAGAAGTCAAACGTTTTCTGTAAGTCTTCACAAGGTTGCCACACACTGTTGTTGGTATGTTGGCCCATTCCTCCATGCAGATCTCCTCTAGAGCAGTGATGTTTTTGGCTTTTCGCTTGGCAACACGGACTTTCAACTCCCTCCCAAGGTTTTCTATAGGGTTGAGATCTGGAGACTGGCTAGGCCACTCCAGGACCTTGAAATGCTTCTTACGAAGCCACTCCTTCGTTGCCCTGGCGGTCTGCTTTGGATCATTGTCATGTTGAAAGACCCAGCCACGTTTCATCTTCAATGCCCTTGCTGATGGAAGGAGGTTTGCACTCAAAATCTCACGATACATGGCCCCATTCATTCTTTCATGTTCCCGGATCAGTCGTCCTGGCCCCTTTGCAGAGAAACAGCCCCAAAGCATGATGTTTCCACCACCATGCTTTACAGTAGGTATGGTGTTTGATGGATGCAACTCAGTATTCTTTTTCCTCCAAACACGACAAGTTGTGTTTCTACCAAACAGTTCCAGTTTGGTTTCATCAGACCATAGGACATTCTCCCAAAACTCCTCTGGATCATCCAAATGCTCTCTAGCAAACTTCAGACGGGCCCGGATATGTACTGGCTTAAGCAGTGGGACACGTCTGGCACTGCAGGATCTGAGTCCATGGTGGCGTAGTGTGTTACTTATGGTAGGCCTTGTTACATTGGTCCCAGCTCTCTGCAGTTCATTCACTAGGTCCCCCCGCGTGGTTCTGGGATTTTTGCTCACCGTTCTTGTGATCATTCTGACCCCCCGGGGTGGGATTTTGCGTGGAGCCCCAGATCAAGGGAGATTATCAGTGGTCTTGAATGTCTTCCATTTTCTAATTATTGCTCCCACTGTTGATTTCTTCACTCCAAGCTGGTTGGCTATTGCAGATTCAGTCTTCCCAGCCTGGTGCAGGGCTACAATTTTGTTTCTGGTGTCCTTTGACAGCTCTTTGGCCTTCACCATAGTGGAGTTTGGAGTCAGACTGTTTGAGGGTGTGCACAGGTGTCTTTTTATACTGATAACAAGTTTAAACAGGTGCCATTACTACAGGTAATGAGTGGAGGAAAGAGGAGACTCTTAAAGAAGAAGTTACAGGTCTGTGAGAGCCAGAAATCTTGATTGTTTGTTTCTGACCAAATACTTATTTTCCACCATAATATGCAAATAAAATGATAAAAAAACAGACAATGTGATTTTCTGGAATTTTTTTTCTCAGTTTGTCTCCCATAGTGGAGGTCTACCTATGATGTAAATTACAGACGCCTCTCATCTTTTTAAGTGGTGGAACTTGCACTATTGCTGACTGACTAAATACTTTTTTGCCCCACTGTATCTATCTATAGATATATTTATAGATAGATATATGTCTAGATACATAGATGTATCTATCCATATATTTGGCTGCTTTCACACATGAGGTTTTTGCCGTGAGGCACAATCCGGGGAGTTTTGAAAAAAACGGATCATTTTTTTCCGCCGGATCCGTTTTTTTCTCATAGAGTTGTATTAGCGCCGGATTGTGCCTGATGGCCACACGTTTCATCCGTTTTTTTCCGGATCCGTCAAAAAAGCTGTTTCCGCCGGATGGAAAACACATACAGAGGAACGTTTTTTCTGTCCTGCGAAAAAACGCACAGTGACGGATCCGGCAAAAAAGTATGAAACTGAGATGTGAAATGATGAATCCGGCCTCCAAATCCGTTTTTTCATGCATGTTTCCTTTCAAATCATGCACATTTTCCGTTTATTTATTTCCAAAAACTGCATCAAAATCGCGCAAAAACCGCACCAAAAACAGCAACAAAACTGCACCAAAAACTGCGTCAAAACCGGGTGCAGTTTTGGTGCGGTTTGATGCAGTTTTTGGTGCGGTTTTGATGCAGTTTTTGGTGCGGTTTTAATGCAGTTTTTGGTGCGGTTTTGATGCAGTTCTTGGTGCGGTTTTGATGCAGTTTTTGGTGCAGTTTTGGAGCGGTTTTGATGGAGTTTTTGGTGCAGCTTTGATGCAGTTTTTGGTGCAGTGTTGATGCAATTTTGGTGCGGTTTTTATGCAGTTTTTGGTGCAGTTTTGATGCATTTTTTGTGCAGTTTTGATGCGTTTTTATGCAGTTTTTTGCACGGTTTTGATGCATTTTTTAATTCGCTTTTGGTGCGGTTTTTGCGCGGTTTTTATGCATTTTGGTGCGTTTTTGATAGCTAAATAATGATGTATTATTGAACAAAAAAAATATTTGTGATGTAATTATTGTTCAACCTCCTCTTTTACATTTGTCCAACCCACACTCCATTACACACACAAATAGACAGATAGATGATAGATGAAATGGATAGACAGATCTACATATAGATAGATCTATAGATGCATATATCTATCTATAGATATATCTGGATAGATATATCTATTGATAGATGTATGGATAGCGTAGGGTGTGTGTCCACTGTCCAGATTACATCCGAATTAGCTGCCGATTTGATGCTGCGTACTTGTAGTCCCATCAGATGATGCCTGCACACACACCCCAAAAGACCCCCCGAACTGTCCCACACACACCCGAACAGCCAGGCACCCACCCGTAAAGCCCCGCACACACCCAAACAGTCCCACACACATCCGAACAGCCAGGCACCCACCCAAAAAGCCCCGCGCACACCCGAACAGTCCCACACACATCCGAACAGCCCGCAGACCCAGCACACACATACACGCACACAGTCACCGCCAACACACTTCCCTCCTCCCGAACTGCAGCGTTTCTCGGACCCACATCCGCAGCAAAACTGCAGATCTTTTTTACATCTGCGGTTTTCCTGTGGATGTGCCCAACTCAATGAAAGTCTAAAGGTGCAGAAACGCTGCAGTTCCGCACAAAAGAAGTGACATGCTGCAAGAAAAAAAAGCTGCGTTTCGGTGCGGCTTTTTCCGCAGCATGTGCACAACAAGTCTGCGGCTCCCATAGACTTACATTGGTTGTGCACTACACTGCAGATTTGATGCAATTCTGTGCGGCAAAAAACCCTGCGGATCTGCAATCAAATCCTCAACGTGTGCACACAGTCTTAGGCTAGGGTCACATTGCGTTAGGGCAATCCGTTTAGCGCTAAGCGCTAGCGGATTGCGCTAACGCAATGTCTTTTTCAGGGTCGCGTTAAACATCCCCGCTAGCACAGATCCCCGATCTGCGAGAGCGGGGAACGGACCTCGGGCGCGCCGTGGACGCTGCAAGCAGCGTCCGATGCGCGCTACAAAAGACCGGCACATCGCTAGCGCGTGCCGAAAATGACACGCGCTAGCAATGCGCTTTAACATTGCGGGCAATGGGAGCGCTAACGGACGCGTTGCACGGCGTTAATTTCCCCGTGCAACGCTGTCTGTTAGCGCTCAGCCATAAACGCAATGGGAACCTAGCCTTAGCATTTAGTGAACCTAGCAAAAAAGCTAAGCAAAAAACAAGTGTGGGATTTGCACTTTTTTTGCAATTTCATCTCACTTTGACTTTTTTTCACATTTTCTGTTACACGACATGGTAAAACCAATGGTGTCGTTCAAAAGTAGAACTTGTCCCGCAAAAAATAAGCCCTCACATGGCCATATTGATGGAAAAATTATGGCTCTGGAAAGAAGGGGAGTGATAAACGAAAAAAGCTCCAGGGGTGAAGGGGTTTAGAAACATGGATATGGTGGACATATCTATGGAAATTAACATAGATATATAGATATATCTGTATTTATTCATCTATCTATCTATCTATCTATCTACCTATCTATCCGTGTGTAATGGAGTGTGGGTTGGACAAATATAAAAGAGGAGGTTGGACAGAAATGACATCACAAATCTTTTTGAAGCTAGAGGGGGGAGAGGAGGGAGGGGTTGGGGTGTGTTTTGGAGTGGGTGTGCCAGGAGCAGAGTTACAGGCAAGTGCAATGCATCATGGAACTTGTAGTATTAGAGCACAGTAAGGAGAAAGGAAGTTGTCGATTAACCCCATGAGAGCTGGATCCAGCACTAAAGATGTGCTGCTACAGCATGATAAAAAGGAATATTGCTAAAATAAACACAGTAGATGTTTTCAGTGGCACATAATAGCAAGATTTATAAAAAAAAAAAAGTTATAGTAGTGGACAACTTCTTTAAATTACATTTTTTTAAAATCCTTTTTCAATTTTGCCTCGGTTTGAGCATCGAGCACCCGAGCATGTCAATGCTCGCTCATCCCTAATAGTAACATAGTAACATAGTTACATAGTTAGCATGGCCGAAAAAAGACATTTGTCCATCCAGTTCAGCCTACTATATTCTGTTAGAATGAATCCCCAGATCTACGTCCTTCTAAAGAACCTAATAACTGTAAGATACAATATTGTTACGCTCCAGGAAGACATCCAGGCCTCTCTTGAACCCCTCGACTGAGTTCACCATCACCACCTCCAAAGGCAAGAAATTCCAGATTCTCACTGCCCTAACAGTTAAGAATCCTCTTCTATGTTGGTGGAAAAACCTTCTCTCCTTCAGACGCAGAGAATGGCCCCTTGTGACTGTCACCTTCCTTGGTATAAACAGATCCTCAGCGAGATATTTGTATTGTCCCCTTATATACTGTACTTATACATGGTTATTAGATCGCCCCTTAGTCATCTTTTTTCTAGACTAAATAATCCTAATTTTGCTAATCTTGTAGTTCCCCCATCCCGCAGGCGCCAGTAAAGGTCAGAGAGGCCCGGCGCCTGCGCACTGCAGTACTTTGCTCTGCCTTCAACAGAGCAGATAAAGTATGCCTGCGCAGGAGCCGTGGCAGGAAGCAAAGAAGAGGACGTCATCGTATGAAGATGGGAGGCGCCGGACCCGGACCGTGACGCCCATCGGACCGGACCGAACCGGGACCGCCCCTGGTTGAGTATAATCTAACTTGTTTTTCTTATCTTTCAGGTTACATCGGGGGCTTATCTAAAGTATTACAGAATGCTATAGATAAGCCCCTGATGGCCGTGGCCACAGTTTATATATGAAATTTGAGGTGAGAGATTCCCTTTAACATGCTGAAGATTTAAATATGCAAGTTACCTATAAGCAACATGTGCATGAGACTTTAGGATTCCATTTTTTCATTAATAAATGCAAGTCATAGTGAAGAAATTTTACCACTATCATGAAGTACAATATGTCATGAAAAAACAGTCTCAGAATCAGTGGGGTACATTGAAGTGTTTCAGAGTTATTACCACACAAAATGCAGTGGTCAGAATTGTTAAATTTGGCCTAGTCATTAACCCCTTCCCGACCTGTGACACAGCGTATGCGTCATGAAAGTCGGTGCCAATCCGACCTGTGACGCATATGCTGTGTCACAGAATGATCGCGTCCCTGCAGATCGGGTGAAGGGGTTAACTCCCATTTTACCCGATCTGCAGAGACAGGGGGAGTGGTACTTCAGCCCAGGGGGGGTGGCTTCACCCCCCGTGGCTACGATCGCTCTGATTGGCTGTTGAAAGTGAAACTGCCAATCAGAGCGATTTGTAATATTTCACCTATGAAAATGGTGAAATATTACAATCCAGCCATGGCCGATGCTGCAATAGCATCTGCCATGGCTGGAGACCCCGATCTGCCCCCACCCCACCCCACCGATCGCCTCCCCAGTCGTCCTTTTTGCCCCGATCTCCGTTCCGCTCCCCTCCTCCCTTCTGTCGGCTCCCCCGGTCCTCCTGTCCGCTCCCCAGGTCCTCCGATCCCCCCCCCGTGTTCCGGTCCCACCCCCCATACTTACCTAGCTCCGATGTCCCTCCCGGTGTCTGGCCGTCTGCTTCATGGGCGCCGCCATCTTGGAAAATGGCGGGCGCATGCGCAGTGCGCCCGCCGAACCTGCCAGCCGGCAGATTCGTTCCTGCACATTTTGGTCGCTGTGATAAGTTCTATCACAGCGATCAAAATAAAAAAAATAGTAAATAAATCACCCCCTTTATCACCCCCATAGGTAGGGACAATAATAAAATACAGAAAATATAATTATTTTTGTTTTTCCATTAGGGTTAGGGTTAGGGTTAGGGTTGCACTTAGGGCTAGGGTTGCACTTAGGGTTGCACTTAGGGCTAGGGTTGCACTTAGGGTTGCACTTAGGGTTGCACTTAGGGTTGCACTTAGGGCTAGGGTTGCACTTAGGGTTGCACTTAGGGTTGCACTTAGGGCTAGGGTTGCACTTAGGGTTGCACTTAGGGTTGCACTTAGGGCTAGGGTTGCACTTAGGGTTGCACTTAGGGTTGCACTTAGGGCTAGGGTTGCACTTAGGGTTGCACTTAGGGCTAGGGTTGCACTTAGGGTTGCACTTAGGGTTGCACTTAGGGCTAGGGTTGCACTTAGGGTTGCACTTAGGGCTAGGGTTGCACATAGGGTTGCACTTAGGGTTGCACTTAGGGCTAGGGTTGCACTTAGGGCTAGGGTTAGAATTAGGGTTAGAATTAGGGTTAGAATTAGGGTTAGAATTGGAATTAGGGTTAGAATTAGGCTATGTGCACACGGTGCGGATTTGGCTGCGGATCCGCAGCGGATTGGTCGCTGCGGATTCGTATCAGTTTTCCATCACGTTTACAGTACCACGTAAACCTATGGAAAACCAAATCCGCTGTGCCCATGGTGCGGAAAATACAGCGCGGAAACGCTGCGTTGTATTTTCCGCAGCATGTCAATTCTTTGTGCAATTCCGCAGTGTTTTACACCTGCTCCATAATAGGAATCCGCAAGTGAAATCCACACAAAAAACACTGGAAATCCGCGGTAAATCCGCAGGTAAAGCGCAGTGCGTTTTACCTGCAGATTTTTCAAAAACTGCGGAAAAATCCACACAAATCCGCAACGTGAGCACATAGCCTTAGGGTTGGAATTAGGGGTAAGACTAGGGTTAGGGGTGTGTTGGGGTTAGAGTTGTGGTTAGGGTTGGGATTAGAGTTAGGGGTGTGTTGGGGTTAGTGTTGGAGTTAGAATTGAGGGGTTTCCACTTTTTAGGCACATCAGGGGCTCTGCAAACGCAACGTGATGCCCGCAGAGCATTCTATCAAAGTCTGCATTTCAAAACGTCACTACTTCACTTCCGAGCTCCGGCATGTGCCCAAACAGTGGTTTACCCCCACATATGGGGTATCACCGTACTCAGGAGAAACTGGACAACAACTCTTGGGGTCAAATTTCTCCTGTTACCCTTGGGAAAATAAAAAAATCAGGGCTAAAATTTTTTTTTTTGAGGAAAGAAAACGTATTTATTATTTTCACGGCTCTGCGTTATAAACTTCTGTGAAGCACTTAGGGGTTCAAAGTGCTCACCACACATCTAGATAAGTTCATTTGGGGGTCTAGTTTCCAAAATGGGGTCACTTGTGGGGGGTTTCTACTGTTTAGGCACATCAGGGGCTCTGCAAACGCAACGTGACGCCCGCAGAGCATTCCATCAAAGTCTGCATTTCAAAACGTCACTACTTCCCTTCCGAACCCCGACGTGTGCCCAAACAGTGGTTTACCCCCACATATGGGGTATCAGCGTACTCATGAGAAACTGGACAACAACTATTGGGGTCAAATTTCCCCTGTTACCCTTGGGAAAATAAAAAATTCAGGGCTAAAAAAATTTTTTTGATAAAAGAAAAATTATTTTTTATTTTCATGGCTCTGCGTTATAAACTTCTGTGAAACAACTTTCGTGGTCCAGTTTCTCCTTTTACCCTTGGGAAAATAAAAAAATTGTTGCTAAAAGATCATTTTTGTGACTAAAAAGTTAAATGTTCATTTTTTCCTTCCATGTTGCTTCTGCTGCTGTGAAACACCTGAAGGGTTAATAAACTTCTTGAATGTGGTTTTGAGCACCTTGAGGGGTGCAGTTTTTAGAATGGTGTCACTTTTGGGTATTTTCAGCCATATAGAACCCTCAAATTGACTTCAAATGTGAGGTGGTCCCTAAAAAAAATGGTTTTGTAAATTTTGTTGTAAAAATGAGAAATCACTGGTCAAATTTTAACTCTTATAACTTCCTAGCAAAAAAAAATGTTGTTTCCAAAATTGTGCTGATGTAAAGTAGACGTGTGGGAAATGTTATTTATTAACTATTTTGTGTCACATAACTCTCTGGTTTAACAGAATAAAAATTCAAAATGTGAAAATTGCAAAATTTTCAAAATTTTCGCCAAATTTCCATTTTTTTCACAAATAAACGCAGAAATTATCGACCTAAATTTACCACTAACATGAAGCCCAATATGTCACGAAAAAACAATCTCAGAATCGCTAGGATCCGTTGAAGCGTTCCCGAGTTATTACCTCATAAAGGGACACTGGTCAGAATTGCAAAAAACGGCAAGGTCATTAAGGCCAAAATAGGCTGGGTCATGAAGGGGTTAAGGTCAAAATTGGCTCAGTCACTAAGGGGTTAAAATTGCTGTTGGGAGAAGGCATCCTTCAAATATGAGAGACCTTGAGCAGTTTGCAAAAGAAGAGCGACCCAGAATTCCAGTTGAGAGTTGTAAGAAGCTTTATGATGGTTATAGGAAGTGATGGGTTGCAGTTATTTATTCCAAAGGATGTGCAACCAAATATTAAGTTGAAGATGCTAACAATTTTGTCTGGCCCATTTATGGGGTTTTGTGTGAAATGATGTCCAATTAGCCTTTTTTTCTCTGTTTTTTGTGTTGTTCCAATAAACAGAAAACAAATAAATATGTGTATAACAAAACATGTTTAATTGCAATCATTTTCTATGAGAAATTTTTCATTTTCTGGAACAATTTCAAGGGCGCCAACACTTTCGGCCATGACTATATAAAAAAGCAAAAGTAAAATGTATTAACTGATAACCTCATTAACTTACTGAAAAATGGGAGTTACATAAACTCCTCTCCCCTCTTTTCTCCCATTACAAATAAAGAGGTTAAAGTAATAAACATTTTTCACATATCGGCATCAATGAAAGTCTGATCTATCAAAATATAAAACCAATGAACCAATTAACCAAATTGGTAAACAGTGTAGTAAGAAAAAAAAAAAGAATTTATGTTTTTTACGGTTTCTGCAACACAGAAAAAAAATGCAATGAAAATGTGTCCGTCTCTACCTTATGCTGCTGGAAGATTACATAGCAAAAACCTACTGACATATTCCTTTTAAATTGGTTGTTAGTTCTATGGAAGGGATAATCTGTTTTGCACACTCTCTACTTAATCAAAAAGGCTCCTTAACAATTAAGTCAGTACAAAGTGCCTCAAAATATTTTGCTGTAATTTGTTTGTAAGAGTTTAGCTTCCCTGAAAATTTGTTTTCTAAACTAAGGCTATGTGCACACGTTCAGGAATATTCGCGTTATTTTTGTGTTCTTTTGCTATAAAAACACGATAAAACCACGAAAAAAATTGCATACATTAAGCATGCGATTATTAGAATGCATTCCACATTTTTTGTGCACATGCTGCGTTTTTTCCCTTGGCGGATTCGCATTTCGGAAAAAAATGCAGCATGTGCATTCTTTGTGCGGAATAGTGGGGATTCCGCACACATAGGAATGCATTGATCCACTTATTTCCCGCATGGGGCTATGCCCACCATGTGGGAAGTAAGTGGATCATGTGCGGTTGGTACCCAGGGTGGAGGAGAGGAGACTTTCCTCCAGGCCCTGGGAACCATATAATTGTTAAAAAAAGGAATTAAAATAAAAAATCATGATATTCTCACCTTCCGGTGTCCCCGGCAATCTTCCCGCTCGCTTTACATCAGGGGGCCACACACCCACATCATCCCGCTTAGCAATCGCCGTGTGGATCTCCTGCAGTGCCTTCATGTATTGAGTCACAGACTCTCCCTCCCTTTGGACGCTGCCAAACAAGCGCATCCACAAATCACCGATATCCATGGGATCCCCATGCATCTCTTCCAAGATCTTTAACACTTTGGTGAAAGTGTTCCACTCACGTGGGGGCCGAAACATGACAGAACATCTAGCTTCCCCATCTAGGGCCATCACAGCAATCTCCGCCTGCATTGCGGAGGTCATGGGGTGCATCCTTAGCATGCCTTTAACCCGCTCGGACCAGTCTTATAACAGTGAATTACTCCCTGTAAACTTTGGGAGATTGCTGAGCATGACCCCCATCGGTAAGCTGGCCCTTGTGACCCCCACAGCCGCTTGGTCTGTCACCTCTGTGCTTGAGGACTGCATCCTGTCGACTACGCCAAGTGTAAGCAGGTTGTGGGATGCAGTGACAAACAGGAGGCAGAGCAAGTGTTAACAAGATGTAACAATTTAATAAAACAAGCTGTTCACTCCTCGCAGGGAGGTTAATGGTTAATGGAGGGATAATAGGGATAGTAACTGTAAAACAATAGCAGTCCAATGAAGGAACTTATCGTGTCCTGTATGTCCCTCTGCAGCAGATGATCCCGCAGGGGGTTTGTAGAACCAGCAGCCGCCGGGCGATGTCCTCTGATGTGGTCCTTTAAGTGATGGTCCATCTTCTGGCTGTAGCAGTCGGTCTCCTGTACCTTCCGCTGAGCCTCTAGTCCATAATCAGTGCGGCCGAAACAAACAAGGCCATGGCACTCTCAGAGTCAAACGTAAACAGGAAGGAAGCAAGTGGCAGGTTAGGCCGCAAGCATCTGTCCAGTACTCGGCCTTCTCTCCTCTGCATGTGCGCAGTACTCACAGTCACTGAGCGCGCGGCACTTCTGTCGCTGGCAGCTACTAAGCACACGGCACTTCTGTCTCTGGCAGCTACTGAGTGAACAGCACTTCTGTATGTCAGCTACTGAGCGCATGGCACTTCTCTCTGCAGTGGTCCCGCTGGAGGCGTCAGGGACCAAACAATGCAGCCCATTGCGGCACGGGTGCTCAGAGGACGGAGTATGCTGCTCACCTGGCTGTGCACTGCTGCTGGTTTGTGCCAAACTGCCCGCAGCTGCGTGCACTTTTGTTTTTAAGCTGCCCCTCCTACCCGTGTCATGAGGTTGGTCCGGCTCCTCATTCCTTCCCCCAGGCAACAAGGGAGGCAGCCTCAACAGTTCTGGACCCGGCTCAGTACAGGTACCCACAGCCCGATCTTCCTCCTTACACTTACACCAGGATGTCTGTGTAATTCTCTGAAATACGTGATTCAGACAGAAACCCTGGCAGAAAATTCCATATAACGAGGCAGATGGAGGCACTTTGGACTCTGTATCGCCTGGGATGTCTTTTCAGGTGTGCATAAATGCGCGGACCACCACAGTATTGTGCTCTTCTGAAATGAAAGAAACCACTGAAAAGAGGCCAGGTGGAGTCCAGAGTAACGCTGCTGCCTCATTATATTGAGTGAATCCCTTGGGGGTTTCATCTGAATCCTGCCACTTGACGATTTTGATGGAAACCCCAAAGTAAGTAGTCAGCGTAGAGCCTCTGATAAATGTGATCCCAAACACTATGTAAAATGTTCCCAATAAAATATTCAACTCAATCCACAAAAAAGCAAGCCCCCACTCAGATCCATCACCTGTCAATGGAAATATAGGGGGCTTCCACCTTATTGGTAGCACAAAGGCTCTGGCAAAGCCCTATGACTCCTTGTAATCCCCCCAAAAATCCAGTGAATTATGCGCTCCCAAATCCAAATGCCCTCTTCCATTCTGAGCACCACAGTGTGCCTAAACCACATTTAGTGTACACATATTTGGCATTTCTGTAGCGATGACAGCCCACCTAACTTATAGGTGTGTGTCTCCAGAAGCATGAGCTAGGCACCACAACATACTGGTCACTACAATGTACTGGTCACAACAGCGTACTGGTGCAGCGCCCCAGAGTCCTGGTCATTGCAGTACTGATGCTCCGCCACTAAGGGGAGTGATGGTACGTCTGATGGCACTAAAGGAGTTCACCTGACCAGGTATCACAGTTACACATTACACTTCACACTCTGGCCACCAGGGGGAGCAAAGGGTTCTATGTATTAGGCCACTCCTCACAATCTGGTAAAACTGGGGGCTGGATAGGAAGTTAGGGAGAAGCTGACTGGGTTTTGCCCAGGCAACACCTAGTGAGAGAAGAGGTTGCTTGGGAAGATTCAGGGGGCTCCCTGTCAGGGGTGGGATCCTGACAGAGGCCTAGCGAAAAGGACAGATCGTTACGGAGCCGCGCCTGCACTTCATTGCGTCGGTATCTTGAGAAAGGATAAGAAGCGAGGTTTATTGTGGAGAAGTGAGAAACGAGATCACAGCACAAAGGCGAAAGAACCAGTAGGAGTCGTGCCCCGAGATCGGTAACATCCTACTGAGGCGCGTAGCCGGTGGCCGGAACGCCGAGGAAGTATTGGGCTCCACGCATTACTTCAAACAAACGGCAGGGCAGTTAATTATAGGTTGGCTGCCTCACCTAAATCACCTAATGAAGACAACGGAGGCAATTGTGGGAGAGGGGCGTCTCTAGGGTCCCTATAAAATAACTTCAGGCCTACCCCATCATACGGGTGCGTCCTATCCATATCATCTGGGGGACGGAGAGAAAGAACAGAAATATACACGACAGTTGTGAGGACTATCCCGTGGTGCTCAGCAGGGAGGTACTACAACACACAGGCGCTAGTAGGAAGGCTACTGATTTCCACCTGCAAAGGGAACTCTGGAAGTGCCTTCGGACTGGCCGGTCTCAGCCAGCCCAGTTAACAGTGCTCTGGATTGCGGATGTCGAAGCCTTTAGTAAAGAGGTAAAGAGACTGCAACCCTGTGTCCTCGTTATTTACGGCGACCTACACCACCACCTACACCTTTTATTGGGTGCTCCTTAGCAGGACCACGGACCGGGTCACGACACCGTGACATCCTCAGAACCGATAGACCCGGTACCGAGTACTCCAACGTCCTGCGTCTGGGGGCCGCTCCACTGGTCACTCCAATAGCAGTTTGCAATTAATTCAGTAACATCCACTGCTGCTTGTTTTTGGTAAACATTCATGAAGTTAAAATCGTCACTACACCTATAGATAAATTCCCAAAGGAGTCACTTGAGGGGGGATTCTGCTCTTCCAGCACTTACGGGTTCTGTATATTGAGTCCTCAAACTATTCTAGGAAAATTTGCACTCCAGGAGGCAAATAACACGCTCCTGAGTCTCTCCATATGGCACTATTGTAGAGCCACATATGGGGTGGGTATTTCTATATTCAGCAGAAATTATGGGACACATTTTGGTGCCCTTTTTACCCATCTCATGTAATTATTTTTCTTCACAGCACAATGGTATATAATTCTGTGACACACCTGTAGTGTCAATATGATCACTGAAACCCTAGATTAATTCATCAAGATGTGTATTTTGTAAAATGGGGTCACATATCAGTTCTGTTGTTCTGGCACCTCAGGGGCTCTCCCAGTGAGTCATGGCACCCACAAACCATAACAGTAAAATCTGCACTTTAATATGCGCTCCTTCCCTTTTGAGCTTTGCACTGTGCCTGAAAAGTATTTACCGCTTATATGTAGGGTATTGGCACACTCAAGATAAATTTTTACATCATACTAACCATTTTTTCCTATTAGCCTGTGGAAAAATTAAAAACTTGGGGCTAAAACAACATTTTAGTGGTAAAAATTTAATAATTCTTTCTTTTTTGCCCAATAGTATAGAAATCTGTGAGACACATGTGGTGTCAATATGATCATTGCACCCCTTTATGAATACATTGGGGAGTGTAGTTTGTTAAATGAGCTCATATATGGGGGTTTCTGCTGTTCTGGTACCTTAGGGGCTCTGCCAATGTGACATGGAACCCACAAACCATACCAGCAAAATCTGAACTCCAATATGGCGATTCTTCCCTTCTGAGCTTGGCACTGTGCCTCAAAAGTAGTTTTCTACCACATATTGGGTATCGCTGTACTCAGGAGAAATTGCACAACATTTTATGAGGCTGAAAAAACAGTTTTGTGGGAATTTTTTTTTTTTTTTCATTTTCACAGATCAACTTTGTAAAATTCTGTGAAGCACCTGTAGGTTCAAGGTGCTCACCACACATCCGTATAAATTCCTTGAGGGGTGAAGCTTCCAAAACAGTGTCACTTGTTGGGTTTTTCCACTGTTTAAGCACACCAGGAATGCATTCCAAAATGTCACTCCTTTCTCTCTGAGTCCTGTTATGTGCTCAAACAGTAATTTTCCTCTATATTTTGGGTATCAACGCACCTGAGGGTTCAAGGTGCTCACAACACATCTGGATAAGTTCCTTGAGGGGTATTGTTTCCAAAATAGTGTCCCTTGGGGGGTGTTTCCAATGTTTAGGCACATCAGGGGCTCACCAAAAAATGACATGGTATGTCCTAATTATTCCAGCAAATTTTGCTTTCAAAAAGTCAAATGGCGCTTTTTTCGTTCAAAGCCCTGCTGTATGCCAAAACAGTAGTTTTCCTCCACATACTGGGTATCAGCGTACTCAGAAGAAATTGCACAACAACTTTTATGGTGTAATTTCTCCTGTTACCCTTATGAAAATGCAAATTTTGGGGCTAAAAAACAATTTTGTGGGAAAAAAGTGATTTTTTTTTATTTTCATGGCTCAATGTTATAAACTTCTGAGAAGGACCTGGGGGTTTAAGGTGCTCACAATACATCTAGATAAGTTCCCTGATGGGGTCTAGTTTCCAAAATGATGTGTTTTGTGAGGAGTTTCCACTGTTTAGACACATCAGGGACTCGCCAAATGCAACATGGCATTCGCTAATTATTCCAGCAAATTTTGCTTTCAAAAAGTCAAATGGCGCTTCTTCCCTTCCAAGCTCTGCCATGAGCCCAAACAGTGGTTTTCACCGACATATTGGGCATTGGTACGCCCAAGAGAAATTGCACAACAAATTTTGGACTCCATTTTCTCCTGTTACTCTTTTGAAAAGAAAAAAATTGGGTCTCAGTTTAGAGCCAAAATCTTGATCTGCACATGGGCTGCCTTGGCGCCATTTTATTGAAGTCCTGCACACAGGATGCCGGCTCCCACTGCGCATTCACCAACCACACAATGATGTCAGTGGCAGAGCGGAATTTTAAAAAGGAGGCACGTCATTAAATAATCAGTGACCTGCACAAGAAACAGAGGAGGCAGGTGGGGGATGGAGAAAAAGAAGAAGACCCTTCTCCCACATCCCGTACCGAAGCACAAAAGTATTCAGCAGCCACTGAGCTGATCCCTTCACATCAGGTATCATATTAATCAGTATCACAGTGTCATTATAGCCATGCCTTTAGTTTATAGGGATAAATCCTGCTGACAAGTTCTCTTGAATTCTGCTTTGTGCAGTTCAAGTTGTTATAAGTTCACAAAGAACGCTACAGATGCAAGGCATATGCACCTAAACTCTTTAAATTCAACCAGTATTATGCTGTATAATGTTTGGTCCAATACATAACCAATGTGCACCAATTTGCAATTTTTTTGTTTTATTAATTTTTTGATTTGCAAATTCAGTTACTTTCAGGGAGTTAATCTGCCATGCAAAAGATTAGCCTGAAAGTGTAGATATAAATACTTCACAGCACCCTAAGCAGCTTGTGATGCAGACAGCTAAGGAAGGCACATACACCACTGCTGGAATTGTCAAGCATAGAACATTATACTATAACACTATATGATACACATAATACAGATAATGTGTATAATATGTAAATTGTAAGCTATCTTTTTCTATTACATACTGCTAATAAATAATTTTGTGCAGCGTTTTATAGCTCTCTTAACTTAATAATACCAAGCGCTGTAAATTTACTTTACTTGCTTCAGGACTATAATTCTATCTATCGTGTATTTCCAGTTAAAGCTCCTGATCATGCAATCTAGCAAAAGCAGACTCATCCCCAACTGATACACTTGGGAACCCTGGGGAGAAGACATAAGCAGTTTATTACCACTGCTGTCTTCCATTTCACTGGCTTCATTGTGCTCAGTGGACGGGGGCATCGGCATTTCCAATGCATCAATTGGACTCAGGGATCACATGATCGCTGGGTGTATTGCCAACATAGCATAGCTGCTGGGTAATAGCAGAACCAGATCAGCGCTACCAGTATTGTGTGGCACAGCAGGGGACAGTTTCTCAGTGCAACTGAGGTCTTTATGAATACCCAATACAGATTGCACGCAATGGTCTGTTACCTACAAATTATGCAAACAGGCTCTGCTGCCTGAACAAAACGAACACAAGCTCTGCTACCTGCACTTCACGCAAAAAGACTCTGCTGCCTGCACTTCTTGCACACAGGCTCTTCTGCTTGCACTTCAAGCTGGTCTGTGCTCAGTACACTACATCCTCCTTTCAGTGAAAGGAAATTAACCATTTACATTATGTGACCTTGTTACCATAACCGACTCCTGGTGGCATACCGGACTACTGGGTGCTATAGCTTTAGTCCAAAAATCCTAAAAAATGGAAAATTTCGACCAATAACAATAGCATGGAAGTCCTTGACCACTCCCACTTGGTGGGGCACAGAACCACAGTCTATACCTATGTCCACCTGGGCCATTGGATAGTTCTTGGCATCTCCATGAATATAACTATAACCCCCTTTCCAGAAATTAGCAATGCCAAAGTGTGGCCCTCACCAGGGTCACCAAACTGTGTGAGTGCCGAAGTAATGTCACTTGGAAACAGTTCAGAGTCACCTAGTATCCCTGACGTCCCTTGCCAGGATGAGGGATAGGCCGGAGTCACACTAGACTGTAATACGGCCGAGTGCAATGCGATAAAAAATTGCATAGCACTCGGCTCAATGCTAATCTATGGGGCAGCTCCTATTATCCGTTGTTTTCTCGGCCGTATTCAGGATCCGAGTGAAATCGCAGCATGCTGCAATTGTCAGCGTATCTCGGCCGAGAATCGCCAATGAAAGTCTATGGGGGTGAGAAAAAATCGGATTACACATGGACCATCGGTGTGACTTGCGAGAAATACGCACCAGTGTTCTATAGAAAAGCCAGCAATTCAGCGCAGTGTACAGTAAAATCACACTGACAGGTTAGAATAGAACAAATAAAATTAATATATACATATATTTATATTTCATATAGCGCTAGACAGCAGAAAAGCTGGTAATTCAATTGCCGGCTTTTGCTATCTCCTTCCCAAACCCGACAGGATATGAGACATGGTTTACAGACAGTAAACCATTTCATATCCCTTATTTTTTTTACATATTCCTCACTACTAATGTTAGAAGTGTATGTGTGCAAAATTTGGGGACTCTAGCTGTTAAAATAAAGGGTTAAATCGCGGAAAAAAATGGCGTGGGCTCCCGCACAATTTTCTCCGCCAGAGTGGTAAAGCCAGTGACTGAGGGCAGATATTAATAGCCTAGAGAGGGACCATGGTTATTGCCCCCCCCGGCTATAAACATCTGCCCCCAGCCACCCCAGAGAAGGCACATCTGTAAGATGTGCCTATTCTGGCACTTGGCCATTCTCTTCCCACTCCCGTGTAGCGGTGGGATATGGGGTAATAAAGGGTTAATGTCACCTTGCTATTGTAAGGTGACATTAAGCCAGGTTAATAATGGAGAGGTGTCAATAAGACACCTATCCAATATTAATCCAATAGTAGTAAATGGTTAATAAAACACACACACACACACACACATTAGTGAAAAATTATTTTAATGAAATAAAGAAACAGGGTGTTGTAATAGTTTATTATACTCTCAATCCAATTGAAGACCCTTGTCACCTGAAACAAAGTTAAAATAAAAAAAAATAATATCCCATACCTTCCGTCGTTCAGTCATGTCCCACGATGTAAATCCATCTGAAGGGATTAAAGATTTTTACAGCCAGGAGCTCTGCTAATGCAGCTGTGCTCCTGACTGTAAAATCTGGGGAATGAATGGGAAGCAGGGGAACATAATTACCTAGACTTGTGGTACTGCGCCCCCTGCTGGTATAAACTCATATGAACTCCAGCATGAGAAAAGATTCAGAAAAATTCCCATGCTCGAGTTCATATGAGTTTATGCCAGCAGGGGGCGCAGCACCGTAAGTCTGGGTAGCTACATTCCCCTGCTTCCCAATCATTCCCCAGATTTTACAGTCAGGAGCACAGCTGCATTAGCAGAGCTCCTGGCTGAAAAAATCTTTAACCCCTTCAGATGGATTTACATCGTGGGACATGACTGAACGACGGAAGGTATGGGATATTGTTGTTTTTTTATTTTAACTTTGTTTCAGGTGACAAGGGTCTTCAATTGGATTGAGAGTATAATAAACTATTACAACACCCTGTGTCTTTATTTCATTAAAATAATTTTTCCCTAATGTGTGTGTGTTTTATTAACCATTTACTACTATTGGATTAATAATGGATAGGTGTCTCTCCATTATTAACCAGGCTTAATGTCACCTTACAATAGCAAGGTGACATTAACCCTTTATTACCCCGTATCCCACTGCTACACAGGAGTGGGAAGAGAGTGGCTAAGTGACAGAATAGGTGCATCTTACAGATGTGCCATTTCTGGGGTGGCTGGGCCAGATGTTTTCAGCCAGGGGGGGCCAATAACCATGATACCTCCCTAGGCTATTAATATCTGCCCTCAGTCACTGGCTTTACCACTCTGGCGGAAAAAATTGCGTGGAAGCCCATGCCAGTTTTTTCCGCAATTTAACCCTTTATTTTAACAGCTAGAGTCCCCAAATTTTGCACACATACACTTCTAACATTAGAAGTCAGGAATATGTAAAAAAAATAAGGGATATGAAATGGTTTACTGTCTGTAAACCATGTCTCATATTCTGTCGGGTTTAGGAAGGAGATAGCAAAAGCCGGCAATTGAATTACCGGCTTTTCTGCTATCTAGCGCTATATGAAATATAAATATATGTATATATGTGTCTCACTGACATATATATATACTGTATATATTTAGCCTGTATATATGTTTTTACTAATATTTGAGGCCATGGATCCATTCTATGTCCGTTTTGCAAGCCGGCGACAAAATATCGCCGTACGGATGCCTTACGGATAACACACAGATAATTTGATGCAAGGAAATCGCATCCTCGCACTGCACATGGATCACTGTTTTGTAAACATTTGTGCGATTCTCGTCCGTGTAAAACGGACCGTATTTTTATACGTTGTGTGTGTCCCTGGCCATAGAGATGCTCCCAGTTCTCCCAAGCCGAACCAGTGATGACATAACACCGCAGCAATGTCACCTTCTGGCAGGGCAGCTCCTCCAGGCTTTCAGACTGTGTTTGCAATGATGTAGCTGCGTTTGCTCAGGAACTTAAATCTTTATACTGCAATTGCCTATGCTCGCTGGGATTTCACAACCACATTTCAGCTACAAATTATAGAGATTCACACACTCGGGCAGGCATTATGTAGACTTCACTCAGTCAATGTAGTTTGGTTCAAGCAGGTGCAGTTTTATTGGTTTCATAAAAGTCCAAGGTATTCAAAACCTAAAACAACCTCTTCAGGGCACAAAGGTATAACAGTAAAGAAACAGTTCATTCAGCAAGACACATATTTGTAAGTGCAAACTCACCCTGAACAAATTACAAACCTTTCTCCTGTATCAAACTCTGTAAACAGTAATGGTATGGTCCTAACATATCTCATTATCCTCTTGAACGTGAGATCCTGCAGCTTTCAGCACCAAACAGAAGTATTCAATTCCAGGCACAGTTCACAATGAACAGGATACAGCATCCACATGGTTCTCAGTAGCTCCCAAAAACAAACTGCTCTGGTTTCCTAGCTGACCCATGCAGTTATCATTCAAACAAAGGCCCTGGCATGTCTCTCTCTCAGCTTCAGCTCACATTTTGGCTGGTCAATCACCAGCAGCACACTCAACTCTGCTCCATCCAACAGACTAAATACTAACAAAAATTGCTGCCCAAATGAGTCAGCGTAGGGTATTATACATATGAATTACAAATTGCCAAAGGCAAAAGAACTCCCAACTAAAGACTCTAAAACATAACTTTTAATGATAAGATTAAGAAAGGGGAATCATACTATCTTCAAAAAGGGGAAGAAAGTGGATCCAGGGAACTATAGGCTGGTGAGTCGGACTTCTATAGCAGGACAGATCTTTGAACAAATTAAACAACATGTATGTAAGTACCTGGATAAGAATGAAGTGATTAAACAGAGTTAGCATGGGTTTGTAACTAATAAGTCATGTCAGACTAACTTAATTTCCTTCTATGACAGAATCACTGACTGAGTGGATCAGGGAAATGCTGTAGATATAGTATATCTTGACTTCAGCAAAACATTTGACAAAGTATCTCACACCATCCTTATTGAAAAAAATACTAAGTATGGAATGGACAAGGCAACTGTTAGGTGGATTCATAACTAGCTTAGTGATCGGACACAAAGTGTGGTTGGAAATGGCTGCACATCCAGTTGGAAAAATGTCTCAAGTGGGGTACCACAGGGTTCTGTCCTAGGCCCTGTATTGTTCAACATCTTTATCAATGATTTAGATGAAGGAATTGAGGGTACACTGATTAAATTTGCTGATGACACAAAGCTAGGAGGGATAGCTAATGCTAGAGAAGAGAGAGAGAGGATTCAAAAATATATATAAAAAAACTGGAGCAGTGGGCAGCAACTAACAGAATGTTTTTAACAGGGAAAATGTAAAGTACTGCATTTGGGCAATAAAAATTAAAAAAGCATATACAGAATTGGAGGAATAGGGCTAAGCAACCACACATGTGAAAAAGACTTGTGTATACTAATAGATCATAAGCTGAACACGAGTGAACAGTGTGATGCAGCAGCAAAAAAGGCAAATGCATTTCTGGGATGTATTAACAGAAGCATACAGTCTAGATCACATGAAGTCATTATTGCCTTCTACTCCTCTTTTGGTCAGACCTCATCTGGAATACTGTGTCCAGTTTTGGGCACAACATTTTAAAAAAAGACATCAACAAACTCGAGCAAGTTCAGAGAATAGCGACTAGAATGGTGACTGGTCTGCAAACCATGTCCTATGAGAAACGGTTACAGGATTTGGGAATGTTTAGCTTGCAAAAAAGAAGACTGAGAGGAGACTTAATAGCTGTCTACAAATATCTCAAGGGTTATCACACTGTAGAAGGGTCATCCTTATTCTCATTTGCACAAGCAAAAACTAGAAGCAATGGGATGAAACTGAATGGGAGGAGACACAGATTAGATGTTAGAAAAGACGTTTTGACAGTTAAGGTGATCAATGAGTGGAACAGGCTGCCATGAGAGGTGGCGAGTTCTCCTTCCATGGAAGTCTTCAGACAGAGGCTGGAAAGACATCTGTCTGGGATGATTTAGTGAATCCTGCTAAGAGCAGGGGTTTGGACCAGATGACCCAGGAGGTCCCTTCCCTCCGGGGAGCCCCATCTAGGAGTGTATCTCTTTTGGTTTCCTTTGCTCTGTTAAAGGCCCTATGTAAAACCTTCCTTTGCTCAAAGGTACTGCCCAACCGGTATACTTTATTACAAAACCGACTAATACCTAAAAATACTTTATTTGAAAAATAGTTAAAATTGTAATAGACAAAAAAACCGCAAACCTACAATAAATGTGAAACTATTGGGCTACTAATTATCCCTAAAAATCCCTAGTCCACCCTTCCTATCAGTGGAGGTTGGCACCCTAGCTTGTACGCAAAATGGCGCCCCCACTCACCGGCGGCTTGTCCTGATATAATCTACTCAACCCTACTAAACAGCAGGACAGAAAGAAAAGGCCCGTATCAACACAACACGTGCCGCTGGAAAATGAGATGAAAAGGAGGGTGGTGAACAATAAGGGATAAATGTTAAATATGACAGCCACAGCAAAAAATATACATATAATTAGTTAGCCTGCACTACCAGAAGACTGGGGTAGCCCTTGTATCAACTCTTGATCACAAAATCACTACAATCAAGATTTGGAGTGGGGGTATGATATGCTGTGAAAAGGCCTAGTGTAACTGACCCTCACAAACCCTAATAAACACTGTCCCTACCTGGCTGCGGAGGTTGGCACCCCTAAATAAACACGCCAGTGGCGCCCCCGCTCTCGTCGGCTGCTCCTCAGTAGCCCTATCCACTCACCCTATCCCGTCTAGCAATAAAGCCCAAATGGACCGATATAGACGAGGGAGGGAGAGGGGGGGGGGGGAAGGAGGGAGGAGGGGAAAAAGAAAAGGGGGACAGTGAAAGATATGTAACCAAACTGGGTCAGGGGAGTAAATTGCTCTGTGTGTAATGAGGTTATTATCTTAGCTGAGGTGCCGCATTACAAATACTGTGCAAACCACTTAGAGTTTGTCAAGGTAGTCTTATGTACAGCAGTCTATTGCACAGGATATTGCTCAGATGCCCTCCAGCAGACTGCTTTCAATAATATTAACCTAGCTGAGGTGCCGCATTACAAATACTCTGCAAACCACTTAGGGTACTGTCACACATTGAAATTTTCATCGCTGCGACGGCACGATTCGTGACGTCGCAGCGTCGTATAATCATCGATCCAGCGTCGTAGACTGCGGTCACACGTTGCAATCACGGCGCTGGAGCGATGCCGAAGTCCCCGGGTAACCAGGGTAAACATCGGGTAACTAAGCGCAGGGCCGCGCTTAGTAACCCGATGTTTACCCTGGTTACCAGTGTAAACGTAAAAAAACAAACCGTACATACTCACCCGTCGGTGTCCTTCAGGTCCCTTGCCGTCTGCTTCCTGCTCTGAGTGCAGCCGTACAGTGAGAGCAGAGCGCAGCACCGCTGTGATCTGCTCTCACTTTCCGGTCGGCACTCAGAGCAGGAAGCAGACGGCAAGGGACCTGAAGGACACCGACGGGTGAGTATGTACGGTTTGTTTTTTTACGTTTACGCTTGTAACCAGGGTAAACATCGGGTTACTAAGCGCGGCCCTGCGCTTAGTTACCCGATGTTTACCCTGGTTACAAGCGAATACATCGCTGGATCGCTGTCACACACAACGATCCAGCGATGTCAGCGGGAGATCCAGCGACGAAAGAAAGTTCCAAACGATCTGCTACGACGTACGATTCTCAGCAGGGTGTCTGATCGCAGTAGCGTGTCAGACACTGCGAGATCGTAACGATATCGCTAGAACGTCACGAATCGTAACGTAGTAGCGATGGAAATTTCAATGTGTGACGGTACCCTTAGAGTTTATCAAGGTAGTCTTATGTACAACAGTCTATTGCACAGGATATTGCACAGATGCCCTCCAGCAGACTGCTTTCAATAACCCAAATAGCAGTATATACGACAAGTGCAAACCACTATCAATTTGTCAAAGTAGTGTTATATACAGCGAGTTATTGCACAGATTTATTGCACAGGTGCCCTCCTTACAATTAACAGAGTAGCAGTATATACGACAAATTGTTATTGTACGGTTACCCTCTAAGATGTGTGTGAAATATACATCCACATTTTATATATATATATATATATATATATATATATATATATATATATATATATATATATATATATATATATATATATATATATATATATATATATATATCTCCCTAGGGACCAAGATACAGGGAAAATATACTAGATAGTAAAGGATGTTATAAAGTAAACGGGTGAAGCTGTACTTAAACACATTTTCACATCAGAGTATCTCCCCTATTGCACTCTACCCAGCATATAACCAAAAACCACAGATGAATCAAATTCTCTTATCTGGTATTCATGTGATCCTTTAGCGCCTCAACGCGTTTCCCTGCCATGATAACAGTTCATCAGGAGGCTAATGGAGAGACCGTTGTCCATGGATACAGCATACGGCCATCAAAAAGTACTGCTTGTAGGTGTCAATGAGTGGAACAGGCTGCCATGAGAGGTGGCGAGTTCTCCTTCCATGGAAGTCTTCAGACAGAGGCTGGAAAGACATCTCTCTGGGATGATTTAGTGTATCCTGCTAAGAGCAGGGGTTTGGACCAGATGACCCAGGAGGTCCATTCCCTCCGGGGAGCCCCATCTAGGAGTGTATCTCTTTTGGTTTCCTTTGCTCTGTTAAAGGCCCTATGTAAAACCTTCCTTTGCTCAAAGGTACTGCCCAACCGGTATACCGGCCTTTAAAGATGGAGGGTGCCAGCATTCCCAATGCAAAAAATTAGTGGATGTCAGTTTCTGGTATATATTGGTATGGATGTCACCATCCATATCAATTGATATAGTCAAATCCAGAAAATGAATTTCTTTTTGTCCAATTTCCATGGTGAAATGCATACCTTAATTTTTTTAAGATCGAGTCGGGTTTTGCGAAACCCGACTTTGTCCAGAGTCGAGTCGAGTGCAGTCGGCCGATTATCGCTAAAAGTCGGGGATCGACCGAAACACGAAACCCAATGCAAGTCAATGGGGAAGCATAGTCGGCAGTGAGTGGAGGCCAGGAAAACACCTACAGTGCCCATTTTAATGCCAAAAACATCCATTCTTGTTTCTGAAGCTTGTCAATCTTAATTAACTTTATAATAATAGTTGGGCATTGGAAATTGGGGGTCATTTGGCAAAAGTTGTGGGGGGTAGGGCTGGTTCAAGGTTTTAGTGAGCCCAGGAAACGTGGACTACGTCACGGCGGTGGAGCAGTGAGAGGTAAGTATGTCAAGTTTGCAAGTGCTGTGATCCTAAGCAAGCAGGGGGGGCCCACTCGTTGGCATTGGCACTGGCACAGGGCCCCTCAAAGTACAGCGGTGTGTTTGCACGGCAGGGGCGCCTCCCACCAGCAGCGACACTTTTGCGTACTCTGAGGGGCCCTGTGCCAGTGACGTCGCCAACGAGTATGCCCCCCCCCACCTGATGAAGGAACCTGCACTTTCATCTGCACCTTCCTCTTTGTCCCTGTGTAAGGTGGTATAACATGCGGGAAGGGGAACCTTACTTTCAGCAGGGTCAGATTCTGGCTGTGTAGAGTGCAAGGGGAATGTAGTGGTCTAGGTCAATGTACCAGCAGACTCATCTAGCAGTGGCTGGGCAATGGGCAGGATGAGGAGGAAACACAGATATAGGGCCAAAGAATAAAGTAGGCTAAATGCAGTTCAAAATTGGTAACAGGACTAAACAGGCGGCATTGCTTTGTTCAGTGGAGGAGCAAACCCAGGAGCAGCAGACACTGTTTTAAGGGCCCAACCACACTAGTAGGCCAAATGCAGTTTAATATCTGCTACTATAGGCCAAAAGCCTAAAGACTGAAGCTCAGCTTAATACAGTGGAGGACAACACCAGGGAGCGTCAGACCCCGTTAGTAGGCCGTAACCACCAAGCTTTTTAAAAAACAGCACTTTATGAGAGCCAGAAGGTTGAAGCTCAGATTTATTCAGTTGAGGAAAACACCAGGGAGCGGCAGACACCGTTAATAAGCCGTAACCACCAAGTTTTTTAAAAAACAGCACTTAATGGGAGCCAGAAGGTTGAAGCTCAGCTTTATTCAGTTGAGGTCAACACCAGGGAGCGTCAGACCCCGTTAGTAGGCCGTAACCACCAAGCTTTTTAAAAAACAGCACTTAATGAGAGCCAGAAGGTTGAAGCTCAGCTTTATTCAGTTGAGGTCAACACCAGGGAGCGGCAGACACCGTTAGTAGGCCGTAACCACCAATTTTTTTAAAAAACAGCACTTAATGAGAGCCAGAAGGTTGAAGCTCAGATTTATTCAGTTGAGAAAAACACCAGGGAGCGGCAGACCCCATTAGTAGGCCGTAACCACCAAGCTTTTTAAAAAACAGCACTTAATGAGAGCCAGAAGGTTGAAGCTCAGCTTTATTCAGTTGAGGTCAACACCAGGGAGCGGCAGAACCCATTAGTAGGCCGTAACCACCAAGCTTTTTAAAAAACAGCACTTAATGAGAGCCAGAAGGTTGAAGCTCAGCTTTATTCAGTTGAGGTCAACACCAGGGAGCGGCAGACACCGTTAGTAGGCCGTAACCACCAATTTTTTTTAAAAAACAGCACTTAATGAGAGCCAGAAGGTTGAAGCTCAGATTTAGACAGTGGAGGACAATTTTAATTAGGGACTGCAGACAGACTTAGTAGGCTGTCCCCTGTGGACCATGCAT
This sequence comes from Ranitomeya variabilis, assembly GCF_051348905.1. Taxonomy (NCBI): domain Eukaryota; kingdom Metazoa; phylum Chordata; class Amphibia; order Anura; family Dendrobatidae; genus Ranitomeya; species Ranitomeya variabilis. The sequence goes on along the minus strand of NC_135236.1, from coordinate 446,800,481 downwards.
CCACCACATTAACCCATTGCGCCGTAATGGACATGTAACCTTCCGTGGCCATGCCTACAGGTCCATGCGTCTGTTGTCAGGTGCACCTTTGTACTCACAGATTGGCAGAGTGCATGGACAATGCGGTCTTTTACATGCTGGTGGAGGGTTTGGATGGCTTTTCTCGCAAAACAAGTGTCGACTGGTTAGCTTGTAGCGTGGTACAGCGTAGTCCATCATGGCTTTATTAATATTAAATAAAATATATAAATAGGCTCTATGAACTTTTAAATAGGTTCCAGGGGTACACGGGCAGCATTGGTGTGGTCAGCGGAGGAGGATTGCAAGTAGGGACCGCAGACAGGCTAATGAAGGCCTAAAATAACAAAAAATAGGCTCAAGGCAGTTTTAAATCGGTTACATGGATACACAGGCAGCATTGTGGTCAGTGGAGGAGTATTGCAAGGAGGGACCGCAGACAGGCTAATGAAGGCCCGCAGACAGGCTAATGAAGGCCCGCAGACAGGCTAATGAAGGCCTAAAATAACTAAAAATAGGCTCATGGCAGTTTTAAATCGGTTACATGGATACACAGGCAGCATTGTGGTCAGTGGAGGAGTATTGCAAGTAGGGACCGCAGACAGGCTAATGAAGGCCTAAAATAAAAAAAAATAGGCTCAAGGCAGTTTTAAATCGGTTACATGGATACACAGGCAGCATTGTGGTCAGTGGAGGAGTATTGCAAGGAGGGACCGCAGACAGGCTAATGAAGGCCTAAAATAACAAAAAATAGGCTCATGGCAGTTTTAAATCGGTTACATGGATACACAGGCAGCATTGTGGTCAGTGGAGGAGTATTGCAAGTAGGGACCGCAGACAGGCTAATGAAGGCCTAAAATAACAAAAAATAGGCTCAAGGCAGTTTTAAATCGGTTACATGGATACACAGGCAGCATTGTGGTCAGTGGAGGAGTATTGCAAGGAGGGACCGCAGACAGGCTAATGAAGGCCTAAAATAACAAAAAATAGGCTCATGGCAGTTTTAAATCGGTTACATGGATACACAGGCAGCATTGTGGTCAGTGGAGGAGTATTGCAAGTAGGGACCGCAGACAGGCTAATGAAGGCCCGCAGACAGGCTAATGAAGGCCTAAAATAACAAAAAATAGGCTCAAGGCAGTTTTAAATCGGTTACATGGATACACAGGCAGCATTTTGGTCAGTGGAGGAGTATTGCAAGGAGGGACCGCAGACAGGCTAATGAAGGCCCGCAGACAGGCTAATGAAGGCCCGCAGACAGGCTAATGAAGGCCTAAAATAACTAAAAATAGGCTCATGGCAGTTTTAAATCGGTTACATGGATACACAGGCAGCATTGTGGTCAGTGGAGGAGTATTGCAAGTAGGGACCGCAGACAGGCTAATGAAGGCCTAAAATAACAAAAAATAGGCTCAAGGCAGTTTTAAATCGGTTACATGGATACACAGGCAGCATTGTGGTCAGTGGAGGAGTATTGCAAGGAGGGACCGCAGACAGGCTAATGAAGGCCTAAAATAACAAAAAATAGGCTCATGGCAGTTTTAAATCGGTTACATGGATACACAGGCAGCATTGTGGTCAGTGGAGGAGTATTGCAAGTAGGGACCGCAGACAGGCTAATGAAGGCCTAAAATAACAAAAAATAGGCTCAAGGCAGTTTTAAATCGGTTACATGGATACACAGGCAGCATTGTGGTCAGTGGAGGAGTATTGCAAGGAGGGACCGCAGACAGGCTAATGAAGGCCTAAAATAACAAAAAATAGGCTCATGGCAGTTTTAAATCGGTTACATGGATACACAGGCAGCAATGTGGTCAGTGGAGGAGTATTGCAAGTAGGGACCGCAGACAGGCTAATGAAGGCCCGCAGACAGGCTAATGAAGGCCTAAAATAACAAAAAATAGGCTCAAGGCAGTTTTAAATCGGTTACATGGATACACAGGCAGCATTGTGGTCAGTGGAGGAGTATTGCAAGGAGGGACCGCAGACAGGCTAATGAAGGCCCGCAGACAGGCTAATGAAGGCCCGCAGACAGGCTAATGAAGGCCTAAAATAACTAAAAATAGGCTCATGGCAGTTTTAAATCGGTTACATGGATACACAGGCAGCATTGTGGTCAGTGGAGGAGTATTGCAAGTAGGGACCGCAGACAGGCTAATGAAGGCCTAAAATAACAAAAAATAGGCTCAAGGCAGTTTTAAATCGGTTACATGGATACACAGGCAGCATTGTGGTCAGTGGAGGAGTATTGCAAGGAGGGACCGCAGACAGGCTAATGAAGGCCTAAAATAACAAAAAATAGGCTCATGGCAGTTTTAAATCGGTTACATGGATACACAGGCAGCATTGTGGTCAGTGGAGGAGTATTGCAAGTAGGGACCGCAGACAGGCTAATGAAGGCCTAAAATAACAAAAAATAGGCTCAAGGCAGTTTTAAATCGGTTACATGGATACACAGGCAGCATTGTGGTCAGTGGAGGAGTATTGCAAGGAGGGACCGCAGACAGGCTAATGAAGGCCTAAAATAACAAAAAATAGGCTCATGGCAGTTTTAAATCGGTTACATGGATACACAGACAGCATTGTGGTCAGTGGAGGAGTAGTATTGCAAGTAGGGACCGCAGACAGGCTAATGAAGGCCCGCAGACAGGCTAATGAAGGCCTAAAATAACAAAAAATAGGCTCAAGGCAGTTTTAAATCGGTTACATGGATACACAGGCAGCATTGTGGTCAGTGGAGGAGTATTGCAAGGAGGGACCGCAGACAGGCTAATGAAGGCCTAAAATAACAAAAAATAGGCTCATGGCAGTTTTAAATCGGTTACATGGATACACAGGCAGCATTGTGGTCAGTGGAGGAGTATTGCAAGTAGGGACCGCAGACAGGCTAATGAAGGCCCGCAGACAGGCTAATGAAGGCCTAAAATAACTAAAAATAGGCTCATGGCAGTTTTAAATCGGTTACATGGATACACAGGCAGCATTGTAGTCAGTGGAGGAGTATTGCAAGTAGGGACCGCAGACAGGCTAATGAAGGCCCGCAGACAGGCTAATGAAGGCCCGCAGACAGGCTAATGAAGGCCTAAAATAACTAAAAATAGGCTCATGGCAGTTTTAAATCGGTTACATGGATACACAGGCAGCATTGTGGTCAGTGGAGGAGTATTGCAAGTAGGGATCGCAGACAGGCTAATGAAGGCCTAAAATAACTAAAAATAGGCTCATGGCAGTTTTAAATCGGTTACATGGATACACAGGCAGCATTGTGGTCAGTGGAGGAGTATTGCAAGTAGGGACCACAGACAGGCTAATGAAGGCCTAAAATAACAAAAAATAGGCTCATGGCAGTTTTAAATCGGTTACATGGATACACAGGCAGCATTGTGGTCAGTGGAGGAGTATTGCAAGTAGGGACCGCAGACAGGCTAATGAAGGCCTAAAATAACAAAAAATAGGCTCAAGGCAGTTTTAAATCGGTTATATGGATACACAGGCAGCATTGTGGTCAGTGGAGGAGGATTGCAAGTAGGGACCGCAGACAGGCTAATGAAGGCCTAAAGTAACAAAAAATAGGCTCATGGCAGTTTTAAATCGGTTACATGGATACACAGGCAGCATTGTGGTCAGTGGAGGAGTATTGCAAGTAGGGACCGCAGACAGGCTAATGAAGGCCCGCAGACAGGCTAATGAAGGCCCGCAGACAGGCTAATGAAGGCCTAAAATAACTAAAAATAGGCTCATGGCAGTTTTAAATCGGTTACATGGATACACAGGCAGCATTGTGGTCAGTGGAGGAGTATTGCAAGGAGGGACCGCAGACAGGCTAATGAAGGCCTAAAATAACAAAAAATAGGCTCATGGCAGTTTTAAATCGGATACATGGATACACAGGCAGCATTGTGGTCAGTGGAGGAGTATTGCAAGGAGGGACCGCAGACAGGCTAATGAAGGCCTAAAATAACAAAAAATAGGCTCATGGCAGTTTTAAATCGGTTACATGGATACACAGGCAGCATTGTGGTCAGTGGAGGAGTATTGCAAGTAGGGACCGCAGACAGGCTAATGAAGGCCTAAAATAACAAAAAATAGGCTCAAGGCAGTTTTAAATCGGTTACATGGATACACAGGCAGCATTGTGGTCAGTGGAGGAGTATTGCAAGGAGGGACCGCAGACAGGCTAATGAAGGCCTAAAATAACAAAAAATAGGCTCATGGCAGTTTTAAATCGGTTACATGGATACACAGGCAGCATTGTGGTCAGTGGAGGAGTATTGCAAGTAGGGACCGCAGACAGGCTAATGAAGGCCCGCAGACAGGCTAATGAAGGCCTAAAATAACAAAAAATAGGCTCAAGGCAGTTTTAAATCGGTTACATGGATACACAGGCAGCATTGTGGTCAGTGGAGGAGTATTGCAAGGAGGGACCGCAGACAGGCTAATGAAGGCCCGCAGACAGGCTAATGAAGGCCCGCAGACAGGCTAATGAAGGCCTAAAATAACTAAAAATAGGCTCATGGTAGTTTTAAATCAGTTACATGGATACACAGGCAGCATTGTGGTCAGTGGAGGAGTATTGCAAGTAGGGACCGCAGACAGGCTAATGAAGGCCTAAAATAACAAAAAATAGGCTCAAGGCAGTTTTAAATCGGTTACATGGATACACAGGCAGCATTGTGGTCACTGGAGGAGTATTGCAAGGAGGGACCGCAGACAGGCTAATGAAGGCCTAAAATAACAAAAAATAGGCTCATGGCAGTTTTAAATCGGTTACATGGATACACAGGCAGCATTGTGGTCAGTGGAGGAGTATTGCAAGTAGGGACCGCAGACAGGCTAATGAAGGCCTAAAATAACAAAAAATAGGCTCAAGGCAGTTTTAAATCGGTTACATGGATACACAGGCAGCATTGTGGTCAGTGGAGGAGTATTGCAAGGAGGGACCGCAGACAGGCTAATGAAGGCCTAAAATAACAAAAAATAAGCTCATGGCAGTTTTAAATCGGTTACATGGATACACAGACAGCATTGTGGTCAGTGGAGGAGTATTGCAAGTAGGGACCGCAGACAGGCTAATGAAGGCCCGCAGACAGGCTAATGAAGGCCTAAAATAACAAAAAATAGGCTCAAGGCAGTTTTAAATCGGTTACATGGATACACAGGCAGCATTGTGGTCAGTGGAGGAGTATTGCAAGGAGGGACCGCAGACAGGCTAATGAAGGCCTAAAATAACAAAAAATAGGCTCATGGCAGTTTTAAATCGGTTACATGGATACACAGGCAGCATTGTGGTCAGTGGAGGAGTATTGCAAGTAGGGACCGCAGACAGGCTAATGAAGGCCTAAAATAACAAAAAATAGGCTCAAGGCAGTTTTAAATCGGTTATATGGATACACAGGCAGCATTGTGGTCAGTGGAGGAGGATTGCAAGTAGGGACCGCAGACAGGCTAATGAAGGCCTAAAATAACTAAAAATAGGCTCATGGCAGTTTTAAATCGGTTACATGGATACACAGGCAGCATTGTGGTCAGTGGAGGAGTATTGCAAGTAGGGACCGCAGACAGGCTAATGAAGGCCTAAAATAACTAAAAATAGGCTCATGGCAGTTTTAAATCGGTTACATGGATACACAGGCAGCATTGTGGTCAGTGGAGGAGTATTGCAAGTAGGGACCACAGACAGGCTAATGAAGGCCTAAAATAACAAAAAATAGGCTCATGGCAGTTTTAAATCGGTTACATGGATACACAGGCAGCATTGTGGTCAGTGGAGGAGTATTGCAAGTAGGGACCGCAGACAGGCTAATGAAGGCCTAAAATAACAAAAAATAGGCTCAAGGCAGTTTTAAATCGGTTATATGGATACACAGGCAGCATTGTGGTCAGTGGAGGAGGATTGCAAGTAGGGACCGCAGACAGGCTAATGAAGGCCCGCAGACAGGCTAATGAAGGCCTAAAATAACAAAAAATAGGCTCATGGCAGTTTTAAATCGGTTACATGGATACACAGGCAGCATTGTGGTCAGTGGAGGAGTATTGCAAGTAGGGACCGCAGACAGGCTAATGAAGGCCTAAAATAACAAAAAATAGGCTCAAGGCAGTTTTAAATCGGTTACATGGATACACAGGCAGCATTGTGGTCAGTGGAGGAGTATTGCAAGGAGGGACCGCAGACAGGCTAATGAAGACCTAAAATAACAAAAAATAGGCTCATGGCAGTTTTAAATCGGTTACATGGATACACAGACAGCATTGTGGTCAGTGGAGGAGTATTGCAAGTAGGGACCGCAGACAGGCTAATGAAGGCCCGCAGACAGGCTAATGAAGGCCTAAAATAACAAAAAATAGGCTCAAGGCAGTTTTAAATCGGTTACATGGATACACAGGCAGCATTGTGGTCAGTGGAGGAGTATTGCAAGGAGGGACCGCAGACAGGCTAATGAAGGCCTAAAATAACAAAAAATAGGCTCATGGCAGTTTTAAATCGGTTACATGGATACACAGGCAGCATTGTGGTCAGTGGAGGAGTATTGCAAGTAGGGACCGCAGACAGGCTAATGAAGGCCCGCAGACAGGCTAATGAAGGCCCGCAGACAGGCTAATGAAGGCCTAAAATAACTAAAAATAGGCTCATGGCAGTTTTAAATCGGTTACATGGATACACAGGCAGCATTGTGGTCAGTGGAGGAGTATTGCAAAAAGGGACCGCAGACAGGCTAATGAAGGCCCGCAGACAGGCTAATGAAGGCCCGCAGACAGGCTAATGAAGGCCTAAAATAACTAAAAATAGGCTCATGGCAGTTTTAAATCGGTTACATGGATACACAGGCAGCATTGTGGTCAGTGGAGGAGTATTGCAAGTAGGGACCGCAGACAGGCTAATGAAGGCCTAAAATAACTAAAAATAGGCTCATGGCAGTTTTAAATCGGTTACATGGATACACAGGCAGCATTGTGGTCAGTGGAGGAGTATTGCAAGTAGGGACCACAGACAGGCTAATGAAGGCCTGAAATAACAAAAAATAGGCTCATGGCAGTTTTAAATCGGTTACATGGATACACAGGCAGCATTGTGGTCAGTGGAGGAGTATTGCAAGTAGGGACCGTAGACAGGCTAATGAAGGCCTAAAATAACAAAAAATAGGCTCAAGGCAGTTTTAAATCGGTTATATGGATACACAGGCAGCATTGTGGTCAGTGGAGGAGGATTGCAAGTAGGGACCGCAGACAGGCTAATGAAGGCCCGCAGACAGGCTAATGAAGGCCTAAAATAACAAAAAATAGGCTCATGGCAGTTTTAAATCGGTTACATGGATACACAGGCAGCATTGTGGTCAGTGGAGGAGTATTGCAAGTAGGGACCGCAGACAGGCTAATGAAGGCCCGCAGACAGGCTAATGAAGGCCTAAAATAACAAAAAATAGGCTCAAGGCAGTTTTAAATCGGTTACATGGATACACAGGCAGCATTGTGGTCAGTGGAGGAGTATTGCAAGGAGGGACCGCAGACAGGCTAATGAAGGCCCGCAGACAGGCTAATGAAGGCCCGCAGACAGGCTAATGAAGGCCTAAAATAACTAAAAATAGGCTCATGGCAGTTTTAAATCGGTTACATGGATACACAGGCAGCATTGTGGTCAGTGGAGGAGTATTGCAAGTAGGGACCGCAGACAGGCTAATGAAGGCCTAAAATAAGAAAAAATAGGCTCAAGGCAGTTTTAAATCGGTTACATGGATACACAGGCAGCATTGTGGTCAGTGGAGGAGTATTGCAAGGAGGGACCGCAGACAGGCTAATGAAGGCCTAAAATAACAAAAAATAGGCTCATGGCAGTTTTAAATCGGTTACATGGATACACAGGCAGCATTGTGGTCAGTGGAGGAGTATTGCAAGTAGGGACCGCAGACAGGCTAATGAAGGCCTAAAATAACAAAAAATAGGCTCAAGGCAGTTTTAAATCGGTTACATGGATACACAGGCAGCATTGTGGTCAGTGGAGGAGTATTGCAAGGAGGGACCGCAGACAGGCTAATGAAGGCCTAAAATAACAAAAAATAGGCTCATGGCAGTTTTAAATCGGTTACATGGATACACAGGCAGCATTGTGGTCAGTGGAGGAGTATTGCAAGTTGGGACCGCAGACAGGCTAATGAAGGCCCGCAGACAGGCTAATGAAGGCCTAAAATAACAAAAAATAGGCTCAAGGCAGTTTTAAATCGGTTACATGGATACACAGGCAGCATTGTGGTCAGTGGAGGAGTATTGCAAGTAGGGACCGCAGACAGGCTAATGAAGGCCCGCAGACAGGCTAATGAAGGCCCGCAGACAGGCTAATGAAGGCCTAAAATAACTAAAAATAGGCTCATGGCAGTTTTAAATCGGTTACATGGATACACAGGCAGCATTGTGGTCAGTGGAGGAGTATTGCAAGTAGGGACCGCAGACAGGCTAATGAAGGCCCGCAGACAGGCTAATGAAGGCCCGCAGACAGGCTAATGAAGGCCTAAAATAACTAAAAATAGGCTCATGGCAGTTTTAAATCGGTTACATGGATATACAGGCAGCATTGTGGTCAGTGGAGGAGTATTGCAAGTAGGGACCGCAGACAGGCTAATGAAGGCCTAAAATAACTAAAAATAGGCTCATGGCAGTTTTAAATCGGTTACATGGATACACAGGCAGCATTGTGGTCAGTGGAGGAGTGTTGCAAGTAGGGACCGCAGACAGGCTAATGAAGGCCTAAAATAACAAAAAATAGGCTCATGGCAGTTTTAAATCGGTTACATGGATACACAGGCAGCATTGTGGTCAGTGGAGGAGTATTGCAAGTAGGGACCGCAGACAGGCTAATGAAGGCCTAAAATAACAAAAAATAGGCTCAAGGCAGTTTTAAATCGGTTATATGGATACACAGGCAGCATTGTGGTCAGTGGAGGAGGATTGCAAGTAGGGACCGCAGACAGGCTAATGAAGGCCTAAAATAACAAAAAATAGGCTCAAGGCAGTTTTAAATCGGTTACATGGATACACAGGCAGCATTGTGGTCAGTGGAGGAGTATTGCAAGGAAGGACCGTAGACAGGCTAATGAAGGCCTAAAATAACAAAAAATAGGCTCATGGTAGTTTTAAATCGGTTACATGGATACACAGGCAGCATTGTGGTCAGTGGAGGAGTATTGCAAGTAGGGACCGCAGACAGGCTAATGAAGGCCCGCAGACAGGCTAATGAAGGCCTAAAATAACAAAAAATAGGCTCAAGGCAGTTTTAAATCGGTTACATGGATACACAGGCAGCATTGTGGTCAGTGGAGGAGTATTGCAAGGAGGGACCGCAGACAGGCTAATGAAGGCCCGCAGACAGGCTAATGAAGGCCCGCAGACAGGCTAATGAAGGCCTAAAATAACTAAAAATAGGCTCATGGCAGTTTTAAATCGGTTACATGGATACACAGGCAGCATTGTGGTCAGTGGAGGAGTATTGCAAGGAAGGACCGTAGACAGGCTAATGAAGGCCTAAAATAACAAAAAATAGGCTCATGGTAGTTTTAAATCGGTTACATGGATACACAGGCAGCATTGTGGTCAGTGGAGGAGTATTGCAAGTAGGGACCGCAGACAGGCTAATGAAGGCCCGCAGACAGGCTAATGAAGGCCTAAAATAACAAAAAATAGGCTCATGGCAGTTTTAAATCGGTTACATGGATACACAGGCAGCATTGTGGTCAGTGGAGGAGTATTGCAAGTAGGGACCGCAGACAGGCTAATGAAGGCCCGCAGACAGGCTAATGAAGGCCTAAAATAAGAAAAAATAGGCTCAAGGCAGTTTTAAATCGGTTACATGGATACACAGGCAGCATTGTGGTCAGTGGAGGAGTATTGCAAGGAGGGACCGCAGACAGGCTAATGAAGGCCCGCAGACAGGCTAATGAAGGCCCGCAGACAGGCTAATGAAGGCCTAAAATAACTAAAAATAGGCTCATGGCAGTTTTAAATCGGTTACATGGATACACAGGCAGCATTGTGGTCAGTGGAGGAGTATTGCAAGTAGGGACCGCAGACAGGCTAATGAAGGCCTAAAATAACAAAAAATAGGCTCAAGGCAGTTTTAAATCGGTTACATGGATACACAGGCAGCATTGTGGTCAGTGGAGGAGTATTGCATGGAGGGACCGCAGACAGGCTAATGAAGGCCTAAAATAACAAAAAATAGGCTCATGGCAGTTTTAAATCGGTTACATGGATACACAGGCAGCATTGTGGTCAGTGGAGGAGTATTGCAAGTAGGGACCGCAGACAGGCTAATGAAGGCCTAAAATAACAAAAAATAGGCTCAAGGCAGTTTTAAATCGGTTACATGGATACACAGGCAGCATTGTGGTCAGTGGAGGAGTATTGCAAGTAGGGACCGCAGACAGGCTAATGAAGGCCCGCAGACAGGCTAATGAAGGCCTAAAATAACAAAAAATAGGCTCATGGCAGTTTTAAATCGGTTACATGGATACACAGGCAGCATTGTGGTCAGTGGAGGAGTATTGCAAGTAGGGACCGCAGACAGGCTAATGAAGGCCCGCAGACAGGCTAATGAAGGCCTAAAATAACAAAAAATAGGCTCAAGGCAGTTTTAAATCGGTTACATGGATACACAGGCAGCATTGTGGTCAGTGGAGGAGTATTGCAAGGAGGGACCGCAGACAGGCTAATGAAGGCCCGCAGACAGGCTAATGAAGGCCCGCAGACAGGCTAATGAAGGCCTAAAATAACTAAAAATAGGCTCATGGCAGTTTTAAATCGGTTACATGGATACACAGGCAGCATTGTGGTCAGTGGAGGAGTATTGCAAGTAGGGACCGCAGACAGGCTAATGAAGGCCTAAAATAACAAAAAATAGGCTCAAGGCAGTTTTAAATCGGTTACATGGATACACAGGCAGCATTGTGGTCAGTGGAGGAGTGTTGCATGGAGGGACCGCAGACAGGCTAATGAAGGCCTAAAATAACAAAAAATAGGCTCATGGCAGTTTTAAATCGGTTACATGGATACACAGGCAGCATTGTGGTCAGTGGAGGAGTATTGCAAGTAGGGACCGCAGACAGGCTAATGAAGGCCTAAAATAACAAAAAATAGGCTCAAGGCAGTTTTAAATCGGTTACATGGATACACAGGCAGCATTGTGGTCAGTGGAGGAGTATTGCAAGGAGGGACTGCAGACAGGCTAATGAAGGCCTAAAATAACAAAAAATAGGGTCATGGCAGTTTTAAATCGGTTACATGGATACACAGGCAGCATTGTGGTCAGTGGAGGAGTATTGCAAGTAGGGACCGCAGACAGGCTAATGAAGGCCCGCAGACAGGCTAATGAAGGCCTAAAATAACAAAAAATAGGCTCAAGGCAGTTTTAAATCGGTTACATGGATACACAGGCAGCATTGTGGTCAGTGGAGGAGTATTGCAAGGAGGGACCGCAGACAGGCTAATGAAGGCCTAAAATAACAAAAAATAGGCTCATGGCAGTTTTAAATCGGTTACATGGATACACAGGCAGCATTGTGGTCAGTGGAGGAGTATTGCAAGTAGGGACCGCAGACAGGCTAATGAAGGCCCGCAGACAGGCTAATGAAGGCCCGCAGACAGGCTAATGAAGGCCTAAAATAACTAAAAATAGGCTCATGGCAGTTTTAAATCGGTTACATGGATACACAGGCAGCATTGTGGTCAGTGGAGGAGTATTGCAAGTAGGGACCGCAGACAGGCTAATGAAGGCCCGCAGACAGGCTAATGAAGGCCCGCAGACAGGCTAATGAAGGCCTAAAATAACTAAAAATAGGCTCATGGCAGTTTTAAATCGGTTACATGGATACACAGGCAGCATTGTGGTCAGTGGAGGAGTATTGCAAGTAGGGACCGCAGACAGGCTAATGAAGGCCTAAAATAACTAAAAATAGGCTCATGGCAGTTTTAAATCGGTTACATGGATACACAGGCAGCATTGTGGTCAGTGGAGGAGTATTGCAAGTAGGGACCGCAGACAGGCTAATGAAGGCCTAAAATAACAAAAAATAGGCTCATGGCAGTTTTAAATCGGTTACATGGATACACAGGCAGCATTGTGGTCAGTGGAGGAGTATTGCAAGTAGGGACCGCATACAGGCTAATGAAGGCCTAAAATAACAAAAAATAGGCTCAAGGCAGTTTTAAATCGGTTACATGGATACACAGGCAGCATTGTGGTCAGTGGAGGAGGATTGCAAGTAGGGACCGCAGACAGGCTAATGAAGGCCTAAAATAACAAAAAATAGGCTCAAGGCAGTTTTAAATCGGTTACATGGATACACAGGCAGCATTGTGGTCAGTGGAGGAGTATTGCAAGGAAGGACCGTAGACAGGCTAATGAAGGCCTAAAATAACAAAAAATAGGCTCATGGCAGTTTTAAATCGGTTACATGGATACACAGGCAGCATTGTGGTCAGTGGAGGAGTATTGCAAGTAGGGACTGCAGACAGGCTAATGAAGGCCCGCAGACAGGCTAATGAAGGCCTAAAATACCAAAAAATAGGCTCATGGCAGTTTTAAATCGGTTACATGGATACACAGGCAGCATTGTGGTCAGTGGAGGAGTATTGCAAGTAGGGACCGCAGACAGGCTAATGAAGGCCTAAAATAACAAAAAATAGGCTCAAGGCAGTTTTAAATCGGTTACATGGATAAACAGGCAGCATTGTGGTCAGCGGAGGAGGATTGCAAGGAGTGTCTGACACAGTTAGTTAGTACTCACAAAAAATAAATACATGTTAATGTCTCGCAAAACACCAAAAATAAAAAAAAAAGTGTGGCATACTTAGGTACAGGGGTGGGCTCATCTGCTGAGTTTCTGACAAAGTAATTTGGCAGTAAGTATTTACTGGTGTCAATATAGGACACTGACCCAGACTACTTTAACTAGCATCATAGATGTCAACAAATTGGTATTGTCAGTGCCAGGCATTGAATGATATCAGCGCATAGACTAAACATTGGTGGAGCTGTGCGAGAGAATTTTGCACGTGGTAGAGCACAGTTTGAGCTGGGGGGGGAACTCTCTTGTGGCCGGCGGTACCGTCCCAAGGCCCCTCATGTCACAACGGTGTGTCTGACGTTGGGTGCGCGCCACCACCGCCAGAGACACTTTATTGTACTATGAGGGACCTAGTGGCAGTGCCGTCGACCAAAAGCGGGCACACCCACCTCTTCAGACAAACGGCACTCTAACGGGTGCTTGCGCCAAGTGGCGAGACCACGGCCCCGTGGGGGGTGTTTTCCCATTGAGGGAGGTGTAAACATGTCGTATGCTGGACAAACAGCTGCTGCAAATTAAGAGATTGGAACACTCAGTAAGACCAGTCCTCAAGCAAGACCTTTTTATAGGAAAGCTAGGTGTCAGCCGGGAAAGGTGGGGCAAAATAATTTGAAATCCAGGAGTGGTTCATTTTAATGAAGGTGAGATCATCCACATTTTGGGTAGCCAGACGAGTCCTTTTTTCGGTTAATATTGAACCAGCAGCACTGAATACTCTTTCTGATAGCACACTAGCTGCTGGGCAAGCAAGCTCCTGCAATGCATATTCTGCCAATTCAGGCCAGGTGTCTAATTTGGATGCCCAGTAATCAAATGGGAATGACGGTTGAGGGAGAACATCGATAAGGGATGAAAAATAGTTAGTAACCATACTGGACAAATGTTGTCTCCTGTCACTTTGAATAGATGCTGCAGTACCTGTCCTGTCTGCGGTCATTGCGAAATCACTCCACAACCTGGTCAGAAAACCCCTCTGTCCAACGCCACTTCTGATCTGTGCACCTCTAACACCTCTGCCCTGTAGCCCCCTGCAGCTCGTGTGAGAAACATCACCGGCGCTGTGTGCTGGGAATGCCTGAATCAAACGGTCTACAAGAGTTGCTTGTTTGGTTGCTAATATTTGTTCGAGGTTCTCATGTGGCATAATATTTTGCAATTTGCCTTTATAGCGAGGGTCAAGGATGCAGGCCAACCAGTAATCGTCATCGCTCATCATTTTAATAATGCGTGGGTCCCTTTTGAGGATACGTAAGGCATAATCCGCCATGTGGGCCAAAGTTCCAGTTGTCAAATCTGCGGTTGTGCTGGTTTGAGGGGCAGTTACAGGCAAATCTACGTCACTTGTCTCCCTTAAAAAAACAGAACCCGGCCTTGCAAAGCCACTAATTTCTGTTGGCCCAGGAGAAGCTTCCTCATTAAAAAAGTACTCATCCCCATCATCCTCCTTGTCCTCCTCCTCCTCTTCGCCCGCTACCGCGTCCTCTACACGGCCCTGACCAGACAATGGCTGACTGTCATCAAGGCTTTCCTCTTCCTCGGCTGCAGACGCCTGCTCCTTTATGTGCGTCAAACTTTGCATCAGCAGACGCATTAGGGGGATGCTCATGCTTATTATGGCGTTGTCTGCACTAACCAGCCGTGTGCATTCCTCAAAACACTGAAGGACTTGACACAGGTCTTGTAGCTTAGACCACTGCACACCTGACAACTCCATGTCTGCCATCCAACTGCCTGCCCGTGTATGTGTATCCTCCCACAGAAACATAACAGCACGCCTCTGTTCGCACAGTCTCTGAAGCATGTGCAGTGTGGAGTTCCTCCTTGTTGCAACGTCGATGATTAGGCGATGCTGAGGAAGGTTCAAAGACCGCTGATAGTTCTGCATACGGCTGGAGTGTACGGGCAAACGTCCGGATATGCGAGCAAAGTCTGCGCACTTTGAGGAGCAGGTCGGGTAACCTCGGATAACTTTTCAGGAAGCACTGCACCACCAGGTTTAAGGTGTGAGCCAGGCAAGGAATGTGTTTCAGTTGGGAAAGGGCTATGGCAGCCATGAAATTCCTTCCGTTATCACTCACTACCTTGCCTGCCTCAAGATGTACAGTGCCCAGCCATGACTGAGTTTCTTTCTGCAAGAACTCGGACAGAACTTCCGCGTTGTGTCTGTTGTCGCCCAAACACTTCATTGCCAATACAGCCTGCTGACGCTTGCCACTAGCTGTCCCATAATGGCACACCTGGTGTGCAACAGTGGCAGCTGCGGATGGAGTGGATGTGCGACTGCGGTCTGTGGACGAGCTCTCACTTCTGCAGGAGGATGAGGAAGAGGAGGAGGGGGGGCGAACGCCTACAGCCAACTCTTTCCTTGACCGTGGGCTAGGCAGAACTGTCCCAATATTGCTGTCCCCTGTGGACCCTGCATCCACCACATTCACCCAGTGTGCCGTGATGGACACGTAACGTCCCTGGCCATGCCTACTGGTCCATGCATCTGTTGTCAGGTGCACCTTTGTAGTCACAGACTGCCTGAGTGCATGGACGATGCGGTCTTTAACATGCAGTTGGAGGGCTGGGATGGCTTTTCTAGAAAAGAAGTGTCGACTGGGTAGCTCGTAGCGTGGTACAGCGTAGTCCATCAGCGCTTTGAAAGCTTCGCTTTCAACTAACCGGTAGGGCATCATCTCTAATGAGATTAGTCTTGCAATGTGGGCGTTCAAACCCTGTGTACGCGGATGCGAGGATGAGTACTTCCTTTTCCTAACAAGAGTCTCATGTAGGGTGAGCTGGACTGGAGAGCTGGAGATCGTGGAACTAGCGGTGGTGCCGGTGGACATGGGTGAGTGAGAAAGGGTTGGAGATGGTATTCTTGCCGGTGCCCTACATGCAGTGTTTCCTACTGCAAACCTGGTGATTCCCTGACTGCTTTGGCCTGGCGACGAAAGCTGCACTGATACTGCAGGTGGTGCGGGAAATGGTGGGTTTACAGTGAGGGAAGGGATGTAGCGTTGCTGACTAGCTTCATTGGCCGAGGGTGCTGCAACCTTTAGGGACGTTTGGTAGTTAGTCCAGGCTTGCAAATGCATGGTGGATAAATGTCGATGCATGCAACTTGTATTTAGACTTTTAAGATTCTGACCTCTGCTTAAGGTAGTTGAACATTTTTGACAGATGACTTTGCGCTGATCATTTGGATGTTGTTTAAAAAAATGCCAGACTGCACTTTTTCTACTATCGGATACCTTTTCAGGCATTGCAGACTGAGCTTCTTTAACCGGATGGCCACGCTGTCCTCCAACTGGTTTTGGTTTTGCCACGCGTTTTTGGCCAGATACGGGCCCGGCAGATGGAACCTGTTGTGATGTTGATGCCTGCTGTGGCTCCTCCTCCTCCGCTTCAGAGCTACTGCCGCCTGCACCCTGTTTCCCCAATGGCTGCCAATCGGGGTCAACAACTGGGTCATCTATGACCTCCTCTTCTATGTCGTGTGCAACTTCGTCTGTGTCACCGTGTAAGCTGGTGGTATAGCGTTCGTGACGGGGCACCATAGTCTCCGCTGGTTTTGATTCTGCCTCAGTACACTGCGAGGGCAATGTTCTGGTCTGAGTCAAAGGAACAGCATAGTAATCTGGCTGTGGCTGTGCATCTGTGCACTCCATGTCCGATTCAACTTCTAATGGGCATGGCCTGATAACTGTTTCACTGTCTAACCCAGGAACGGTATGTGTAAAGAGCTCCATGGAGTAACCTGTTGTGTCGACTGACGCATCATTCTCTGTTGTTCTGGGTGAAGGACTCAAGGAAGCGACTTGTTCCTGACCGGGAGCATCCACTGACGATGCACTGCTCTGACATTTGGCACTTTCCAAGGAGGAGGCGAAAGAGCTAGAGGCAGAGTCAGCAATGAAAGCCAATACTTGTTCCTCCTGCTCCGGCTTCAAAAGTGGTTTTCCTACTCCCAGAAAAGAGAGCGTTCGAGGCCTTGTGTAGCCAGACAACGAACCTGGCTCAACAACTCGAGACTTAGGTGCTGTACTGCTTTTACCACGACCACCTGATGCTCCACCACCACTACCATCATTACCAGCTGACAATGACCGCCCACGGCCACGACCTCTTCCACTAGACTTCCTCATTGTTTGCAAAACGTAACCAAAGTAACGGTATTTGTTACTGTAAAACAACTTATCAGGTGAACTCAAACTTCAGTTGGATTTATATATACCTTTATAGGTGCCTGACACTGAAAGGAAAATCAGGCCCAATGTTACGCACTAGGTTTTCTGTGCCCCAATAATTTGAGACAGATGGCACACACAGGACCAGCACTCCAGCAGAAATGTCAATCTTAATCTCCAACTAATTTTTTTTTTTTTCTGGGAGAACTTAAAAAAAAAATTAAAAAAAAAAAAATTTACACACTAGGTTTTCTGTGGCACACAATGAGAGACAGATGCCACACACACAGCACTGGCACAGAGGCAGACTTGCCAATCTTTATCTCCCACTAATTATTTTTTTTTTTACAGGGAGAATTTACCCCCCCCCCAAAAAAAAATGGCCCAGTATTACACAGTGGTTTTCAGTGGCACACAATGAGACAGATGCCACACACAGCAATGGCACAGAGGCAGACTTGCCAATCTTTATCTCCCACTAATTATTTTTTTTTACAGGGAGAATTTACCCCCCCCCCAAAAAAAAATGGGCCTGTATTACACAGTGGTTTTCGGTGGCACACAATGAGACAGATGCCACACACAGCAATGGCACAGAGGCAGACTTGCCAATCTTTATCTCCCACTAATTATTTTTTTTTTTTACAGGGAGAATTTACCCAAAGAAAAAAAAATGGGCCTGTATTACACAGTGGTTTTCGGTGGCACACAATGAGACAGATGCCACACACAGCAATGGCACAGAGGCAGACTTGCCAATCTTTATCTCCCACTAATTATTTTTTTTTTACAGGGAGAATTTACCCCCCCCCCCCAAAAAAAAATGGCCCAGTATTACACAGTGGTTTTCGGTGGCACACAATGAGACAGATGCCACACACAGCAATGGCACAGAGGCAGACTTGCCAATCTTTATCTCCCACTAATTATTTTTTTTTTTACAGGGAGAATTTACCCCCCCCAAAAAAAAATGGCCCAGTATTACACAGTGGTTTTCGGTGGCACACAATGAGACAGATGCCACACACAGCAATGGCATAGAGGCAGAGAGGCAGACTTGCCAATCTTTATCTCCCACTAATTATTTTTTTTTTTACAGGGAGAATTTACCCCCCCCAAAAAAAAATGGGCCTGTATTACACAGTGGTTTTCGGTGGCACACAATGAGAGATGCCACACACAGCAATGGCACAGAGGCAGACTTGCCAATCTTTATCTCCCACTAATTATTTTTTTTTTTACAGGGAGAATTTAGAAAAAAAAAAAATGGCCCAGTATTACACAGTGGTTTTCGGTGGCACACAATGAGAGACAGATGCCACACACAGCACTGGCACAGAGGCAGACTTGCCAATCTTTATTTCCCTGCAGTAATCTCAGAAAAGTATGGCAGGCAGCTATAAAAAGGACTGCTGCACACAAAAGTGTGGACAAACAAACAAGATAGCTGTGCAGAAAGGAAGGAACAACAGGATTTGTGCTTTGAAAAAAGCAGTTGGTTTGCACAGCGGCGTACACACAAAGCAACGCAGCTATCAGGGAGCCTTCTAGGGCAGCCCAGTGAGCTACAGCGCTGAGGAAAAAAAATGTAGCTTCCACTGTCCTGCAAACAAAAGGTGGTGTTGGACAGTGGAAATCGCTACAGCACAAGCGGTTTGGGGGTGAATGTACCCTGCCTAACACTGTCTATCCCTGCTTCTGACGAAGCGGCACCTCTCCCTATGCTCAGATCAGCAACAGTAAGATGGCGGTCGGCGGGAACGCCCCTTTATAGCCCCTGTGACGCGGCAGAAAGCAAGCCAATCACTGCAATGCCCTTCTCTAAGATGGTGGGGACTGAGATCTATGTCATCACGCTGCCCACACTCTGCGTCCACCTTCATTGGCTGAGAAATGGCGCTTTTAGCGTCATTGAAACGCGACTTTGGCGCGAAAGTCGCGTACCGCATGGCAGACCCCACACAGGGATCGGTTCGGTTTCATGAGACGCCGACTTTGCCAAAAGTCGGCGACTTATGAAAATGAACGATCCGTTTCGCTCAACCCTATTGAGGATAGATACAAAATCAAGAAATAATTGTGTTTCCCCATCCCAAAAAATCAACACATCATCTATGTATCTACCCCAAAATAAAATATGACTAGCACAAAAATTTAAATCCTCACAGAAAATGCGTATGTCTTCTCACCACTCTAAAAACAAATGAGCAAAAGTAGGTACACATGAAGTACCCATAGCGGTACCCCTTATCTGATGAAAGATGCTACCGCTAAAGGTAAAATAATTGTGAGTAAGAAAAAAACTTAATAGTGTATGCAGAAAGATATTGTGCTCAGAAAATTGTCTACCCTTGCTGGAAACAAAATGTGACACCGCCGTAATACCTAAGTCATGGTCTATGTTGCTGTACAAGGCCTCTATATGTAGACTCATGAGCTTGGTGGTGTCAGGAACATTAAGATTTTTCAACCTCTGAACCATATCCTTCTTATCTAGAATAAAAGATTATAATGACTGTACAAAAGGGGATAATAACTCATCTAGGTACTGGCTGGCACCCTCAGTCAACAATTTATTCCTGGACACTAAAGGCCTCCCAGGTATGTGTCTCAGTTGTTTATGCATCTTCGGCAATGCGTAGAAGGTGGCTATTCAGGGACATGGATTATACATCTTTTTAAACTCATCTTCAGCTAAAAGATTCCTCTCCGTGGCCCCTTTTTACAGACTCAACATGTCTCGCAAGAAACAATCAGTAGGATCTGAATTCAATATGGTATATGTCCTCCTATCATCCAGAAGATCCCTTGCCATCCGAACGTAATCAGTCCTATCCATCAGGACAATATTTTCCCCCTTAATGGAGGGCTTTATAACAATATTTTATTGTCCTGTAGATCTCTCAAAGCTCCTATCTCTTCTAAGCTCAAATTTGTAACCTTACTCCATTTTCCCTTAGATAGCTTCCTAATATCATTCTCCACCATATTCACAAAAGCATCAATATTATGGTATTGGGAGAAAGCTGGGGTGTTTTTACTTCTTGGTCTTAAAGTGGAGAGGGGTGGGGATACTTCTGGATGATTGGACTCCAAATCTTCCAATATTTGAATAGCTTCCCTCTCTTTCCTATTCAAATCCATACCGTCCCTATTCTTAAACGCATGATATTTATTCAGTGCTAATTTGCGAGCAAACAAGTTAAGATTCTTAGTCCAAGGAAACGAATCAAATTCTGGTACTGGAGTAAAGGATAAACCTTTTTTCAACAGAGAAATATGTGCCTCATTCAAGGTGAATGTAGACAGATTGAAAATTTGTAAATTCATACTTTTATCATTTAATTCCCCATTAGAGGATTTGGGTTCCCTAAAAAACTTACTGGGGATTGAGCGAATCTTCCCGTAGCTCCCAAAAAGGTAGTCAGCTGTACTAACCCACTTGTATTTGATGTATTAGGAGCAAAAGTCACTATACCGCCCACAGTGGGCATTACATTAGATTTAACTAAACTTGAGGTATTCACCGTTTGTGATGGTATGAGATTTCCAAACAGAGACGGTATTGTCTGTTGTACTAGATCAACCCTCTGAGCCAGTGACCAAGGTACAGAGGTGGAAGAAGACCCACCAATAGTGGAATATGCATTTCTTTTTGGACGTGGATTTTCCACTGGTCCATGTTTTAGAGAAATTATTTTTGGATTTATAATTCCTCTTAAACTCACTTTTTCTTTCCTCTTTAAACTCACTTTCTGTTAATCTTACATTAAAAGTAATGTTTTAGAGTCTTTAGTTGGGGGTTCTTTTGCCTTTGGCAATTTGTGATTCATCCAACAGACTGACACACCTTGCGAACACATGCCCTTGTTCTAGTAAAAAGTTAGGCATGTGTATCTAATAAAATCCTGCGGAGCTAGGATTTAACCCAGACCTACCTGGCTCTAAGGGTACCGTTACACAAAACGATTTACCAACGATCACGACCAGCTATACGACCTGGCCGTGATCGTTGGTAAGTCGTTGTGTGGTCGCTGGAGAGCTGTCACACAGACTGCTCTACAGCGACCAACGATGCCGAAGTCCCCGGGTAACCAGGGTAAACATCGGGTTACTAAGCGCAGGGCCGCACACATTCCGGTGTCCGTCAGGTCCCTCGCCGTCCGCTTCCCGCACTGACTGAGTGCCGGCCGTAAAGTGAAAGCAGAGCACAGCGGTGCAAGGTGGTATGTGGCAAAAAAATTTATTTGGTGGACCGGAAGGTTTATGGTCCTGAGGACAGGTCCTGGGAGCCTGCTGAGCACATTCGGGCTCTGCAGCTCATTGCTGCCTTCGAGCATAGCGGGATCCAAGGAGGGGGGCCCTAGGGGGGGGGGTAATGTTAGGGGTCGAGTTCCCGCCTCTGCACAGGGGGAATCTCGGGCCATCTCCGCTGCGGTCTCCCATTCTTCTCCTGCTGCAGTGGAGCCTGCTTAGCGGAGACGTTGGTCCCAGTGTCTCACTCAGTCTGACTCTGTGCAAAGGGTTACTGCTGCTTTTCCAGCTTCTGCCATTGAAGCCAGTGCTGGGCAGCGGTGAGCAGATGCTTTTGGGACTAAGTCCTGCTTTTCCCCTTCTGAGCATGCCCAGGGTAAGATCTCTCATTGGAGATCGAGGGTCACAGGCTTAGATACTGCAGCAAAACCCATTGGTTCTCCAGGAGGTCCTGAAGGTGCTCAGGCTCTGTGGCAGCCTCTCATTGGTCCTTCTAGGAAGGTCCTGTACTTGCTGCAGCTATAAAAGGTTCGGATGGCCGCACGGCCATGCGCTAGTATCAATCCAAGTATGTGCTTTGCGCCAGTGTGGTTATTTGTGAATGTATTCAGGGACCCGGCTGAAATAAGCCCCTAGAATACCGGCACCTCCGGTGAGGAGATTGTATGAATGTATTCAGGGACCCGGCTGAAATAAGCCACTAGAATACCGGCACCTCCGGTGAGGAGATTGCGTGTTTGCATTACCACTGACTTCTATCAGTTCGGCAGTAAGCCTGTGCTCCTGTGAGGCTAACAGGGCACAGTGCTTCCTTTCACGGCTACTCTGTGAAGCAACAGAGCTAGTCTATACCACCAAACAGTGCCACCATTCACTAGCAGCAGGTTCCTTTTGCACGGTGGACCCCGGTGTTGTGAATTTGCTTTTTGCTCCCTCTAGTGGTTACTAGTTTTTTGACTCTGGTTTTTCTGTCATTCCTTTTATCCGCACCTGGGTCGTTAGTTAGGGGTGTTGCTATATAAGCTCCCTGGACCTTCAGTTCAATGCCTGGCAACGTAGTTATCAGAGCTAGTCTGCTGTGCTCTTGTCTACTGATCCTGGTTCCAGTTATATCAGCTAAGTCTGCCTTTTGCTTTTTGCTATTTGTTTTGGTTTTGTATTTTTGTCCAGCTTGTTCCAAATCTATATCCTGACCTTTGCTGGAAGCTCTAGGGGGGCTGGTGTTCTCCCCCCGGACCGTTAGACGGTTCGGGGGTTCTTGAATTTCCAGTGTGGATTTTGATAGGGTTTTTGTTGACCATATAAGTTACCTTTCTTTATTCTGCTATCAGTAAGCGGGCCTCTCTGTGCTAAACCTGGTTCATTTCTGTGTTTGTCGTTTCCTCTTACCTCACCGTCATTGTTTGTGGGGGGCTTCTATCCAGCTTTGGGGTCCCCTTCTCTGGAGGCAAGAAAGGTCTTTGTTTTCCTCTACTAGGGGTAGCTAGATTCTCCGGCTGGCGCGTGTCATCTAGAATCAACGTAGGAATGATCCCCGGCTACTTCTAGTGTTGGCGTTAGGAGTAGATATATGGTCAACCCAGTTACCACTGCCCTATGAGCTGGATTTTTGTATTCTGCAGACTTCCACGTTCCTCTGAGACCCTCGCCATTGGGGTCATAACAGTTTGCCAGGACCGTATTAAATGTTTAATGCATTGCAGAAGAGGGATTATAAGAAAGAAGATTCTGAGTTTTTTTTTTTTTTCCTTTTTCCCCTTTACCTCAGAGTGGCTATGCTTGCTGCAGACATGAATGTCCAGACCTTGATTACAAGTGTGGACCAGCTGGCTACTCGTGTGCAGGGCATACAAGACTATGTTATCAGAAATCCTAGGTCAGAACCTAAAATACCGATTCCTGAACTGTTTTCCGGAGACAGGTTTAAGTTTAGGAATTTCGTGAATAATTGTAAATTGTTTTTGTCCCTGAGACCCTGTTCATCTGGAGATTCTGCTCAGCAAGTAAAAATTGTTATTTCGTTCTTACGGGGCGACCCTCAGGATTGGGCTTTTTCGTTGGCGCCAGGAGATCCGGCATTGGCTGATCTTGATGCGTTTTTTCTGGCGCTCGGTTTACTTTATGAGGAACCCAATCTTGAGATTCAGGCAGAAAAGGCCTTGCTGGCTATGTCTCAGGGGCAGGACGAGGCTGAAGTGTATTGCCAAAAATTTCGGAAATGGTCCGTGCTGACACATTGGAACGAGTGTGCACTGGCCGCTAATTTTAGAAATGGCCTTTCTGAAGCCATTAAGAATGTTATGGTGGGTTTTCCCATTCCCACAGGTCTGAATGATACTATGGCACTGGCTATTCAAATTGACCGGCGGTTGCGGGAGCGCAAAACCGCAAATTCCCTCATGGTGTTGTCTGAACAGACACCTAATTCGGTGCAATGTGATAGAAAAACCGCAAATTCCCTCATGGTGTTGTCTGCACAGACACCTGATTTAATGCAATGTGATAGAATCCTGACTAGAAATGAGCGGAAAATTCATAGACGCCGGAATGGCTTGTGCTACTACTGTGGTGATTCTACACATGTTATCTCAGCATGCTCTAAACGTATAGCTAAGGTTGTTAGTCCTGTCACCGTTGGTAATTTGCAACCTAAATTTATTCTGTCTGTAACTTTGATTTGCTCACTGTCATCTTATCCTGTCATGGCGTTTGTAGATTCAGGTGCTGCCCTGAGTCTCATGGATCTCTCATTTGCTAAGCGCTGTGGTTTTACTCTTGAACCATTAGAAAATCCTATTCCTCTTAGGGGTATTGATGCTACACCATTGGCAGCAAATAAACCGCAGTATTGGACACAGGTTACCATGTGCATGAATCCTGAACACCGCGAGGTGATACGTTTCCTGGTTTTACATAAAATGCATGATTTGGTTGTTTTAGGGCTGCCATGGTTACAGACCCATAATCCAGTCCTGGACTGGAAGGCTATGTCAGTCTCAAGTTGGGGCTGTCGTGGTATTCATGGGGATTCCCTGCCTGTGTCTATTGCTTCTTCTACGCCTTCGGAAGTTCCGGAGTATTTGTCTGATTATCAGGATGTCTTCAGTGAGTCTGAGTCCAGTGCACTGCCTCCTCATAGGGACTGTGACTGTGCTATAGATTTGATCCCAGGCAGTAAATTTCCTAAGGGAAGACTGTTTAATCTGTCGGTACCTGAACATACCGCTATGCGTTCATATATCAAGGAGTCTCTGGAGAAAGGACATATTCGTCCGTCTTCTTCCCCTCTTGGTGCGGGATTCTTTTTTGTGGCAAAAAAGGACGGATCTTTGAGACCTTGTATTGATTATCGGCTTTTAAATAAGATCACTGTCAAATTTCAGTATCCTTTACCGCTGTTGTCTGACTTGTTTGCCCGGATTAAGGGTGCCAAGTGGTTCACCAAGATAGACCTTCGTGGTGCGTACAACCTTGTGCGCATTAAGCAAGGTGATGAATGGAAAACCGCATTCAATACGCCCGAAGGTCATTTTGAGTACTTGGTGATGCCTTTTGGGCTCTCCAATGCGCCTTCAGTTTTTCAGTCCTTTATGCATGACATTTTCCGGAAGTATCTGGATAAATTTTTGATTGTTTATCTGGATGATATTTTGGTTTTTTCTGATAATTGGGATTCGCATGTGGAGCAGGTCAGGTTGGTCTTTAAAATTTTGCGTGAAAATTCTTTGTTTGTCAAGGGCTCAAAGTGTCTCTTTGGTGTACAGAAGGTTCCCTTTTTGGGGTTCATTTTTTCCCCTTCTGCTGTGGAGATGGACCCAGTCAAGGTCCGAGCTATTCTTGATTGGACTCAGCCCTCGTCAGTTAAGAGTCTTCAGAAGTTCTTGGGCTTCGCTAACTTCTACCGTCGTTTTATCGCTAATTTTTCTAGCATTGTGAAACCTTTGACGGATATGACCAAGAAGGGCTCCGATGTAGCTAACTGGGCTCCTGCTGCCGTGGAGGCTTTCCAGGAGTTGAAACGCCGGTTTACTTCGGCGCCTGTTTTGTGCCAGCCTGACGTCTCACTTCCCTTTCAGGTTGAGGTGGATGCTTCGGAGATTGGGGCAGGGGCCGTTTTGTCGCAGAGAGGCCCTGGTTGCTCTGTTATGAAACCTTGTGCCTTTTTCTCTAGGAAGTTTTCGCCTGCCGAGCGAAATTATGATGTGGGCAATCGGGAGTTGTTGGCCATGAAATGGGCATTTGAGGAGTGGCGTCATTGGCTCGAGGGTGCTAAGCATCGTGTGGTGGTCTTGACTGATCACAAAAATCTGATGTATCTCGAGTCTGCTAAACGCCTTAATCCGAGACAGGCCCGCTGGTCATTGTTTTTCTCCCGCTTTGATTTTGTTGTCTCGTATTTACCAGGTTCAAAGAATGTGAAGGCCGATGCTCTTTCTAGGAGCTTTGTGCCTGATGCTCCTGGAGTCACGGATCCTGTTGGTATTCTTAAAGACGGAGTTATCTTGTCAGCTATTTCTCCGGATCTGCGACGTGTGTTGCAGAGATTTCAGGCTGATAGGCCTGAGTCTTGTCCACCTGACAGACTGTTTGTCCCGGATAAGTGGACCAGCAGAGTCAATTCCGAGGTTCATTCCTCGGTGTTGGCAGGTCACCCGGGAATTTTTGGCACCAGAGATCTGGTGGCCAGGTCCTTTTGGTGGCCTTCCTTGTCAAGGAATGTGCGGTCATTTGTGCAGTCCTGTGGGACTTGTGCTCGAGCTAAGCCTTGCTGTTCTCGTGCCAGCGGTTTGCTCTTGCCCTTGCCTGTCCCGAAGAGACCTTGGACACATATCTCCATGGATTTCATTTCTGATCTTCCGCTATCTCAGGGCATGTCCGTTATCTGGGTGATATGTGATCGCTTCTCCAAGATGGTCCATTTGGTTCCTTTGCCTAAGCTGCCTTCCTCTTCCGATCTGGTTCCTGTGTTTTTCCAGAACGTGGTTCGTTTGCACGGCATCCCTGAGAATATTGTGTCAGACAGAGGATCCCAGTTCGTTTCCAGGTTCTGGCGATCCTTTTGTAGTAGGATGGGCATTGATTTGTCGTTTTCGTCTGCTTTCCATCCTCAGACTAATGGACAGACGGAGCGAACCAATCAGACTTTGGAGGCTTATTTGAGGTGTTTTGTCTCTGCTGATCAGGACGATTGGGTGACATTCTTGCCGTTGGCTGAGTTTGCCCTTAATAATCGGGCTAGTTCCGCCACCTTGGTTTCGCCTTTTTTCTGCAACTCTGGTTTCCATCCTCGCTTTTCTTCGGGTCATGTGGAGCCTTCTGACTGTCCTGGGGTGGATTCTTTGGTGGATAGGTTGCAGCAGATCTGGAATCATGTGGTGGACAACTTGAAGTTGTCACAGGAGAAGGCTCAGCGCTTTGCCAACCGCCGCCGCGGTGTGGGTCCCCGACTACGCGTTGGGGATTTGGTATGGCTTTCTTCCCGCTTTGTTCCTATGAAGGTCTCCTCTCCCAAATTTAAACCTCGTTTTATTGGGCCTTACAAGATATTGGAAATCCTTAATCCTGTATCTTTTCGTCTGGATCTTCCTGTGTCGTTTGCTATTCACAATGTATTTCATAGGTCCTTGTTGCGGCGGTACATTGTGCCTGTAGTTCCTTCTGCTGAGCCTCCTGCTCCGGTGTTGGTTGAGGGCGAGTTGGAGTACGTGGTGGAGAAGATCTTGGATTCTCGCCTCTCCAGGCGGAGGCTTCAGTACCTGGTCAAGTGGAAGGGCTATGGTCAGGAGGATAATTCCTGGGTGGTCGCCTCTGATGTTCATGCGGCCGATTTAGTTCGTGCCTTTCATGCCGCTCATCCTGATCGCCCTGGTGGTCGTGGTGAGGGTTCGGTGACCCCTCACTAAGGGGGGGGTACTGTTGTGAATTTGCTTTTTGCTCCCTCTAGTGGTTACTAGTTTTTTGACTCTGGTTTTTCTGTCATTCCTTTTATCCGCACCTGGGTCGTTAGTTAGGGGTGTTGCTATATAAGCTCCCTGGACCTTCAGTTCAATGCCTGGCAACGTAGTTATCAGAGCTAGTCTGCTGTGCTCTTGTCTACTGATCCTGGTTCCAGTTATATCAGCTAAGTCTGCCTTTTGCTTTTTGCTATTTGTTTTGGTTTTGTATTTTTGTCCAGCTTGTTCCAAATCTATATCCTGACCTTTGCTGGAAGCTCTAGGGGGGCTGGTGTTCTCCCCCCGGACCGTTAGACGGTTCGGGGGTTCTTGAATTTCCAGTGTGGATTTTGATAGGGTTTTTGTTGACCATATAAGTTACCTTTCTTTATTCTGCTATCAGTAAGCGGGCCTCTCTGTGCTAAACCTGGTTCATTTCTGTGTTTGTCGTTTCCTCTTACCTCACCGTCATTGTTTGTGGGGGGCTTCTATCCAGCTTTGGGGTCCCCTTCTCTGGAGGCAAGAAAGGTCTTTGTTTTCCTCTACTAGGGGTAGCTAGATTCTCCGGCTGGCGCGTGTCATCTAGAATCAACGTAGGAATGATCCCCGGCTACTTCTAGTGTTGGCGTTAGGAGTAGATATATGGTCAACCCAGTTACCACTGCCCTATGAGCTGGATTTTTGTATTCTGCAGACTTCCACGTTCCTCTGAGACCCTCGCCATTGGGGTCATAACACCCGGGCTGCGAACGCACCAATTATAATAAATGTCTATATTTACTTGGTGCGTTCCGCTAGCCCTAACAATGTGTTTTTCAGTTCTTGCTTGAGGGATTTTCATTCACTCTTCCTTGAAAAATTCTAATACTACAGATTTTCAATGATGTTCAGATCAGAGGACTGTAAGAGCCATTGTAAAACCTTCAGCTTGCAACTTTTGAGGTAGTCTATTGTGGATTTTGACATATGTTTAGGATCATTATCCATTTGTAGAAGCCATCCTCTTTTCAACTTCAGCTTTTTGACAAGCATTTGTTGAAATTTTGTTGAATTCATTATTCTTTTAACCCATGAAATATTCCCCGTGCTATCGGCTGCAAGACAACCTCAAAGCATGATTGATCAACCCCCATGCTTAATGGTTGGCGAGATGTTCTTTTCCTGAAATTCTGTGCCCTTTTTTTTCCACACTTACACATGTGGTCAGAATTGTTATTAGTTACCCCTCATTTGATGACAGAAAAACCCACAATGGTCACAGAAATAACTTGAATCTGACAAAAGTAATAATAACTAAAAAATCTATGAAAATGAACAAATGAAAGTCAGGCATTACTTTTCAACCATGCTTCCACAGAATTAAAACAAAAAATAAAACTCATGAAATAGGCCTGGACAGAAATGATGGTACCCCTGAAAATAATGTAACAAAATTGACATGTTAAATTAAGATGTGTCCACTAACCTATATAACCAATATATATACACTGCTCAAAAAATAAAGGGAAGACTAAAATCCCACATCCTAGATATCACTGAATGAAATATTCCAGTTGTAAATCTTCATTCATTACATAGTAGAATGTGTTGAGAACAATAAAACCTAAAATGATCAACGTAAATCACAACTAATATCCCACGGAGGTCTGGAGTTGGAATGATGCTCAAAATCAAAGTGGAAAATGAAGTTACAGGGTGATCCAACTTCAGTGGAAATGCCTTAAGACAAGGAAATGATGCTCAGCAGTGTGTGTGGCCTCCACGTGCCTGTATGACCTGCCTACAATGCCTGGGCATGCTCCTGATGCGGTGGATGGTCTCCTGAGGGATTTCCTCCCAGACCTGGACTAAAGCTTCTGCCAACTCCTGGACATTCTGTGGTGCAATGTGACATTGGTGGATGAGACATGATGTCCCAGATGTGTTCAATCGGAGTCAGGTCTGGAGAAAGGGTGGGCCAGTCCATAGCTTCAATGACTTCATCTTGCAGGAACTGCTGACACACTCCAGCCACATGAGGTCTGGCATTGTCCTGCATTTGGAGGAACCCAGGGCCAACTGCACCAGCATATGGTCTCACAAAGGGTCTGACGATCTCATCTCGGTACCTAATGGCAGTCACGGTACCTCTGGCGAGCACATGGAGGGCTGTGTGGCCCTCCAAAGAAATGCCACCCCACACCATTACTGACCCACTGCCAAACCGGTCATGCTGAATGAAGTTGCAGGCAGCAGATCGCTCTCGACGGCGTCTCCAGACTCTGTCACGTCTGTCACATGTGCTCAGTGTGAACATGCTTTTATCTGTGAAGAGCACAGGGCGCAAGTGGCGAATTTGCCAATCCTGGTGTTCTGTGGCAAATGCCAAGCATCCTGCAAGGTGTTGGGCTGTGAGCACAACCCCCATCAGTGGACGTTGGGCACTCTGACCATCCTCATGGAGTCGGTTTTTAACTGTTTGTGCAGACACATGCACATTTGTGGCCTGCTGGAGGTCATTTTGTAGGGCTCAGGCAGTGATCCTCCTGTTTATCCTTGCACAAAGGCTGAGGTAGCGGTCCTGCTGCTAGGTTGTTGTCCTCCTACGGCCCCCTCCACATCTCCTGGTGTACTTGCCTGCCTCCTGGTAGTGCCTCCAGCCTCTGGACATAACGCTGACAGACACAGCTCGCATTGATGTGCGATTCTGGATGAGCTGCACTACCTGAGCCACTTGTGTGGGTTGTAGAGTCCGTCTCATGCTACCATGAGCATGAAAGCACAACCAACATTAAAAAGTGACCAAAACATCAGCCAGAAAGCATTGGTACTGAGATGTGGTCTGTGGTCCCCACCTGCAGAACCACTCTTTTATTGAGTGTGTCTTGATAATTGCCAATAATTTCCATCTGTTGTCTATTCCATTTGCACAACAGCATGTGAAATTGATTGTCAAACAGTGTTCTTTTAGCCTTATGAAACTTATCATTAAAGAGGAATAAACCAAACTAAGCTCTTTGAAAATTGACATGGATGCGATTAAAATGTCTTTGTCAAGTTTTTCCAACCTTGCTGATTATGACAGATTTAATACATCTCTGTCACAGAACATCAGTAAATTGGAAGAAACTATTATGACAAATAAAAAAAAGAAGTTCCATAAATACTCTATGGACTATAAGCACAACCAGGTATATTCATGGAAACAAAGAAAGTCTAAATACACACCTAAACAAATTTTTAAAGAATGCCTCTAACAGTAAGGACCAATATCGACCTAAACATGTCAATTTTTCATCATCTGAATTTGATACTGCTGAAAGTTCAGACCCTACAGATTGCACATCAAATTTATCTAACCCTTCTGACAATGTTTTCATTAAACGGAAGAGGAGGAGGAAATAACAACAGAAAGGAAGACAATGTAGGTCAGAGATATTTTACTTGAAGAATGACGAACCATACATTTAGGCAGTGTGGTTATTCTTACTCCTACTATACTTTCCCATGAAAAAACGACGGTGTTATCCAAAGGTCTGACTTCATACCAAATCAAAATGTTGATCTTTTCAGCACCTTATTGGACGTTAACATTTTTGTAAGAATTCTTACAGTTAAATAACTTTTTTTTTCTGACAATGAGAAAGTGACTGATATTTTTTCTTCACAAGCTATGTTGATTAATAATCAATATCTGTATCCCCCTTGGGAGTGGGAGTAGAGTGGACTGGTTGAGGACTGTGCATCTGGAGATGGTGACATTGTCGGGCAGGAGTAGAGAGCACTGGAGGCAAAGATGCCTGGTGGTGGAGAGATGTTTTGGCTGGGTTTGGTTGAGGATTGCTGAGATGTCATGCGGAGCCAGGATTTCCAATGGATATCCAAGAATTAAGTCAGCACTCTTGTCCAGGAGGGCGTGTGCTGAAAATGCTGCTCTCATGCAGGAGGAAGAGGCTCCCCCTGCAACTGGATCCAGGCAAGCTGAAAAGTAGTCTAAAGGTCTCTGCTTTCCCCCCTGAAGCTGCGTTAGGACTCCAGTAGCAAAGCCTTCTTTTTCCATCAGGTAGAGATGGAATGGCTTCTCGTAGTCAGGTAGGCTTAAGGTACCTTCACACGAAGCGACGCTGCAGCGATAGCGACAACGATGCCGATCGCTGCAGCGTCGCTGTTTGGTCGCTGGAGAGCTGTCACACAGACCGCTCTCCAGCGACCAACGATGCCGAGGTCCCCGGGTAACCAGGGTAAACATCGGGTTGCTAAGCGCAGGGACGCGCTTAGTAACCCGATGTTTACCCTGGTTACCAGCGTAAAATGTAAAAAAAACAAACAGTACATACTTACATGCGTCCCCCGGCGTCCGCTTCCTGCACTGCGTGAGCGCCGGCAGTAGCAGGGCACAGCGGTGACGTCACCGCTGTGCTGTGCTTTCACTTTCACTTTGCGGCGCTCAGTCAGTGTGGGAAGCGGACGCCGGGGGACGCATGTAAGTATGTACTGTTTGTTTTTTTTACATTTTACGCTGGTAACCAGGGTAAACATCGGGTTACTAAGTGCGGCCCTGCGCTTAGTAACCTGATGTTTACCCTGGTTACCAGTGTAAAATATCGCTGGTATCGTTGCTTTTGCTGTCAAACACAACGATACATGGCGATCAGATGACCAAATAAAGTTCTGAACTTTATTCAGCGACCAGCGACATCACAGCAGGATCCAGATCGCTGCTGCGTGTCAAACTAAACGATATCGCTAGCCAGGACGCTGCAACGTCACGGATCGCTAGCGATATCGTTACAAAGTCGTTTTGTGTGAAGGTACCTTTAGTGCTGGTGCTAAGACTACAGAGCCTTTTAACTTCTTGAATGAGCTGAAGGCTGCATCTGTCAGGAGGAGCGAGGTTACATTGACGCAATCATACAGAGGCTGCATTACTACTGAGGTATCAGGGATCCAGGCTCTGCAATACGAAACTAGACCAAGGAAGGCCTGTAGCACCTTTGGAGTTGTTGGAGGAACCATCTTCTCCACTGTGGTCTTCCGGTCATCTGTCAGGTGTTTTGTCTGGTAAGCAATACAGTGTCCCTGGAACGTAACTCGCTTCAGACACCACTGGACTTTGTCCTTTGAGACCTTGCAGTGCTGCTCCGCCAGGTAGAGTAGGAGAGACACGGAATGGGCTTTACAACGTGTAAAAGTCAACTGCACAAAGGAGTAGATTGTCCACATATTGTAGCAGGGTTACTTCTGCATGTTCTGTGACCCTGTTGGCGAGGACTGTGGACATTGCTTTGGTGAACTGTGAAGGGCTGTTCTGGGCCCGCTGTGGCATCACTGTCCATGTGTGCTGTGCCCCCTGGTGCGTTAAGGCAAACAGGTACTGGTCATTCGGGTGAAGGGGAACACTGGAGAAAGCATTAGCCAGGTCGGTCACTGTGAACACTTTTGCTGTGGCAGGCACATTTGAGAGCAGAGTGTGCGGATTCGGCACAAGTGGAGTTTCAAACACCGTGGCGTCATTCACAGCTCTCAGGTCATGTACCATTCTGAACTTGGCTGGCTCTCCTTTTACAGTCTTTTTCTTGATCGGGAAAAGCGGAGTATTGTAAGGCGATGTGCAAGGAACAATGATTCCTATTTCCAGGTAGACCTTCAGTTGGTCAGAGGCAGCTTGACTCTGGGCGATGGACGGGGATACTGGCCCTTACGAGGATATGGAGTTCCTGGCTTGAGTGATACCCGCACTGGGACAACTTGAGGTTTTCCCATGTCCTGGGGTCCCTTAGACCATAGACTTTCTGGTACTACGTCCAGTACCTCCTTGGTACTCCTTGTTTGTTGGTACCTCCTTGTTTGAGGTTCTTGTAGGGCCACCAGCATGATTCTTCTTGGGTCAGGGATGAAGAAAGTGTCATGGTCCCATCTTCCTGGAACACTGTGGTTGCCTTCAGCTTCTGCAGTAGGTCCGCCCCCAGCAGGTTGAGTGGCAGGTCCCTGACACCACAAACTGGGACAGGATAGAGTTTTCTGGCTGAGTGCACACGCCCAGAGGCTTTGTAGGCTGGGAATTTTTGACTTGACCATCAATGCCCATGCGAGACACAGAGAATTCTGATAGGCAGGTGGGATCGGGGAGTTCCACAGGTCTCATCACACTTCTGGCTGCACCAGTGTGCAGAAGAAAAGATCTGACGCCATCCACTTTCAGGGTAATTTGAGGTATTGGTCCTGCAGATGGGATTTTACATGTCAGGAGTGCAGTGTCTTGCGGACCTGGCTGCTTGCTTGCCCCTGTCCTATGGATGGGGTACTTCACTTCTTTCTGTACTTCTTCCTTGACCTGTTTCTCTGGACCTTCTCTTGGGTTGCATGGGTGCTCTGCACTGGTTCTGGAAATAGCCAAGCTTGCCACAGATGTAACACTTGACACTTCTTCTGTCTTTGTAGGGTGGTTGCGCTTCCAGGTCAGTGGTCACCATGAGAGGGGCCGTCTTCTGCACTCCTGGTTCAGACTCAATCCCTTTGGCTACTGTGGACAATGGCATGATGGGCACTGTAGCAGCAGTGGGGTCCGGCCTGCTGGATGAAGCTGCGGGCCCTGCGGGGCCTGGGAGTGCCATGAGACCGGCGGCTGCATCCAACCCGAGGTCTTGGGGAATTACATGGGCTGCGGCTGCATCTGACATCACTTCTTCCCCCCTGGTTTGACATAGGTTCTCCCCTTTGCTAGCCTTATTGAGGTCAGTGTCTCCTCTCCGGGGCCTGCAGCGGTTCTTCCGGTGTGTCGCCTGGCACTTTGCAGCATCTTCACTTCTGGCTCCCCTACCAGTGTTCTCAGCAGTGCGGCACCCGTTTCCTTCTTCGCGCTCTTTGCGTCGCTATAATGGCAGCAGTTTTGGCAACAATTGGCAATAAACAGTCTCCTAGGCGCACATGACCCGTTTTGCTGGGTCAGTCCACTGTATTTCCATCACGACCTGTTCTCGGGCCTAGCCACTATCAGTGGTTTCCTCTCTTAGTCCATGCACAAAGGCCTGTGCGAACATTTGCCTGTGTATCTGGTCATGAATGGTGAATCCTAAGTCTTGGAATACTTGCATTACTCTGCCTTGAAACTTCTTTACAGACTCTGTCTTGTTTTGGCTCATGTCATGTAAGCTGAGGGCTTGTCCTGCCAAAACCATTGGTAACACATTACACCGTAAAGGTTTAAAATCCTGCAGTGCCTGCAAGGTCTCCCTGCTCAAGAAGGCACATATGCAGGCCCATCTGAAGTTTGCCAATGAACAGTTGGATGATACTGTGAGTGATTGGGAGAAGGTGATGTGGTCAGATGAGGCAAAAATTGAGGTCTTTGACATTAACCCAACTCGCCGTGTTTGGAAGAAGAGAAATTATGTCTATGCTCCAAAGAACACATTTCCCACTGTCAAGCATGGAGCTGGAAACATTATGTTTTAGGGGTGTTTCTCTGCTAAGGGCACAGGACTACTTCACTGCATCAATGGGACAATGGATGAAGCCACATACCGTAAAATACTCCTTCCCTCCTTCAGAACATTAAAAATGGCTCAAAAAGAAGAACATTAAGGTCATGGAGTGGCCTAGCCAGTCTCCAGACCATAATCCCATAGAAAACTTATGGAGGAAGTTGAAGCTCCAAGTTGCCAAGAGACAGACTCAAAATCTTAATGATTTAGAGATTATGTGCAAAGAGGAGTGGACCAAAATTCCTCCTGACATGTGTGCAAACCTCATAAACAACTGCAAAAAAGTCTGACTGCTGTGCTTGCCAACAAGAGTTTTCAACCAAGTATTAAGTCTTGTTTGCAGGGGGATCAAATACTTATTTCTCACTGCAAAATGCAAATAAATTTATATAATTTATACAATGTGATTTTCTGGAATTTATTTTTGATATTCTATCTCTCAATGTTAAAATTATCCTAGCCTTAAAATTATAGACTGTTCATGTCTTTGTCAGTGGGCAAACTTACAAAATCAGCAAGGGATCAAATAATTATTTCCCCCACTGTATGCAGCAAAAGCTATCTACTTTGTTAGTGCAAGAATGAGGCATATTTAAAAAACATATAGAAACATGTAACTATGCTAAGAAACTCAGCTAAGAAATCCTAAAACTGTATACCTTACAAAGAGAGAATTTATAAAAGTAGGAGATGCAACTGTAATCAGGTTTACTTCATCGGATCTGACTTGGCGTATTTTGATTGGTCAACCTTAGATGATAGAATACAGAAGCCTCAATAGACTAAATAGAGGGTGTAACAGACTAGCTACAAACAATGTAATAATGATGAGGAAATAATGAAGATGCAATTTTTCTATAAACCTGCATGAAAGGTGTAATAAGTATTTACAACCCCCTCTGGATCTTGAAAATTAGAGTCAATAAGCAAATTTAAGCATTATACTCATTTTCAGCACTACAAAATTAATCAAGTTCAACTGTTAAATCTCCGAACCAATTTGGCTGTAAAACAGTGTTATTAGCTGTGTGCTGCTGTTTACTTAGGCTACTTTCACACTTCCGTCTTTTCAGATACGTCACTATGCGTTGCTTTAGGTAAAACACAGATCCTGCAAATGTGCCCGCAGGATCAGTTTTTTTCCCATAATCTTGTATTAGCGACGGATTGCGACGGATGGCCACACGTCGCATCCGTCGGGCGACGGATCCGTCGTGTTTTGGCGGACCGTCGTCTGGAAAAAACGTTCAATGTAACGTTTTTTGTCTGCATCGGGAAAACGTGTCGCGAGTCACGACGGATCCTGCGGCATACGTCTTTGACTAGAATGGAAGCCTATGGACGCAGGATCCATCGCGACACGTCGTATGATGGAATCCAGCGCTGGAATCCGTTTTTTCACACTGAGCATGCTCAGAATCAGGAATTTGTAGCCAATTGGCCAGGCAGGCCCCAAATCTATATAAACCTGGCCTGGGGCGTCACCCTCAAATGTGCCAGCAAGACTCCTGCCAGACAGAAGTGAGAAGACAGCCAGAAGACAGCCAGGGCCACAGCTATAAAACTGAAGACAGCCAGAGGCCTGCCATCGTCCTGCACCAGCCAGCATCCAGCTCCAGCCAGAGGCCTGCCATCGTCCTGCACCAGCCAGCATCCAGCTCCAGCCAGAGGCCTGCCATCGTCCTGCACTAGCCAGCGTCCAGCTCCAGTCAGAGGCCTGCCAGCGTGAAGCCTGCCAGCGTCCAGACAGTGTGAGTCCTGCCATTTTTGCGTGCGTCTGTGTGTGCATGCGTGTTTTGTGCATGTGCATGTGTGCATCTGTTTGTGTTTGCGTACTCCTGTGTGCTTTTGTGTGTGTGTGTGCGTTATGCGTGCCCCTGTGTGCTTTTGTGTGTGTGTGTTATGCGTGCACCTGTGTGCTTTCATGCGTGTGCATGCGTTGTGCATGCACCTGTGTGCTTTCGTGCATACGTGCGTGCGTCTGGGTGAGTGTGCGTGCATGCGTCCGTGCGTCTGGGTGAGTGCACGTGCATTTTTTTTTACTGTGATGTATTTACCAAGTAGTGTTGTCTATGCAGCATGTGGTTTCAGTGTGTGAGCGTGTGTCTTGCGTGTGTGTGTTTGATTTTTTCCTTTCAATTTTTTTTGTTTTAATTGTATTGTTCAAAACTATATTGTATTGTATTGTTTAAAATAAAGAGCATTGTAGCTCCTAATTGTGATGGTAAAAAAAAAAGAAAATTAAAAAAGAATTAATAAAAATTGTTTGTTCAAAATGTCCGTAGTATCATTTCAGAAAGGTAAATTTTAAACTGGTGTATGTACAAATGGCCACACATGCAATACTGAGTTGGTTGAGGGTTTATTTTTTAAGATAAAAGGTAATTGAAAAATGTTAAAAGGTTTATTTTAATTTTTTAAGTAATTTTTAAAGGGATATTTTAAAATCACATATGTGGTCAATACATTTTCAACTGCTGTTTAGCCATTTCAATTTTACATGAGATTTTTTTTTACTTTTTTGTTTTTGTTTTTTTTGGTGGGGAGAAATGGTTTTACAGCTTGCACATACTATTGAAGTAGGTAATCCAGCTCAGACTGGTGTGCCTTGGGTATATTTGTTTTTGGGTTTGTTTCTCAAAACTTTTGGTGTTGGCCTGCATGAACATTGCTCACATCATTTGAGCAGGGTGGTTATTAAATCTTTTACATTACCTAGTTTGGGGGGTGGGTCTAACTATAAATTCTTTATACTTACAGAGCCACCAGGGACCACAGCCGCCTGCGACCAAGCCACCAGGGACCACCGTGCCAGCAAGCCACTTTCCGGATGTAAGTATTGAAGACCACAAAGCTTCAAATTCAATGTGTATAGTAGATTACAAGTGTCGTTATACTTACAGAGCCACCAGGGACCACAGCCGCCTGGGACCAAGCCACCAGGGACCACCGTGCCAGCAAGCCACTTTCTTGATGTAAGTATTGAAGACCACAAAGCTTCAAATTCAATGTGTATCGTAGATTACAAGTGTCTTTATACTTACAGAGCCACCAGGGATCACAGCCGCCTGGGACCAAGCCACCAGGGACCACAGTGCCAGCAAGCCACTTTCCGGATGTAAGTATTGAAGACCACAAAGCTTCAAATTCAATGTGTATAGTAGACTACAAGTGTCTTTATACTTACAGAGCCACCAGGGACCACAGCCACCTGGGACCAAGCCACCAGGGACTATCGTGACAGTAAGCCACTTTCCTGATGTAAGGATTGAAGACCACAACGCTTCAAATTCAATGTGTATAGTAGATTACAAGTGTCTTTATACTTACAGATCCACCAGGGACCACTGAAAAATGTCTTCTTCTGGGAGCCCTCCTCCACAGCGTCAGCGTATTGCGGTAATTTAATTTTTTTTTATTTTTTGGTGTTCTAGTTAAAATTTCTGTTAAACACTATATGCTTTAATTATGTTTTCACAGGAAAGTGAAGCAGCCGAGGGCGTCTCAGAAGGAGACGGAGTGGGTGGAGAAATGCCTGGAGCGGGCACGCCCAGTGTAAGTTGTGGCGAAACAGTTGCTTCACACATCACAGTGCACCCAACACAAAACAGATCATCATACATCACAGTACACATACAGCATGTGCCTACATCAAACATAATTCTTTATCCTTTTTTTAGTCTGCTGCATATTCTGGCCAACGCCATGAAGGTCCTCTCAGCTGCTCCCAGAGTCGGCGTCGTCATCGCCGCAGCGGTCAGTCAGCAGTGAGTTGTTTTTTTTTCTTTTTTCTCTTGGTAGTTTTGTGTATTAGTGTACTAATGTATTTTTTTGGTGTCTTTTCACAGTCTTCACAGCGTGCTCCTGACTCAGATGGTGAGGACGGCGGACTCGATGTTGACCACCTCGTCGAGGAGGTCCACGAGCGGGAGCCGCTGTGGAACATGGCTGACCGCAGGCATGCAGATCTGTTTGTGACCCATCGGCTCTGGGAGGAAGTATTCAAAAACCTTTTGCCGAAGTGGGAGGACCTTGAGCCAAGGCAGCAGTCTCAAGAACGTAAGTAGTCACATTTCAGTAATGTCTTGAGCTGAACGCAATGTGTTGTAATTAACACTTTTTTTCTTTATCAGAAGAAAACTGAGAGCAGAGAGGGAACTTTAGGACATTTTTAATTAAAATAAATTGGAAAAACAATTAGATTATTACATTAAATAGTTAGACATTTAATATTAAATTCAACTTTGGTTTCGGAACACCCCTTTAAGGCTTAATGTGGCTCAGCCCTTAAAGGCAGTGAGCATTGGGTGAAGAATTTAGAAACGTTTTATTCTTAATAGTTAACAACTATCATAAACTTCCCCAATGTAATTTTCCCTCTTTAATCCTGCCACATGTATCTGTGACATATCAGAAGATGTGTATATCTGGGTAAAAAGAAACATGTAAGATGTAATGTGGATGTTGAAGGCACAGAATCAAACATTTTCTCTGCTTTTTCTGATTGTATGCTGCAAAAAAGAGACTTATGTAAAGTGAATAGCACAAATGAGAGTAAATGAGATATAAATATACACATACACAAACATTTCTTTAGACTGTGTTTCTCTGATCCTTTCAACAACTCAGTATTGATGGTTATCAAACTACTTATTTCCGTTCGCTTTCATCTTGAAATGCTGCCTATTTTCTTTTTGTATTCATACATCAATTATAAAAAAGATCTGTTTTGAATAACACTATCTTCTACTCCACAGATAAAAACAGAGAAAAATTCACCATCAGACCAACAAAATACAGCACTGTATTTTGATCCCAAAGAGCAGGGAGAAAGGCAAGTTACGGGACACCTTGCCTTGTCTAGGGAGCGGTCAACGGCGAGTTAGAAACAATAGATGCTTTATTTTGGTAAATAAACTACCCGATTCTGGGTCAGTACAACCCCATCATCATGCCAAATAAAATAATGGAATAGAAAATAGTTTTATAGAATAAAAACCATAATTAAAAAATCATATGAAATCAGAGAGTTTTCTACTGTCTAGAAGAGTGCTGGCTCTTTATTTTATGACACACTTTTTGATCTGTGTCTGGCACCTTGAGACTATACTTCGTTGCGCTCCTCCTATGTTCCCCAGATGAGTAAGTCATTTGCTGATTATTAGATGTCCCCTCCCTCTTTTGCACTGGGGGATTGATGTGATTACTTTCAAGGATTGTGATTGGCATTGATCATTATGATGGCATTTATGTCAATTCTTTAAACAAAATACCTTCTTCTACAATCATCAGTGATGTGCAAGACCGTTAGAATGATAGTTGTGATTTCATGATCCCCTAGATGGTACAAACATCTTTGATTTTACATTATTTAAATTTTTTGATGGTTTTATTTTGTTTAGTATTCCTATTTCAAAATTCAATAGAAGTGGGAATGTTGGGAGGAATAAGGAGGAGTGGCTCATTGATGCCCCACAGTAAATGGCATTGCATTTCTCTGTGTCTGCATATGTAATCAGTTTTTTGATAAAGGCAGTCTGTGGCTGAAATGTGTAGCAAATAAGATGAGCACTCGGCGTTAGTATATGGGTGCCAGCTAGGCTGGAGAATCCAAAGAATCAATGTAGATAATCAGCCTCACTCACAAATCTATTTCAAGTGTAGACAAATAGCGATAGGTAAAGCGATCGTTTATGTTTCGACCCAGCCAGGGTCTTTTTCAAACATCGCTATATATAAAATGAATGTGCTGTACAAATGTACATGAAGTACTTCAAGATTAAACCTGGTCATTGACTTTTACCTGATGTTTTTTGCCTTTTTGTTTTGCATTGCTGTTTTTATAACTGTAACATGCCATATTTTACTTTTGTACTGCTTGTTCTTGTATTATTCCTATTTATTTGTCTACCCACATCTATATTTGTACAGCACATTACTTTTATGTATATGTTTATGCAGCGCCCCAGAGTCCTGGTCGTTGCAGTAACGTTGCTCTGCCGCTAAGGGGAGTGATGGTACGTCTGATGGCACTAAAGGAGTTCACCTGACCAGGTATCACAGTCACACACTACACTTCACACTCCGGCCACCAGGGGGAGCAAAAGGATCTATGTATTATGCCACTCCTCACTCTGGTAAAACTGGGGGTTGGATAGGAAGTTAGAGAGAAGCTGACTGGGTTTTGCCCAGGTAACATCTAGTGAGAGAGAGCGTTGCTTGGGAAGATCCAGGGAGGTCTGTCATGATCTCCATGGCCAGAGAACTAGCATAAGCCTCTATAGGAACAAGCTCTTGGAAGATGTAACTGTACTGACCATGAACTAAACCTACCGCATCATCTAGAAGTAGCCAGGTAGCATGTCCTACTTTTTATCCCTATATGCCCAGCGCCGGCCGGAGAACTAAATAATGCTAGCAGAGGGAAATATAAGACCTGACTCACCTCTAGAGAAATGCCCAAAAAGGAGACAGAAGCCCCCCACATATATTGGCGGTGATATGAGATGAAACAACAAACGCAGCAGGAAAATAGTTTTAGCAAATTTGAGGTCCGCTTTCTAGATAGCAGAAGACAGAAAGCATACTTTCATGGTCAGTAGAAAACCCTAACAAAACACATCCAGAAATTACTTTAGGACTCTGGCATTAACTCATAATACCAGAGTGGCAATTCCTGATCAACAAGAGCTTTCCAGACACAGTAACGAAACTGCAGCTGTGAACTGGAACCAAAATACAAAAACAAAACATGGACGAATGTCCAACTTATCTAGTAGATGTCTGGGAGCAGGAACAAGCACAGAGAGGCTTCTGATAACATTGTTGACCGGCAAGCATCTAACAGAGAAGCCAGGTTATATAGCGACACCCAGATCTAATCAGAACAGGTGAACAGGGAAGATGATGTCACAAGTTCAATTCCACCAGTAGCCACCGGGGGAGCCCAGAATCCAAATTCACAACAGTACCCCCCCCTCAAGGAGGGGGCACCGAACCCTCACCAGAACCACCAGGGCGATCAGGATGGGCCCTATGAAAGGCACGAACCAGATCAGAGGCATGAACATCAGATGCAGTGACCCAAGAATTATCCTCCTGGCCGTATCCCTTCCACTTGACCAGATACTGGAGTCTCCGTCTGGAAACACGGGAGTCTAGGATTTTTTCCACAACGTACTCCAACTCACCCTCAACCAACACCGGAGCAGGAGGCTCAACGGAAGGCACAACCGGTGCCTCATACCTGCGCAATAACGACCGATGAAAAACGTTATGAATAGAAAAGGATGCAGGGAGGTCCAAACGGAAGGAAACAGGGTTAAGAATCTCCAATATTTTATACGGACCGATGAACCGAGGCTTAAACTTAGGAGATGAGACCCTCATAGGGACAAAACGAGAAGACAACCACACCAAATCTCCAACACAAAGCCGAGGACCAACACGACGGTGACGGTTGGCAAAAAGCTGAGTCTTCTCCTGGGACAACTTTAAATTGTCCATCACCTGCCCCCAGATATGATGCAATCTCTCCACCACCGCATCCACTCCAGGACAATCCGAGGATTCCATCTGACCGGAGGAAAATCGAGGATGGAACCCCGAATTACAGAAAAACGGGGAAACCAAGGTGGCAGAGCTGGCCCGATTATTGAGGGCGAACTCCGCCAATGGCAAAAAAGCAACCCAATCATCCTGGTCAGCAGACACAAAACACCTCAGATATGTCTCCAGGGTCTGATTAGTCCGCTCGGTCTGGCCATTAGTCTGAGGGTGAAAAGCAGACGAAAAAGACAAATCTATGCCCATCCTAGCACAAAATGCCCGCCAAAATCTAGACACAAATTGGGTTCCTCTGTCAGAAACGATATTCTCAGGAATACCATGCAAACGAACAACATTTTGAAAAAACAGGGGCACCAACTCGGAAGAAGAAGGCAATTTGGGCAGGGGAACCAAATGAACCATCTTAGAAAAACGGTCACACACCACCCAGATGACAGACATCTTCTGAGAAACAGGCAGATCTGAAATAAAATCCATCGAGATGTGTGTCCAAGGCCTCTTAGGAATAGGCAAGGGCAACAATAATCCACTAGCCCGAGAACAACAAGGCTTGGCCCGAGCACAAACGTCACAAGACTGCACAAAGCCTCGCACATCTCGTGACAGGGAAGGCCACCAGAAGGATCTTGCCACCAAATCCCTGGTACCAAAAATTCCAGGATGACCTGCCAACGCAGAAGAATGCACCTCAGAGATGACTTTACTGGTCCAATCATCAGGAACAAACAGCCTATCAGGCGGACAACGATCCGGTCTATCCGCCTGAAACTCCTGCAAGGCCCGCCGCAGGTCTGGAGAAACAGCTGACAAGATAACTCCCTCCTTAAGAATACCTGTGGGGTCAGAGTTGCCAGGTGAATCAGGCTCAAAACTCCTAGAAAGGGCATCCGCCTTAACATTCTTAGAACCTGGTAGGTACGATACCACAAAATTAAACCGAGAAAAAAATAATGACCAGCGCGCCTGTCTAGGATTCAGGCGCCTGGCGGTCTCAAGATAAATCAAATTTTTGTGGTCAGTCAATACCACCACCTGATGTCTGGCCCCCTCGAGCCAATGGCGCCACTCCTCAAACGCCCACTTCATGGCCAAAAGCTCCCGATTCCCAACATCATAATTCCGCTCAGCGGGCGAAAATTTACGGGAAAAGAAGGCACAAGGCCTCATCACGGCGCAGTCAGAACTTTTCTGCGACAACACTGCCCCAGCTCCGATCTCAGAAGCGTCGACCTCAACCTGAAAAGGAAGAGTCACATCAGGCTAACGCAACACAGGGGCAGAAGAAAAACGGCGCTTAAGCTCCTGAAAGGCCTCCACAGCATCAGGGGACCAATTAGCAACATCAGCACCCTGTCTAGTCAAATCGGTCAATGGCTTAACGACATCCGAAAAACCAGAAATAAATCGACGATAAAAGTTGGCAAAGCCCAAAAATTTCTGAAGACTTTTAAGAGAAGAGGGCTGCGTCCAATCACAAATAGCTTGAACCTTGACAGGATCCATCTCAATGGAAGAGGGAGAAAAAATATATCCCAAAAAGGAAATTCTCTGAACCCCAAAAACGCACTTAGAACCCTTGACACACAGAGAATTAGACCGCAAAACCTGAAAAACCCTCTTAACTTGCCGGACATGAGAGTCCCAGTCATCCGAAAAAACCAGAATATCATCCAGATACACTATCATAAATTTATCCAAAAAATCGCGGAAAATATCATGCATAAAGGACTGGAAGACTGAAGGGGCATTAGAAAGACCAAAAGGCATCACCAAATACTCAAAGTGGCCCTCGGGCGTATTAAATGCGGTTTTCCACTCATCCCCCTGCCTGATCCGCACCAAATTATACGCCCCACGGAGATCAATCTTAGAGAACCACTTGGCCCCCTTTATGCGAGCAAACAAATCAGTCAGCAACGGCAATGGGTATTGATATTTAACCGTGATTTTATTCAAAAGCCGATAATCAATACATGGTCTCAAAGAGCCGTCTTTTTTTGACACAAAGAAA
Source organism: Ranitomeya variabilis (assembly GCF_051348905.1). Lineage (NCBI taxonomy): Eukaryota > Metazoa > Chordata > Amphibia > Anura > Dendrobatidae > Ranitomeya > Ranitomeya variabilis. Next base: position 446,756,228 of record NC_135236.1, on the reverse strand, counting down.
AAACCGGCTCCTAAGGGAGATGACGATGGACGAATATGTCCCTTTTCCAAGGACTCCTTTATATATTCTCGCATAGCAGTATGTTCAGGCACAGACAGATTAAATAAACGACCCTTTGGGTATTTACTACCCGGAATTAAATCTATAGCACAATCGCACTCACGGTGCGGAGGTAGTGAACCCAGCTTGGGTTCTTCAAAGACGTCACGATAATCAGACAGGAACTCAGGGATTTCAGAGGGAATAGATGATGAAATGGACACCAAAGGTACGTCCCCATGAGTCCCCTTACATCCCCAGCTCAACACAGACATAGCTCTCCAGTCAAGGACTGGGTTGTGAGACTGCAGCCATGGCAATCCCAGCACCAAATCCTCATGTAGATTATACAGCACTAGAAAACGAATAGTCTCCTGGTGATCCGGATTAATACACATAGTCACTTGTGTCCAGTATTGTGGTTTATTATTAGCCAATGGGGTGGAGTCAATCCCCTTCAGAGGAATAAGAGTTTCCAAAGGCTCTAAATCATACCCACAACGATTGGCAAAGGACCAATCCATAAGACTCAAAGCGGCGCCAGAGTCGATATAGGCGTCAGTAGTAATAGATGACAAAGAGCAAATCAGGGTCACAGACAAAATAAATTTAGACTGTAAAGTGCCAATGGAAACGGATTTATCAAGCTTTTTAGTACGCTTAGAGCACGCTGATATAACATGAGTAGAATCCCCACAATAGAAACACAACCCATTTTTCCGTCTAAAATTCTGCCGCTCGCTTCTGGACAGAATTCTATCACACTGCATGCTTTCTGGCGTCTTCTCAGTGGACACCGCCAGATGGTGCACAGGTTTGCGCTCCCGCAGACGCCTATCGATCTGAATGGCCATTGTCATGGACTCATTCAGACCCGCAGGCACAGGGAACCCCACCATAACATCCTTAATGGCATCAGAGAGACCCTCTCTGAAAGTAGCCGCCAAGGCACACTCATTCCACTGAGTAAGCACAGACCATTTACGGAATCTTTGGCAGTAAATTTCAGCTTCATCTTGCCCCTGCGATAGGGACATCAAAGTTTTTTCTGCCTGAAGTTCCAAATGAGGTTCCTCATACAGCAAGCCCAAGGCCAAAAAAAACGCATCCACATTGCGCAACGCAGGATCCCCTGGTGCCAATGCAAAAGCCCAGTCTTGAGGGTCGCCGCGGAGCAAGGAAATCACAATCCCAACCTGCTGTGCAGAGTCTCCAGCAGAACGAGATTTCAGGGACAAAAATAGCTTACAATTATTTCTAAAATTCTGAAAGCTAGATCTATTCCCTGAGAAGAATTCCGGCAAAGGAATTCTCGGCTCAGATACCGGAGCATGAATAATAAAATCTTGCAAATTTTGTACTTTCGTGGTGAGATTATTCAAACCTGCAGTTACACTCTGAAGATCCATTATTAACAGGTGAACACAAAGCCATTCAAAGATTATAAGGAGAGAGAAAAAAAAGAAAGACTGCAGCATAGACAGACTGGCAAGTGATCCAATTAAGAGCACAGAGGAAAAAAAAAAAAAAAAAAAAAAAAACTCTCAGCAGACTTCTTATTTCTCTCCTTTCTCAGCCAAGGATTTTAACCCTTTAGTGGGCCGGTCAAACTGTCATGATCTCCATGGCCAGAGAACTAGCATAAGCCTCTATAGGAACAAGCTCTTGGAAGATGTAACTGTACTGACCATGAACTAAACCTACCGCATCATCTAGAAGTAGCCAGGTAGCATGTCCTACTTTTTATCCCTATATGCCCAGCGCCGGCCGGAGAACTAAATAATGCTAGCAGAGGGAAATATAAGACCTGACTCACCTCTAGAGAAATGCCCAAAAAGGAGACAGAAGCCCCCCACATATATTGGCGGTGATATGAGATGAAACAACAAACGCAGCAGGAAAATAGTTTTAGCAAATTTGAGGTCCGCTTTCTAGATAGCAGAAGACAGAAAGCATACTTTCATGGTCAGTAGAAAACCCTAACAAAACACATCCAGAAATTACTTTAGGACTCTGGCATTAACTCATAATACCAGAGTGGCAATTCCTGATCAACAAGAGCTTTCCAGACACAGTAACGAAACTGCAGCTGTGAACTGGAACCAAAATACAAAAACAAAACATGGACGAATGTCCAACTTATCTAGTAGATGTCTGGGAGCAGGAACAAGCACAGAGAGGCTTCTGATAACATTGTTGACCGGCAAGCATCTAACAGAGAAGCCAGGTTATATAGCGACACCCAGATCTAATCAGAACAGGTGAACAGGGAAGATGATGTCACAAGTTCAATTCCACCAGTAGCCACCGGGGGAGCCCAGAATCCAAATTCACAACAGAGGTCCCTGTCAGGGGTGGGATCCTGGCAGTGGCCTAGCACAAGACAGATCGTTACGGAGCCGTGCCTGCACCTCATTGCGGCAGCATCCTAAGAAAGGACACAAAGCAAAGTATATTGTGGAGAGGTGAGAAACGAGACCACAGCACAAAGGAGATAGAACTAGAAGGAGTCGTGCCCCAAGATCCGCAACATCCTTCTGAGGCGCGTAGCCGGCGGCCGGAACGCCGAGGAAGTAATAGACTCTACGCATTACTTTGAACTACGGCAGGGCAGTTAACTCTAGGTTGGCTGTCTCACCTTTACGCCTAATGAAGACAACGGAGGCAATTGTGGGAGAGGGGCGTCTCTAGGGTCCCTATAAAATAACTCCAGGCCTACCCCGTCATACGGGTGCGTCCTATCCAAACCATCTGGGGGACGGAGAGAAAGAACAGAAACATACACGACAGTTGTGAGGACTATCCCGTGGTGCTCAGCAGGGAGGCACTACAACACACAGGTGCTAGTAGGAAGGCTACTGATTTCCACCTGCAAAGGGAACTCTGGATGTGCCTTCGGACCGGCCGGTCTCAGCCAGCCCTGTTAGCAGTGCTCTGGATTGCAGATGCCGAAGCCTTCAGTAAAGAGGTAAAGAGACTGCAACCCTGTGTCCTCGTCATTTACTGCGACCTACACTATTACCGTCTACTCATCAAGGGAAGCCCTGGGGACATACTTCACCTGTGGGAAGTTACACCATCTAGCTGCCATTCCATCACCCCAGCAGACCCCTAGCAGCGTCGGTCACCGTGACCGAATACCACAGGTGGCGTCACGGACACTAGACAAACAAGGCCTTTAATTGGACGCCCCTCAAAGGGCCACGGACCGGGTCAGGCCACCGTGACATCCCCATAATCGAGAGGGACCCGGTACCGAGTACCCCATTGCCCTTGCGTGGGGGCGCTCCATTTATTTTAGCGAAGTTTGAAAACGAACCTAACTGGGTCGAAACGTAACCTAACGCTATTTGTCTACACCATGGTGAATTAACTTTGAAATAAAAAATAAGCATAATTTGAAATAAATTTGTGAGTGCAGCTGATTATCTACATTATGGCCGAAATGACAGATTTTTTATGTGTTATAATACTAAAGAAGTCTATTGACGACGACACCCAATGCCATGGATATTTTTACTTGAAGAATAGTTTGTTTGACAGACTTATAGACAAATACATTTTCAGTAATTTTAATTTTAATTGATATTAAAATATATTATTATTAGAAGATAATGGAGACAAGACTGTGATTGCTTCTAGATACTAAGGAATTGAAGGTAATGGAAAGGTAAAAGTGATAAAGATGAGTTATGCCTCATTGACATAGCAGTTTTTTGTACATTCATCATGTATACCAGGTAAAGCTTTGGGTGTATTCGTTAATCAGAGGCTGTCATGGAGCTCTAATAATGGCATCCATCGCCCATAGACTACATTTACATCTGTAGACATCATGAGCCTTTTAATATATATTGGATAAACAGATATCATATGCCGTATGATATAACAAAGATTTGTAAAACCCTGTGTGAGATTTTAATAGAAAATATTAGCATTTTATGACAGGTTTCATCTGAAATCAATCCTACATCCTTTGTCCACTGGAGGAGCAAGAGCAAGACCACCCTTAAAAAGTGAATGGTTTGGATATTGTACTTTTCAAACACATTTCAGAGTTATACTGTGCATGGCGTGGAGAGTTTGGAGTAAGAGGTAGTTGTCACGTTGCCCAAAATGCGCAGCAAAAGAGGGAACAGGGTGCAAAAGCACAGCGGCCAGCCCTAGCCAGTACATCTGCTACTGCCCACCGTGCTGATGAACCAAAGCCAGCTCAAAGGAGCTCCCTGACAACACACAGGTGGTTTGCATGCTGTGCCAGCAGAGACTGAACCGGAGCACCATCTGCAGAACAATGCATCTGAATGCAAATCATGAGCTTCAGTGGAGTACACATCAGAAAAAAACCCAGAAAAGATTAGAGCCTCCTCCTGCTCCCATTTCTGCTGTGATCTCAGCCTCTTCTTCACACTCACAAGAGATTTATAAAGGGGTAACAATATGTTGAAATCTTGGGAATCACAGAAGGTGGTTCCCAGCAGCCACTAATTTTCCAACCAGGCTATCCCTGCCCTGCATGAATATGTTGCGTAGAAAATCAGATGTGCACTGCACAACGCCATCATTGTCATGGTTCACATAACAACCAATACGTGGACCAGTAAGCACGGGCAGTGACATTATATGTCTCTAACTGTCCACTGGGTAAATGTAGTGGCAGCTAGGCCTGAGGCAGAAAGCGTTTTGACGCATTTCCTAACAGCAGCGAGGATTGTTGAAAGCTTCTCTGTCCATGTTGCCTCCTCCTCCTACTCCGCTTTGTTCCCCGCCTGCTCATCCAGTCAGCGTAACACATGCGCCACCAACTTCAGCACAGGCAGGGGACAATGACAGCAGGCTGTTCTGAAACTTATTTGTTTGGGGGAAAAAATCCCACACTGCACAGAAGCTGTGGACTGGGATGAAACAACAGACCGATGAGTGGTTGGTGCCGCTGAACTCAAACTCGGCATGGCGATGTGCGATAACTGGCAAAATCTGGTAGCAGCTCTGGACCCTGCCAGTTTGACCCAGATATGCTGAATTTGGTGGTGCAGAGCTTCCTGAAAAATTTACCTGAGATGTCTGAGCTGCCTTAGAAAGTACATGCCATCTGTGCTCGCTGTTGCCATTCTCACCTTGCTGCTGCTTGCCTGTCAGTCACTTCCGCCTTCCGCTCGCAACCTCATACGTGACGTACCAACAAGGTGGAACTCCACCTTGCATATGCTGAAGAGACTATGCATTACTATACCACTTCTATGCCTGCTTGAAAAACCGCTTCAGGCGATGATGGATGAGGTGGTGGCACAGGAGGAAGAGGAGGAGGAACAACGAGCATTCATACCATTATCAGGCCAGTGGTCCACACACGGTTCGAAGGGTGGGATCCTGTACCAACAGTGGACAGGTACAAAACTGTCTACTCTGGGAACAGTTTTGGAAATGATGACGAGGAGGAACCATGTTCACAGCAGAGTGGCACTCAAAGCAGCTCACAGGCATCACTGGAGTGTAGCTGGGGGAAACAGAGGATACAGACAATGCAGAGGACACAGAAGAAACACTTCCCACAGTGGCCACCCTGCTGTATCCTACAAGGACAATGTACCATCCTTACTTCAGTCCCTGAAGCAGGATTGAAAAATATGGGAATACAAGCACACACTGGTAGAAGCACTCATGACAGCATTCCCACCTGCAGATGGGGGTAAGTGGAAGAACAAGACAGTAGAAGATATATGGAAAATGTGGAAAACCTACCTCGGCACACTATATCATCCAGCACCACCAACTTATTGTCAAGGTTCCCAGGTGTAATTACTGCTGAGAGGCTACTCGCTGCAGTGAGGGAGCCCAGAACAGAACAGCGGAGAACTCACCGGGTAGGAAGCAGGACCTGAACCATGTGACTGAGGGAGAGTGGCCAGGGGCAGAGCCAGGTGCCAGGTGCAAGGAGGCGAATGGCGCCAGAGAGTAGTCAAACAAGCCGAGGTCAATAACCGGGGGATAAGCGAGGTACCGGAGGGTGAGACAGAAGGATAGTCAGGTGGAAACCGGAGGTAGAAAGCCGAGTAAGCGAATGGATAGAAACACAGAAACACAAAGCAGGGAAGCCGAGAGGATCAAACAGATCAGATAAGGCATGGAGAGCAAACAAACAACTCAGTATGCAAACGGACACCAGGGGGTCTGACACACAGCCAGAAGAAATGTATAACTGACAGAGAATCCTAGTCCAGTGTGAGTATAAATATCCCTCCCAGATCCAGAAGGAGGCCACAACAATTAACCCTGAGAGGGCAGGGCATTAACCCTGCCCAAACCATGACAGTATCCCCCTTAACAGGGTCTACTAGGAATACATCAGTGGGGCCCCCCATACCGAGACCCCAATGGAACAGGACCCTGTAGAGCGCCCACCACATCTCACTGCACCTGCTGGTGCAAGTGAACCAGGGCTTACTGCTTCATGGACAGCTTCTGCATAAGTTAGGAGAGCTCATTAACCTGCTCCATGAGAGCCCTTACCGCATCTATAATAAACTCCCACCTAACCACTTGGAAGAGACTGTATGATCAGTTCTGGCTGTGTGTCTGACCCCCTGGTGTCCGTGTGCATACTGAGTTGTTTGTTTGCTCTCCATGCCTTATCTGATCTGTTTGATCCTCTCGGCTTCCCTGCTTCGTGTTTCTATCCATTCACTTACTCGGCTTTCTACCTCCGGCTTCCACCTGACTATCCTTCTGTCTCACCCTCTGGTACATTGCTTATCCCCTGGTTATTGACCTCAGCTCATTTGACTGCTCTCCGGTGCCGTTCGCCTCCTTGCACCCCGGCACCTGGCTCCGCCCCTGGCCACTCCCCCTCGGTCACATGGTTCAGGTCCCACTTGCTACCCGGAGAGTTCTCCGCTGTTCTGTTCTGGGCTCCCTCACTGCAGCGAGTAGCCTCTCAGCAGTTATTACACCCGAGAGTCTTGACACTTATATGGTCTGTATTTTCAGGAGACAGCATTTCAACAACATGGAGGAAGAGTATGTGTCAACACATCTCCACTTACTGAATGATGGGTCTTCCTCATTTAACTACTAGGTCTCCAATTTGGACACATCGCTTGAGCTTGCCCTTTATGCCTTGGAGGTGCTGGCCTGCCCTGTGGCAAATGTACAGCAGCATCTTCCTGTCCACAGCCAACGTGGACATGCTCACGTTTATTAAAATTAACCATAGAACTTATTGGTACCTTTGGTTGAATAGAGAATACCAGGTACACCCATCCATTATTATACTCCACTGCAGTTTTTTCATTCTATTTGCCATTCCCAATGTTTGAGGCTACCCCAATCAAAATAAAAAACAAACACAAGAGGCTGTTTTTCAGAAAACCCTCACAGAGACTGTTTTGAGTACACGCACAGAACCTAACATTGTACCGCACTTGAGCTACATCCTGTCCCTATGCTAATCACAGTAGAATGGAGGCACCCTTGTGATCTGACGGTTATACAGGCCAGGTCACGTAATGTGCCAGCCAATCAAAGCTATGCCAATACTTGACATGACTGTGCAGAGCAGAAAAAATTGGTTGTAGACACATTACTCCCACAGACACAGCTGCAGAGTGCTGCACACAGAGAGACTTTTTTGAAAACTATGCACAAACAAAATCTAATACTGTCTTACAGTCCAGCAACATCCTGCCCCTATGCTACGCAGAGCAGAATGGTGGGAGCACCCATGATCTGGCATTTGTACAGTCTGGGTCCTGTGGTGTGCCGGCCAATCACAGCCATGCCAATATTTGACATGTCTGTGATGGCTCTGGAAGTGACCACAGCCTAAAAGCTTGTTGATTAGCTGCCCTGCAGCCTTTCAAAAAACTTTATTTGGCATCCGAACAATGGCAATACAACAGACTTCCAGAAAAAGTCCATCAGATGATGCTGACATTTCATGAGAAATACAACGAGATGGGACAAAGCAAGAGCTTGACTTGGCCTCAAAAATTACATGGGCCACGTAATGTGACAGTCTTAAGTGTCTTCCCCGGCGACTGCATTTTGCCGCCCCCCTGGACTGGGAGTTGGCAGTTGTCTGAGCCAGCTGCTAAGCTGACAGCCAGATCAGAGAAGGTGCAGCACACCAACTGTGGTGAACAATTGTCATTTAGAGGCAAGTACAATTGAAGCTTTGATCCAGTGGTCATGTGATCACGCCGCTGACATCACTCGCCAATGCATAGAACATTGGTGGTAAGATACCAAAAAATAAGTGTAACGGGGGAGATTTAGTGTGTGGGGTGTTTAGTGTGTGCCGGGGAGATTTTTTGAGGGGGGTGAGTGAGATTTTGTGTAACAAGGTGGGGAAGATTTATAGTAACTGGTTAAGGACACAAGTTTGGGGAGTAAGGAAGGGACAGGTGCAGACACAATATGGGGGGAGGAAGAAATTTGAAGACACAGTATGTAGAGCAAGGGGGAGATGGGGGTCATGTATGAGGAAACAGTATGGGGTGATGGGTGCAGACACAGTATAGTGAGTGTGGGGATGGGTGCAGGCACAGTATGAGGAGCAAGGGGAAGATTGAAAGCAGACAGTATGGGGAACGAGGGTGATTATAGACACAGTATGTGGAGGCAAGGGATGTGTGAGGAGGCAGTATGGAGAGTTAGTGGGCAAGTGCGAGGAGACAGTATGAGGAGAGAGGGGGAAACATGTGAGGAGACTATTGAGGGGAATAGTGTGAGGAAACAGTTTGTGGGCAATGGGCACAGAACAGAATAGAGACAGAGTAGTGTGGGTGGGTTGCAAAAGGGGACAGTATAAGAGCATAGCCAGGAGGTAACCGTAAGCTGGGGAAGGGGAGTTTGATGAGGGGGCACACTATAGGTACTGGGCTGTTATGACCCCAATGGCAGAGGGTCTCAGAAGTAATTACCAAGTCTGCAAACACAAAAAACCAGCTCATAGGACAGTGGTAACTGGGCTGACCATATAACTAATCCTAGCACCACAAATAGCAGCAGCCGGGGAACGTGCCTACGTTGGTTCTAGACGTCTCGCGCCAGCCGGAGAACTAACTAACCCTAGAAGGGAAAAGATAGACCTTTCTTGCCTCCAGAGAAAAGACCCCAAAAGTTGGATACAAGCCCCCAACAAATAATAATGGTGAGGTAAGAAGAAAAGACAAACGTAAGAATGAACTAGATATTTAGCAAAGAGAGGCCCACTGACTAATAGCAGAATATAGTAAGATGACTTATACGGTCAGCAAAAACCCTATCAAAATTTCCACGCTGGATATACAAGAACCCCCGAACCGTCTAACGGCCCGGGGGGAGGATACCAGCCCCCTAGAGCTTCCAGCAAAATCAGGAATCACATTTAGTACAAGCTGGACAAATAAATAAGAGCAATGCAAATAACCAAAAAACAAGGAAGCAGGACTTAGCTTAATTTTGCAAGAACCACGACCAGCAGACAGGAGCAAACAGAAAGGAACTGATTACAACGATGCCATTCACCAGAATAAGAATTCAGGAAGTTTATATAGCAACACCCCTGGACTAACGACCCAGGTGGGTGCCAAACTAGGGAAAGACAATCCCAGAGTCATATCACTAGTGACCACAAGAGGGAGCCAAAAAAGTCTAATTCACAACAGTACCCCCCCTTTAAGGAGGGGTCACCGAACCCTCACCAAGACCACCAGGGCGATCAGGATGAGCAGCGTGAAAGGCACGAACTAAATCGGCCGCATGCACATCAGAGGCAACCACCCAGGAATTATCCTCCTGACCATAGCCCTTCCACTTGACCAGATACTGAAGCCTCCGCCTGGAGAGACAAGAATCCAAGATCTTCTCCACCACGTACTCCAACTCGCCCTCAACCAACACCGGAGCAGGAGGCTCAACAGAAGGAACCACAGGTACAACGTACCGCCGCAACAAAGACCTATGGAACACGTTGTGAATGGCAAACGACACAGGAAGATCCAAGCGAAAGGACACGGGATTAAGGATTTCCAATATCTTGTAAGGACCGATGAAGCGAGGCTTAAATTTAGGAGAGGAGACCTTCATAGGAACAAATCGAGAAGACAGCCATACCAAATCCCCAACACGAAGTTGGGAACCCACACCGCGGCGGCGGTTGGCAAAACGCTGAGCCTTCTCCTGTGACAACTTTAAGTTGTCCACCACATGATTCCAAATCTGCTGCAACCTATCCACCACAGAATCTACCCCAGGACAGTCAGAAGGCTCCACATGTCCCGAGGAAAAACGAGGATGGAAACCAGAGTTGCAGAAAAATGGCGAAACCAAAGTAGCGGAACTAGCCCGATTATTAAGGGCAAACTCAGCCAACGGCAAGAAGGTCACCCAATCATCCTGATCTGCAGAAACAAAACACCTCAAATAAGCCTCCAGAGTCTGATTAGTTCGCTCCGTTTGTCCATTAGTCTGAGGATGAAAGGCAGACGAAAACGACAAATCAATGCCCATCTTAGCACAGAAGGATCGCCAGAACCTGGAAACAAACTGGGATCCTCTGTCAGACACGATATTCTCAGGAATGCCGTGTAAACGAACCACATTCTGAAAGAACAAAGGAACCAGATCGGAAGAGGAAGGCAGCTTAGGCAAAGATACCAAATGGACCATCTTGGAAAAGCGATCACATACCACCCAGATGACAGACATGCCCTGAGACACCGGAAGATCTGAAATGAAATCCATGGAAATGTGTGTCCAAGGCCTCTTCGGGACAGGCAAGGGCAAGAGCAACCCGCTGGCACGAGAACAGCAAGGCTTAGCTCGAGCACAAGTCCCACAGGACTGCACAAATGACCGCACATCCCGTGACAAAGAAGGCCACCAAAAGGACCTAGCCACCAGATCTCTGGTGCCAAAAATTCCCGGATGACCTGCCAACACCGAGGAATGAACCTCGGAAATGACTCTGCTGGTCCACTTATCAGGAACAAACAGTCTGTCAGGTGGACAAGAGTCAGGTCTACCAGCCTGAAATCTCTGCAACACACGTCGCAAATCCGGAGAAATGGCTGACAAGATTACTCCCTCTTTAAGAATACCAACAGGTTCTGCGACTCCAGGAGAGTCAGGCACAAAGCTCCTTGAAACAGCATCAGCCTTCACATTCTTTGAACCTGGTAAATACGAGACCACAAAGTCAAAACGGGAGAAAAACAATGACCAACGGGCCTGTCTAGGATTCAGGCGTTTAGCAGACTCGAGATACATCAGATTTTTGTGATCAGTCAAGACCACCACACGATGCTTAGCACCCTCGAGCCAATGACGCCACTCCTCAAATGCCCACTTCATGGCCAACAACTCCCGATTGCCAACATCATAATTCCGCTCAGCGGGCAAAAACTTCCTAGAGAAAAAAGCACATGGTCTCATTACAGAGCAACCAGGGCCTCTCTGCGACAAAACGGCCCCTGCCCGAATCTCAGAAGCATCCACTTCAACCTGAAAGGGAAGTGAGACATCAGGCTGGCACAAAACAGGCGCCGAAGTAAACCGGCGCTTCAACTCTTGGAAAGCTTCCACGGCTGCAGGAGCCCAGTTAGCAACATCAGAACCTTTCTTGGTCATATCCGTCAAAGGTTTAACAACGCTAGAAAAATTAGCGATAAAACGACGGTAGAAGTTAGCAAAACCCAAGAACTTCTGAAGACTCTTAACTGACGTGGGTTGAGTCCAATCATGAATAGCTCGGACCTTGACTGGGTCCATCTCCACCGCAGAAGGGGAAAAAATAAAACCCAAAAAGGGAACCTTCTGTACTCCAAAGAGACACTTTGAGCCCTTAACAAACAAAGCATTCTCACGCAAAACCTGAAACACCATCCTGACCTGCTCTACATGCGAGTCCCAATCATCAGAAAAAAACAGAATATCATCCAGATAAACAATCATAAATTTATCCAGATACTTCCGGAAAATATCACGCATAAAGGACTGAAACACTGAAGGAGCATTAGAGAGCCCAAAAGGCATCACCAAGTACTCAAAATGACCTTCGGGCGTATTAAATGCAGTTTTCCATTCATCTCCTTGCTTAATGCGCACAAGGTTGTACGCACCACGAAGATCTATCTTGGGGAACCACTTGGCACCTTTAATCCGGGCAAACAAGTTCGACAACAGAGGCAAAGGATACTGAAATTTAACAGTGATTTTATTCAGAAGCCGATAGTCAATACAAGGTCTCAAAGATCCGTCCTTCTTGGCCACAAAAAAGAATCCCGCACCAAGAGGGGAAGAGGATGGACGGATATGCCCCTTCTCCAGAGATTCCTTGATATACGAACGCATTGCGGTATGCTCAGGTACAGACAGATTAAATAATCTTCCCTTAGGAAATTTACTACCTGGAATCAAATCTATAGCGCAGTCACAGTCCCTATGAGGAGGGAGAGCACTGGACCTGGACTCGCTGAATACATCCTGATAATCAGACAAATACTCAGGAACTTCCGAAGGAGTAGAGGAAGCAATAGACACCGGGGGGGAATCACCATGAATTCCCTGACAGCCCCAACTTGACACAGACATTGCCTTCCAATCCAAGACTGGATTATGGGTCTGTAACCATGGCAGACCCAAAACGACCAAATCATGCATTTTATGCAGCACAAGAAAACGAATCACCTCCCGATGTTCAGGAGTCATGCACATGGTTACCTGTGTCCAAAACTGCGGTTTATTTTCCGCCAATGGCGTAGCATCAATACCTCTAAGAGGGATAGGATTTACCAACGGCTCAAGAACAAAACCACAGCGCTTAGCAAATGACAGATCCATAAGACTCAGGGCAGCACCTGAATCCACAAACGCCATAACAGGGTAGGAGGACAATGAGCAAATTAAAGTCACAGACAAAATAAATTTAGGTTGCAAATTACCAATGGCGACAGGACTAACAACCCTTGTTAGGCGTTTAGAGCATGCTGATATAACATGTGTAGAATCACCACAGTAAAAACACAACCCATTCTGACGTCTATGATTTTTCGTTCATTTCTAGTCTGAATTCTACCACATTGCATTAAATCAGGTGTTTGTTCAGACAACACCACCAGAGGATTAGTGGCTTTGCGCTCCCGCAAACGCCGGTCAATTTGAATAGCCAGCGCCATGGAATCATTCAGACTTGTAGGAATGGAGAAACCCACCATCACATTCTTAATGGCTTCTGAAAGGCCATTTCTGAAATTAGCGGCCAGAGCACACTCATTCCACTGAGTAAGCACGGACTATTTCCGAAATTTTTGGCAATACACTTCAGCTTCATCCTGGCCCTGAGAAATAGCCAGCAAGGCTTTTTCTGCCTGAATTTCAAGATTGGGATCCTCGTAAAGCAATCCGAGCGCCAGAAAAAACGCATCAATATTTGCCAATGCCGGATCTCCTGGCGCTAGCGAGAAAGCCCAATCCTGAGGGTCGCCCCGCAAAAAAGAGATAACAATTTTAACTTGCTGAGCTGAGTCTCCAGATGAACGGGGTCTCAGAGACAGAAACAATTTACAATTATTCCTGAAATTCCTAAACTTAAATCGGTCTCCAGAGAACAGTTCAGGAATAGGTATTTTAGGTTCAGACATAGGACTACTAGTAACAAAATCTTGTATGCCCTGCACACGAGCAGCAAGCTGATCTACACTTGTAATCAAGGTCTGGACATTCATGTCTGCAGCAAGCACAAGCCACTCAGAGGTAAAGGGGAGGAAGAAAGAAAAAAAAAAAAAACAAACTCAGAATTTCCTTTCTTATTATCCCACTTCTGCAATGCATTAAACATTCAACTTTGGCCTGGCATACTGTTATGACCCCAATGGCAGAGGGTCTCAGAAGTAATTACCAAGTCTGCAAACACAAAAAACCAGCTCATAGGACAGTGGTAACTGGGCTGACCGTATAACTAATCCTAGCACCACAAATAGCAGCAGCCGGGGAACGTGCCTACGTTGGTTCTAGACGTCTCGCGCCAGCCGGAGAACTAACTAACCCTAGAAGGGAAAAGATAGACCTTTCTTGCCTCCAGAGAAAAGACCCCAAAAGTTGGATACAAGCCCCCAACAAATAATAATGGTGAGGTAAGAAGAAAAGACAAACGTAAGAATGAACTAGATATTTAGCAAAGAGAGGCCCACTGACTAATAGCAGAATATAGTAAGATGACTTATACGGTCAGCAAAAACCCTATCAAAATTTCCACGCTGGATATACAAGAACCCCCGAACCGTCTAACGGCCCGGGGGGAGGATACCAGCCCCCTAGAGCTTCCAGCAAAATCAGGAATCACATTTAGTACAAGCTGGACAAATAAATAAGAGCAATGCAAATAACCAAAAAACAAGGAAGCAGGACTTAGCTTAATTTTGCAAGAACCACGACCAGCAGACAGGAGCAAACAGAAAGGAACTGATTACAACGATGCCAGGCACCAGACTGAGAATTCAGGAAGTTTATATAGCAACACCCCTGGACTAACGACCCAGGTGGGTGCCAAACTAGGGAAAGACAATCCCAGAGTCATATCACTAGTGACCACAAGAGGGAGCCAAAAAAGTCTAATTCACAACACTGGGCCCTATAGGGGGAACTGTTATGGTTCTCAATGGCAAGAGAACATAGCCCAGCAAACATAAGAACTAGCTCTTGGAAGGATGGAAACTAAACTGACCATGAACTAAACCTGCCGCACAACTAACAGTAGCCGGGTAGCGTAGCCTGCGTTTTATCCCTAGACGCCCAGCGCCGGCCGGAGGACTAACTAATCCTGGCAGAGGAAAATATAGTCCTGGCTCACCTCTAGAGAAATTTCCCCGAAAGGGAGACAGAGGCCCCCACAAATATTGGCGGTGATTTTAGATGAAATGACAAACGTAGTATGAAAATAGGTTTAGCAAAATTGAGGTCCGCTTACTAGATAGCAGGAAGACAGAAAGGGCACTTTCATGGTCAGCTGAAAACCCTATCAAAACACCATCCTGAAATTACTTTAAGACTCTAGTATTAACTCATAACATCAGAGTGGCAATTTCAGATCACAAGAGCTTTCCAGACACAGAAACGAAACTACAGCTGTGAACTGGAACAAAATGCAAAAACAAACAAGGACTAAAGTCCAACTTAGCTGGGAGTTGTCTAGCAGCAGGAACATGCACAGAAAGGCTTCTGATTACAATGTTGACCGGCATGGAAGTGACAGAGGAGCAAGGCTAAATAGCGACTCCCACATCCTGATGGAAACAGGTGAACAGAGAGGATGATGCACACCAGTTCAATTCCACCAGTGGCCACCGGGGGAGCCCAAAATCCAATTTCACAACAGTACCCCCCCCTCAAGGAGGGGGCACCGAACCCTCACCAGAACCACCAGGGCGATCAGGATGAGCCCTATGAAAGGCACGGACCAAATCGGAGGCATGAACATCAGAGGCAGTCACCCAAGAATTATCCTCCTGACCGTATCCCTTCCATTTGACCAGATACTGGAGTTTCCGTCTGGAAACACGGGAGTCCAAGATTTTTTCCACAACGTACTCCAACTCGCCCTCAACCAACACCGGAGCAGGAGGCTCAACGGAAGGCACAACCGGTACCTCATACCTGCGCAATAATGACCGATGAAAAACATTATGAATAGAAAAAGATGCAGGGAGGTCCAAACGGAAGGACACAGGGTTAAGAATCTCCAATATCTTGTACGGGCCGATGAACCGAGGCTTAAACTTGGGAGAAGAAACCCTCATAGGGACAAAACGAGAAGACAACCACACCAAGTCCCCAACACAAAGCCGAGGACCAACCCGACGCCGGCGGTTGGCAAAAAGCTGAGTCTTCTCCTGGGACAACTTCAAATTGTCCACTACCTGCCCCCAAATCTGATGCAACCTCTCCACCACAGCATCCACTCCAGGACAATCCGAAGATTCCACCTGACCAGAAGAAAATCGAGGATGAAACCCCGAATTACAGAAAAAGGGAGACACCAAGGTGGCAGAGCTGGCCCGATTATTGAGGGCAAACTCCGCTAAAGGCAAAAAAGCAACCCAATCATCCTGATCTGCAGACACAAAACACCTCAAATATGTCTCCAAGGTCTGATTCGTCCGCTCGGTCTGGCCATTAGTCTGAGGATGGAAAGCAGACGAGAAAGACAAATCTATGCCCATCCTAGCACAGAATGCTCGCCAAAATCTAGACACGAATTGGGTACCTCTGTCAGAAACGATATTCTCCGGAATACCATGCAAACGGACCACATTTTGAAAAAACAGAGGAACCAACTCGGAAGAAGAAGGCAACTTAGGCAGGGGAACCAAATGGACCATCTTAGAGAAACGATCACACACCACCCAGATGACAGACATCTTCTGAGAAACAGGAAGATCCGAAATAAAATCCATCGAGATGTGCGTCCAGGGCCTCTTCGGGATAGGCAAGGGCAACAACAATCCACTAGCCCGAGAACAACAAGGCTTGGCCCGAGCACAAACGTCACAAGACTGCACGAAGCCTCGCACATCTCGAGACAGGGAAGGCCACCAGAAGGACCTTGCCACCAAATCCCTGGTACCAAAGATTCCAGGATGACCTGCCAACGCAGAAGAATGAACCTCAGAAATGACTTTACTGGTCCAATCATCAGGAACAAACAGTCTACCAGGTGGGCAACGATCAGGTCTATCCGCCTGAAACTCCTGCAAGGCCCGCCGCAGGTCTGGAGAAACGGCAGACAATATCACTCCATCCTTAAGGATACCTGTAGGTTCAGAATTACCAGGGGAGTCAGGCTCAAAACTCCTAGAAAGGGCATCCGCCTTAACATTCTTAGAACCCGGCAGGTAGGACACCACAAAATTAAACCGAGAGAAAAACAACGACCAGCGCGCCTGTCTAGGATTCAGGCGTCTGGCGGACTCAAGATAAATTAGATTTTTGTGGTCAGTCAATACCACCACCTGATGTCTAGCCCCCTCAAGCCAATGACGCCACTCCTCAAAAGCCCACTTCATGGCCAAAAGCTCCCGATTCCCAACATCATAATTCCGCTCGGCGGGCGAAAATTTACGCGAGAAAAAAGCACAAGGTCTCATCACGGAGCAATCGGAACTTCTCTGCGACAAAACCGCCCCAGCTCCGATTTCAGAAGCGTCGACCTCAACCTGAAAAGGAAGAGCAACATCAGGCTGACGCAACACAGGGGCGGAAGAAAAGCGGCGCTTAAGCTCCCGAAAGGCCTCCACAGCAGCAGGGGACCAATCAGCAACATCAGCACCCTTCTTAGTCAAATCAGTCAATGGTTTAACAACATCAGAAAAACCAGCAATAAATCGACGATAAAAGTTAGCAAAGCCCAAAAATTTCTGAAGACTCTTAAGAGAAGAGGGTTGCGTCCAATCACAAATAGCCTGAACCTTGACAGGATCCATCTCGATGGAAGAGGGGGAAAAAATATATCCCAAAAAGGAAATCTTTTGAACCCCAAAAACGCACTTAGAACCCTTCACACACAAGGAATTAGACCGCAAAACCTGAAAAACCCTCCTGACCTGCTGGACATGAGAGTCCCAGTCATCCGAAAAAATCAAAATATCATCCAGATACACAATCATAAATTTATCCAAATAATCACGGAAAATGTCATGCATAAAGGACTGAAAGACTGAAGGGGCATTTGAAAGACCAAAAGGCATCACCAAATACTCAAAGTGGCCCTCGGGCGTATTAAATGCGGTTTTCCACTCATCCCCCTGCTTAATTCGCACCAAATTATACGCCCCACGGAGATCTATCTTAGAGAACCACTTGGCCCCCTTTATGCGAGCAAACAAATCAGTCAGCAGTGGCAACGGATATTGATATTTAACCGTGATTTTATTCAAAAGCCGATAATCAATGCACGGCCTCAAAGAGCCATCTTTCTTAGCCACAAAGAAAAAACCGGCTCCTAAGGGAGATGACGAAGGACGAATATGTCCCTTTTCCAAGGACTCCTTTATATATTCTCGCATAGCAGCATGTTCAGGCACAGACAGATTAAATAAACGACCCTTAGGGTATTTACTAACCGGAATCAAATCTATGGCACAATCGCACTCCCGGTGCGGAGGTAATGAACCAAGCTTAGGTTCTTCAAAAACGTCACGATATTCAGTCAAGAATTCAGGAATCTCAGAGGGAATAGATGATGAAATGGAAACCACAGGTACGTCCCCATGCGTCCCCTTACATCCCCAGCTTAACACAGACATAGCTTTCCAGTCAAGGACTGGGTTATGAGATTGCAGCCATGGCAATCCAAGTACCAACACATCATGTAGGTTATACAGCACAAGAAAGCGAATAATCTCCTGGTGATCCGGATTAATCCGCATAGTTACTTGTGTCCAGTATTGTTGTTTATTGCTAGCCAATGGGGTGGAGTCAATCCCCTTCAGGGGTATAGGAGTTTCAAGAGGCTCCAAATCATACCCACAGCGTTTGGCAAAGGACCAATCCATAAGACTCAAAGCGGCGCCAGAGTCGACATAGGCATCCGCAGTAATAGATGATAAAGAACAAATCAGGGTCACAGATAGAATAAACTTAGACTGTAAAGTGCCAATTGAAACAGACTTATCAAGCTTCTTAGTACGCTTAGAGCATGCTGATATAACATGAGTTGAATCACCGCAATAGAAGCACAACCCATTTTTTCGTCTAAAATTCTGCCGTTCACTTCTGGACAGAATTCTATCACATTGCATATTCTCTGGCGTCTTCTCAGTAGACACCGCCAAATGGTGCACAGGTTTGCGCTCCCGCAGACGCCTATCGATCTGGATAGCCATTGTCATGGACTCATTCAGACCCGCAGGCACAGGGAACCCCACCATAACATCCTTAATGGCATCAGAGAGACCCTCTCTGAAATTCGCCGCCAGGGCGCACTCATTCCACTGAGTAAGCACAGCCCATTTACGGAATTTCTGGCAGTATTATTTCAGCTTCGTCTTGCCCCTGAGATAGGGACATCAAGGCCTTTTCCGCCTGAAGTTCTAACTTAGGTTCCTCATAAAGCAACCCCAAGGCCAGAAAAAACGCATCCACATTGAGCAACGCAGGATCCCCTGGAGCCAATGCAAAAGCCCAATCCTGAGGGTCGCCCCGGAGCAAGGAAATCACAATCCTGACCTGCTGAGCAGGATCTCCAGCAGAGCGAGATTTCAGGGACAAAAACAACTTGCAATTATTTTTGAAATTTTGAAAGCAAGATCTATTCCCCGAGAAAAATTCAGGCAAAGGAATTCTAGGTTCAGATATAGGAACATGAACAACAAAATCTTGTAAATTTTGAACTTTCGTGGTGAGATTATTCAAACCTGCAGCTAAACTCTGAATATCCATTTTAAACAGGTGAACACAGAGCCATTCCAGGATTAGAAGGAGAGAGAGAGAGAAAGGCTGCAATATAGGCAGACTTGCAAGAGATTCAATTACAAGCACACTCAGAACTGAAAAAAAAAAAAAAAAAAAAAAAAAAAAATCTTCAGCAGACTCCTCTTTTCTCTCCTTTCTCTGTCAATTAATTTAACCCTTTTTGGCCGGTCAAACTGTTATGGTTCTCAATGGCAAGAGAACATAGCCCAGCAAACATAAGAACTAGCTCTTGGAAGGATGGAAACTAAACTGACCATGAACTAAACCTGCCGCACAACTAACAGTAGCCGGGTAGCGTAGCCTGCGTTTTATCCCTAGACGCCCAGCGCCGGCCGGAGGACTAACTAATCCTGGCAGAGGAAAATATAGTCCTGGCTCACCTCTAGAGAAATTTCCCCGAAAGGCAGACAGAGGCCCCCACAAATATTGGCGGTGATTTTAGATGAAATGACAAACGTAGTATGAAAATAGGTTTAGCAAAATTGAGGTCCGCTTACTAGATAGCAGGAAGACAGAAAGGGCACTTTCATGGTCAGCTGAAAACCCTATCAAAACACCATCCTGAAATTACTTTAAGACTCTAGTATTAACTCATAACATCAGAGTGGCAATTTCAGATCACAAGAGCTTTCCAGACACAGAAACGAAACTACAGCTGTGAACTGGAACAAAATGCAAAAACAAACAAGGACTAAAGTCCAACTTAGCTGGGAGTTGTCTAGCAGCAGGAACATGCACAGAAAGGCTTCTGATTACAATGTTGACCGGCATGGAAGTGACAGAGGAGCAAGGCTAAATAGCGACTCCCACATCCTGATGGAAACAGGTGAACAGAGAGGATGATGCACACCAGTTCAATTCCACCAGTGGCCACCGGGGGAGCCCAAAATCCAATTTCACAACAGTACCCCCCCCTCAAGGAGGGGGCACCGAACCCTCACCAGAACCACCAGGGCGATCAGGATGAGCCCTATGAAAGGCACGGACCAAATCGGAGGCATGAACATCAGAGGCAGTCACCCAAGAATTATCCTCCTGACCGTATCCCTTCCATTTGACCAGATACTGGAGTTTCCGTCTGGAAACACGGGAGTCCAAGATTTTTTCCACAACGTACTCCAACTCGCCCTCAACCAACACCGGAGCAGGAGGCTCAACGGAAGGCACAACCGGTACCTCATACCTGCGCAATAATGACCGATGAAAAACATTATGAATAGAAAAAGATGCAGGGAGGTCCAAACGGAAGGACACAGGGTTAAGAATCTCCAATATCTTGTACGGGCCGATGAACCGAGGCTTAAACTTGGGAGAAGAAACCCTCATAGGGACAAAACGAGAAGACAACCACACCAAGTCCCCAACACAAAGCCGAGGACCAACCCGACGCCGGCGGTTGGCAAAAAGCTGAGTCTTCTCCTGGGACAACTTCAAATTGTCCACTACCTGCCCCCAAATCTGATGCAACCTCTCCACCACAGCATCCACTCCAGGACAATCCGAAGATTCCACCTGACCAGAAGAAAATCGAGGATGAAACCCCGAATTACAGAAAAAGGGAGACACCAAGGTGGCAGAGCTGGCCCGATTATTGAGGGCAAACTCCGCTAAAGGCAAAAAAGCAACCCAATCATCCTGATCTGCAGACACAAAACACCTCAAATATGTCTCCAAGGTCTGATTCGTCCGCTCGGTCTGGCCATTAGTCTGAGGATGGAAAGCAGACGAGAAAGACAAATCTATGCCCATCCTAGCACAGAATGCTCGCCAAAATCTAGACACGAATTGGGTACCTCTGTCAGAAACGATATTCTCCGGAATACCATGCAAACGGACCACATTTTGAAAAAACAGAGGAACCAACTCGGAAGAAGAAGGCAACTTAGGCAGGGGAACCAAATGGACCATCTTAGAGAAACGATCACACACCACCCAGATGACAGACATCTTCTGAGAAACAGGAAGATCCGAAATAAAATCCATCGAGATGTGCGTCCAGGGCCTCTTCGGGATAGGCAAGGGCAACAACAATCCACTAGCCCGAGAACAACAAGGCTTGGCCCGAGCACAAACGTCACAAGACTGCACGAAGCCTCGCACATCTCGAGACAGGGAAGGCCACCAGAAGGACCTTGCCACCAAATCCCTGGTACCAAAGATTCCAGGATGACCTGCCAACGCAGAAGAATGAACCTCAGAAATGACTTTACTGGTCCAATCATCAGGAACAAACAGTCTACCAGGTGGGCAACGATCAGGTCTATCCGCCTGAAACTCCTGCAAGGCCCGCCGCAGGTCTGGAGAAACGGCAGACAATATCACTCCATCCTTAAGGATACCTGTAGGTTCAGAATTACCAGGGGAGTCAGGCTCAAAACTCCTAGAAAGGGCATCCGCCTTAACATTCTTAGAACCCGGCAGGTAGGACACCACAAAATTAAACCGAGAGAAAAACAACGACCAGCGCGCCTGTCTAGGATTCAGGCGTCTGGCGGACTCAAGATAAATTAGATTTTTGTGGTCAGTCAATACCACCACCTGATGTCTAGCCCCCTCAAGCCAATGACGCCACTCCTCAAAAGCCCACTTCATGGCCAAAAGCTCCCGATTCCCAACATCATAATTCCGCTCGGCGGGCGAAAATTTACGCGAGAAAAAAGCACAAGGTCTCATCACGGAGCAATCGGAACTTCTCTGCGACAAAACCGCCCCAGCTCCGATTTCAGAAGCGTCGACCTCAACCTGAAAAGGAAGAGCAACATCAGGCTGACGCAACACAGGGGCGGAAGAAAAGCGGCGCTTAAGCTCCCGAAAGGCCTCCACAGCAGCAGGGGACCAATCAGCAACATCAGCACCCTTCTTAGTCAAATCAGTCAATGGTTTAACAACATCAGAAAAACCAGCAATAAATCGACGATAAAAGTTAGCAAAGCCCAAAAATTTCTGAAGACTCTTAAGAGAAGAGGGTTGCGTCCAATCACAAATAGCCTGAACCTTGACAGGATCCATCTCGATGGAAGAGGGGGAAAAAATATATCCCAAAAAGGAAATCTTTTGAACCCCAAAAACGCACTTAGAACCCTTCACACACAAGGAATTAGACCGCAAAACCTGAAAAACCCTCCTGACCTGCTGGACATGAGAGTCCCAGTCATCCGAAAAAATCAAAATATCATCCAGATACACAATCATAAATTTATCCAAATAATCACGGAAAATGTCATGCATAAAGGACTGAAAGACTGAAGGGGCATTTGAAAGACCAAAAGGCATCACCAAATACTCAAAGTGGCCCTCGGGCGTATTAAATGCGGTTTTCCACTCATCCCCCTGCTTAATTCGCACCAAATTATACGCCCCACGGAGATCTATCTTAGAGAACCACTTGGCCCCCTTTATGCGAGCAAACAAATCAGTCAGCAGTGGCAACGGATATTGATATTTAACCGTGATTTTATTCAAAAGCCGATAATCAATGCACGGCCTCAAAGAGCCATCTTTCTTAGCCACAAAGAAAAAACCGGCTCCTAAGGGAGATGACGAAGGACGAATATGTCCCTTTTCCAAGGACTCCTTTATATATTCTCGCATAGCAGCATGTTCAGGCACAGACAGATTAAATAAACGACCCTTAGGGTATTTACTAACCGGAATCAAATCTATGGCACAATCGCACTCCCGGTGCGGAGGTAATGAACCAAGCTTAGGTTCTTCAAAAACGTCACGATATTCAGTCAAGAATTCAGGAATCTCAGAGGGAATAGATGATGAAATGGAAACCACAGGTACGTCCCCATGCGTCCCCTTACATCCCCAGCTTAACACAGACATAGCTTTCCAGTCAAGGACTGGGTTATGAGATTGCAGCCATGGCAATCCAAGTACCAACACATCATGTAGGTTATACAGCACAAGAAAGCGAATAATCTCCTGGTGATCCGGATTAATCCGCATAGTTACTTGTGTCCAGTATTGTGGTTTATTGCTAGCCAATGGGGTGGAGTCAATCCCCTTCAGGGGTATAGGAGTTTCAAGAGGCTCCAAATCATACCCACAGCGTTTGGCAAAGGACCAATCCATAAGACTCAAAGCGGCGCCAGAGTCGACATAGGCATCCGCAGTAATAGATGATAAAGAACAAATCAGGGTCACAGATAGAATAAACTTAGACTGTAAAGTGCCAATTGAAACAGACTTATCAAGCTTCTTAGTACGCTTAGAGCATGCTGATATAACATGAGTTGAATCACCGCAATAGAAGCACAACCCATTTTTTCGTCTAAAATTCTGCCGTTCACTTCTGGACAGAATTCTATCACATTGCATATTCTCTGGCGTCTTCTCAGTAGACACCGCCAAATGGTGCACAGGTTTGCGCTCCCGCAGACGCCTATCGATCTGGATAGCCATTGTCATGGACTCATTCAGACCCGCAGGCACAGGGAACCCCACCATAACATCCTTAATGGCATCAGAGAGACCCTCTCTGAAATTCGCCGCCAGGGCGCACTCATTCCACTGAGTAAGCACAGCCCATTTACGGAATTTCTGGCAGTATTATTTCAGCTTCGTCTTGCCCCTGAGATAGGGACATCAAGGCCTTTTCCGCCTGAAGTTCTAACTGAGGTTCCTCATAAAGCAACCCCAAGGCCAGAAAAAACGCATCCACATTGAGCAACGCAGGATCCCCTGGAGCCAATGCAAAAGCCCAATCCTGAGGGTCGCCCCGGAGCAAGGAAATCACAATCCTGACCTGCTGAGCAGGATCTCCAGCAGAGCGAGATTTCAGGGACAAAAACAACTTGCAATTATTTTTGAAATTTTGAAAGCAAGATCTATTCCCCGAGAAAAATTCAGGCAAAGGAATTCTAGGTTCAGATATAGGAACATGAACAACAAAATCTTGTAAATTTTGAACTTTCGTGGTGAGATTATTCAAACCTGCAGCTAAACTCTGAATATCCATTTTAAACAGGTGAACACAGAGCCATTCCAGGATTAGAAGGAGAGAGAGAGAGAAAGGCTGCAATATAGGCAGACTTGCAAGAGATTCAATTACAAGCACACTCAGAACTGAAAAAAAAAAAAAAAAAAAAATCTTCAGCAGACTCCTCTTTTCTCTCCTTTCTCTGTCAATTAATTTAACCCTTTTTGGCCGGTCAAACTGTTATGGTTCTCAATGGCAAGAGAACATAGCCCAGCAAACATAAGAACTAGCTCTTGGAAGGATGGAAACTAAACTGACCATGAACTAAACCTGCCGCACAACTAACAGTAGCCGGGTAGCGTAGCCTGCGTTTTATCTCTAGACGCCCAGCGCCGGCCGGAGGACTAACTAATCCTGGCAGAGGAAAATATAGTCCTGGCTCACCTCTAGAGAAATTTCCCCGAAAGGCAGACAGAGGCCCCCACAAATATTGGCGGTGATTTTAGATGAAATGACAAACGTAGTATGAAAATAGGTTTAGCAAAATTGAGGTCCGCTTACTAGATAGCAGGAAGACAGAAAGGGCACTTTCATGGTCAGCTGAAAACCCTATCAAAACACCATCCTGAAATTACTTTAAGACTCTAGTATTAACTCATAACATCAGAGTGGCAATTTCAGATCACAAGAGCTTTCCAGACACAGAAACGAAACTACAGCTGTGAACTGGAACAAAATGCAAAAACAAACAAGGACTAAAGTCCAACTTAGCTGGGAGTTGTCTAGCAGCAGGAACATGCACAGAAAGGCTTCTGATTACAATGTTGACCGGCATGGAAGTGACAGAGGAGCAAGGCTAAATAGCGACTCCCACATCCTGATGGAAACAGGTGAACAGAGAGGATGATGCACACCAGTTCAATTCCACCAGTGGCCACCGGGGGAGCCCAAAATCCAATTTCACAACAGGGAACACAATGTGAGATGATAGCATGAAGAGGGGGCCCAGTATGGAAAGAAAGGCATGTACCATAAGGGGGACAGTGTGGGGGGGGGTCACATTTTGTGAAGGGAATAAAGTGAGGGACAATTATTTATTCAGGGGCTCAGCATAGTGCAGATATTTTTATTCAGGAGCATTATAACAACACTCTTATTTTTAAGGGTCTCATGTGGGGATATGCTTCAGAAGACAGGAGAAGATGGAAGTCTGCAGAGACAAGCTGTGGATGAGAAAAATCATCATGGAGTCTGGACAAGATGAAGAAAAGAAAGAGAAAGACTCCAATTGGAGACAACATTAGCTATCAGGTACCTGGATATAAATGTTTTTTTTTTTGTGATACTGACTCTCATCTGTTTTATGGTAGGAGCATTAAAGGGGTTGTCCAAGTTTGTGATGAGTCTGCAGTAGTGATGAGCGAGTGTACTCGTTGCTCGGGTTTTCCCGAGCACGCTTGGGTGGTCTCTGAGTATTTGTAACTGCTCGGAGATTTAGTTTTTATCGCGGCAGCTGAATGATTTACAGCTATTTGCTGCTTGATTACATGTGGGGATTCCCTAGCAACCAGCCAACCCCCACATGTACTCAGCCTGGCTAGTAGCTGTAAATCATTCAGCTGCCGCGATGAAAACTAAATCTCCGAGCAGTTACAAATACTCGGAGACCACCCGAGCGTGCTCGGGAAAACCCGAGCAACGAGTACGCTCGCTCATCACTAGTCTACAGTCATTCTATGTGACTTCAAACTTCTGAATTCTGACAGTGTACACTGCACGATGTCAGGATTCTCTCGTGCCTTTTTCATATGTACATGCAGTCACGTGCCGACTAGACATGCTATCACGCTACACGGGGGTGAGCCAAGGAGGGAGAGGTGAACCCCAAAGTGGACCCTCTGGGTCACGATCCCAGAGCCCCCTAGGGCGAGCGAACCTGATGGGAGCACCCCCTATACAGGGAGTGTTAGGAGCAGGCCCAGGGAGGATGGAACCGCAACTGCCGGAGCCAAAGGGACGACTGGGTGAAGCAGGAGAACTGGTATGCAGAAGATGACTGAAGCGGAGAACTGGAAGGGAAAAAATACAAGTTAACCAGGCAGTCGGAGCTGAAGGATAAAGGGGACGGAAGGCGAGGGAAGAAACCGAAGAAACAGAGCACAAGGCAGGAAAGGGAACAACGAGGCTTAAGCTTAGAATGGGCCAGAGCACAACGCTGAACTACGGAGCAGAAACAACAAAGATACGCAGGCGCTTTACCTGGGGAAGCGCCGAGCTGAAATACCTGAAGGGCGCCGCCATATTGGAGGCGGGACCACCGGGTCACGACCTCCCAGAAGGCAGAGCGGCGGAGGAGACCCTACGGCGCATGCGTGGACCGGCGGCGCGCAGAGAGGCCAAGAAACTGGAGGCAGAAGAAGAAGAAGGAACGCTGGGAGCGCGCCGGCCGGACAGATAAGTATCAGGAATCGTTACAGTACCCCCTTTCTTACTCCCCTCCCTCCTGGAACTGGAAAGAAACCTCTTCAAAATAAGGGGTGCATTGATGTTTTCTCGAGGTTCCCAAGATCTCTCCTCAGGACCAAAACCCTTCCAATCAATCAGAAACCATGTCCAACCCTTAACCATTTTCTGGGCTAGAATGTCCCTCACCTCGAATTGTCCGTCGGAGGAAGAGAAGGATGGGTCTACAGGAGAAGAAGAGTGAAAACGATTAAATACAGCAGGCTTAAGAAGTGAGACATGAAAGGCATTAGGAACACGCAAAGATGCGGGTAATTTTAACTTGTAAGCTACATCATTAATTCGGTGGGAAATTTCAAAGGGACCAATGTAACGAGGACTAAGTTTATGAGACGGAATTTTCAACCTAATATACCGAGATGAGAGCCACACCTTATCCCCCAGTTGATAAGGTGGAGCATCAAGCCGTCTCTTATCCGCAAACCTTTTCATATGATCACTGGTCTTAAGAAGTGACTCCTTAGTCTCTTGCCAAATTTTGGAGAACTCCTGGGACAAAGAATCAGCTGCCGGTACACCTGAAGTGCAGGAAATGGGAAAAGGAATGCCAGGGTGTTGCCCGAAAACCACCAAGAATGGAGATTTAGAAGAAGATTCACAGGGGTGATTGTTATAGGCAAATTCAGCCCACGGAAGCAAAGAGACCCAATCGTTCTGATGGGCATTGGAGAAATGTCGTAAATAGGATGTGAGAACCTGATTGACACGCTCCACTTGGCCATTGGACTGAGGATGGTAGGCGGAGGAGAAATCCAAGGTCACCTTCATTAAGCTACACAGGGCTCTCCAGAAGCGGGCGGTGAACTGAACTCCACGATCAGAAACAATATGACGAGGAAAGCCGTGAAGTCGGAAGACATGAAGGATGAAGATCTTTGCCAATTCGGGAGCAGATGGCAATCCAGACAAGGGTATGAAGTGGGCCATTTTCGAAAATCGGTCGACAACCACTAGGATAACAGAGCAATTAGAGGAGCAAGGGAGATCCGTAATAAAGTCCATGGCAATATCAGTCCAAGGACAAGAAGGTACAGGAAGCGGATGTAAGAGTCCGGTAGGTAGCTGCCGAGGAACCTTATTTTGTGCACAAGAAGGACACGAAGCAAGGAAATCTAGGACGTCCTGACGAACGGATGGCCACCAGTAGTGACGAGTTATAAGAGAAAGTGTCTTCTTGACTCCTGCGTGCCCGGCAAATTTAGAGGAATGACCCCAGAGCAAAACTTGTTTCCTGTCTTTGCTTGCCACGAAGGTCTTCCCAGGAGGAGAGGAGACTACTTTCAGAGGAGCAATGGAAATAATCTTAGCCGGATCAATAATATGTGCAGGATTCTCCACCACATCCAAAGGTTGAGAGGACCGTGAGAGAGCATCAGCTCTGACATTTTTGTCTCCAGGACGGAAATGGAGTTCAAAATCAAAACGTTCAAAAAACAGGGACCATCTGGCCTGACGAGGGTTAAGTCTTTGAGCAGTCTGTACATAGGCTAGATTCTTATGATCTGTAAATATGGTGAAGGAATGAACGGCCCCTTCGAGAAGATATCGCCACTCTTCTAAGGCCAACTTAATGGCCAACAGTTCCTTATCTCCGATAGAATAATTGCGTTCTGAAGAAGAAAATGATTTGGAGAAGAAACCACAAGTGACGACACGTCCAGAAGCTGACTTCTGTAAGAAGACTGCTCCGACTCCCACGGAAGATGCATCCACTTCAAGGACGAAGGGTCTGTTAGCGTCAGGACGATGAAGTACCGGGGCTACAGCAAAGTTTTGTTTTAAAGTAAGAAATGCATTTTGGGCCTCCGAAGACCAGTTGTTGGGAGTAATACCTTTGCGAGTAAGAGCCGAGATGGGCTTGGTCAAAGAAGAGAAATGTGGAATGAATTGCCTATAGTAATTGGCGAAGCCGAGGAAACGTTGAATGGCTTTAATACCAACAGGCTGTGGCCAATCCAGAACTGCGGAGACCTTGGCTGGATCCATCTTTAGACCGGCATCTGAAACAATATATCCCAAGAAGGGTAAACTGGATTGTTCGAATACACATTTCTCGATCTTGGCAAAAAGATGGTTCTCTCGGAGGCGTTGAAGAACAAGACGGACATCTCGTCGATGGGCAGAGAGATTCGGAGAGAAGATTAGTATGTCGTCCAGATAAACTACTACACATACATAAAGGCAATCTCTGAAGATGTCATTTACGAATTCTTGGAAAACAGCGGGAGCGTTGCAGAGACCAAAAGGCATCACCAAGTACTCATAGTGGCCGTCTCGAGTATTGAATGCAGTCTTCCACTCATCCCCGGCACGAATTCGAACAAGGTTGTAAGCACCTCGAAGATCTAACTTAGTGAAAACTCGTGCTCCTCTTAAGCGGTCAAAGAGTTCAGAGATTAAAGGTAACGGATATTTATTCTTCACCGTTATACTGTTCAATCCCCTATAGTCTATGCAGGGACGAAGTGAGCCGTCTTTTTTCTTGACAAAAAAGAAACCGGCCCCAGCAGGGGAGGTGGACTTCCGAATGAATCCCCTAGCAAGGTTCTCCCGAACGTACTCCGACATGGCTTGAGTCTCCGTAGGAGAGAGAGGGTAAATTCTTCCTCGCGGAGGCATGGCACCAGGAACCAGATCTATAGGACAGTCGTAGGACCGATGTGGAGGAAGGATCTCTGCTTCTTTTTTATTGAAAACATCAGAAAAGGAAGAATAAGCAGAAGGCAGACCAGGAAGGGCAAGGGAAGAGCAAGAGTCACCCACAGGACGTACCGACAAGAGACACCGAGCCCGACAGGAATCCCCCCACGAAAGAATATTGCCATTATGCCAATCTAACATAGGTTCATGGGTACGTAACCACGGTAAGCCTAAAAGTACTGGATGGGAAATATTGGCTAAAACGTAAAAGGCAATCTTTTCCTTGTGTAAAACCCCTACCTGAAGTTCTACTACTTGGGTGACCTGGGTTATAGTCTCTTGCAAAGGTTTACCATCAACTGAGGCAAGAAAGAGAGGGCTTTCAAGAGTCTTAACGGGAACAGAAAATCTTACTACCTCCTCTAACCTGATAAAATTCCCTGCTGCACCCGAGTCAATGTAAGCTTGCAGGGAATAGCGTTTACCAGAGACAAGAAGTAGAACAGAGAGCGTAAGGGGTAGAGAGGTATCACATGTACCTAGGGAGGCCTCTCTTACCTGACCTAGGCGGAGGAGTTTTCCGGACGATCAGGACAAGCACGCAGGAGATGGGAAGAACTGCCACAGTAGAAGCACAGACCCTGAGTGCGTCTCTCCTGGCGCCGTTGCTCAGACATCTTGAGCCGATCTACCTGCATAGGTTCCGGCACCGGTTCAGAGGTAGACACTCTGGGTCTAGGACTGGGTGATGTTCGAAGAGGCAGGGAAAGACGTGGAGTCCTTCTCTCTCGTGCTCGTTCCTGGAATCGGAGATCAATACGAGTAGCCAAGGATATTAGATCTTCCAAATTGGTGGGAGTATCACGTCCCGCCAATTCGTCTTTTATGCGCCCGGATAGACCACGCCAGAATGCCCCTACCAGGGCCTCATTGTTCCACCCAAGATCAGAGGATAAAGTGCGGAATTGAATGGCGTACTGACCAACGGATAGGGTCCCTTGTTGTAAACTGAACAGGGACTCAGTAGTTGAGGCCAGGCGACCAGGTTCGTCGAACACTCGACGGAAGGTCTCGAGGAAATTGTCTAGGCGAGACATTAGTGGATCATCTCGTTCCCAGAGAGGATTTACCCACGCTAATGCATTCCCCTCGAGATGGGAAATTATAAAGGCAATTTTAGCTCGATCGGTGGGGTATTGCAAGGGCAAGAGCTCAAAATGGAGGCGACACTGATTAAGGAAACCCCGACACACTTTGGGGTCTCCATTGTAGCGTGGGGGTTTGGCCAAACGGGGAGGTGCGTGAGGAGCGTGAACAGACGCGACTGTAGGGGAAGGGGTCTGTAGAGAGAGAAGACGAGAATCAATAGCGGCCAGATAAGTCAAAATCTGCGTTTGGGTGTCGCGCTGCTGCGCCAGCTCCTGTTGCAGATTTAGCAACAAAGAGGCATTCCCAGGATCGGAAGATTGAAGTGAGGACAAACGAGAGTCCATCGACTTCATAAAGGCCATCATACGGGACTGATTCTCGCGGAGAAAGAGCAACTCTTTTTGAGCGGCAGCGGCTCCAGCGGGATCCATGGCCTGCGTATACTATCACGCTACACGGGGGTGAGCCAAGGAGGGAGAGGTGAACCCCAAAGTGGACCCTCTGGGTCACGATCCCAGAGCCCCCTAGGGCGAGCGAACCTGATGGGAGCACCCCCTATACAGGGAGTGTTAGGAGCAGGCCCAGGGAGGATGGAACCGCAACTGCCGGAGCCAAAGGGACGACTGGGTGAAGCAGGAGAACTGGTATGCAGAGGATGACTGAAGCGGAGAACTGGAAGGGAAAAAATACAAGTTAACCAGGCAGTCGGAGCTGAAGGATAAAGGGGACGGAAGGCGAGGGAAGAAACCGAAGAAACAAAGCACAAGGCAGGAAAGGGAACAACGAGGCTTAAGCTTAGAATGGGCCAGAGCACAACGCTGAACTACGGAGCAGAAACAACAAAGATACGCAGGCGCTTTACCTGGGGAAGCGCCGAGCTGAAATACCTGAAGGGCGCCGCCATATTGGAGGCGGGACCACCGGGTCACGACCTCCCAGAAGGCAGAGCGGCGGAGGAGACCCTACGGCGCATGCGTGGACCGGCGGCGCGCAGAGAGGCCGAGAAACTGGAGGCAGAAGAAGAAGAAGGAACGCTGGGAGCGCGCCGGCCGGACAGATAAGTATCAGGAATCGTTACACATGCACTCAATGAAAAATGCACTCAATGCACTCAATAAAATAATAATAATAATAATAATAATAATTTTTATTTATATAGCGCCAACATATTCCGCAGCGCTTTACAACTTATAGAGGGGACTTGTACAGACAATAGACATTACAGCATAACAGAAATCACAATTCAAAATAGATACCAGGAGGAAAGAGGGCCCTGCTCGCAAGCTTACAACCTATGAGGAAAAGGGGAGACACGAGAGGTGGATGGTAACAATTGCTTTAGTTATTTGGACCAGCCATAGTGTAAGGCTCGGGTGTTCATGTAAAGCTGCATGAACCAGTTAACAGCCTAAGTATAATAATATTAAGGAGAACCGAGAGTCAAGACTAGCCAATATGGGTTCACAAATGGTTAAATTTTATTTCAAAAAATCACATACATAAAAAATATATACCATGAAGTAATAAATAGTTAATTTGAGACAACTAGCAACTATATCCTAAGTACATCAAAACAGCGGTCCAGGAAAAAACAGGACACAGGTGAATGCAATGAACACTACTTCCCAATCATGTGCATGTCGGTAAGTACTGTCACACACAAGGGGCCTGCTATCAGTGGCAAGCGGTGGTTAGACCAAGTAGTATGCTTCTAAGAGCGTTATCCAAAAAATTCCCCACACATCATGAAGCAGTCATTAGTAATATGACAAACAAACGTGGTTAAATAAATTTACCCATATGTGTGCAGGCGTCCTGTATAGATCCTGGGTCGCAGACCCCAACGCGCGTTTCGCGTGCAAATCTCATCGCTTCCTCAGGGGGCGTGGTTTAATGTGGATCTCACTGTGATTTAAATAGGGCGTATTTCCGATCATGTGATAGTGCAATTGTAGGTTAGGTGCGCATGCGTGAAACGCTGGGTCTTAAAGCGGCCCGCTTCTTCCTGGATGCTAGCAGCTGGGATGGCGCCATTTGTGATCTGGTCATGGAACTATTAACATTTATTCTAACAAAAAACTTTTTTGTGTTTAAGGATGTGTTTTATTTGCAGCAGCGCGGCACTGCCATGGGCGCGGCCTGTGCGCCCTCCTTCGCCAATCTCTTCCTGGGATACTGGGAGCGGGAGATTTTTGGTGGGGGGGGGCCGCGGGCCACGGACCATGTGCAGTGCTGGCTGCGTTATATCGATGACCTGTTCATCATATGGCAGGGGCCTGAGGATGTTCTGCATGAATTTATGAAACAACTTAATGACAATTCATATAACATCAAATTAACATATCAGGTAAGCGGGACGGAGGTGGACTTTCTGGACATCAAAATTGAGGTTGACGGTGATCGATATTTACAGACGGATGTCTTCAGAAAGTCCACGTCCGTCAATGCACTCCTGCATGCAGACTCTGGGCACCCCTATAGCACAATAAAAGCCATCCCGGTTGGTCAGCATCTTAGGATGAGGCGGATCTGCTCCTCTACTACCAAGTTTGAGGCCCAGGCGGTGGACCTCAAAACCAGATTTCAAGCAAGAGGATATAGCAACAGGAACATCAAAAAAGGCTATTTGAGAGCCAAATATTCCACACGGGAAGAACTATTGTGTTCCAGTAACAAAATCAACAATCGGAGAAGTAAGGAGATGTCTAAACAACATGACATGGTACGGTTTATCTCCACTTACAATGGAGAATGGGCCACAATGAGGAGATGTCTCCAAAAACATTGGGGCATTCTTCAGAGTGACCCACTGTTCTCAAAATGCCTTAAAGACTATCCCTCTATGACGGCTAGGAGAAGCAAAAATTTAAAAGATCTATTAGTTTCAAGCCACTATGTTCCCAGGGTGAATAAGTACAATTTTGGATCAGCTGGACCACCTAGAGGATCCTTCCCCTGTGGCAACTGTATCTCATGCCCAAACATCTCTCGTATGGCCACTTTTGACACAGCTGATGGGAGGAGAACTTTCTCTATAAATCATCATATAACGTGTAATACAACACAGGTGATTTACTATGCTGTATGCGACTGTCCAAAAATATACATAGGACTGACATCTCGTCGTTTGGGCACACACATACGCGAGCATGTGCGTGATATAGTGGCTGCGAGAGAGGAAAAGGACATAATGAGACTTAAAACTATACCACGTCATTATAAACAGCATCATGGTTGTAATCCCAAGTCCTTTATGGCACGGGGAATCGACCATATACAATGTGGTATCAGGGGAGGTGATGTGAGGCGCATCCTAGCCCAAAGAGAATGCCGATGGATTAGTACACTGGGCACCATGACACCTATTGGTCTCAATGAAACCCATGGATTCTCCTCTTTCTTATGAAATAAGTACTTAGGTGGATCGTAATATGCTTGTTCTCTTTACCTTACACCATTAGTTTTAATTTGGTATCTCTTTTTATTCATTTTTAATTATTATTATTAATTTTTAGTGTATTTATACTTACATCCATGCCGATGTGACATTTTGACATTGGGAAGGTCCGGGTGGAGCTGTCTGCGGGATTGAAGAGATGGAGGAGTTCCCGATTGCTCTAATGAAAGAACAACAAAGAATTAAAATGGACAATCATGTAACAACATGATACACACCATGTATTTTTAAATGTAATAATAGTTTGGTACTCTTTACATGTTTTATGGGTGTGTGTTATATGGGATTTTGTACCAGTGTGAAATGATATGTTTATAGTTCACATTTCCCACAAGCTCCCAATGCTTGTCCACTGTCTGTGGTGTCAGTATATTTTAATAAGTGTCATGTTTATGTACCATTTGTAACATTATGTGCCTATTTTGTTTTATGCAAATTTATCTAATATAGGGGATATATGTTTATCTGATGTTTAGTGTATGCTGTTTCAGGGTGGATTTGATATAAATTATAGCATATCATATTATTATGAATCATCATAATACACATAAAGCACAATTAGTATTTGTTTTTGTTTAATTATTTATCAGCTTCACTTTCACAAAGGATTTATCTGGTTAAAGATACCAGAGTAATTCATGCGGTAATAACATAGAGAGGAATCTCTCGTTTCTGAGTATTCCCTTAATATGATTATATAGCCATATA
Organism: Ranitomeya variabilis; assembly: GCF_051348905.1. Lineage (NCBI taxonomy): Eukaryota > Metazoa > Chordata > Amphibia > Anura > Dendrobatidae > Ranitomeya > Ranitomeya variabilis. The sequence goes on along the minus strand of NC_135236.1, from coordinate 446,721,336 downwards.
ATTATGCGGTCACCTGTTTTAATTCAATTATGCACTTTATAGGCACGGTCACTTTTATGTCATGTACGCTGATGTTTATAACCGGCTGCGCATCGCCTTCTCTCCCTGGCAGTGTCCTGGATCGCGTGATGTGGGTGTGGCGCCGGCCCGCTCACGTGACTGGGACCTGCAGGGGATTGAGGCTTGGAGCGCAGTGCGGGGAAACGTCAGCGTTTCACGCATGCGCACCTAACCTACAATTGCACTATCACATGATCGGAAATAAGCCCTATTTAAATCACAGTGAGATCCACATTAAACCACGCCCCCTGAGGAAGCGACGAGATTTGCACGCGAAACGCGCGTTGGGGTCTGCGACCCAGGATCTATACAGGACGCCTGCACACATATGGGTAAATTTATTTAACCACGTTTGTTTGTCATATTACTAATGACTGCTTCATGATGTGTGGGGAATTTTTTGGATAACGCTCTTAGAAGCATACTACTTGGTCTAACCACCGCTTGCCACTGATAGCAGGCCCCTTGTGTGTGACAGTACTTACCGACATGCACATGATTGGGAAGTAGTGTTCATTGCATTCACCTGTGTCCTGTTTTTTCCTGGACCGCTGTTTTGATGTACTTAGGATATAGTTGCTAGTTGTCTCAAATTAACTATTTATTACTTCATGGTATATATTTTTTATGTATGTGATTTTTTGAAATAAAATTTAACCATTTGTGAACCCATATTGGCTAGTCTTGACTCTCGGTTCTCCTTAATATTATTATCTGTATTAAGAGTCGCCATAGTTATTTGATATTTATAACTGACGTTTTATTTTGCCTAACAGCCTAAGTATGTAGCAGTACAGACACAGAGGGCTATTAACTGCATAAAGTGTATGAGAACACGATGCAAGGAACCTGATTATGTGTTTTGTTTTTTTTCTATTTTTAATAGGCCACACAGGGATAGTTAGGTTAATGCGTTGAGGCGGTAGGCCAGTCTGAACAAATGCGTTTTTAGGGCACGCTTAAAACTGTGGGGATTAATCGTATTAACCTAGGTAGTGCATTCCAAAGAATCGGCGCAGCACATGTAAAGTCTTGGAGACGGGAGTGGGAGGTTCTGATTATTGAGGATGCTAACCTGAGGTCATTAGCGGAGCGGAGGGCACGGGTAGGGTGGTAGACTGAGACCAGAGAGGAGATGTAGGGTGGTGCTGAGCCATGGAGTGCTTTGTGGATGAGGGTAGTAGTTTTGTACTGGATTCTGGAGCGGATGGGTAGCCAGTGTAATGACTGGCACAAGGTAGAGGCATCGGTGTAACGGTTGGTGAGGAATATGATCCTGGCAGCAGCATTCAGGACAGATTGGAGCGGGGAGAGTTTGGTAAGAGGGAGGCCGATTAGTAGAGAGTTACAATAGTCCAGACGGGAATGAATAAGAGAAACAGTAAGAGTTTTTGCAGAGTCGAAAGTAAGAAAAGGGCGAATTCTAGAAATGTTTTTGAGATGCAGATAAGAAGAGCGAGCCAGTGATCGGATGTGGGGGGTGAATGAAAGCTCGGAATCAAGGATGACCCCAAGGCAGCGGGCATGTTGCTTTGGAGTAATGATTGAACCGCACACGGAGATGGCAATGTCAGGCAAAGGTAGGTTAGTAGAGGGAGAGAACACGAGGAGTTCAGTTTTTGACAGGTTCAGTTTCAGATAGAGGGGGGACATGATGTTAGAGACAGCGGTAAGACAATCACTGGTGTTTTCTAAGAAGGTCGGAGTGAAAGCAGGAGAAGAGGTGTATAATTGGGTGTCATCAGCATAGAGATGGTACTGGAAACCAAATCTACTGATTGTTTGTCCAATAGGGGCAGTATACAAAGAGAAGAGGAGGGGGCCTAGGACTGATCCTTGAGGAACCCCAACAGTAAGGGGAAGGTGAGAGGAGGAGGAACCAGCAAAACATACAGTGAAGGATCGGTCAGAGAGATAGGAGGAGAACCAAGAGAGAACGGTGTCCTTGATGCCAATGGAGCGGAGCATAGTGAGGAGGAGCTGATGATCCACAGTGTCGAATGCTGCGGAAAGATCCAATAGAATTAGCATGGAGTAGTGACCATTAGATTTAGCTGTTAGTAGGTCATTAGAGACTTTAGTGAGGGCAGTTTCAGTAGAGTGTAAAGAGCGGAAGCCAGATTGAAGAGGGTCGAGAAGAGAGTTATCTGAGAGATAGCGGGTAAGACGGGAGTGGACCAGGCGTTCCAGGAGTATACAGATGAAGGGAAGATTAGAGACAGGTCTATAATTAGCGGCACAGTTTTGGTCGAGGGAGGGCTTTTTAAGTAATGGATGTATGATGGCATGCTTAAATGAGGAGGGAAAAATACCGGAAGTGAGGGAAAGGTTGAATATTTTTGTTAGGCGAGAGGTGACAGCCGGGGAAAGGGACTGGAGGAGATGTGACGGAATGGGGTCACTGGTGCAAGTGGTCGGGCGAGAAGATGCAAGGAGCCTGCTTACTTCTTCTTCCGTAACTGGTTCAAAGTCAGAGAGTGAACTAGATGCAGTGGGGGAGGGAGGACAGTGCCTGGTATGAAGAGATTGGGAGATGATTTCCTGTCGAATGTGGTCAATTTTTTCTTTGAAGTAATTGGCCAGATCGTCAGCGCGGAGATCTGTGGTTGGGGCCTGCTCTCTTGGGTTGAGTAGGGACTGGAAGGTGTCGAAGAGACGTTTAGGGTTATTGGACAGTGAGGTGATGAGGGTGTTGAAATAGGTTTGTTTGGAGAGGTGAAGGGCAGAGTTGTATGTTTTTAGCATGAACTTATAATGGATGAAATCTTCGGGTAGATTAGATTTTCTCCACAGACGTTCGGCGCACCTGGAGCATCGCTGCAGGAAGCGTGTTTGCAGCGTGTGCCACGGTTGTCACCGTCTGTGTCGAGTTGCTCTATGTATAGGAGGTGCAGCTTCATCCAGGGCACTTTGCAGGGTTTCATTGTAATGTTTCACTCAATGAAAATTAGTTGAGCGAGGCCGGACACGTCTAGTCAAAATGTGGTCAGAAGTATACAGATCTCTTCCTTCTGCTGACATGACCGTCCCCTCTTGCCACCAGCAAGGGAGAATCCTAAAACTGTGAATTCAGAAGACTGCAGCCACATATAGACTTTCATCTCAAAGCTGTAAAAGCCGTTTAATTATAAAGTGAAGCCCTGTAGCATGTCAATCCTAATATTGTGTAATACACTCACTGTCGGGATTCAGCTCTGCTTGCTGATTCCAGCATTCATCACATGGCCACTTCACTCATATGCAATTTTCACACTTATGGTCATGTGACAATGAGCTTCTCTTCCTGCTTCTCTCAGTTTTTAACTGAACAATAAGGGTATGTTTCCACTGTCAGGATGGCCGGCGGTATCGCCGCAGCGGCGAAGCCGCTCGGCGCTAAGCCCCGCCCCCTTTCTGGGACGCGATCATGCCGGATGTGTTAACTCTTCACATCCGGGATGATCGCTCTCTCCCATAGCGCCCTGTGATATGCCTTGCGGGGACGCTGCGTCCCCGCAAGGTGTACGGACATGCTGCGATCTGAAAAGACGCGCAGCATGTCCGTAGTCGCAGGGCCGCCGCGTGCGGGTTTCCACACATAGTGGAGACGGGATTTCATAAAATCCCCTCCACTATGCTGGAACATCTGGACGCTGCTTGTTTGACGCTGCAGCTCTGCGCAGCGTCAAACAAGCAGCGTTTCCTGACCGTGGAAACATACCCTAACAGAATTAGAGAGAGCAGATAGTCGGCACATGTCTAAGTGCACAAATCGCATACAGCTCTAGCAAAAATTAAGAGACCACTGCAAAATGTTCAGTTTGTCTGATTTTTCTCTTTATAGGTATATTTTTGAGTAAAATGTAAATTGTTCTTTTATTCTATAAACTTCTGACATGTCTCAGAATTTCCAAGAAATACATTTTATATTTTTTTCTGAAAATAAAAATGGTCAAAATTAAAAAACAAAACAGGATTTTCAGACCTCAAATAATGCAAAAAGAACAAGTTCATAATCATTTAGAAATAACAATACTAATGCATTAACTCAGGGAGAGTTCAGAAATCATATTTTGTGGAATAACCATGATTTTTAATCACAGCTTTCATGCGTCTTGGCATGCTTTCCACCTGTCTTTCACACTGCTTCTGGCGCAAAAATGTAAGCAGTTCTCCTTTGTTTGATGGCTTATGACTATCATTCTCTTGATTACATTCCAGAGGTTTTCAATGGGGTTCAGGTCTGGAGACTGGGCTGCCCATGACAGGGTTTTGATGTGGTGGTCTCTTAATTTTTGCCAGAGCTGTATGTGCTTGGGGAACACACAGAGTAGCGTGAGAATCAGTTTCAAGTGGTGACATCAGTAAGGTTATCGCAGTTCACAGCTGGAGGATCACAGAGAGGTTACTATGAGAACTGCTGAATGTGACCAGCGGTAACCGTAATGATGTCACCGCTCGTCACTGCAGCCGTGTTCTCAAGCTAGTTTCAGTGTGTTCCAGTGGCTGTGGTGTGCGGTCAGATTACTGATGTCACCGCTCATCACATTCTCCGGATGTAGTGGAGTCGGAGATTGTCATGACTATCATCAGCGCCACCTGGTCTCCCTGATTGCAGGGAGACCAGGCGAGGATGATGAGAGTTGTAGTCAGCACCTGGCATCTGAGAAAAGTGCAAACTGTACTTTTATTCCCAGCCGCCGGAGCTTTTCATTCCTGTATGTGTCATACAGATGTCACACGGACGTGCAGCACGCATTTCCTCAATGCTGCAGGAAAATAAAGGACATATCTGTTTCTTACACGGATACAAAAACCTGACATGCGGCAACTACCATTGAATACAGTGGTGTGCATATGTCGGTATTTTCAGTCCTTAAAAAAGGATCACATGCAAAACAAAAAAATGGACCTATGAAGGGGGTCTAAGAGAGTCTGGAGCGCCACCTTAATTCTTTTTACATTTTTATCAGTTATTCAATCAACATACATATGTAAAGACAAAACACAATATGCCCGTATGTAGAATCAAGGCAGAATACAATTGTGGAAAATGTAATTAACCTGATGCCCTGCCTTTTCTTAGCACTTACACCAAAAGGATGCCATGTTTTGAGATTCTATTTGGTGATTCTTGAGAAGAATATCCTTAAATTAAGGTTCACTAAAGATAAAGATAAACGCACACAGAAACGTACAATACCCAATAACATTATCCCATCACGTATTCACACCTACTGTTTAGTAAGCATCTGCCATCTAGTGCTGGAAAATGGGAATCTCAGGCAAGGCACAGCAATTCAGACTAAAGGGGAAGATAATAGTTTGCAATAATTTTCTGAGATACAAAAAGTGTTTTTATTAAAGTAACAAATGCAAAAATCAAGAATGAATCAAATTGATAGGCGTGTTAGTTTCTTCTTTTATGAGCCTCATGATTGGTGTAGTTTTCTTTGATATTTTGCTGCAAAAATGGTTTATCATATGAATAACTGGCACGTTACAATTCTTAGTAACTACGCTCCTTTTTCTAGACATTTGAAATTTGTGTTACAAGGTGCAAAAAGTAGCTAAAGCACATACATTTGTGAGGCACTATGCACATAACTTTTTTGGTGCAATTTTCATCAAATTTTTTGTGCATTAGGATTTGTTCTTGCAGGTGTATTATTCGCGTGCTGTCCATGTGTGCCACAGATCGCACAAAGAAAGCACAAGCACCCATTATAGCCAATGTGCTAGCGCACCTGTCCGATTTTCTACATGGAAAAATTCCAGCTTTCACTACCTTGGTCCAATTTACCGACCAAACTAGTAAATGTAAATGGCAGGCGGCTCCTGTACTTGTCTAATATGCGGATGAACACACAGAGCTGCACATAGAGCCAGCCAAGTCTGCAGTTTTCGTACAGCAGTCTGATTCCGAACATATTCTTAGTGAATCTCCATCACGGTGTTTATTGATGAGTAGATTACTAACCATGCAACTGTCACAGTTCACAATTTAGGTTATAGGAATGTCTGGTGAAACATACACCACAATTCAAATTATTATGCAAATTGAATTTAACTGTCATAAAGATGTACATTTTTGTTTGTCAAATAATCTCATGGATGGTATTGAGTCGCTCGCCAGGGCCGTAGGGTACCCGGTACCGGGTCCGGTGTTCACAGGGGGATGTCACGGTTGCGACCCGGTCCATGGCCCTGGGCGCCCATGTAAAAGGGGAATTGAATAAAGTTTATGCTCGTGACGCCATCTTTGGTATTCGGTCAGTGGGGACCGACGCTGCTTTAAGGGGTCTTCTGGGGTGATGTTATGGCAGCTAGATGGTATACCTTCCCACAGGTGAAGTATATCCCTAGGGATCCCGGTGTGTAGATGTAAGATGGTGAATGGCGCAGTAAAGAACGAGGACACAGGTTTGCAGTCTCTATACCTGGTTTACTGAAGAAATCAGGCAGCCACAGTCCAGGGTACCAGATCACAGGGCAGGCAGGGTCCGGCCAGCTTGGAAGCGAATCCAGAGTCCCCTTTACCAGGTGGAGTTAAAAGCCTTCCTTTAGCGCAATTGTGTTGTAGTCCCTTACTGCCTATGGCTTCAGATAAGGTCCTCACAGTTCTCTCTGTCCCCCATATAGGATAGGACAATACCTGCATGACAGGTAACTCAAGCCTTTTTACAGGGACTCTAGCACACCCCGGGCTCTATATGTTACTGTGTCTCAGGTGTGTGTGGCGGACAGGTAACTTGCAGTTCAGTTGTCCTGCCAGTTTCTGATGTAAGTCTTAGAGTCCCTTAGAACCTCGGTGGTCCAGCTACCGGTTATCTGCGCTTTGCCAGGGAGACAGTCTGCTCACTGCTGTCCTTCCCCTGTTGTCACTCTCCTGTGCTTTGCTCTCCTGCACGCTCACTGAACAATGTTCGGCTTTCTGTATGTATCTTTCCTTAGGAGCTGTAGTACTTCAGACTACACGGCCCCTTTGTACGTTCTTCCTGCCTCAGACTGCTCCAGTCTGCTTCCTGGCATTATCTGACCGAAACTGAAACTAACTTTCCCTCCAAACCACAATAGATATAGGGGAGTCACATAGGAATAGGATCAAAAGCTCCCCCTTGGGGCCTGGAGTGTGAACATGTTGTGTGTATGGTGATTACCTGATAAAAGATATCCTTCATCACTTCCAAACGTAACATCACTCTCCCCGTGAGGAAAGGAATGCTACTGTGACGACCAGGACCCTGGGGCACCACAGTATTGTGTCTCAAGGCTCTTTGGATGACTGAAATTGATCTCAAGCAGCGGGGATAATTAGTTTCCCAGCTGAGACCAATTTAAGAAAAACTACTTAAGAGGAATGTTCAACATTATTAAGCAGGCCACAGGTTACAAACAATATGGGAAACAAAAAGGATCGCTCTGTTGCTGAAAAGCGTGAAATATTGCAATGCCATGGAAATGTATGAAAACATTAGGTATTTCATGAAAACAAGCGTTAAGCGTAGTGTGAAGAGATTTGTAGCTGATAAAGAGCACAGACTGGTTTGTGCAGATGAAAGCATAATGAGGCAGACAAATTCATTGGATTAAGAGAGCAGCTGCTATAATATGATTGTAAAGCAACGAACAGTTATTTGTGTAGGATCTTCCAGAGGCTTGCAGCTGCATATAAACCTTCTATTCGTTCACCCTTAAGCAGTATTCTCAAGCAAAAATGGTTGCAATGGGCCTAGACATACATGAACATTAATTTTAAAATGGTCTTGTTTACTGATAAGTACTGTGCAACTCTGGATGGTCCAGGTGGATGGAGAAATGGAAGGTTGGTGGATGGTCACCATGTTCCAACAAGGCTGTGACATCAGCAAAGAGGTGACGGAGTCATGTTTTGGGACGGAATCATGGGGACAGAGTTGATTGGTCCCTTTAGAATTCCTGGAGGTGTAAAAATTATCTCAATAAAGTATAGAGAGTTTCTGGCTGACTACTTTCTTCCATGGTACAAAAAGGAGAACCGTGCCAACTGTAGCAAAATCATCATCATGCATGAAAATGTACCATCTCAGGCTGCAAAGAATACCTTAGAGTCATTACCTGCTATGGGCATAAAATGAGATAAACTCATGGTGTGACCACCATCCACTCCTAACGTCAACACTATTGAGAGCTTTTGGAGTATCATCAAGCAAAAGATCTATGAGGGCGGGAGACAGTTTGTCCAATAAAATTTGATTTATCCTCTAACGGTTGATGATTTGAACATTACACTGACTTATTTGCACCATCCATTTAGGAAAATCAGAGAAAAATGACATTTACACAATAATTTAGAAAGTGGTGTAGACTGCAATTGCATTATATTATGGGTGAATTTACACTGCACGATTATTGTCAGTCAGTTTCTCAATGATCATGGAGTGAACAGGTTGCTGATCACCCAATGAACGAGCAAATGATTTTTAAGCGTCTTTAAAAATCATGATTCTCAGTAGCACATCATCCTGTGTAAGCAGAATACTATATGTACCATTATGTGCGTATTGTGTGGACAGCCTGTCTGAACAGGTTATTAATTAGTTGCCGATTGGCAAACATGTAGCTGATCGGTGTTCGTTTAAATGGAGAAAATGGAGAATCTTTTTCTTCATTCTCCACAAAATTGGATCACACTCTGACCAAAAACAGATCGTGGTCTGATCAGAGTATATTTAGCATAATCATACCTATTTTCTAGGATGAAATTCAAACTTTTGTGTGAACCTAGACTTACCAATAATGGGTTTTGGTGGCGTTAGTCTAATGTGTATGAGGTCCTTGAATTTTTGTCACAATTTTGCACTTCTTAATTTACATGCCTGTTAAGATTTTGGAGTCTTTTAACATCTACTTAACAGAACATCTTTTAATATATTTTCCCTTGGTATATTTTGGCATCTCTTATGCTGTGGTACATTGCACAGCTATAATTGATATAATATGTAGCGATAAAGTGTAGACATATTCATGACTTGCTATGCTGTGTTTCATTAGAAGACATCTTACCAAGAGGCCTAAATAATTTATGAGCACATCTAGTTCAGTCTTCATTAATTGTATCAAAAACATCCTAAACACATCAAATGTCCATGAGACTTGTGTATACATTAAAATCCAATTTATTCCATAAAGATGGAGTGTGCATATGAAATTATGATTAATGGATAATACAGGTTACATTGAATAAACATAGGACTCAGAAAACTATAAACCAAAAGGCCAGCTACCGGTACATGGACTTTTGCATGTTCTAACATAATTTCAGATATATTTATAACTGACAAGAAATAGGTTACTGAGTTCATGACTCAAATGTGCTGATCCTGTGATAATAAATCATGTTCAGTAGGCTGGTTTAACACTCGTGATCCCTGAGATGTACTATGAGAAATTTCTGGTAAATTTCCTCAACTTCGTAGGTCGCTGACCAAATTTGAACTCTTTGTGATTCAATTCTCAGTTCATGCGGATTGCAATAAAAAAAGAAAATGTTCACTGCCATTTCACACACTGCTGAAGAGCATACTAATGACATCAGGTTTGGCCACTAGGCTTCCACATAATGCCCTGCAGCTATCACATGGTCTACCTCAGCAAACAGTTCATTCCACATAAGGATAGAAAATGGCCTAATTTTATTGTGTTGTATTAATGCAGTGATGAAGCACATGAAAAATTAGAGTGATAGTATCATTCTGAGGGCACAGTGAGACGTCAGAATAAATTGGAGTGAGATCGAAATGCACTTCATGGACTGGCTGCTGGCTCCCCTGATCCTATAGTAACAGCTGCAGAGAAGCACATGAAGCTGTCACACTCGGGTTGGAAGAAACACTGGCCAGTCCGTGCACTTAGTCACGATCTCGCTCCGACAGCTCTTTGACTGTGCCCTAAGGAATATTAATCCACAGATTGAAGTGATTCATGGAGCAAAAAAAGGAAGAAAATCCAGCTTCCAAAAATTCCAGACTTATTGAGAATAAAATTTGAAGTCCAGTCAATTCATTCACATAATAGTGAGTTGCAGGCAATGCGTTTCGAACAGTAACATGTTCTTTCTCAAAGCTCAAGTGATTTATGGAAGTTCCATATCTGCATAGTCACTCAGATGCTTCATGCATGTCACTCTTCGCATAGAGAAACGCTACCGCTTGGATCCCAGTCAGACGCCTCTCATGCAGCCAAAGCAGATCTCACACTTTGCACTGACAAGGGGTAATCCCAAAAACACTGTGTCTGAAAATTGAGATTCTGATTTGGGGTTTTATCCTAAGTCATGTGACACAGCTCGTTAACCCCTTTCTGACATCTGACGTACTATCCCGTCAAGGTGACTCGGGCCCGTATGACCATCGACAGGATAGTAAGTCATACGTGATTAGCCACGCTCACGGGGGGAGCGCGGCCGATCGTGACCGGGTGTCAGCTGATTATTACAGCTGACATCCGGCACTGTGTGCCAGGAGCAGTCATGGACCACTCCCGGCATGTTAACCTCCAGAACATTGCGATCAAACATGATCGCAGTGTTCCGGTGGCATAGGGAAGCATCGTGCAGGGAGGGGGCTCCCTGCGTGCTTCCCTGAGCCCCCTGTGATCGCATTGTTCCGAGGGTCTCCTCCGTTCTCCTTCTTGCAGGTCCCGGATCCAAGATGGCCGTGGGGGTCCTTCCGGGTCATGCAGGGGGTGGCTTGCGAGCGCCTGCTGAGAGCAGGCGTCAGCAAGCCTCCTGCACTGCCTATCAGATAGCTGATCTGACACAGTGCTTTGCAAAGTGTCAGATCAGCGATCTGACACTACATAGTGATATCCCAACCTGGGACAATGTAAAAAAGTAAGAAAAAAAAATTACACTGTGTAAAAATATTTTTAAAAAAATTCCTAAATAAAGAAAAAAATAAAAAATAAACATTCTTCCAATAAATACATTTATTGACCTCACATGACTCTGTAGACCAAAATATGGAAAAATTATAGCTCTCAAAATGTGGTGATGCAAAAACTATTTTTTGCAATAAAAAGTGTCTTTTCGTGTGTGACAGCTGCCAAACAGAAAAAACAACTATAAAAACCCACTATAAATAGTAAATCAAACCCCACTTTATCACCGCCTTAGTTAGGGAAAATAGTAAAATAAAAAAAATGTATTTATTTCCATTTTTCCAGTAGGGTTAGGGTTAGGGTTGGGGCTAAAGTTAGGGTTGGGGCTAACTTAGGGTTAGGGTTGGGGCTAAACTTAGGTTTAGGGTTGGGGCTAAAGTTAAGGTTGGGGCTTAAGTTAGGGTTGAGGCTAAAGTTAGGGTTAGGGCAAGAGTTGGGGTTAGGGTTTGGATTACATTTACAATTGGGTTAGGGGTGGGTCAGGGTTAGTGGTGTGGTTAGGGTTGTGATTAGGGATAAGGGTGTGTTGGGGTTAGGGGTGTGTTGGGGTTGGGATTAGGGTTAGGGGTGTGTTCGGATTAGGGATGTGGTTAGGGTTATGGTTAGGGTTGGTATTAGGGTTAGGGGTGTGTTGGGGTTAGAGTTGGAGTTACAATTGGGGGGTTTCCACTGTCTAGGCACATCAGGGGCTCTGCAAATGCAACATGACGCCCACAGACCAATCCATCAAAGTCTGCATTCCAAAACGCCACCTCTTTCCTTCCGAGCCCCGACGAGTGCCCAACAGTAGTTTTCTCCCACATATGGGGTATCAGCGTACTGAGGACAAATTGGACAACTTTCGGGGTCCAATTTCTCTTGTTACCCTTGGAAAAATACAAAACTGGGGGCTAAAAAAAATTTTTGTGGGGAAAATTTTTTATTTTTATTTTCATGGCTCTGCGTTATAAACTTTAGTGAAACACTTGGGGGTTCAAAGTTCTCACAACACATCTAGATAAGTTCCTTTGGGGGTCTAGTTTCCAATATGGGGTCACTTGTGGGGGTTTCTACTGTTTAGGTACATCAGGGGCTCTGCTAAAGCAACTTGATGCCCGCAGACCATTCCATCAAAGTCTGCATTCCAAAATGGCGCTCCTTCCCTCCCGAGCTCCACCATGCATCCAAACGGTGGTTCCCCCTCACATATCGGGTATTAGCGTGTCAGGACAAATTGCTCAACAACTTTTGGGGTCCAATTTCTCCGGATACCCTTGGGAAAATAAAAAATTGGGGGCGAAAAGATAATTTTTGAGAAAAAAAATGAATTTTTAATTTTCACGGCTCTATATTATAAACTTCAGTGAAACAATTGGAGGTTCAAAGTGCACACCACACATCTAGATAAGTTCCTTAGGTGGTCTACTTGCAAAATGGGGTCACTTGTGGGGGTTTCCACTTTTTAGGCACATCAGGGGCTCTCCAAACACGACATGGCGTCTGATCTCAATTCCAGCCAATTCTGCATTGAAGAAGGCAAACGGTGCTCCTTTCCTTCTGAGCTCTGCCATGCGCCCAAACAATGGTTTACCCCCACTTATGGGGTATCTGTGTACTCAGGACATATTGCACAACACATTTTGGGGTCCACTTTCTCCTGTTACCCTTGGGAAAATAAAAAATTGGGGGCGAAAAATCATTTTGTGAAAAAAAATATGATTTTTTTATTTTTACGGCTCTACATTATAAATTTCTGTAAAGCACCTGAGGGTTCAAAGTGCACACCACACATCTAGGTAAGTTCCTCAGGGGGTCTACTTTCCAAAATGGTGTCACTTGTGGGGAATTTACACTGTTTAGGCACATTAGGGGCTCTCCAAACGCGACATGGCATCCGATCTCAATTCCAGTCAAATTTGCATTGAAAAGTCAAATGGCGCTCCTTCCTTTCCGAGCTCTGCCATGCACCCAAACAGTGATTTACCCCTACATATGGGGTATCGGTGTACTCAGGACAAGATTTACAACAACTTTTGTGGTCCAATTTCTCATATTACCCTTGGTTAAATAAAACAAATTGGATCTGAAGTAATTTTTTGTTAAAAAAGTTAAATGTTCATTTTTTTTAAACATTCCAAAAATTCATGTGAAGCACCTGAAGGGTTAATAAACTTTTTAAATGTGGTTTTGAGCACCTAGAGGGGTGCAGTTTTTAGAATGGTGTCACTTTTTGGTATTTTCTATCATATAGACCCCTCAAAGTGACTTCAAATGTGATGTGGTCCCTAAGAAAAAATGGTGTTGTAAAAATGAGAAATCGCTGGTCAACTTTTAACCCTTATAACTCCCCAACAAAAAAAAATTTTTGTTCCAAAATTGTGCTGATGTAAAGTAGACATGTGGGAAATATTACTTATTAAGTATTTTATGCAACATATCTCTGCGATTTAAGGGCATGAAAATTCAAAGTTGGAAAATTGTGACATTTTCAAAATTTTCGCCAAATTTCCATTTTTTTCACAAATAAACGCAAGTAATATCAAAGTCATGTTACCAATATCATGAAGTACAATATGTCGCGAGAAAACATTGTCAGAATTACTGGGATCCGTTGAAGCGTTCCAGAGTTATAGCCTCATAATGGGACAGTGGTCAGAATTGTAAAAATTGGCCCAGCCATTAACGTGCAAACCACCCTTGGGGGTAAAGGGGTTAAAGGGTTGACATTGAGTTTTAGGATTGATACTTCCTATAGGTGGCTCTAGAGTTCTAGTCCTCTTCCTCTCTGAAGAGACAATTTGCATATTTCTCAGGGGATCAGTGCAGCTTAAGGCTATGTGCGTGCGTTGTGTATTTGTTTGCAGAAATTTCTGCAAGGCTTCTGCATCTCTTGGCAGAAAAATGCAGCTGGAAATATGCGTGTTTTTTAAGTGTTTTTATGCGTTTTTACAATATCTGTATATTTAAAAAAAAAAAAAAATTAAAAAAAATTGCGTGGGCTCCCGCAAAATTTTCGAAACCAGCAGAGGGAAGGCTGACGGCTGAGGGCTGATGTTAATATTCTGGGAAGGAGAAAAGGTTCACAGGCTATTAATATCAGCTCATAGCTGTTTGCTTAGCTTAGCTTTACTGGAAGAAAAAAACGAACATATGGACCGAAAGTATATGGGACAAATAATATTAGTTTAAAATACCTTTATTGATACAAAAAATATGGTAACAAATGACACCATCAAACAAGGGTGTCCGCATAGAAATAAAATTAGAATAATTATACAATAAAAAATTGAACTCAGCCAAAATAGAAACCTGTCAATGATTAGAACTAATTGTAAAAATTGTAGTAATCACCGCGCTAATTATATAAGCAAAACAACATATGGAATTATTGTAAGATCAAATATAAATACACTCACTAGCAATACCGTTGGTGATATAGTGAGCTTTGAGTAGATAAACAATGAGTGGAAGTTTATAGCACTACTAATTGTAAGTGGAACCTATTGATAAGGTGCATATCAACAAATGTAAGGATATACTCACTTAAATTGTCATTAGTAGTGTAGTCTGCCGAGGATCCGTATAGAAAATCCGCTTGTAGAGAGAGTAATGCTTAGGGACGTTATTTCCCGTACGGTCTTGTACAATCAAGTTTCCCACTAATTAGATAGATTTATATTTGCATTAGTTGTGATATTATAAGAAATGAGTGCAGCCTAATCTATTGATACCAATTAGGTATACTCATTAATAGTCCCGTGGGTGATATAATGTATGGAGTGACCTGTTAGTATTCAATATGCAGGCAATTAGTTGCACTAGACAGGATCAGTTGGCTGGTAGAGAGCGCAATACTTGCGGGTGCGTATCCTGTAAGTACAGGTACAGCGGGACCTTTGCCTATTGGAATGGATCAACAATTGCACTACTTAATTGTGGTGAGAATATAGATGCGATCTATTGTTGTTATTTAACTAATTATACCCACTGACTTGATCGTTGGTGATATAGTGCATTAAGATCCTGTTGAGTGTGGATATGCCAATCCTAGGATTAAGCTGCACAGCGTCCACTGCAGAGGAGTTGCCGCGGAGTAATGGAACGCTGGATCCTCGCGTGCCCCGGCCGGAAGCAACGCTGAGGTTGCGTCAAGAAAGGAAGGGGCGGAGCTTTAAGGTGACATCACCGAGCTAGAGGGATGGGTGCGCGGGAGGACCTGCTACCAATGCGTTTCTAGAGACTCTAGCCCTCTTCATCAGGGTCGTTACTGCCTGCGTCTAATCCCATCCTTATATAGGAATATGCCTCACCCCCTATGTGCAGCTGCGGTAAATCCTGTTTAATTGCAAGGAAACTCAAGGATAAAATTAAGCTGATTGAAGTAGTTTGTTGTGAGGTGATCAACAAAGAGTGATTATTTGCTCATAATAGATTAAAAAACTCATGCCACAATTATAAAGGATCCTGGTAGGGGCTAAATATGTATATTTAGGATAATATAATTAAAAGAAGGACACAACTAAAACTAAACTTTTATTATTTTTAAAACTAAAATCGCATAAGTATGTATTGGGCAGGGTATGTGGTGTGAAAGTACCTTGCATATCATTTGCAAGTCTTAATAAAAACATGTAAAAAATCATATAAAAATTAATGATGAGCGAATATACTCGTTACTCGAGATTTCCCAAGCATGCTCGGGGGTCCTCCGAGTATTTTTTAGTGCTTGGAGATTTAGTTTTCATCGCCTCAGCTGAATGATTTACAGCTATTAGCCAGGCTAAGTACATGTGGGTGTTGCCTGGTTGCTAGGGAATCCCCACATGTAATCAAACTGGCTAGTAGCTGTAAATCATCCAGCTGAGGCGATGAAAACTAAATCTCCGAGCACTAAAACATACTCGGAGGACACCCGAGCGTGCTCGGGAAATCTCGAGTAACGAGTATATTTGCTCATCACTAATAAAAATCTCTAAATTCGTTGTCAGAAAAAATGTATGCAGAATAAAACATTAGATTTCAGGAATGTGCTATGAAATATGTGAGATATATTGGTTGCATTCTCAATAAAATTATGATATTGTTCTGATTGATGCAGTCATGATATCTTTGTTTTATACTTAATTTGTTTTATTTTATTAGAGTCGTATGATAATGAAATGAAAAAGTAAATAAATAAATGAATAAATAAATTCATTGAAAATATTTTAATGAGTTTAACACCACCCAACGATCTGACTATATGGGTTTTGTTTAAACGGATTGATTAAAGTGCATATAGTTCTATTTCTTAGTTCAACCCTTTTGGTGCTAAACGGTCAAGGGTGGAGATCAATTTGGATTCCACCCTTGACATAATCTTATTATGATCACCACCCTTCACAGGTGATCATGGACTTGATAGAATACTCATTAAAAAATGTTTCCGCAAAGACGTATATTAGGACACAAATCTTGCACAAGTATACCAACATTACATAACAAATAAATGTGGGTAGTTCAGGTATATAAGTCACTGTTAATTGACGTTAGTACACCAGAAATTAGTCATTTTTGTCTACCACCCTAAGGAAATTATTATACATCTCCATAGCAGTAGGTACAAATGATTTCCTGAATTTCTCCTTCTTGCACCTTAGTAGGATTAGACAGCTGCTGAATGTGCTCTTCTGCTTCAAGAACAGCTTGTATAGTGGGTGTGTATTATTGATCATTATAGCCCTACACATCTTCTGAATCCTATCCTCCAATACTCGCATACTACTGCCCCAGCATATGATAGCAAAAAAAATGAAACTTGCCACAACGGACTGGTAGAACATTTCCAGCATTTTACTGCACACATTGAACGACGTGAGCTTCCAAACAAAGTAAAGTCTGCTCATTCCCTTCTTGTAAACCTTTTCTGTATGACACTTAACATCACTAAGGGTCAGTACATGCGCATCAGACGTAACTTCAAGGGAGTTGAAGCTCCGAGTTGCCAAGCGACAGCCTCAAAATCTGTTGTGAATTTGTTTTTTGGCTCCCTCTAGTGGTTACTAGTGATTTGACTCTGGGTATGTCAGTCATCCCTTGTATGCTCACCTGGGCCGTTAGTTCAGGGGTGTTGCTATATAAGCTCCCTGGACCTTCAGTTCAATGCCTGGCAACGTTGTAATCAGAGCTAATCTGTTGTGCTCTTGTCTACTGATCCTGGTTCCTGCTAGATTAAGCTAAGTCTGCTTTCTTGCTTTTTGCTATTTGTTTTTGTTTGCATTTTTGTCCAGCTTGTACTTAATCTGTATCCTGTCCTTGCTGGAAGCTCTAGGGAGCTGGTGTTCTCCCCCCGGGCCGTTAGACGGTTCGGGGGTTCTTGAATTTCCAGCGTGGATGTTTGATAGGGTTTTTGTTGACCATATAAGTTATCTTACTACATTCTGCTATTAGTAAGCGGGCCTCTCTTTGCTAAACCTAGTTCATTTCTATGTTTGTCATTTCCTCTTACCTCACCGTTATTATTTGTGGGGGGCTTGTATCCTACTTTTGGGGTCCTTTCTCTGGAGGCAAGAGAGGTCTTTGTTTTCCTCTTCTAGGGGTAGTTAGTTCTCCGGCTGGCGCGAGACATCTAGCGACCAACGTAGGCATGTTCCCCGGCTACTTCTAGTGTTGGCATTAGGAGTAGATATATGGTCAACCCAGTTACCACTGCCCTATGAGCTGGATTTTTGTACTTCGCAGACTTATCTATTTCTCTGAGACCCTCGCCATTGGGGTCATAACAAAATCTTAATGATTTAGAGATGATCTGTGTTGTGAATTCCGTTCTCGGACTCCCTCCTGTGGTCATGAATGGTACTTTGGTTAGTTCTGCTCTTGGGCTCCCTCTGGTGGCTTCGAGCGGAACTGCTGGTCACTAGGTTGACTTTATCAGCTGCTCTCGTTATGTTGCTATGCTGCTTCCCTATTTAACTCCAATCAGATCGTTACCTGATGCCAGCTGTGTTGTGAACTATACTTCTTGGCTCCCTCTTGTGGTCACTAGTGATTTGGCACTTGGATTGTCTTTTACCAGGTTGGTACTCACCTGCTTCGTTAGGCCTGGGGTGTTGCTATTTAAACTTCCTGGATTCTCAGTCCAGTGCCTGGCATCGTTGTAATCAGTTCATTTCTGTTTGCTCCTGTCTTCAGGTCCTGGTTCTTTGCAAGATAAGCTAAGTCCTGCTTTCTTACTTTTGTTTATTTGCATTGTTCTTATTTTTGTCCAGCTTGTACAAAATGTGATTCCTGATATCGCTGGAAGCTCTAGGGGGCTGATATTCTCCCCCCTCACCGTTAGTCGGTTTGGGGGTTCTTGGATATTCAGCGTGGATATTTTGCAGGGTTTTTTGCTGACCATATAAGTCATCTTACTATTTTCTGCTATTAGTCAGTGGGCCTCTCTTTGCTAAAATCTAGTTCATTCTTACGTTTGTCTTTTCTTCTTACCTCACCGTTATTATTTGTTGGGGGCTTGTATTACTTTGGGGTCTTTTCTCTGGAGGCAAGAGAGGTCTTATTTTCCCTGATAGGGTTAGTTAGTTCTCCGGCTGGCGCGAGACGTCTAGGATCAACGTAGGCACGTTCCCCGGCTACTGTTAGTGTTTGTGCTAGGATCAGCTATATGGTCAGCCTAGTTACCACTTCCCGATGAGCTGGTATTTATGTTTGCAGACTTTGCTTTAATCTCTGAGATCCCTTGCCATTGGGATCATAACACAGCTGTCAATGTATCAGAATTGGTTCAGATCTCTCTTGGACTTCTCTGAGGACGTGTCTACTCCAGCAGAAGGTAAGTCCCTGCTAGTTCATTTGTTGTTACTGCTACCTGAATATATTTCTTAGCTCTGCAAAATTCTAGTCCAGCTTGCTATCATGATGTTTCCTTGCTAGCTGGAAGCTCTGGGGTGCAGTGTTGCACCTCCACACCGTGAGTCGGTGCGGGGGTCTTTTTGCATACTCTGCGTGGTTTTGTAGTTTTTTTATGCTGACCGCATAGTATTCTTTTCTATCCTCTGACTATTTAGTAAGTCTGGCCTCCTATGCTAAAACCTGTTTCATTCCTGTGTTTGTGACTTTCCTCTTAACT
This sequence comes from Ranitomeya variabilis, assembly GCF_051348905.1. NCBI lineage: Eukaryota > Metazoa > Chordata > Amphibia > Anura > Dendrobatidae > Ranitomeya > Ranitomeya variabilis. The sequence continues at coordinate 446,702,291 of NC_135236.1, read as the reverse complement.
CACAGTCAATATATGTGGGGGGCTGCCTTTATCTTTGGGGAATTTCTCTGAGGCAAGGTTAGGCTTCTATTTCTATCTTTAGGGGTAGTTAGCTCTTAGGCTGTGAAGAGGCGTCTAGGGAGAGTTAGGTATGCTCCACGGCTATTTCTAGTGTGTGCGATAGGAGTAGAGTTTGCGGTCAGCAGAGTTCCCACTTCCCAGAGCTAGTTCCGTTTTTTGAGTTTACTCATCAGGTCATTCCAAGTGCTCCTAACCACCAGGTCCATAACAGTACAGCTGGCCCATAAAGTGTTAATGCATCTCAAAAGAGGGATAAGAGAAGTTCTGAACCCATTTTTTTTTCTTTGCAGTGTGTTTTGTCTCTCTTTTCCCCTTAACCCCTGGGTGGGTTAGATAGAATTCCAATTCCTGAGTTGTTTTCTGGGGATAGATCTAAGTTTCTGAATTTCAAAAATAATTGTAAACTGTTTCTTGCTTTGAAACCCCGCTCCTTTGGTGACCCCATTCAGCAAGTAAAAATTATTATTTCTTTGTTGCGTGGCGACCCTCAAGCCTGGGCATTCTCCCTTGCGCCAGGAGATCTGTTGTGAACTCTATTTTTGAGCTCCCTCTAGTGGTCACAAGCGGTACTGTGTAGTGTTGTCTTTCTGCAGGTTGGCTGCATCAGCTGGTTCGTTATCCTTGGTTGGTTTCCTATTTAGCTCACCTGGATACTCAGTTCCTTGCCTGCTATCAATGTATTCAGTGCTCTTCAGATTCCTTGTGACTACCTTGCTCCCAGTCTCTCCAAGACAAGCTAAGTTTTTGTTTGTTCATTTTTTGATTATCAGCATTCATCATGTTTCTTGTCCAGCTTGCTAAAATGTGATTTCCTTGCTTGCTGGTTGCTCTAGGGGACTGAGTTTCTCCCCCCACACCGTTAGTTGGTGCGGGGGTTCTTGAAATCTCAGAGTGGATATTTTGTAAGGGTTTTTTACTGACCGCATAGATTCCCTTTTCTGTTTTCTGCTATCTAGTATTAGTGGGCCTCATTTGCTGAATCTGCTTTCACCCCTGTGTATGTGCCTTCCTCTTACCTCACCGTTATTATTTGTTGGGGGCTTCTATATCTTTGGGGATTATTTCTCTGGAGATTTCTCTAGGGGTAGTTAGTTCCTCAGGCTGGCTCGAGACGTCTAGGATTTTTAGGCACGTTCACCGGCTACTTCTAGTGTGTTTGGATAGGTTCAGATTTGCAGTCAGTCCAGTTTGCCACCTCCCTAGAGCTTGCCCTATGTTTGTTACTTAGCTGGAGTAATTTGTGATCCTCAACCACTAAGGATCATAACAGTATAGCAGGCCCAAAAAGTGTTTAATGCATCGCAGAAGTGGGATAAAAAGAAGACCTGAGTACATTTTTTTTTTTCTTTTTCCTCCAGCTTTTCCTTTGCTGCAGTCGGTTTAGCTTCTTTCATCCCCTTGAACTCTGGGTGGTTTTGAGCTCAGCTGCAGACATGAATGTTCAGACTCTGACTTCTAGTGTGGATCATCTTACTGCACGGGTGCAAAGTATTCAGGATTTTGTTATTCATAGCCCTATGTCAGAACCAAAGATACCCATTCCTGAGTTGTTTCCTGGAGATAGATCTAGGTTTCTAAATTTTAAGAATAATTGTAAGTTATTTCTATCTCTGAGACCTCGTTCCTCTGGTGATTCCGCTCAGCAAGTTAAAATTGTTATCTCCTTGTTGCGTGGCGACCCTCAGGATTGGGCTTTCTCTCTGGCGCCAGGAGATCCTGCATTGCTTAATGTAGATGCATTTTTTCTGGCTCTTGGACTGCTTTATGAGGAGCCTAATCTTGAGAATCAGGCAGAAAAAGCGTTGCTGGCTATCTCTCAAGGTCAGGATGAAGCAGAGGTGTATTGTCAAAAATTTTCGGAAATGGTCGGTGCTTACTCAATGGAATGAGTGTGCCCTGGCTGCAAATTTCAGAGAAGGTCTTTCTGAGGCCGTTAAGAATGTTATGGTCTGAGTGATTCTATGGCTTTAGCCATTCAGGTTGATCGGCGTTTGCGGGAGCGCCAAGTCTGCTCATCCTTTGGCGGTATTTTCTGAACAGAGACCTGAGTCTATGCAATGTGACCGAACTCTGACCAGAATTGAGCGACAAAGTCATAGACGTCAAAATGGGTTGTGCTTTTACTGTGGTGATTCTACTCATGTTATCTCAGCATGCTCTAAACGCTTAAAGAAAATTGCTAAACCTGTCACCATTGGTACTATACAGCCTAAATTTATTTTGTCTGTTACTTTGATTTGTTCTTTGTCGTCCTACTCGGTTATGGCTTTTGTGGATTCGGGTGCTGCCCTGAATCTGATGGATTTGTCGTTTGCCAGGCGCTGTGGTTTTGTCCTGGAGCCTTTGGAATTTCCTATTCCTCTAAGGGGAATTGATGCTACGCCATTGGCTGAGAATAAGCCTCAGTATTGGACGCAAATGACCATGTGCATGACTCCCATACATCAGGAGGTGATTCGCTTTCTTGTTCTGCATAATTTGCATGATGTTGTCGTTTTGGGTCTGCCATGGCTGCAGGCTCATAATCCAGTTTTAGATTGGAAAGCTATGTCTGTGTCAAGTTGGGGTTGTCAGGGAATTCATGGCGATACTCCATTGGTGTCTATTGCTTCTTCCAATCCTTCTGAGGTCCCTGAGTTTTTGTCTGACTACCAGAATGTATTTGATGAGCCCAGGTCCAGTGCCCTGCCCCCTCATAGGGATTGTGACTGTGCTATAAATTTAATTCCTGGTAGTAAATTCCCTAAGGGACGACTTTTTAATTTGTCTATACCAGAGCATGCCGCGATGCGGAGTTATATAAAGGAGTCTTTGGAGAAGGGACATATTCGCCCATCCTCTTCCCCTCTTGGTGCAGGATTCTTTTTTGTGGCCAAGAAGGACGGTTCTTTGAGACCTTGTATAGATTATCGTCTTCTGAATAAAATCACAGTCAAATTTTAGTATCCTTTGCCACTATTGTCTGATTTGTTTGCTCGGATTAAGGGTGCCAGTTGGTTCACCAAGATAGATCTCCGTGGTGCATATAACCTTGTGCGCATTAAGCAGGGAGATGAATGGAAAACAGCATTTAATACGCCCGAAGGCCATTTTGAGTACTTGGTGATGCCTTTTGGACTCTCTAATGATCCTTCTGTGTTTCAGTCCTTCATGCATGACATCTTCCGAGAATATCTGGATAAATTTATGATTGTTTATCTGGATGACATTTTGGTTTTTTCTGATGATTGGGAGTCCCATGTGAAGCAGGTCAGGATGGTGTTTCAGGTCCTGCGTGCTAATGCTTTATTTGTGAAGGGCTCAAAATGCCTCTTCGGAGTACAGAAGGTCTCCTTTTTGGGTTTTATTTTTTCTCCTTCTACTGTGGAGATGGACCCAGTCAAGGTCCAGGCTATTCATGACTGGACTCAGCCCACGTCTGTTAAGAGTCTTCAGAAGTTCTTGGGTTTTACTAATTTTTACCGTCGTTTCATCGCTAATTTTTCTAGCGTGGTTAAACCTTTGACGGATTTGACCAAGAAGGGTTCTGATGTGACTAATTGGTCTCCTGCGGCCGTGGAGGCCTTTCGGGAGCTGAAGCACTGGTTTTCTTCAGCTCCAGTCTTATGTCAGCCAGATGTCTCTCTGCCCTTCCAGGTCGAGGTTGATGCTTCTGAGATTGGAGCAGGGGCTGTTTTGTGCAGAGAAGCTCTAATGGCTCTGTGATGAAGCCATGTGCTTTCTTTTCAAGAAAATTTTCGCTTGCCGAGCGGAATTATGATGTTGGTAATTGGGAGTTGTTGGCTATGAAGTGGGCATTTGAGGAGTGACGACATTGGTTCGAAGGAGCTAAACATCGTGTGGTGGACTTGACTGATCACAAAAATCTGATTTACCTTGAATCTGCCAAGCGCCTGAATCCTAGACAGGCTCGTTGGTCGTTGTTTTTCTCCCGTTTCAACTTCGTGGTCTCATACCTGCCTGGTTCAAAGAACGTGAAAGCTGATGCACTTTCTAGGAGTTTTGTGCCTGACTCTCCGGGAGTTTCTGAGCCGGCTGGTATTCTCAGAGAGGGAGTGATTTTGTCTGCCATTTCACCAGATTTGCGACGAGTGCTGCAGAAATTTCAGGCGGATAGACCTGACCGTTGTCCACCAGAGAGACTGTTTGTCCCGGATAAATGGACCAGCAGAGTTATTTCCGAGGTTCATTCTTCGGTGTTGGCGGGTCATCCTGGGATTTTTGGTACCAGAGATTTGGTGGCTAGGTCCTTCTGGTGGCCTTCCTTGTCGCGGGATGTGTGTTCCTTTGTGCAGCCTTGTGGGATTTGTGCTCGGGCTAAGCCTTGCTGTTCTCGTGCCAGCGGTTTGCTTTTGCCTTTGCCTGTCCCGAAAAGGCCTTGGACGCACATTTCCATGGATTTTATTTCGGATCTTCCAGTATCTCAGAAAATGTCTGTCATCTGGATGGTGTGTGATCGTTATTCCAAGATGGTCCATTTGGTGCCCTTGCCTAAGTTGCCTTCCTCCTCCGATTTGGTTCCTCTATTTTTTCAGAATGTGGTTCGCTTGCACGGCATTCCTGAAAATATTGTGTCTGATAGAGGATCCCAGTTTGTGTCCAGGTTTTGGCGGACTTTTTGTGCTAAGATGGGCATTGATTTGTCTTTTTCGTCGGCCTTCCATCCTCAGACTAATGGCCAAACCGAGCGAACTAATCAGATGTTGGAAACTTATTTGAGATGTTTTGTTTCTGCTGATCAGGATGATTGGGTGACTTTTTTGCCATTGGCCGAGTTTGCCCTTAATAATCGGGCTAGTTCTGCTACTTTGGTTTCGCCTTTTTTCTGCAATTCTGGTTTCCATCCTCGTTTTTCCTCGGGTCAGGTTGAGCCTTCTGACTGTCCTGGGGTGGATTCTGTGGTGGATAGGTTGCAGCAGATTTGGAACCATGTGGTGGACAATTTGAGGTTGTCACAGGACAAGGCTCAGCGCTTTGCCAACCGCCGCCGCGGTGTGGGTCCCCGACTTCGTGTTGGGGATTTGGTGTAACTGTCTTCTCGGTATGTTCCTATGAAGGTCTCCTCTCCTAAATTCAAGCCTCGCTTCATTGGATAAGATCTTGGAAATCCTTAACCCGGTGTCTTTTCGTTTGGATCTCCCAGCATCGTTTGCCATTCATAATGTGTTCCATTGGTCTTTGTTGCGGAGGTATGTGGTACCTGTGGTTCCTTCTGTTGAGCCTCCTGCTCCGGTGCTGGTCGAGGGCGAATTGGAGTACGTGGTGGAGAAGATTTTGGATTCTCATATCTCTAGACGGAGGCTTCAGTATTTGGTTAAGTGGAAGGGCTATGGTCAGGAGGATAATTCCTGGGTTGTCGCCTCTGATGTTCATGCGGCCGATTTGGTTCGTGCCTTCCACGCGGCTCATCCTGATCGCCCTGGGGGTCTTGATGAGGGTTCGGTGACCCCTCCTCAAGGGGGGGTACTGTTGTGAACTCTATTTTTGGGCTCCCTCTAGTGGTCACAAGCGGTACTGTGTAGTGTTGTCTTTCTGCAGGTTGGCTGCATCAGCTGGTTCGTTATCCTTGGTTGGTTTCCTATTTAGCTCACCTGGATACTCAGTTCCTTGCCTGCTATCAATGTATTCAGTGCTCTTCAGATTCCTTGTGACTACCTTGCTCCCAGTCTCTCCAAGACAAGCTAAGTTTTTGTTTGTTCATTTTTTGATTATCAGCATTCATCATGTTTCTTGTCCAGCTTGCTAAAATGTGATTTCCTCGCTTGCTGGTTGCTCTAGGGGACTGAGTTTCTCCCCCCACACCGTTAGTTGGTGCAGGGGTTCTTGAAATCTCAGAGTGGATATTTTGTAAGGGTTTTTTACTGACCGCATAGATTCCCTTTTCTGTTTTCTGCTATCTAGTATTAGTGGGCCTCATTTGCTGAATCTGCTTTCACCCCTGTGTATGTGCCTTCCTCTTACCTCACCGTTATTATTTGTTGGGGGCTTCTATATCTTTGGGGATTATTTCTCTGGAGGCAAGAGAGGTCTTTCTTTCTCTCTAGGGGTAGTTAGTTCCTCAGGCTGGCTCGAGACGTCTAGGATTTTTAGGCACATTCACCGGCTACTTCTAGTGTGTTTGGATAGGTTCAGATTTGCAGTCAGTCCAGTTTGCCACCTCCCTAGAGCTTGTCCTATGTTTGTTACTTAGCTGGAGTAATTTGTGATCCTCAACCACTAAGGATCATAACAGAGATCCTGCATTGCGTAATGTAGATGCGTTTTTTCTGGCGCTTGGATTGCTTTATGACGAACCAAATTCAGTGGATCAGGCAGAGAAAATTTTGCTAGCTTTGTGTCAGGGTCAGGATGAAGCGGAGATATATTGTCAGAAGTTTAGAAAATGGTCTGTGCTTACTCAATGGAATGAGTGTGCCCTGGCAACAATTCTTAGAAAGGGTCTTTCTGAAACCCTTAAGGATGTTATGGTGGGATTCCCCATGCCTGCTGGTCTGAATGAGTCAATGTCCTTGGCCATCCAAATTGATCGGCGTTTGCGCGAGCGCAAAATTGTGCACAGTTTGGCGGTGCCCTCTGAGCAGAGGCCTGAGCTTATGCAATGTGATAGAACTTTGACCAGAACTGAACGGCAAGAACACAGACGTCAGAATAGGCTGTGTTTTTACTGTGGTGACCCCACTCATGCTATCTCTGATTGTCCTAAGCGCATTAAGCGGTTCGCTAGGTCTGTCACCATTGGTACTGTACAGCCTAAATTTCTTTTGTCTGTTACTCTGATTTGCTCTTTGTCATCCTACTCGGGTATGGCATTTGTGGATTCAGGCACTGCCCTGCATTTGATGGACTTGGAGTTTGCCAGGCGCTGTGGTTTTTTCTTGGAGCCTTTGCAGTATCCTATTCCATTAAGGGGAATTGATGCCACGCCGTTGGCCAAGAATAAACCTCAGTACTGGACTCAGTTGACCATGTGCATGGCTCCTGCACATCGGGAAGATGTTCGCTTTTTGGTGGTGCATAATTTGCATGATGTGGTCGTGTTGGGTTTGCCATGGCTACAGGTTCATAATCCAGTATTGGATTGGAAATCAATGTCTGTGTCTAGTTGGGGTTGTCAAGGGGTACATGGCGATGTTCCATTGGTGTCAATTTCTGCTTCCACTCCTTCTGAAGTCCCTGAGTTTCTGTTGGATTACCAGGATGTATTTGATGAGCCCAAATCCAGTGTCCTACCCCCTCATAGGGATTGTGATTGTGCTATTAATTTGATTCCTGGTAGTAAGTTTCCTAAGGGCCGACTTTTCAATTTATCCGTGCCAGAGCACGCCGCTATGCGGACTTATGTGAAGGAGTCCTTGGAGAAAGGGCATATTCGCCCGTCTTCATCACCGTTGGGAGCAGGGTTCTTTTTTGTGGCCAAGAAGGATGGTTCTCTGAGACCCTGTATAGATTACCGCCTTCTCAATAAAATCACGGTCAAATTTCAGTACCCTTTGCCTCTGCTGTCTGATTTGTTTGCTCGGATTAAGGGGGCTAGTTGGTTCACCAAGATAGATCTTCGAGGGGCGTATAACCTTGTACGTATTAAACAGGGCGATGAATGGAAAACAGCATTTAATACGCCCGAGGGCCATTTTGAGTACCTGGTAATGCCATTCGGGCTTTCAAATGCTCCATCTGTGTTTCAGTCCTTTATGCATGATATCTTCCGAAAGTATCTGGATAGATTCATGATTGTATATTTGGATGATATTTTGGTCTTTTCGGATGATTGGGAGTCTCATGTGAAACAGGTCAGAATGGTATTCCAGGTCTTTCGTGCTAATTCCTTGTTTGTGAAGGGGTCTAAATGTCTCTTCGGAGTTCAGAAGGTTTCCTTTTTGGGCTTCATTTTTTCCCCTTCTACTATCGAGATGGATCCTGTTAAAGTTCAGGCCATTTATGATTGGACTCAACCTACATCTGTGAAGAGCCTCCAGAAATTCCTGGGATTTGCTAATTTTTACCGTCACTTCATCGCTAATTTTTCTAGTGTGGTTAAATCTTTGACTGATTTGACAAAGAAAGGTGCTGATGTGGTGAATTGGTCCTCTGCGGCCGTTGAGGCTTTTCAGGAGCTGAAACGTCGTTTTTCTTCGGCCCCTGTGTTGCGTCAGCCAGATGTTTCGCTGTTGTGAACTCTGTGTTTGGGCTCCCTCTTGTGGTCACAACTGGTACTGTGTGAGTGCTGTCTTTGGGCTCCCTCTGGTGGTTCTTTGTGTCATTCTGCAGGTGTGAGGCTGGATCAGCTGTCTCGTTATCTGTTAGCTGGTTCCTATTTAGTTCACCTGGACTCTCAGTTGTTGCCTGCTGTCAATGTCCTCAGTGCTATTTTGGAGCTCTCCTGCAGTCCTTCGTTATCAGTCTCTTCAAGAGAAGCTAAGTTTTGCTTGGTTCATTTTTTGACCATCAGTGGTCATATGTTTCTTGGTTTATTTTTGTTTCTTGTCCAGCTTGCTAATATGTGATTTCCTTGCTTGCTGGTAGCTCTAGGGGGCTGAGTTTCTCCCCTCACACCGTTAGTTGGTGTGGGGGTTCTTGTATTCTCAGAGTGGATATTTTGCATAGGGTTTTTTACTGACCGCACAGTTCCTTATCTGTCTTCTGCTATCTAGTATTAGCGGGCCTCATTTGCTGAATCTGTTTTCATTCTATGTTTGTGTTTTCCCCTTACCTCACCGTTATTATTTGTTGGGGGCTTCCTATATCTTTGGGGTGATTTCTCTTAGGCAAGTGAGGTCTTACTTTCCCTCCAGGAGTAGATAGTTTCTCAGGCTGCGTCGAGACGTCCAGGATTTTTAGGCACGTTCACCGGCTACCTTTAGTGTGTTGGTTAGGATCAGGTTTGCGGTCAGTCCAGTTACCACCTCCCTAGAGCTCGTGTCTATGTTCATTAACTTAGCTAGTCCGTTTGGTGATCCTCAGCCACTAGGATCACAACACGGTACCATGTGACTGCTCAGCAGAAGAAGAGCTGTCATGCTGGGACAACAGAGATGCAGCGATGGCGCGAGGATGGTGAGAATTATGTCTTCACAACCGCCAACTCCTGCCGCTGCTCCGCTGCTCCCCCGCCACTCCCCCACCGGCTTCCTGGACAATGACTTGTGTATAAGCCGAGGGGGGAGTGCTGAATGTGCTGAAAATCTCGGCTTATACAAGAGTATATACAGTAATTTATTTCAGTTCTTCATTACAAAAGTGAAACTCCTATATTATATAGGGTCATTACAAACAGAGTGATCTATTTCAAGTGTTTATTTCTGTTAATGTTGATGATTATGGCTTACAGCCAATGAAAACCCAAAAGTCATTATCTCAGTAAATTAGAATACTTTATAACACCAGCATAAAAATGATTTTCAAATCCGAAATGTTGGCCTACTGAAATGTATGTTCAGTAAATGCACTCAATGCTTGGTCGGGGCTCCTTACTGAACACAGGGATAATTTTTGCACCACTCCTTGTGAAAAAGCCACAACTTTATCCGTTTGCACTGCCTGTGCATAAGTACCAGCAAGATATAAAGTATAAGAAACTTGGCACTCCAGATAATGATGCAAAAATAATTTATTTCATGTAGTAACAACTCTACTGCACAAACGGCCTTCTTCAGAACAGAGAGTGGCAAGGAGTGTGAAATGCTTGAATTAAACAGCATAAGATCATACAGGCCAAATGGATGTCGAAACAGCGCTCGAGAATGGCATCATGGTGCATAGGAGAGAAGTGAAAAAGCCACAACTGTATCCATTTGCCCTGCCTGTGTATAAATACCATCAAGGCACTCATTTGCCCCGTAAAGGGATATTTTTAAAGTAATTTATACATTTTACGTAGCCTCCTACCAAGTCAGAAATTCCAGTGTGTTATTAAATAGTCTGCAATTTAACAGCAGTTATCATTTGTTTTCACCTTGCCAGATAGGTTGAGGTCATTAGGACATTAATAAGGCTGTGTTTACTTTAACCCATTCACCTCAATGCTTGTAAGAGGCACACAGGGAGCTCACTCCCTGTGCGATGCTCCTTGAAGTCGCTTTCACTATTGACAGCGTCATCAGAAGGGTTAAATGCTCACTATTGGTACTAGCACAAGTAATGGGTAGTGATGAGCGAATATACTCGTTACTGGAGATTTCTTGAGCACGCTCGGGTGTCCTCCAAGTATTTTTTAGTGCTCTGAGTTTTAGTTTTTCTTGCCGAAGCTGAATGATTTACATCTGTTAGCCAGCATAAGTACATGTGGGGGTTGCCTGGTTGTTATGGAATCCCCACATGTGCTGGCTAACAGATGTAAATCATTCAACTGCGGCAAGAAAAACTAAATCTCCGAGCACTAAAAAATACTCGGAGGACCCCTGAGAATGCTCGAGAAATCTCGAGTAACAAGTATATTCGCTCATCACTAGTAATGGGCATTGCTGCTGGATGTCAGTTCTCACATAGAGCTGACAACCGCACCTGATCATGGCGGTACTCAGCATGAGCCCTCGCGATTTCCCCACGATCACGGTACTGTATATGTATTGCGCTTTGCGGGAATGCAGCTAGCACAAGTCGGGAAGTGATTATAGAGCTCAAAAGGGGTTCAACAAAATCCTACAATACTTCTGAGTGCAATACACCTACTATAATTTCATGGCAATTAGAGACTTTTGCAGTATTGCTCTCATGGAATATCAGCAAAGCTGGCGAATTTGAATTTCAAACAATTTGACCACTTCTAATATTAATTTTCTTTAGGGCCGGAATACTGAACAGAATCATAGTTTTTACACCAGTGGTGACAAAGATCTGAGGCTTGTCTTCCATTCCAATAATTCCACTGGGACAGAGACAGGTGGCTAAAAATCTTTGAATAGTTCAGAAGTCACAAACAAAGGATCCAGGTCAGGGGATCCGGATGCAGGTTAGTAATCAGGAAGCAGGTGCAGTGAACAAACAGGAACCAAGCCTCATAAGATAGCAGGATACTCTACACAGCAGTGCTGCCGGGCATGCAATAAATCAGAATTCATAACTTAGAGAAGTGGCACAAAATAGAAATTGTCATTATGACAGACCTCATTAAATATAAAAAAAATAGTTTGGTACTCAAAAGTTATACCATACTTGCGTACTCTCAGTTTTATAGGGGAGGTCTTCAGGCCGGGAAGGCAAGTCTCTAACAAAGTCATGCTATCGGTCACCATTAATAGGAAATAACTGCATAGGTAAGTTAAACCTTTCATTTTAGACAGAGATCCCATGGTGGCAGGTTGTAGTCATCATAGATACCGTACTTGTTATGATGTAATTAAAAACATTTCCATTAGAACAGTTTCACTAACAAAATAGAAGTTCATGTACAAATGAGATAGAAAGTGTGAAACTACTTTAGTTTTATTACTTCCCCTTTTTTGTACATAGTACAACTATGTTAACCATACAAGTACCAGGCCAATTTGGGCTGTTTTTTTCAACGCATCTGGCAGGGGTAACGCTGGTCTCTGCATACCGGATATTGTGACAACACACTCTGTTGCTGGCTCCTTACTCTTGATATGAGCTAGCAGGAAAGCATGCAGCCTTGGTGCACATCACACAGGGACTAGCTCAACCCCGAAATGAGCATCACTGATGACACTTTGTTTCAGGAAGGAGTAGGGACTGTGACAGTGACCTTAGCCTCTGCCCTCTGATGACACTTCGTTTGAGTATGCCAGCATGCAATGGGATTCTCAAATGAAGCACCATCAAAAAGGAAGTGGAAAAAAATAGAAAAGTTACACAGTGTAGTTAAAAAAGGATAGGGACTTTTTAATTCAAGTACAGTATATAAGAAAACAAGCATTAAATATATAGTGATTTTGCAGGAAAATAATTTTGACTTCTGACCACCCCTTTAAGTATGACCAGTTGGGTCAACTCTTCGCAACAGTCACAGTCTCTCATTTGGCCCCTTGGGAAAATTAATTGTCTACCCCTACTCTATTCAGATGAGATGTCAGTGGTAAGTTGCTGGATGCAAATATTTATTCTGCATCTATACTGTATAAGGGAACATTTACAGTTGTGCTCAAAAGTTTACATAGCCCGACAGAATTTTTGCTTTCTTGGCCTTTTTTTCAGAGAATATGAATGATAACACCAAAACTTTTTCTCCACTCATGGTTCATGGTTAGGTGAAACCATTTATTGTCAAAATACTGTGTTTTCTCTTTTTAAATCATAATGACACCCCAAAACATCCAAATGACATTCATCAAAAGTTCACATACCCTGGTGATTTTGGCCTGATAACTTGCACAGAAGTTGACACAAATGGGTTTGAATGGCTACTAAAGGTAACATCCTCACCTGTGACCTGTTTGCTTGTAATCAGTGTGTGTGCGTAAAAGCTGAGTGAGTTTCTGGGATCCAGACAGACAATTGCATCTTTCATCCAGCCACTGACGTTTCTGGATTGTGAGTCATGGGGAAAGCAAAAGAATTGTCAACGGCTCTATGGGAAAAGGTAGTTGAACTGTATAAAACAGGAAAGGGACATCCAAGGAATTGATAATGCCAGTCAGAAGTGTTCAAACTGTGATTAGCAAATGGAAAATCAGGGGCTCTGTAAAATCAAAACCACGGTCAGGTACACCAACAAAAATTTTGTGCACAACTGCCAGGAAAATTGTTGGGGATGCAAAGAAAAACCCAGAAATAACATCAGCTGAAATACAGGACTCTCTGAAAATTAGCGGTGTGGCTGTTTCAAGATGCACAATAAGGAGGCACTTGATGAAAATTGGGCTGCATGGTCAAGTCACCAGAAGAAAGGCATTGCTACGCAAATGCCACAAAATATCTTGCCTGCAATACTCAAAACAGCACTAAGACGATCCTCAAAACTTCTGGAACAAGGTAATTTGGAGTGATAAGACCAAAATTGAACTTTTTGTCCACAATCATAAACTGTAAGTTTATGGATCGCTGATGTTTTGGGGATGTGTGAGCTACAAAGGTACAGGAAACTTGGTCAAAGTTGAAGGAAAGATGAATGCTGCATGTTATCAGCAAATACTGGATGCAAATTTGCAATCATCAGCCTGGAAGCTGTGCATGGGACGCACTTGGATGTTCCAACATGACAACGATTCAAAACAAAAGGCCAAGTCAACCTGTAATTGGCTACAGCAGAACAAAGTGAAGATCCTGGAGTGGCCATCTCAGTCTCCTGACCTCAATATCATTGAGCCACTCTGGGGAGATCTCAAGCGCGCAGTTCATGCTAGACAGCCCAGGAATTTACAGGAACGGGAGTTTTTTGCCAAGAAAATAAAGAAACTCATCCACAATTACCACAAAAGACTACAAGCTGTCATTGATGTTAAAGGGGGCAATACATGGTAATAAGAAATGGGGTACGTGAACTTTTGATCACTCTCATTTGGATGTTTTGAGTTGTCATTATGATTTAAAAAGATAAAACGCAGTAGTTTGACAATAAATGGCTTCACCCAACCACTAACCATGAGTGGAGAAAAAGTTTTGGTGTTATCATTCATATTCTCTGAAAAAAGGCCAAGAAAGCAAACATTCTGCCGGGGTATGTACATTTTTGAGCACAACTGTACATAGATTGACTGGCATCACTAAACGACTGCTGATCTGTAATACTTTACAGTTTGGCAGTTGTATAGTAGTTTACACAGTCGTGTGGTCTACGTGTAACCTATTACAGGGCGGTAGCCATGGGCAAGGTACTCAAATGTTATGGAAATAAAGAAATTGATTTTTTACTGAACAGTAAGTTGTTAAGAACTATATACAGTACATCAGAGAATAAGTACAATGCTTCACAAATGTTTCACTTGCATTAAACAGGCATGGGCACTTCTCAGTTACATTTAATGACACTTCTCTTTCCTTGCACTTCGCAATCCTGCATCCCACCACAGTCCAGAAAACTGCTATGGGAAGCCCCATCTTCCCCTGTGAGGGGCACGGGTTGAGGTATAATGCCACGGCCCCTCACATGGCCTATTCTCAGTTATCAACTGACTTATGAGTAGTCGGCTACTTGAGGTACGTCTGTATGACTCCTCAATAGTATCTTGAAAGTCTACTAGTCTCCGTAGGAGAATTCATGTCCCAATATGGTGACCATAGCTTCCTTTCAATGTAGACAATTGTTCACTAGTGTCCTTCTGATGCAGCTCCCTCTGCTTTCAATCCTCTTTAAGTGGGTCTTTTACCCCCTGCTGTCATGATTCCCCAATGGCATGGGAACATCAGAAACACAAAATAACAGACTAGCCCTCGGGTGATGGAAACTCAAGCTGACCGTGACCTAAATCTACCACACAACTAACAGTAGCCAGGAAGCATTCCTACGGCTGCCTAGATGCCATGCGCCAGCCGGAGAACTAACTACGCCTGGAAGAGGAAGGAACAGACCTGGCTTACCTCTAGTGAAATTCCCCAAAGATCATAGTAGCCCCCACATATATTAACGGTGAGTTCAGAGGAAAAGACATACACAGTATGAAGGTAGATTTAGCAAAGCGAGGTCCACTTACTAGATAGAGGAAGGATACAAAAGAGGACTTCACGGTCAGCTGAAAAACCCTTTCAAAAACCCATCCTGAAATTACTTTAAGACTCCTGTGTCAACTCATGACACAGGAGTGGCAATTTCAGTCCACAAGAGCTTCCAGTAACAGGAAATGACAAACTGTAAACTGGACAAAAAATACAAAACAAAAAGAACAAGAGTCCACTTAGCTGATCAGCAGACTGGTAGCAGGAACATGCAACTGAAAGACTCAGGTTACAATGATGACCGGCAAGGAAGTGACTGGAGAGCAAGGCTAAATAGGGAACTCCCAAAACTGATGGAAGCAGGTGAGCTGAGGCAGAAAAGAACACACAAGTCTCCAGTACCACCAGCCACCACTAGGGGAGCCCAAAAAGCGGATCACAACAGTACCCCCCCCTTAAGCAGGGGGCACCGAACCCTCACAAGAACCGCCAGGGCGACCTGGATGAGCCCTATGAAAGGCACGAACCAAATCCGAGGCATGAACATCAGAGGCAGTTACCCAAGAATTATCTTCCTGACCATAGCCCTTCCATTTAACCAGATACTGGAGTCTCCGCCTGGAAATACGGGAGTCCAAGATCTTCTCTATAACGTACTCCAATTCACCCTCAACCAGCACAGGAGCAGGAGGCTCAGCAGAAGGAACCACCGGCACCTCGTATCTCCGCAACAACGACCGATGGAACACATTATGGATAGCGAAAGATGCCGGGAGGTCCAAACGAAAGGAAACAGGGTTAATAATCTCCAAAATCCTATAGGGACCGATGAACCAAGGCTTAAATTTAGGAGAAGAAACCCTCATTGGGACAAAACGGGAAGACAACCACACCAAGTCCCCAACACGAAGGCGAGGACCAACCCGACGCTGGCGGTTAGCAAACCGCTGAGTCCTCTCCTGGGACAAATTCAAATTGTCCACCACTTGTTCCCAAATCCGATACAACCGATCCACCACAGCATCTACTCCAGGACAATCCGAAGACTCCGCCTGACCAGAAGAAAAACGGGGATGAAACCCCGAATTGCAAAAGTGGCCGAACTAGCCCGATTATTAAGAGCAAACTCCGCCAACGGCAAAAAGGCAACCCAATCATCCTGATCCGCAGACACAAAACACCTCAAATACGTCTCCAAAGTCTGATTAGTTCGCTCCGTCTGGCCATTAGTCTGAGGATGGAAGGCAGACGAAAAAGACAAATCAATGCCCAACCTGGCACAGAATGCCCGCCAAAATCTAGAAACGAACTGGGTACCCCTATCAGAAACGATATTTTCAGGAATACCATGCAAGCGAACCACATTTTGAAAAAACAAAGGAACCAACTCAGACGAGGAAGGCAACTTCGGCAATGGCACCAAATGAACCATCTTAGAAAAACGGTCACACACCACCCAGATAACAGACATCCTCTGAGAGACAGGAAGATCAGAAATAAAGTCCATCGAGATGTGCGTCCAAGGCCTCTTCGGAATAGGCAAGGGCAACAACAACCCGCTAGCCCTAGAACAACAAGGCTTGGCCCGAGCACACACATAACAAGACTGCACAAAAACACGCACATCTCGAGACAGAGATGGCCACCAGAAGGATCTAGCCACCAAATCCCTGGTACCAAAAATTCCAGGATGACCCGCCAGCGTAGAAGAATGAACCTCCGAGATGACTCTACTGGTCCAATCATCAGGAACAAACAGTCTACCAGGTGGACAGCGATCAGGTCTATCCGCCTGAAACTCTTGCAAAGCACGTCGCAGATCTGGGGAAATAGCGGATAATATCACCCCATCCTTAAGGATACCTGTAGGTTCCGAATCACCAGGGGAATCAGGCTCAAAACTCCTAGAAAGGGCATCTGCCTTCACATTCTTAGAACCTGGTAGATATGAGACCACAAAATTAAACCGAGAGAAAAACAACGACCAGCGCGCCTGTCTAGGATTCAGGCGCCTGGCAGACTCAAGATAAATCAGATTCTTGTGATCAGTCAAAACCACCACCTGATGTCTAGCACCCTCAAGCCAATGACGCCACTCCTCAAATGCCCACTTCATGGCCAAAAGCTCCCGATTACCGACATCATAATTTCTTTCGGCGGCAGAAAATTTTCGAGAACAGAACGCACAAGGTCTCATCACTGAGCAATCGGAACTTTTCTGCGACAAAACCGCCCCCGCTCCGATCTCGGAAGCATCGACCTCAACCTGAAAGGGGAGAGAGACATCAGGCTGGCGCAACACAGGGGCAGACGAAAAGCGGCGCTTAAGTTCCCGAAAGGCCTCCACAGCGGCAGAGGACCAATTGGCAACATCAGCACCCTTCTTAGTCAAATCCGTAAGAGGCTTAGCAACACCAGAAAAAACAGTTATAAATCGACGATAAAAATTAGCAAAGCCCAAGAACTTCTGAAGACCCTTTAGAGAAGTAGGCTGCGTCCAGTCACAAATAGCCCAAACCTTGACAGGGTCCATCTCAACAGAAGAAGGGGAAAAAATGTACCCCAAAAAGGAAATCTTTTGAACCCCAAAAACACACTTAGAACCCTTTACACACAGAGAATTCTCCCGCAAGACCTGAAAAACCCTCCTGACCTGCTGAACATGAGACTCCCAGTCCTCAGAAAAAATCAAAATATCGTCCAAATACACAATCATAAATTTATCCAGATATTCACGGAAAATATCTTGCATAAAGGACTGAAAAACTGAAGGTGCATTAGAAAGGCCGAAAGGCATTACTAAATACTCAAAGTGGCCCTCAGGCGTATTAAATGCGGTTTTCCACTCATCCCCTTGCTTAATTCGCACCAAATTATACGCCCCACGGAGATCAATCTTGGAGAACCACTTAGCCCCCCTTATGCGAGCAAACAAATCAGTAAGCAGCGGCAACGGATACTGATATTTGACAGTAATTTTATTCAGGAGTCGATAATCAATACAAGGCCTCAGCGAGCCATCCTTTTTAGAGACAAAGAAAAACCCAGCTCCTAAAGGTGATGAAGGACGAATATGTCCCCTTTCCAGGGACTCCTTAACATACTCTCGCATGGCAGCATGCTCAGGTACAGATAGGTTAAACAAACGACCCTCTGGAAATTTACTGCCTGGAATCAGATCTATGGCGCAATCACACGCTCTGTGGGGAGGGAGAGAACCAATTTTAGGCTCTTCAAAAATATCCCCAAAATCCGACAAAAATGCCGGAACCTCAGAGGGAAAAGATGACGAGATAGAAACCAAAGGTATGTCCCCATGAGCCCCCCGACATCCCCAGCTTAACACAGACATAGTTTTCCAGTCCAGTACTGGGTTATGAGATTGCAACCATGGTAATCCAAGCACTAACACATCATGTAAATTATGCAACACGAGGAAGCGAATCATCTCCTGATGGTCTGGAGTCATACGCATAGTCACTTGCGTCCAGAACTGTGGTCTATTACAAGCCAGAGGTGTAGAATCAATACCCTTCAGAGGTATAGGAACTTCCAGAGGCTCCAAATCAAACCCACAGCGCCTGGCGAAGGACCAATCCATGAGAATCAGAGCGGCGCCAGAGTCCACATAGGCATCCACGGTAATAACTGATAATGAACAAATCAGAGTTACAGACAGAAGAAATTTAGACTGTAAAGTGCCAATAGAAACAGACTTGTCAACCTTCCTAGTACGTTTAGAACATGCTGATATAACATGCGCGGAATCACCACAGTAGAAGCACAAGCCATTTTTGCGCCTATAATTCTGCCGCTCGCTTCTTGACAGAATTCTGTCACATTGCATTTTCTCTGGCGTCCCTTCAGAAGATACCGCCAAATGGTGCACGGGTTTGCGCTCCCGCAAACGCCGATCAATCTGAATCGCCATTATGATGGACTCATTCAGACCTGTGGGCGTAGGAAACCCCACCATGACATCCTTAACGGCATCAGAAAGGCCTTCTCTGAAAATTGCCGCTAGGGCACACTCATTCCACTGAGTAAGCACAGACCATTTACGAAATTTTTGGCAGTATATCTCAGCTTCATCTTGCCCTTGAGACAGGGCTATTAAAGCTTTTTCAGCTTGAATCTCCAAATTAGGTTCCTCATACAGCAACCCTAAAGCCAGAAAAAACGCATCCACATTGAGCAACGCAGGATCCCCTGGTGTCAATGAAAATGCCCAATTTTGAGGGTCACCTCGCAGCAAAGAAATCACAATCTTAACCTGCTGAACAGGATCTCCAGAGGAGTGAGGTCTGAGAGAAAGGAATAATTTACAATTACATTTGAAATTCAGAAACCGAGATCTATCTCCGGAAAATACCTCTGGTGTAGGAATCTTAGGTTCAGAAATAGGAGTACGTATAACATAATCTTGTAATTTCTGAACCTTCGTAGCAAAATTATTTAAACCTGCAGCCAAACTCTGAGAGTCCATCCTTAAACCGGAGAGATCAGAGCCATTCAAGGATTAGAAGGAGAGAAAGGCAAGGCTGTAAATAGAGCAGAAATACAACTGAGCCAACTAAGTAGCAAACATGTAAGGAAAAAAAAAAAAAAAATCTACAGACTTCTTTTACTCTCCTTTCTTCTGCCAATTACTTTAACAGTGGCCGGTCATACTGTCATGATTCCCCAATGGCATGGGAACATCAGAAACACAAAATAACAGACTAGCCCTCGGGTGATGGAAACTCAAGCTGACCGTGACCTAAATCTACCACACAACTAACAGTAGCCAGGAAGCATTCCTACGGCTGCCTAGATGCCATGCGCCAGCCGGAGAACTAACTACGCCTGGAAGAGGAAGGAACAGACCTGGCTTACCTCTAGTGAAATTCCCCAAAGATCATAGTAGCCCCCACATATATTAACGGTGAGTTCAGAGGAAAAGACATACACAGTATGAAGGTAGATTTAGCAAAGCGAGGTCCACTTACTAGATAGAGGAAGGATACAAAAGAGGACTTCACGGTCAGCTGAAAAACCCTTTCAAAAACCCATCCTGAAATTACTTTAAGACTCCTGTGTCAACTCATGACACAGGAGTGGCAATTTCAGTCCGCAAGAGCTTCCAGTAACAGGAAATGACAAACTGTAAACTGGACAAAAAATACAAAACAAAAAGAACAAGAGTCCACTTAGCTGATCAGCAGACTGGTAGCAGGAACATGCAACTGAAAGACTCAGGTTACAATGATGACCGGCAAGGAAGTGACTGGAGAGCAAGGCTAAATAGGGAACTCCCAAAACTGATGGAAGCAGGTGAGCTGAGGCAGAAAAGAACACACAAGTCTCCAGTACCACCAGCCACCACTAGGGGAGCCCAAAAAGCGGATCACAACACCCTGCGCAAAGTTCTGTACCATTTAAATGCCTCCCTGGCCTGAGCTCCAATCTGTCAAATGTTTCTTCATGTTTCCTTGGTCCCTTAGATGTATTATCTAATGTCCTCCCTCTTCACACACATCACCCTTTAGCATGTAGGTCTGCAAATTAGTAGACCAGAGTTCTTTCACTATAAATGCTAGGCAATATTTGACTCACTACTAGGAAGCTGTCTCTTATATCCCCTCATAGCCCACCCGCATTCTGGGGGCTAGTCCCATCTATTGACTCCTTCTGTACCCAACTAATTTCATGCAAATTACTAATCATACAAAATCATATTAAAAACTGTGCATTACATTATATACCAACATCGTTTCTTCAAGGAGGGTGTGGGCAGCACCTGCACTCCTTCACATAGACATGATTTACACAGACAGACTACGGTGAACAGTGCACACTGAGCGAGCTACATCAAGTCAATTAGTGGCATGACATGGTTCTTGGCAGTGAGAGTCGTGTTTACACAGGATGATGTACTGCCAAGAAGGATGATTTTTAGCACTGTACAAGAGATTATTTCACCCTATGAAATCATTGGTGATTAGCGGCCAGTTTACACTGAAAGATTATGTTAGGAATGCTCATTCACGATTATCTTTATGTGTAAATGCAGTTTTACTTGCAGAGGAATAATAAGAGTAATACTTTTGTTCGTAAAGGAATCTCTCTTATGTTTAGTGCCATCCTTTAGTATACAGGGTCTTTGCTTATTATGTATAGCGCTGTTTCTTATTGCATAGCATCCTCTCTTACTATTTTTAGTGCCATGTCTTAGTATTCAGCATCCTCTCTTGTTTTGTATAGCATTGTTTCTTGCTACATATTGCCCCCTTTTATCATGTATAGCACTGTTCCTTATTAAGTGGTATCCTCTTTTATTATATACTAGATGGTGGCCCGATTCTAATGTATCGGTATTCTAGAATATGTAGGTAGTATATAGCACAGGCTACATACTATATTGCACAGTGACGTAGTATATAACACAACCGACGTAGTATATAACATAGCTACGTAGTATATAACAGAGCTACATAGTATGTAGCACAGCATACGTAGTATATAGCAGAGTTACGTAGTATATAACACAGCCACGTAGTGTATTGCACAGGTATGTAGTATATTGGTCAGCCACGTAGTATATAGCAGAGCCACGTAGTATATAACATAGCCACGTAGTATATAGCAGAGCCACGTAGTATATAACATAGCCACGTAGTATATTGTAGAGCAACGTAGTATATTGCACAGGCACATAGTATATTGCACAGCCACATAGTATATAACACAGTCACGCAGTGTATTGCACAGCTACGTAGTGTATTGCACAGCTATGTAGTATATTGGTCAGTGACATAGTATATAGCAGAGCCACGTAGTATATAACATAGCAGCGTAGTATATTGTAGTGGCACGTAGTATATTGCATAGCTATGCAGTATATTGCACAGTCGACTTAGTATATAAAAGAACCGACACAGCCACATAGTTTATTGCACTGCCACGTAGTATATTGGACAGTCACGTTGTATATTGCACAGTCACATTGTATATTGCCCAGCTACATAGTATATAGCACAGAAATGTAGTATGTAACAGAGCCCACGCAGTATGTAACACAGCCCACGTAGTATATAGCAATGTGGGCACAATATGCGTGGTTAAAAAAGACTTAAAAAATAAAAAATAAAAATATACTCACCTTCCGAAGGCCCCTTGATGTCCTGGCACCTGTGTGCGGTGCAGGCGGCAGCTTCCGGTCCCAGGGTTGGTATGAGCGCAGGACCTGTGATGACGTTGTGGTCACATGACCGTGACGTCATGGCAGGTCCTTCTCGCATAGCATCCTTGGCACCGGAACCTGCCGCTTGCACTGCCGAGGACAGCGTCCGTCGGAAAGTGAGAATAACTTTTTTTATTATTAGTATTATTATTATTATTATTTGTAACATTAGATCTTTTTACTATTGATGCTGCATAGGCAAAGTTGGTCACACAGGGTTAATAGCAGTGGTAACGGAGTGCGTTACACCGCGGCATAACGCGGTTCCGATACCGCTGGCATTAGCCCTTTGTGAGGGCTGACTGGAGGGGATTATGGATCGGGCACTGACTACGGGGAGGAAGGAGCGGCCATTTTGCCGCCGGACTGTGCCCGTCGCTGATTGGTCGTGGCTGTTTTGCCGCGACCAATCAGCGACTTGGATTTCCATGACAGACAGAGGCCGCGACCAATGAATATCCGTGACAGCCAGAAGGTCAGATGGAAATGACCCTTAGACAATTATATAGTAGATAGAGTGGTCCATTATTACATAAAATTCCCTCTTGTTCTTTATAGCTCTGTCCCCTATTATATAGTATTCTTTATACAGTAATTATGTATAGCGCTATCCATTATTTTCATAGTGTCCTCTCTCTTTATGTATAGCGTCATTTATTATTATATTGTGTCTTCTAGTGTCTTACAGTGTCCTTTTTCTATGATCCTACGTCTGAAGATGTGCCTCAAAAAAACATAATGCGACTTGTCACATAATAAATTGGGTGCTGGGCCACGCACCCTACATTGCTGGGGCCCTGGCTACCCCTAATCCACCCATGCTTTTATGTTTAAACCCATAGGATTCCTCCTTAAACCTATGTACTTTCTGAAAATTACGCAGAGTTATATTTTTGTTCTTTAGAAATCTATCACAACACATGTTTATGTTCACTGATGGAGATTTTTCTGGTTTTGTTTTCTACCTTTTTTATTCATCAAATTGAATTCATTTTACCTTCCGAACTATTGCATGTTAATAGGATGGACCTTTACGTTAACTGTATCAGAGTAGTTTCCTGTCAACAAAATGGATTTTACCGCAGCTGAAGTCTTTGAGAGACAAGGAACATACAAAATATAATGCTTTCATTGTGTGCTAATTACAACAGCATATCCAATTTAACTACATGACGTCAGTGTTTATCTAAAGTGGAAGGAAGGATTTAGGAACAAATGGCATAGGCAGGATAAAAGTCAAGCGTGGAAATAATTTAAGTGCATTGTGTTTCATATTTTACTTCACATTTTAATTTCACAAACGAATTGCAATTCTTATGTCTGGCTTCAGAAGATTCAAGTATAACACAATAAAGACTAACATGGCCAGTATTGTGCTCCCTTTTTTTTAAACTAGTAAGGAATCATGTACCATAAATGTATGTGGAGCGCCCCCACACCGCCGCAGGGCCGAGGGGTACCCGGAGCCGGGCCTCTAGGTCTCAGTCCTGGGGTTGGCACGGTGGCTAGACCCGGTCCGTGGCCCTGTCTGTCAATGGGGGACGTCCTGTGCAATAAGTGGTGTGGTAACGGTGCAGGTCGCGGTAAATAACGAGGACACCAGTTTGCAGTCTCTTTACCTCTTTACTGAAGATGTTGGAGACCTCAGTCCAGAGCGCTGTTAACTGGGTTTTCAGAGACCGGCCGGTCCAACGACACATCAGGAGTTCTCCTCACAGGTGGGAATCAGTATCTACCTTCTAGCGCTGTGTGTTGTAGTTCTTCCCTGCTGAGCTCCCGGGATAATCCTCACAACTGTTTCTTTCTGTCTCTACTGTTCGTTCTCCGTCCTCCAGGTGATATGGTAGGACGCACCCGTATGACGGGGTAGGCCTGGAGTTCTTCCGGGACTCTAGAGTCGCCCCTCTCCCACAGCTGCCTCCGTTGTCTGCTTAGGTGTTAAGTGAGACAGCCAACCTGTAATTAGCTGTCCTGCCGTGGTTTGCAATGTACTTAAAGTCTCTTACTTGCTCGGCGTTCCGGCCACCGATTGTTTGCGCCTCAGCAAGGTGCTGCCTCTTTCAACAAAACCCCTGCTGGTATTCTCCTTTTCTGTATTCCCGTTGTTTGCTGGTTAGTTCTGCTCTGAGGAGTCTGCCAGGATCCCCATCCCTGACAGGTCCTCTCACTAGCTCTTCCCAGCTACTTCTCCTCGTCTTCCTGTCCAACCCCCAGTTTTACCAGAGTTGTGAGGAGTGGCCTACTAGATAGGACCACCCCCCCTGGTGGCCGGAGTGTGAAGTGTGGTGAAAATGTACCTGGTCAGAGAAACTCCTTAGTGCAATCAGACGTACCATAGCTCCCCATAGTGGCGGAGCCGCAGTACTGCAACAACCAGGACTCTGGGGTGCTGCACTCCCCCCCGGTTAAATCCAGTACTCCGGGACTGGGAAAACAAGAACAATAATACATGTTAACAGGAAACACACAAACTTTTGAAATAGCACAACAATTGAACATAACAATGCTTCCCTTTACGGGAGGTGAGGATTCTTGAACGTTGCAAAAGTTAGGTCATGCACAGTTTATGACTCTCAGTTCAGTGGTTGAAACAGCGGGGACCCCGGGTAAACAAAGGGGTCCCCCTTATGAAAGTTTTTGAGCAATTCACTGTCCATTACTCTATTGTCCATTTTAACAACCTGTAACAAAAAGATATGCATACAAACATTTTTAATGAAATAGCAGCCCTTATCAATACCTCCACATTTTGTAGCGGAGGGGAGTTTGGTTCTGTGTGCTGCGTGTGGACCTTCGCAGCGCAGGGGTTGCTATTGGCCTAACAGGGCCCGCTATGCTTGCTACCGCTGGTGTAGTGCGCTGTCTTCTAACTACACTTCTAGTGAGTCTGGGTAGCACTGGCAAGTTGGGGCTCTCAGAGCTGCTGCTATCAACAGTGGGTACGGCAGGCTCACTGATAGCAGAGGGAGGATTTGCCGGTTCAACGGTCGGCATGGCTTCTTCAGGCAAGGCTTGTTGAGGTTGCGGGGCCGGATGATCTGGTTCCACCATTGTTTCTGGCGGGTCCGGCTGTTCAAACATTACAACAGGTACCGCAACGGCTTGGTTTATCAGAGTCCAGGACTGGGGAAAGTCACCAAGGACAGTATGGAACATTTTCTCCTTTTCCACCGGCGGGGAGATTTCTGGGGCCGTGCCCCTCTCTTTCAATTTATCGGGGCAGACCTTAAGGTGATCCCTGGATACCGCTGTCGAGGTCTCCCCTTTGTCCTTGCTGATGAGACAGACCTTAGTGTTGTCGAAGTCGGATGGCAAGATGGTATACGGTTCCGCTTCCCATTGGTCATCGAGCTTGTGTAACCTCCTCTTTCGTTTAAGCACTTGCTCACCAGGTGACAGGGGAATCGCAGGAGCGTGTTGGTTGTAGTCCCTTTCTTGCCTCTGCCTAGCCTGGGCGAGACTTCTCTCCACACACTCTTGCACTTCGCGGTACCTTCGCCGCCTTTCTGCATCCCAATCCGCATCCGGCGAGGTATCTTCGGGTACTAGGACCCCCATGTCCAGATCAACGGGTAACCGACTAGACCTTCCTCGCATCAGGTACGCTGGAGTACAGTTGGTGGAACTTACTGGGATGTGGTTGTACATATCCACCAAGTCAGGCAACTTTGTCGGCCACAGATTCCGTTCCTCCACAGGCAAGGTCTTCAATAAATCGATTACTACCTGGTTCATCTTCTCGCACATCCCGTTGGTTTGAGGGTGGTACGGTGTAGTTCTGATCTTCTTACACCCGTACAACTGGCAGAATTCTTGGAATACTTCTGCTTCAAAGGCAGGTCCCTGGTCGGTCAGTACCTTCTCTGGGTAGCCATGGGGCCTACAAAAGTGCTGCTGGAAGGCTCTGGCGGCAGTCCTGGCCGTTAGATCTTTAACAGGCACAACCACCAGAAACCTGGAGTAGTGGTCCACGATGGTAAGGGCGTAGATATAGCCCGACCGGCTAGGTGTCAGCTTCACATGATCCAGCGCGACCAGTTCAAGCGGCCGTTTGGTGATGATAGGCCGCAGGGGGGCCCGTTGGCTGTCACGGTCCTTTCTGCGCAGACTACATGGACCACACTCCCGACACCACTTCTCAATGGTTCTCTTCATGCCAATCCAATAGAACCTCCCTCGGAGTAGCTTCTCCAGCTTCTTCCATCCGAAGTGTCCGGCTCCATCATGGTAGGCTCCCAGAACCATGGGCGCATCTCGCCTTGGCACCACTATCTGCCACACCAATTCATGAGTACGTGGGTCGATGCTCCTCCTGCACAGCTTGCCATTATGGATAAACAGCTTGCTTCTTCCCTTCCACAGCTGTTGGGTTTCTTGTGGATCATCTGGGCCAGGGTGCAACCCAGCCTGCGTCAAGAGCTCCTTCACCTGACGGACCGCGGGGTCACTATCCTGGGTTTCTGCCCATCCGTGGTGGGGCAGGGGATTCAGCGTGGCATCCGGTTGGTTCTTGTGCCTGTTCTTCACATGGTGAGAGCTCTGAGTGGCTTTGGGGCGATGGAAGGCAGGCAGCTCCACCTCTTCAAGTGCCTCCGGGTCTTCTCCCACTTCTGGTAAATTGGGCATTCGGGACAAAGCATCGGCATTGGCATTCTGGTGCCCTGCCCGATATTTGATGGTGAAATCATAGTTGGACAGCCGGGCCATCCACCGCTGTTCCAAGGCCCCGAGTTTGGCGGTATCCAGATGCGTTAGCGGATTGTTGTCCGTGAAGACGGTGAATTTCGCGGAAGCCAGGTAGTGCTTAAACCTCTCCGTCACTGCCCAGACAAGGGCAAGGAATTCCAGTTTGAAGGAACTGTAGTTGTCAAGGTTCCTTTCCGTGGGACGGAGTTTCCTGCTGGTGTAAGCGATCACTCTTTCCTTGCCGTTCTGAACCTGAGACAGCACGGCTCCTAGTCCCACATTACTGGCATCTGTGTACAGCACAAACGGTTGGTCGTATTCGGGGTAAGCCAGTACCTCTTCCCCCGTCAGCGCCGACTTCAAGCAGGTGAAGGATTCCTCCAGCTCTTCGTTCCAATCAAAGGGGGTTTTCCTCCCCTTGGTCTTCTTTGGTTGGCCCACCAGCAGATTTTGCAAGGGTGCGGCCTTCTTGGTGAAATCCTTAATGAATCTCCGGTAGTAACCTACCAACCCGAGGAACTGCCGGACTTCGTGGAGGTCACTAGGCTTTGGCCAGTCCTGGATCACTGTGACCTTGTCGGGGTCTGGGGCCACTCCTTCAGCGCTCACCACATGGCCCAGGTACTGCACTTTAGGTTTCAGCAGATGACACTTGGACGGTTTCACTTTTAGGCCAAATTTGGACAAGGCTTCAAACACCTCGGCCAGGTGCTTCAGATGGTCTTCGTAGGTTTTAGAGAAGACTATGACGTCATCCAGATATAGCAGCACGGTTTCAAAGTTCAGGTGTCCCAGGCAGCTCTCCATCATCCTCTGGAACGTTCCGGGAGCATTGCACAATCCGAAGGGCATGTAGTTGAACTCACAGAGGCCCATTGGCGTCGTGAAGGCCGTCTTTTCCTTGTCCGCCTCCGCCACAGGAACCTGCCAGTACCCACTGGTGAGATCTAAGGTAGAGAAATAGTTAGCAGATTTTAAAGCAGCCAGAGACTCCTCTATCCTGGGCAGTGGGTATGCGTCCTTATGTGTAATGCGATTCAACTGTCTGTAATCAACACACATCCTCATTGTACCATCTTTCTTTTTAACAAGGACTAACGGAGCCGCCCAGGGGCTACAACTGTCTCTCACCACCCCAGCCTCCTTCATTTCCCGCAACATGTCCTTGGCACACTGGTAATGAGCTGGGGGTACAGGGCGATATCTCTCTTTTATGGGTCGATGATCTCCCGTGGGGATGTGATGTTGGATCCCTTTCACCTGTCCAAAATCTGAGGGGTGTTTGCTGAATACCTGTTCGTACTCGTGTACCACCCTGTAAGCCCCCTGTATTTGATGAGATGGGGTAGAGTCAGTGCCCACATGCAATTCCCGACACCAATCTTTCGAGTGCTCTGCAGAACCTTTGTTCTCCGCCACGTTTGACGGGCCCAAAGGTTCAGGTGTCTGTATTACACTATTATTGACAGTGAACAGTTTGGCGAGCGTAGTATACTTGGTTAGGTGGACCTCTTCCTCCCCACAATTGAGGACACGTACAGGCACTCTCCCCTGTCGGACGTCTACCACCCCCCGGGCTGTCAGAACAGTAGGCCTATTGTCTGAATATACAGGTTCTACCAAGGCCTGGTAGTCCTTACCCCTGAGGCCTATGGCTGCTCGACACCATATTAACATTTCACTCTTGGGAGGTATCGCGATGGGGTTTGAATCACTTACAGTGACACGACCAATCTCACCACCAGTCAGCTCTACCTGCTGTCTCTGCATCAGAGCTCTGATTTCCTTCTGCAGGGCACGTTGCTCACTGTGGCCAGCGTTTTCTGCCACCTGTTGCAACAAAACAATCACTTCTGCAAGACAATTTTCTATAACATTAGTACCAAGAGTCATCATGGGATTACATTCTCGACGATCAATATCTACAATCACAATCCCTTGGGCTTTCAATTCCACCCGCCCCACTTTGATGGTGACCTCCTTATACCCCACTTGTGGCAATGGCTGACCATTACTGGCGATTATGGTGAAATCATCATCAGGGCCACGAGTAATATCAGCGTCCTCCCAATACCGTTTGTAGAGCACGTAAGGTATAGTCGTCACCTGAGAACCGGTGTCCAGCAAAGCATTCAAGGGGATTCCATCAATCACTACAGGGAGAACTGGTCGTCCTCCAATATACTTGGTTCTCCAATGCTGCGGGCCTGACCGTCCTACTCCTGGGGGTTGGCCCTTTGCCCCAGGGGTTGCTCGTTTAAAGGACAGTACCTTGCAAGATGGCCCACCTGGTGACAGCGGCGGCAGATGGGTCGTCCATCCTGGTGGAAGCGATCGTCGGGCCGGCTCCTGGTCGGCGGAGTCCTCCTCTGTCGCATCCAAGGGACATCCTCCGGGCTGGAAGCCAACTGGATCTTCTCTTTGGGGGCCTCCTGTAGGGACTGCACCGTCCGGGCCAGGGCAGCAACGCTCTTGGTTAGCTCTTGCATCTGGAGACGAAGTCCTGCAGGGGAGTCGTCCTCGAAGCTCTGGGCGTCGGCCTCCGCGGCAACTGGGGTATCCGATGCCACCTCCTGGTGGTATGTGAGAGCGGGGCGCCTGGGTGGTACTGCGCGGCTGGGCTGTCGCTCCTGCAATGCCTGGATAGCTTTATCTTTAAACTGCGCAAAAGTCAAGTCTGGATTTTGCATGGCCAGAAAGTGCAATTGGCCCCGCTGGTGACTGCACAGGAGCCCCTCAATGAACCGCTCCTTCAGGATTTTATCTTCATCCTGCATGCTGCCGGGGTCACTCTGCTTAATGGCCCGCATCGCTTCCTGGAGATTAAGGGCATAGTCCCGCAAGCTATCCTGTGACTTTTGTTTGCATCCATAAAAAGTCAGTTTAATCTCTGTAGCAGTGCGAGTGTCAAAGGTGGCTTTAAGCTTGGCAAAAATCTGTTGTGCAGTTCCTTTATCCTCAGCGGGCCAGGATTTCAATTCCCTCAGAGCCGCCCCAAAGAGTTGGCCGGTTATCATATGGACCTTCTGGGGCTCGGTTAGGGGATAGAACTCGAGCAGGCTGCAGAGCCCTTCTTTAAAGTCAGTGAACGTATGCGCCTCCCCAGAGTATCGTGGGAGCCAGGCCGCTCCGGGCAGGTAGGGCATGGAGAAGGGCATTATGGCTTTTGCATTAGCGGCAGTGTCCGACTGGCTGATGGGGGCAGCGGGTTCTGCGGCAGTCAGTGGTGGTATTAGGGCCGCGGCTTCGCCCGCTGCGGGGACCGGAGCTGCCCCTGCGTCCGCGGCTGCGACCGCCACCTCCTCTCCTCCCGACTCGGACATGGCCGTCCCTTCCTCCCACTAACCTGCTGGAGGTTGGAGTTCCTCTTCCGGGATTGGCGCCTCACCGCGCTTTCCGTTCCGCGCTTCTTTTGGCTGATCCCGCCCACGTAGCTAAGGCTCCTCCCTCCGCGCGCGGCAATGGCGAATTTTGGCGGCAAATGGCACAGCACAGTCTTTTCAATAAAGTACAGTCCAAGCACAATAACTCACAGTTCCAAGGCACACATGACCTGATTCTTCAGGCTTAAGTAAATCCTGTTCGTGACACCAAGTTGGAGCGCCCCCACACCGCCGCAGGGCCGAGGGGTACCCGGAGCCGGGCCTCTAGGTCTCAGTCCTGGGGTTGGCACGGTGGCTAGACCCGGTCCGTGGCCCTGTCTGTCAATGGGGGACGTCCTGTGCAATAAGTGGTGTGGTAACGGTGCAGGTCGCGGTAAATAACGAGGACACCAGTTTGCAGTCTCTTTACCTCTTTACTGAAGATGTTGGAGACCTCAGTCCAGAGCGCTGTTAACTGGGTTTTCAGAGACCGGCCGGTCCAACGACACATCAGGAGTTCTCCTCACAGGTGGGAATCAGTATCTACCTTCTAGCGCTGTGTGTTGTAGTTCTTCCCTGCTGAGCTCCCGGGATAATCCTCACAACTGTTTCTTTCTGTCTCTACTGTTCGTTCTCCGTCCTCCAGGTGATATGGTAGGACGCACCCGTATGACGGGGTAGGCCTGGAGTTCTTCCGGGACTCTAGAGTCGCCCCTCTCCCACAGCTGCCTCCATTGTCTGCTTAGGTGTTAAGTGAGACAGCCAACCTGTAATTAGCTGTCCTGCCGTGGTTTGCAATATACTTAAAGTCTCTTACTTGCTCGGCGTTC
Organism: Ranitomeya variabilis; assembly: GCF_051348905.1. NCBI lineage: Eukaryota > Metazoa > Chordata > Amphibia > Anura > Dendrobatidae > Ranitomeya > Ranitomeya variabilis. The sequence goes on along the minus strand of NC_135236.1, from coordinate 446,671,584 downwards.
CGGCCACCGATTGTTTGCGCCTCAGCAAGGTGCTGCCTCTTTCAACAAAACCCCTGCTGGTATTCTCCTTTTCTGTATTCCCGTTGTTTGCTGGTTAGTTCTGCTCTGAGGAGTCTGCCAGGATCCCCATCCCTGACAGGTCCTCTCACTAGCTCTTCCCAGCTACTTCTCCTCGTCTTCCTGTCCAACCCCCAGTTTTACCAGAGTTGTGAGGAGTGGCCTACTAGATAGGACCACCCCCCCTGGTGGCCGGAGTGTGAAGTGTGGTGAAAATGTACCTGGTCAGAGAAACTCCTTAGTGCAATCAGACGTACTATAGCTCCCCATAGTGGCGGAGCCGCAGTACTGCAACAACCAGGACTCTGGGGTGCTGCACATGGCATAATGTGGTCATACATCTGCCTATATAAATGTATCTTATCAATTGAAAAACAGTTGTCTCATGACAGACATTTATGGTATAAGCAAAATAAAACCAAGGGGAACCCTACACAAAATTGTATGTTAATAATAGTAGAAACACTTTATTTATAAATACAATCAGAATGCACCCCTTCTTATGAGGGACTGACGAAACACGCGTCAAAGGATCTTGTGATGAATCACAAATTCTTCAGATTTTGTATTAGTCTATGCCTGATGAAGAGACCTGTGTAGTCTCGGAAGCTTGCAATTTGTTACCATCTTTTCAGTTAGTCATTAAAAGGTATCAACCACCAAGGACTCTCAATTCTAAATATTTTTCTGCTCTAATTGAGTTACTTTTGCATACCTGGTCATTCACTTCCTAGCCAGGGTTCTCCATATTGTGACTTCTGGGAAGGACCTGCAACGAGAGTGGATTCTCTGGGTCGCAGTACTGATGCACCCACGAGTGAGCAGACCTCGGAGAGCCGACCCCTATACAGGGATCGTTAGGAGCGGGCCCGAGGGGGTCAAATACTGCAACAGCTGGCACCAACAGGGATGGCTCAGGAGAAGACAGGAAACCCGCAGAACATTTATGGCGTATACTGTCGATATGCCATATATGTCTATCTTGACACAATAGCTTTTAACTCCTTCATGAGCTTGGGGTTTTCCGTTTTTACGTTTCCATTTTTTGTTCCTTGTCTTCCCAGATAAATAACTTTTTTATTTTTCCGTCAATATGACTGTGTGATGGCTTGTTTTTAGCAGGGGTGGGCAGCGGTGTCCACGCTATGCAGTGATGAGGCAGTGACCCAGGAAAGTTCAAAGTAAAACGTATCCTCTGGATCGCAGCCGGGAAACAAGACAGTCCGGAAATATGTCCCGTTGCCGAGGGCGACTGCACCACTGTATCATACTGCCGGGTGCCAGGAGTTCACTCTGCTTGGCTCTGTGTTACCTCACACAGGCTGAGCTTTTGCAGAGCTGACTGCTCTGCTTGCTTCAAACTCCACACTGACACACCCAAACCCTATACTGCCGGGTTTTTAACTGGAATCTGTCACCATGGGCCACCTGTAAAACCTGGCTTGGAGGAAGCAGACCGCCCCACTACCATCCTGTAGTCTGCTTCAAAAATAAAATTTCCTGAACTTTGCCTTGGTCAAATAGCTTGACTGGGTCCACACTTACTTTTACTTTGCCTTGTGACTCACAGGTGTCCTGCTGTCACCAGACATTGGTCCATTCTCAGGACTGATGCCCAGACAGTAGAGGTTACTAGCGAAAGACCACTTCTTGTCACAAGACGGGCCCCAAATTTGCGGGATCTGCAATAGGGGGGTCACGCTTAAAGGGTCATTTCCCTGTGGTGGGTGCAACGTATGTCCCTTTATGACCCCTACCAAGAATACCTTTTGTAATCCGGTAGATTCAACTATCCACTCTCTCAAGCACTACATTAACTGCAAGACAAGAGATGTCATTTATGTCATCATCTGCCCGTGCGGTAAACCGTATGTGGGACCAACCTCTCAGGAATTGAGAAAGAGAATACAGAAACATATGTCTACCATTCATCTGGCGGCTACGGATCAGCGCAAGGGTAAGCCCCTCACCCCGGTAGCTGTGCATTTTTTGGCAGCTCATGGGTGTTCCACCTCTAAAATCAGTATCGTGGGCTTACAGAAGGTCCCATATGGTGGGAGCGGTGGCAATCCACACAAGCGACTCCTCCAGACTGAATCTAGGTGGATTTTCAACCTAAGGTCAATGGCGCCACAGGGCCTTAATGAGCTCTTATTTACGGGGTTCTTAGGTTGAATTGGGAGTCCCATATTTTCGTTCTTTTTGGCGTTGACCATTATATGCTGTCATCTAATGAAATTAGCACTTAATCTATATGTTCTGGTTTCTATTTTTCAAGGGTCATTCTCCATTTTCTGCGCATTCGGGTGCCATCCACCTTGATTATCGCTGGACCTCATTACCTTGGTGCTTTCATTGGTTATCGACAACATTCAAGTTCACTCAAGTTCTACAATAACTTCCCTGGATCTTGGTTTAATATGGACTTTGTCAATAATTGACCGTCAACACATTTGTCTTCAAGATGTAGGTCTTTTTATGGTCTTTATCTTTCAAGGGGTACTTTCCATCTCCTGTGCACTCAGGTGCCACTCTGATCTTTGTTGGATCTTATTATTATTTTGGTGCTCTTATTGGTCAGTGACAATATTCAATTTCATGGATCTTTTCCTCTACAACAACTTTTCTGGACTTCGGCTAAATATGGACTTCGCTAATGATTGATCGCCAATATATTCTTCTTTAGAATGTAGGACTCCTCATGAGTTCACATTGGCAAGTCCAGCTTTGGACCAGTATTGTCAATTCATTTATATATCATATATGTGACTAATTTTTGGTATTTTGTGTATACCTTGGGGGTTGTCATGTGACTATTTTTTTTTTTTTTTTTTTTTTAAGTATGGCCAATAAAATTGGTTTGGCTTGGACCTAGTAGACAGCCATTGACTCAGCCATCTGGGCCCATGCCCACTGTTCACGCGTGGTCCGGGTTCGCGAGACTGAATCTGTTTTGGTTCCCTAACTTAATACCTGCTTTTTTTGTGCTTTATTCTGCAGGGATCCCCTTATGCTGTTTTTTTGCCATAGTTTTTTGCCATAAGGTGCGCTTATCTACATATACATCATCCATAGGCATTGGGCATGTCCTCTAATGATATGGGCCCCATGCTATAGTGTAGGTGTGCTCATCATTTTTTATCTCCATTTATTTTGGATTCATGGCAATACCAGCTTATGCTAATGGGCTCCTGTCTAGTCGGGTCAGGGCCATTATGCTACTATGTGTTCCTATCCATAGCCATACCATCTTGTTGCTTTGGACCTTGCTGCAGACACATTCTGCTATCGCTCCTGGCCAATGCTGATTAGGATCTTCAGGCATATATTTTATTATTTGTCATCTTGGTTGGTATTTTCCTGCGTCTCCCCCAACTTGTAATTGACTTGCCAGCTGTGTATCACTGTTATGCCCTTTACTTGCTTTGCTCTGGACTATATACATGCCGCATTATGGTTGCCCTTTATTTTCTTCTGTGTGCTGCACATACTAATTGCTCTGCCTTGCGCCTATGATCTGTGCTCCTATCGGCGTGTGCGCGCTTTGTTCCCCCTAGTGTAGCCGTTGCGCATGTGCATGGGCACCATGACAACGACATACACTTCCGGCTATAGCCACTTCCTGAAGCGCTCCATGCGGCAGCTGCGACTGGCGCGCCAACTCGTCTCTGCACACCGGTACGTACTTATCTCATTATTGCTCAACTGTATATTTACCTCTGAAATGACTGACGACCTCACTTCCCCTGACGAAGCTGCAGTCGCAGCGATACGCGTGGGGCTTTCGCCTCACCCCTTACTTGGTCCCATACCTTTTTCTGACCATCTTAACTGACCTGATTTCTCAGCACCGGTGTTGTTATGTTTATTTTTTGGCACCATTTGTTCCATCCTGACTGATTCCACGAGTCCATTGCCTTCTATCTACACTGGTACTATGCTTCATTCCTAGCTAACAACTCTATCTGGGGGTGTTTTTCCATTATTTTTGGGTAGGGGGTATGCTCATAGCTTATTTAAGCATATATTATGATGGGCATGTTATGGTCAGTATCGCTTTGGTGTTATACATATGCGTATATTACTGCTATCTATTGGGTCCAATTTAATGTCTTGACTAGGACTATAGTATACTGTGTACCATCACTTAGTTTCTAGTCATTCTATTTGTTAAATTGGACATTTGCAGTTCATTTGTCAATTTTTCTGCTGTACTAAATTTATGTACAAGGGACATTGCATATTTTGCATTAACATAGCCTAGCACATTATTTATATTCATATTGTTTGATTTTTGTATTATTATGCTTCGCTAAAAGCTATACTATGCATGATTTGTATAGGGGTGGGGGTTATTAGTCCTATATATAGGTCCGTTTTAAATGGTTTTATTCTGTGTCTGTTGTTTTTTGAGGTGTGATTAAAGTATTCCTTGACCTTTGTATTTCTCGGGTGTGCATACCATCTTTTGGTCTAGTCTTTTTTTCTTTGTGCTTTGTTCTGCTGTGAATACAAGGCACTCCAGATGGTCTAATAGGACTCCGTCCGCATCCTGAGGGATATATATCGACCCTTGCATTTGATCCCCGTCACTGCCTCACACAAGTTGTACTTTTGAACAACACCACTGGTTTTACCATATCGTGTACTGGAAAAAAAATTCTAAAGTGCTGTGAAATTGCAAAAAAATGCAATTCCACAATTAGTTTTTGGGTTTTATTTTTTTGCCATATTCACCAAATGCTAAAACTGACCCTTCATTATGATTCTCTAGGTCATTACGAGTGCACAGATACTAAACATGTCTATGTTCTTTTTTATTTCAGTGATGAAAAAAAAATCCAAAGTTTGCAGAAAAAAAAACTTGAGTCATTTTCTGAGACTCCATTTTTTGTGATCTGGGGCTGAGTGAGGGCTTATTTGTTGTGCGCCGATCTGATGTTTTCATTGATATCATTTTGGCATAGATACAATCTTTTGATAGCCTGTTCTTGCATATTATTACAATGTTGCATATTATTGCAACTCATCTCATCTCCTGATGATCCACACTTGGTGAAACGCACAGAGGTTACAAGCTACTAATCATAAGCAACCCTTTATGCTGTTGGTCTGATATGTACCATGTACTATGTCTATATTTTCTTTCCCATCACATTAATTTTATGACTTTGGCTTGATTGCTCCCCATTGTGAGGCTCCACTTCTCTGCCTTTATCTGATGTATTTTACCTGGGAGTTGTATATGCATTTATCCTAGGGACTCCCAGTGTCAGGTAGTATTGAGCGTGGGCGCTATATCCATTGTCAAGTAGGGTGCCAATCTCTGCTGGCAGGCAGGATTTCTTTTTCAGGAAACAGCTTAGTGGGGTACCAAAGTTCATCTTTGATCATCTAAACATTATCTTAGTGATGCATGTCAGTTCACTCGCCCATTTATCTCTCTGACACTTGCCCACCTACATCCACATGTCCAGCGGCCCTTGGTATTCTTTCTATTTCACAACCAATTTTTATGAGTGGGTGAATGGTTTACTACAATAGGGATATCAAGGGCAGTGCGGAACAGCCGCCGAGGAGCATGGGTGCCATTATATATATATATATATACTAGATTGTGGCCCGATTCTAACGCATCGGGTATTCTAGAATATGCATGTCCCCGTAGTATATGGACAATGATGATTCCAGAATTTGCGGCAGACTGTGCCCGTCGCTGATTGGTCGAGGCAACCTTTATGACATCATCGTCGCCATGGCACCTATTATGACATCTACGTCGATACTGTGCTCGTCGCTGATTGGTCGAGGCCTGGCGGCCTCGACCAATCAGAGACGCGGGATTTCCATTATGACATCATCGTCGCCATGCTGTGCCCGTCTCTGATTGGTCGAGGCCTAGCGGCCTCGACCAATCAGAGACGCGGGATTTCCAGGACAGACAGACAGACAGACAGACGGAAAAACCCTTAGACAATTATATATATAGATATAATGTGCCAACCTCCGCTGATAAGCAGGTGCGGAGACAAGGGTACTTATCATAGGGTGTACTTTAAGAGCACTTTGTGTATGGTTTTTGTTGTTATTTTTGTCTTTTTTGACTATTTATGTTAAAAGTTACATTTTATATCCATTCAAAGGGTTTCCCTTGGTAGCCACTTTTTGATTTGAAGCTCCCTCATAGTGATGGGAGAGCACTAAAATGCTCGGGTGCTCGTTGCTCGGGACGAGCAAATTGGAATACTCGGGTACTCGACCTGAGCAACGAGCCCAATGTAAGTCTATAGGAAACCCAAGTATTTTTACCGCGATCCCCCCCAGGGGTCCTTTTAAGGTCTAAAAAGTCATAAAATGATGGAAACACTGCTGAAATGACACAGGAACATCATGGGGATCGCCCCTGGAAGCATTCCTGACTCCTAGGTCACAGCTGTTAACAATGTTGTCCTAGTTTCACGCCATTTTTACAGGTGCACAAAAAACATACAAAAACGCAACCAAAATGCATTTTGTTGGCAAATATGTTAAGGTACATGCTTTCCATGTGGACGATTTCCAGTGGACGATTTCACAAACTTCTCTCTCCCGCTCTCTTACCACAACCTTCTTTCATTCTCTATCAAGAACTGCCATCCCGCTCAGGTCACCCGCACTTTCCACACTTATAGAAATGGAGCGCCCCCAGACGCAGGGCCGCGGAGTACTCAGTACCGGGCCTCTCTGTCTCAGTTCTGGGGTCGTCACGCTGGCTAGACCCGGTCTGTGACCCTGCTAAGGGGTGTCCAATGAAAGATGAGATAGTGGCGCGTGGTGTAGGTCGCGGTTAATAACAAGGACACAGGGTTGCAGTCTCTTTACCTCTTTACTGAAGGCTTCAGGATCCTCAATCCAGAGTACTGCTAACAGGGCTGGCTGAGACCGGCCGGTCCGAAGGCACCTCCGGAGTTCCCTTTGCAGGTGGAAATCTGTGCCTACCTTCTAGCGCCTGTGTGTTGTAGTACTTCCCTGCTGAGCACCACGGGATAGTCCTCACAACTGTTGTGTCTGTTTCTGATGTTCTTTCTCACAACTTATATCTGTTCTGATGTTCTTCTCCGTCCCCCAGATGATATGGCTAGGACGCACCCGTATGACGGGTAGGCCTGGAGTTCTTCCGAGACCCTAGTGACGCCCCTCTCCCACAGTTGCCCCCTATGTCTGCTTAGGTGATTTAGGTGAGACAGCCAACCTATAATTAACTGTCCTGCCATTGGTTTGAAGTAATGCTTGGAGCCCAATACTTCCTCGGCGTTCTGGCCACCGGCTACGCGCCTCAGTAGGATGTTGCCTCGATCTTACGGCACGACTCCTACTGGTGTTATCTCCTTTTTGCTGTGATCTCGTTTCTCACTCTCCACAATAAACCTCGCTTCTTGTCCTTTCTTGAGATACCGCCGCAATGTAGCGCAGGCGCGGTTCCTTAACGCTCTGTCTTGTTCGCTAGGCCTCTGTCAGGATCCCACCCCTGACAGGGACCCCCCTGAATCTTTCCCCTGCAACACCCCCTGCCACAGGATGTTGCCTGGTTCCAACCCAGTCAGCTTCTGTCTAACTTCCTATCCAACCCCCAGGTTTACCAGATTGTGAGGAGTGGCTTAATACATAGTACCCTTTGCTCCCCCTGGAGGCCAGACTGTGAAGTGTATTGGTGTCTGTGATACCTGGTCAGGTGAACTCCTTAAGTGCCATCAGACGTACCATCACTCCCCTTAGCGGCAGAGCGGCAGTACTGCAACGACCAGGACTCTGGGGCGCTGCACTCCCCCCCGGTTAAATCCAGTACTCCCGGACTGGGAAGAAAACAACAATACATGTCAGCAAAAGACATACAGATTTTGAAATGCAATAAACAAGTAATAAGTAATAATAACAGTGCTTCCCTTTATGGGAGGTGAGGACTCTTGAACGTTACAAACAAAACATGGTTAAATATTTTAAATAACATACTATAAATAACTTCTATTACCCAGCCGGGTATTCTACTAAGTGCAAATTCTGAACAATAATTTAACTTTGCCTTTAAGGAAGTATAAGCTGGATCCACTAAAGGCTTATTATAAAACTCTAAAGTATAAATTAACTTTTTCTTTATTTTTCTCTTCTAAGTGCAACATCTTCTTTTTCACTCTCTGATTTTTCATATGCAGGACCGCCTGTCTATCTGCCCAGGCCTACTGCCTCTTCTCTTAGTACAGGATCACTGATCCATCTCTCTATGGCTCCTAGGAGGACTCACCCACTAACCCCTACGGGTTTACTTCCTGTCCTCAATCTTTAACATCATTATCAAACATTTTCTATAACTGTCTAGCTAACTACATAATACTCCTATGTAAAACATTATTACTATTCACTTTCTTTTAAGGCAACATTATACATTAAGTGCAACTGGTGAACCTTCCCTTTAAGAGGGAACCAAGTCTCTTTGAGGTAGCGCAACTTCTCAAGTTGCAAGTCTGTGTACGGCAGGAACTCCTGTACTGTTTCCAGGAACAGTTTCTTCTAAAAGAGTCCCTTTTTCTTGCAAAACCAGTAGGGGGCACCCTTAATAAGGTGCAAACTATTTACAATGCAGTTTGTGAACCATTCACCGTCCATGATTCGGTAGTCTTTGCAATAAATCACAGTTCAAGCACAATTCAGTCACAGTTCCAAGGCACACATGACCTGATTCTTCAGGCTTAAGTAGATCCTGTTTGTGACGCCAAGTTTGGAGCGCCCCCAGATGCAGGGCCGCGGGGTACTCGGTACCGGGCCTCTCTGTCTCAGTTCTGGGGTCGTCACGGTGGCTAGACCCGGTCTGTGACCCTGCTAAGGGGCGTCCAATGAAAGATGAGATAGTGGCGCGTGGTGTAGGTCGCGGTGAATAACAAGGACACAGGGTTGCAGTCTCTTTACCTCTTTACTGAAGGCTTCAGGATCCTCAATCCAGAGTACTGCTAACAGGGCTGGCTGAGACCGGCCGGTCCGAAGGCACCTCCGGAGTTCCCTTTGCAGGTGGAAATCTGTGCCTACCTTCTAGCGCCTGTGTGTTGTAGTACTTCCCTGCTGAGCACCACGGGATAGTCCTCACAACTGTTGTGTCTGTTTCTGATGTTCTTTCTCACAACTTATATCTGTTCTGATGTTCTTCTCCGTCCCTCAGATGATATGGCTAGGACGCACCCGTATGACGGGTAGGCCTGGAGTTCTTCCGAGACCCTAGTGACGCCCCTCTCCCACAGTTGCCCCCTATGTCTGCTTAGGTGATTTAGGTGAGACAGCCAACCTATAATTAACTGTCCTGCCATTGGTTTGAAGTAATGCTTGGAGCCCAATACTTCCTCGGCGTTCCGGCCACCGGCTACGCGCCTCAGTAGGATGTTGCCTCGATCTTACGGCACGACTCCTACTGGTGTTATCTCCTTTTTGCTGTGATCTCATTTCTCACTCTCCACAATAAACCTCGCTTCTTGTCCTTTCTTGAGATACCGCCGCAATGTAGCGCAGGCGCGGTTCCTTAACGCTCTGTCTTGTTCGCTAGGCCTCTGTCAGGATCCCACCCCTGACAGGGACCCCCCTGAATCTTTCCCCTGCAACACCCCCTGCCACAGGATGTTGCCTGGTTCCAACCCAGTCAGCTTCTGTCTAACTTCCTATCCAACCCCCAGTTTTACCAGATTGTGAGGAGTGGCCTAATACATAGTACCCTTTGCTCCCCCTGGAGGCCAGACTGTGAAGTGTATTGGTGTCTGTGATACCTGGTCAGGTGAACTCCTTAAGTGCCATCAGATGTACCATCACTCCCCTTAGCGGCAGAGCGGCAGTACTGCAACGACCAGGACTCTGGGGCGCTGCAGAAACATACAGGCCATTAACACCCAGAAACTTATGAAGAACTTGCAGTCCTCATTGGCCCCAATCTCCTCCATCTCATGTCCTGATTCTGCTCTGATAAATTTCAAAAACATAAAGCACTCCATAGCTCAGCACCACCCTACATCTCCTCTCTGGTTTCAGTCTACCACCCTACCCGTGCCCTCCGCTCCGCTAATGACCTCAGGTTAGCATCCTCAATAATCAGAACCTCCCACTCCCGTCTCCAAGATTTTACACGTGCTGCGCTGATTTTTTGGAATGCACTACGCAGGTTAATACGATTAATCCCCATTCCCCATAGTTTTAAGCATGCCCTAAAAACTCATTTGTTCAGATTGGCCTACCGCCTCAATGCATTAACCTAACTATCCCTGTGTGGCCTATTAAAAAAAAAAAAACATAATCAGGTTCCTCGCATCATGTTCTCATACACTTTATGCAGTTAATAGCACTCTGTGTCTGTACTGCTACATACTTAGGCAGTTAACTGGTTCATGCAGCTTTACATGAACACCCGAGCCTTACACTATGGCTGGTCCAAATAACTAAAGCAATTGTTACCATCCACCTCTCGTGTCTCCCCTTTTCCTCATAGTTTGTAAGCTTGGGCAGGGCCCTCATTCCTCCTGGTATCAATTTTGAACTGTGATTTCTGTTATGCTGTAATGTCTATTGTCTGTACAAGTCCCCTCTATAATTTGTAAAGCGCTGTGGAATATGTTGGCGCTATATAAATAAAAATTATTATTATTATTATTATATTTCCAGAGTAACGACTTGTATATAAGGCAAAATGATTAACCCCAGACCAAAATGTTCCTCCACCACTTTGGCTATGTTCACACACAGCCTTTGATGTGTTTTTCAACTTTAGCATGAAGATGGAAACTCCCTTGACTTGGTCTTCTCCCAGCTTTGCTCAGTGGATGATTTCACAAACTCCCCTCTCCCGCTCTCTGACCACAACCTTCTTTCATTCTCTATCAAGAACTGCCATCCCGCTCAGGTCTCCTCACTTTCCACACTTATAGAAACATACAGGCCATTAACACCCAGAAACTTATGAAGAACTTGCAGTCCTCATTGGCCCCAATCTTCTCCATCTCATGTCCTGATTCTGCTCTGAAGCATTACAATGAAACCCTGCAAAGTGCCCTGGATGAAGCTGCACCTCCTATACATAGAACAACTCGGCACAGACGGCAACAACCGTGGCACACGCTGCAAACACGTTTCCTGCAGCGGTGCTTCAGGTGCACCGAACGTCTGTGGAGAAAATCTAATCTACCCGAAGATTTCATCCATTATAAGTTCATGCTGAAAACATACAACTCTGCCCTTCACCTCTCCAAACAAACCTATTTCAACACCCTCATCACCGCACTGTCAAATAACCCTAAACGTCTCTTTGACATTTTCCAGTCCCTACTCAACCCAAGAGAGCAGGCCCCAACCACAGATCTCCGCGCTGACGATCTGGCCAATTACTTCAAAGAAAAAATTGACCACATTTGACAGGAAATCATCTCCCAATCTCTTCATATCATGCACTGTCCTCCCTCCCCCACTGCATCTAGTTCACTCTCTGCCTTTGAACCAGTTACAGAAGAAGAAGTAAGCAGGCTCCTTGCATCTTCTCGCCCGACCACTTGCACCAGTGACCCCATTCCGTCACATCTCCTCCAGTCCCTTTCCCTGGCTGTCACCTCTCACCTAACAAAAATATTCAACCTTTCCCTCACTTCCGGTATTTTTCCCTCCTCATTTAAGCATGCCATCATACATCCATTACTTAAAAAAACCTCCCTCGACCAAAATTGTGCCGCTAATTATAGACCTGTCTCTAATCTTCCCTTCATCTCTAAACGCCTCGAACGCCTGGTCCACTCCCGTCTTACCCGCTATCTCTCAGATAACTCTCTTCTCGACCCTCTTCAATCTGGATTCCGCTCTTTACACTCTACTGAAACTGCCCTCACTAAAGTCTCTAATGACCTACTAACAGCTAAATCTAATGGTCACTACTCCATGCTAATTCTCTTGGATCTCTCCACAGCATTCGACACTGTGGATCATCAGCTCCTCCTCACTATGCTCTGCTCCATCGGCCTCAAGGACACCGTTCTCTCTTGGTTCTCCTCCTATCTCTCTGACCGATCCTTCACTGTATGTTTTGCTGGTTCCTCCTCCTCTCACCTTCCCCTTACTGTTGGGGTTCCTCAAGGATCAGTCCTAGGCCCCCTCCTCTTCTCTTTGCATACTGCCCCTATTGGACAAACAATCAGTAGATTTGGTTTCCAGTACCATCTCTATGCTGACGACACCCAATTATACACCTCTGCTCCTGTTATCACGCCGACCTTTTTAGAAAACACCAGCAATTGTCTTACCGCTGTCTCTAACATCATGTCCTCCCTCTATCTGAAACTGAACCTATCAAAAACTGGACTCCTCGTGTTCTCTCCCTCTACTAACCTACCTTTGCCTGACATTGCCATCTCCGTGTGCGGTTCCATCATTACTCCAAAGCAACATGCCCGCTGCCTTGGGGTCATCCTTGATTCCGAGCTTTCATTCACCCCCCACATCTGATCACTGGCTCGCTCTTCTTATCTGCATCTCAAAAACATTTCTAGAATTCGCCCTTTTCTTACTTTCAACTCTGCAAAAACTCTTACTGTCTCACTTATTCATTCTCGTCTGGACTATTGTAACTCTCTACTAATCGGCCTCCCTCTTACCAAACTCTCCCCGCTCCAATCTGTCCTGAATGCTGCTGCCAGAATCATATTCCTCACCAACCGTTACACTGATGCCTCTACCTTGTGCCAGTCATTACACTGGCTACCTATCCACTCCAGAATCCAGTACAATACTACTACCCTCATCCACAAAGCACTCCATGGCTTAGCACCACCCTACATCTCCTCTCTGGTCTCAGTCTACCACCCTACCCGTGCCCTCCGCTCTGCTAATGACCTCAGGTTAGCATCCTCAATAATCAGAACCTCCCACTCCCGTCTCCAAGACTTTACACGTGCTGCGCCGATTCTTTGGAATGCACTACCTAGGTTAATACGATTAATCCCCAATCCCCACAGTTTTAAGTGTGCCCTAAAAACTCATTTGTTCAGACTGGCCTACCGCCTCAATGCATTAACCTAACTATCCCTGTGTGGCCCATTCAAAAAACAAACAAAAAAAAAAAACATAATCAGGTTCCTCGCATCATGTTCTCATTAGTGTTGAGCATTCCGATACTGCAAGTATCGGGTATCGGCCGATACTTGCTGTATCGGAATTTCCGATACCGAGATCCGATACTTTTGTGGTATCGGGTATCGGGTATCGCAACAACATTAATGTAATAATGTGTAAAAAAGAGAATTAAAATAAAAAATATTGCTATACTCACCTGTCCGACGCAGCCGGGACCTCAGCGAGGGAACCGGCAGCGTTGTTTGTTTAAATTTCGCGCTTTTACTTGGTTACGTGAAGTCCCGGCTTGTGATTGGTCAGGGCGGCCATGTTGCCGGGACGCGGACCAATCACAGCAAGCCGTGACGAAATTACGTCACGGCTTGCTGTGATTGGTCCGCGTCCCGGCAACATGGCCGCCATTAACCAATCACAAGCCGTGACGTCACGGGAGGCTGGACATGCGCGTATTTTGAAAAGCGCGCGTGTCCAGCCTCCAGTGACGTCCCGGCAACATGGCCGCCATTAACCAATCACAAGCCGGGACGTCACGGGAGGCTGGACATGCGCGTATTTTGAAAAGCGCGCGTGTCCAGCCTCCAGTGACGTCCCGGCAACATGGCCGCCATTAACCAATCACAAGCCGGGACGTCACTGGAGGCTGGACACGCGCGCTTTTCAAAATACGCGCATGTCCAGCCTCCCGTGACGTCACGGCTTGTGATTGGTTAATGGCGGCCATGTTGCCGGGACGCGGACCAATCACAGCAAGCCGTGACGTAATTTCGTCACGGCTTGCTGTGATTGGTCCGCGTCCCGGCAACATGGCCGCCCTGACCAATCACAAGCCGGGACCTCACGTAACCAAGTAAAAGCGCGAATTTTAAACAAACAACGCTGCCGGTTCCCTCGCTGAGGTCCCGGCTGCGTCGGACAGGTGAGTATAGCAATATTTTTTATTTTAATTCTTTCTTTTACACATTAATATGGTTCCCAGGGCCTGAAGGAGAGTTTCCTCTCCTTCAGACCCTGGGAACCATCAGGAATACCGTCCGATACCTGAGTCCCATTGACTTGTATTGGTATCGGGTATCGGTATCGGATTGGATCCGATACTTTGCCGGTATCGGCCGAAACTTTCCGATACCGATACTTTCAAGTATCGGACGGTATCGCTCAACACTAGTTCTCATACACTTTATGCAGTTAATAGCACTCTGTGTCTGTACTGCTACATACTTAGGCAGTTAACTGGTTCAATGCAGCTTTACATGAACACCCGAGCCTTACACTATGGCTGGTCCAAATAACTAAAGCAATTGTTACCATCCACCTCTCGTGTCTCCCCTTTTCCTCATAGTTTGTAAGCTTGCGAGCAGGGCCCTCATTCCTCCTGGTATCTGTTTTGAACTGTGATTTCTGTTATGATGTAATGTCTATTGTCTGTACAAGTCCCCTCTATAAGTTGTAAAGCGCTGCGGAATATGTTGGCGCTATATAAATAAAAATTATTATTATTATATTATTATAACATTGCTTTCAACCAATACAAATGCATTCACTGGGAAATGTCATTGTAACATTTAACAACCCTAGCTGGCCATGTGGCCTTTGACACATAAGGAGACACATCTTGTTTAATTTATGAAGGAGGGACTCTTAAAGTCACAAAGCCTATTTTTAGAGGGTCATCAGGCGGCATTAATATTCTTAAAGAGCCATTATTAAACAGTGGGTCTCCTATGCTGTTATTGCCTATGTAGTCAGTGGCTGGGCTGCCAAGAATTACAATGCACCCCAATACCCCTTTCACGAGAGGTACAGGAGGGCCTCCTGGAAAAAGGTGTATTGAATGTACAGCCTGCCCTGCTATCAAGTCATATGCACCCAAAAAAGCCTTTCAACACAAATACTGGATGGCCACAGGAAAACCCACTTCACAGCCTTCAGTTGGTCATGCCATAATACAGTTTCCTTATGCATTGAATGCAAGGGCCGCCTTGACCCAAATTTGCACGCACCCCCCCCCCCCTTGGAAGAAACATGGAGGAGGGCCTCCTAAAAAAAAACTGTCCCATTTCAAATGAGTGGGTCTCCTAGACTTGTAATGCCAAAGTGTATGGGCTGACAAACATTTCCCCATAGGGGGGTACATTTTTGTAAACATTTTTTTATGGAGATCATAGACACCCTTGTCAAAAAATTGACTGGCTGTAGCAGCACGGAACACATTAACCCTGGTGATCTAGTGGAAGGATGATGAGATGTGGAGGAAGGCCTCATTAAAAACTAGGCCCAATTTAAAGGGGTTTTGTGTTTTTTCACAATTTTAAAAATAGCAAAATACTGTATCCACCAAGGGTAGCAATCTAGCAGACCAAAAAATGCAATGTATGCCTGCAAAGCAAGGATTTGGACACCACAGAAACACCGTGCGCCTGATGGAGATAACACAGTGATCAAAATGTGACCTTGATTTTTTGGGGAAAACAAAAATTTTGTCAATAAGTAGGCTATGACACTAAAATAAATCATTTGAAGTACTAAAATTGCACAAACATTTCCCCATGGGGGGTACATTTTTTAAAAAAAATATTTTATGGGCATCATAGACACCCTTGCCAAAAATTGGACGGGCTGTAGCAGCACAGAACCTGTTAACCCTGGTGATCTAGTGGCGGAGAATGAGGAGACATAATGATAAATCATACTTAAATCAAACAAATGAATAAAGGATGTGAATCTACCTATGAAAGAAAATAACAAAAGGGAGGGGCGAACACAGATTCGTAGATATGAAGTCAGAATGTGTCCAACGAGATATGTTGGTCCCTAGCAACCGCTCAGAGACAGGGATATAAATAAAAATATAATAGTATTTCAATATTTTTCTATTGGAGAGGTATACACTAGCTCATTAGCGGATAGTCCAGAGATATGAAAAATGGAAAATATAAGAATAAATGGGAGGAATATACGTATATTTCATTTTTATGACATTTTCCCCTGGGGGAGTAACATTTCTTTTGGTTTCAAATTGGTAACTGGCATTATAAAAACACACCTGCACAAAAATTGAATGGCTTAGCAGCATACAACACGTTCACCATGGTGTTCTACTGGTGGAGAATGATGATATGTGGAGGGAAGTATGATTAAAAAATAGGGGCAATGTTAAGGAGCATGTGTCCTAGACTTGGAATGCCCATACACGAAGTGCATGGGCTGACAAACATTTCCCCATGGGGGGTACATTTTTTAGAACTATTGTATGGGCATCATAGACACCTTTGACAAAAATTGAACTGGCTGTAGCAGCACAGAACACGTTAACCCTGGTGATCTAGTGGCGGAGAATGATGACACGTTGAGGAAGGCCTCATTAAAACCTAGGCCCAATGTAAAGGAGCGGGTCTCCTAGACTTGTAATGCTCATACACGAAGTGCATGGGCTGACAAACATTTCCTCATAAGGGTACATTTTTTCAAAATATTTTATGGGCATCATAGATACCCTTGCCAAAAATTGGACTGGCTGTAGCAGCACAGAACACGTTAACCCTGGTGATCTAGTGTGGAGAATGAGGAGACATAATGATAAATCATACTGAAATCAAACAAACAAATCATAGAAAAGATGTGAATCCACCTATGAAAGAAAATAATAAAAGGGAGGGGCGAACACAGGTTCATAAATACAGTATGAAACCAGAATGTGTCCAAAGGGATAAGTTGGTTCCTAGCAACAGCTCAGAGAAAGGGATATAAATAAAACTGTAATATAATAGTTTTTCAATATTTTTCTATTGTAGAGGTATACACTAGGTCATAAGAGGATGGTCCAGAGATAGGAAAACTGGAAAACATAAGAATAAATGGGAAGAATATACGTTCATCTCATTTTTATGAGATTTCCCCCTGGGGGAGTAACATTTGTTTTGGTTTCAAATTATTAACGGGCATCATAAAAACATCCTTGCACAAAAATTGAGTGACTTTTGCATCCTGGAATACATTCACCCTGGTGTTCTAGTGGTTGTGGATGATGAGGATGAGGATAAGGAGGAGGGTAACAACAAACAGACCAAATCAGGAAGCGTATACCCATGTCTGGTTGTGAAGAGGTGCATGAGAATACACCTTCACAAAAAAGACAATGTATTAGAGGATTAGAGGTTATGTTTCGCTGATTTCACTTGGTGGTGTACAGAAGTCTTGTCCAATCCAGCCCTTGTTCATTTTTGTAAGAGTCAGCCTGTCAGCATTTTCAGTTGACAGGCGGATGCGCTTATCTGTTATAATTCCACCAGCGGCACTAAAAACACACTCTGACAGAACGCTAGCAGCAGGGCAGGCCAGGACCTCCAAGGCGTAGAGAGCCAGTTCATGCCACGTGTCCAGCTTGGATACCCAATAATTAAAAGGCACAGAGGAATCACAGAGGAGTTTTGTTCGATCTGCAAGGTACTCCCTCAGCATCTTCCCAAACATTGCACTTCTTGAGACAGCACCCCTTGCCTCTGTGCCGGCATGATCGTAGGGTCTGAGAAAACTGTCCCAGAACTTTGCCATTGTTCCCCTGCCTGAGCTGGATTGTACTTCTGTCTCTCTCGCTTGGACTTCTTGATTGTACAACAAATTCTGACATCTGCTGCCAGCGTTCTCACATGGTAATTTTTTAAGTAATTCCGCTACAAGGGCCCTCTAGTACTGCAACATTTTAGTACACCTGTCTGCCTCTGGAAGAAGAGATTGAAAGTTCTCCTTGTAGCCTGGGTCTAGAAGTGTCACCAACCAGTAATGAGTGTCCCTGAAAATTTTAATACTGCAAGGCTCACGGGAAAAGCAGTGCAACATAAAGTCAGCCATGCGTGCCAGACTGCTAACAGGCAAGACTTCCATGTCCTCACCAACAGGACGACTGACCATGATGTTCTCCTCCTCCCTGTCCAAAGGCCATCCCCGCTGAACAGACGGTATAACAGCTGTGCTTGTAGTACCATCTATAGCACATGAAAGTAGCTCCTGTTCTTCCTCCTCCTCACTGTCTACCAATCACCCTGTACGGTTCCTTGCTCCATGTCCTCAATGCATCCTCTTTAGTTGTGAGCAGAGAGGTTTTCAGAATACTGAGAAGCAGGATGGTGATGATAATTATGGCGTCATCACCGCTTACCATCTTGGTGCAGTCCTCAAAGTTTTGGAGGATGGTACATATGTCTCACATCCATGTCCACTCCTGAGGTCTTTTGTGTGGAGTCTGAACTAAATATTGTTGATGCTGGTAGTCAACAACTGCCCTCTTCTGCTCACAACTCCTTTCCAAATATATACAGTGTAGAGTTCCAATGCGTGGGGACATCACACACCAGTCGGTGAACAGGAAGCTGCAAACGCTGGTGAAGCACGGCAAGGGCGGCTGAAGCTGTAACTGACTTTCTAAAATGGGCAGACAGACAGTGTACTTTCACTAGCAGATAAGGCAGCTCCGGGTAGCTTTTGAGAAAATGTTGAACCACGAGGTTAAGCACATGGGCCAGGCAAGGTATGTGTGTGAGCTCACCTTGCCTCAGAGCCGCCACCAGGTTACAGCCATTATCACACATAACCATGCCTGTCTGTAGGTTCAGCGGTGTCATCCAAATATCTGACTGATCTTTCAGTGCTGTCCACAACTCTTCAGCATTGTGCAGTTTGTCACTTAAAGGGAACCTGTCACCCCGAAAATCAATGGTGAGGTAAGCATTCTGTAATGCTGTAGATAAGCCCCCGATGTTACCTGAAAGAGGAGAAAAAGAGGTTAGATTATACTCACCCAGGGGCGGTCCCGCTGTGGTTGGGTCAAATGGGTGTCTCAGGTCCGTTCCGGCGCCTCCTATCTTCATTCCATGAAGTCCTCTTCTAGTCTTCATGCCGCGCCGGGCCTCTCTGACCTTTCCGGCGCCTGCGCACTGCAGTACTTTGCTCTGCCCTCAACAAGGCAGACAAAGTACATCTGTGCCAGAGCCGCGGCATGAAGACCAGAAGAGGACGTCATGGGATGAAGATGGGAGGCGCTGGAGCGGACCTGAGACGCCCATCGGAGCGGGACCGCCCCTGGGTGAGTATAATCTAATGTCTTTTTCTCCTCTTTCAGGTAACATCGGGGGCTTATCTACAGCATTACAGAATGCTGTAGATAAGCCCCTGATGACGGTGAGCTTACCTCACCATTGATTTTGACAGGTTCCCTTTAAGCAGATTTGCTTCAGCACAGCCTGTTGCTGCTTGGCTGAGGCAGTGCTGCAGTGCTTCCAGCTACTGACTGATGTGTTCACTTCAGAGATAGAGGCTGAAGAGGAGGGGGAGGAGAAGGTGCAAGAGCTGTAGACCGTGGGGGCAACCCTGATTGATGTAGGGCCTGCAGTCCTCGGCATGGGGAGGATGTGTTCCATCTCAAGGTCTGACTGGGTCCCGGCTTCCACTATGTTAACCCAGTGTGCCGTCAGTGAGATGTATCATCCCAGCACACAAGCACTTGTCCACGTGTCCGTGGTCAGGTGGACTTTCCCAGTGACAGCATTGTTGAGGGCACGGTTAATGTTGTGGGACACATGCTGATGTAATGCCAGTACGGCACACCAGGAGAAATAGTGGCAAATGGGGACCGAGTACCTTGGGACGGCCGCCATCAGGTTGTAGAAAGCTTCCATCTCAACGAGCCTAAAAGGTAACATTTCGAGTGCAATCAGATGAGAAACGTTCGAATTTAGTACTGTGGCCTGTGGGGCATTGGCTGGGTATTGCCGCTAGCATTCCAATGACTGGGGTATAGACAACTGAAGGCTGCGCTGGGACAAGGACGGGGATGAACTTGATGATGGTGCTGGTTAACTGTGGGCAACAATAGGTGCAGGGCCAGAGGCATCTTCACATGCACGGTGGACTGGGGATTGGCTTCTACGCAAAACAGTGGAAGAAGCAGTGGTGTCACCTGCAGACAATGCTCCTGGAGCCTGGGGTTCAGCCCACAAAGTCAGGTGCTTTGCTGCCATGTGCCTGATCATGCTGGTGGTGGTCAGGCTGGTAGTTTTGCTACCCCTGCTGATGCGGGCATGGCAGGTGCTGCAAATGGCCTGTTTGGGGTTATCGGCAGAGTCTTTAAAAAAACAACCAGACTCGGGAAGATCTAACTGTTGGAATAGCAACTTCCCTCATGTTGATGTTACGGGGAAAGGATGCATGCTTTCTGTCTGTGGCCACTACATTGCTCCTTTCTGCCTGTTAGAGTGATATGCCTCTTTCCCCATGTGTGCTGCAGTCCTTGCTTTTCATGTCCTCATGCCAGGTTGGGTCAGTCACATAGTCATCCACCACCTCATCTTCTACATCCCCACCCTGCTCTTCCTCCTGACATTCTGTCAATTGTGTCTCATCATCATCCACCTCTTGTGACACTTTCCCACCATCACCTTTGGGTGACTGGGGCTGGTCAAAGCTTTGGGCAGCTCTACATGCGATCTCATCTTTCCCCACTTCAAGTTGACCGGCAGAGATTTCTGAATCTTTAAATGGAAAACTGAACAGCTATTCAGAGTGTCCAAGTGTTGGATCAGTTGTCTCAGGGCACTCGGCATGGTGGGAGGAAGGAGGATCAGGGTGAGTAATATCCGGTCCACACTCACGGCTACTCAGACTTGACCGTGTGGAAGACATGGTGGTGGTGGTGGCTAAGTGACTGGAAGCATCATCCGCTATCCAACCAACAACCGTTTCACACTGCTCTGGCTTCAATAGTGGTGTGCTGCGGTCCCCTAGAAATTGGGACATGAAGGTTGAGCGTGAAGATGTGGGTCTTTGTTGTGGCCCACTTTTAGCTTGGCCACGGCCTCGTCCTCTGCATGCAAAATCAGCATCACGTCCACTTCCTCATCCCTTACCTTGTCCATTTTAAATGGACTACTGAAATATTTGAAAAGCTCAATACAAATGGATTTATTTGGAGAAAAATTATATGTCATCAGTATGCCTGCAATGCGAAGATTTGGATACCACAGATACATCAGGCGTCTGACGGAGATAACAGACTGTATACATTTTTTAAAATGTTTTTTAATTTTTTTTTTTTTTAAATAAATACTTGGTAGACCAAAGCTAGCAGACAGAGCAATGCAATGTATGCCTGCGAAGCGAAGATTTTTCCACCACAGATACGCCAGGCATGTGCCAGAGATAACAGACTGTATACATTTTTTTTAAATGTTTTTTGGTAATTTTGGAAAACAATAAATACTGAGTAGAATAAGGCTAGCAGAGAGAACTATGCAACATATGCCTGCGAAGCCAAGATTTTTCACACATTTACCCCTGAGGAAGACGCTTGTGCGGTGTCGATACGCATGGGGCACTTCCCCTCCCCCGGACGCCACATAGCACTTTAGCCTCAGATGGTGACCCTGAGTTGCCATGGCCTTATCCATTGATCAAACTGGCAGGTTCTCCACTTGGTAATTATATCATGATCTAGTACTAGGGCCATTTCTCCACACTTAGGCACTATTTGTATGTGTTTTTGTTTGTTTTTTTATCCTCTAATTTTCTATTGCTTCACTAGGGCTGGCAACATACCTATTATTTATAGGGCTCACCTATTTTGGTATAGCATAGATTTATATGTTTTTTGCCTGCATCTGAGTTGTTCACTTTAATGCATTATGTTTTGGTTATGATAAATGCATTTATTGTCTTTATCATCTCTTTATTGTGCTATGTGAGTCCCTTTAGGAGGGACCATTTTTTGTTTTGAGCGTTTGTGCCTATTGGAATTTTTTAAAATGTTTTTATTGTGTGGCCAATGTTTGTTCTTTTTCAGTATCCCATTCCATAATAAAAATTGTTGTTCAGGTGATCCCTGTTTTTGTGCATATTCTTTCTGCTTTTTCATGTATATTTAACATGCATGCAGGTGATCCCTGTTTAATATAATTTTCTTTATCTGTGGTGCCCGCAAACCTTCTTCCTTCTGCCAAGATTTTTCCACCACAGATACACCAGGCGTCTGACAGAGATAACAGACTGTATACATTTTTTGCATGTTTTTTGTGAATTTTTTAAAACAATAAAAAATGAGTAGAACAAGGCTGGCAGACAGAACTATGCTACATATGCCTTCCAATAAAAGATTTTTCCACCACAGATACACCAGGCCTCAGCCTGACATAACAGACTGTATTATTTTTTTTATGTTTGTTGGTAATTTTTGAAAAGAATAAAAAATGAGTAGAACAAGGCTAGCAGACAGAACTATGCAATGTACGCCTGCCAATAAAAGTTTTTTCCACCACAGATACACCAGCCGTCAGCCTGATATAACAGACTGATCTAAATGTGGCCTTGATTTTTTGGGGCACACCAAAATTGTGTCAACAATTTGACTATGACACAAAACAAAAAAAAAGAGTACTAAAATTGAAAGATATTTTGCGCAATGATATGCGATGCATGTGGCGTATAACTCACAGTGATAAATATAACAACTGTAGCTAAATATGTTTGGGCTAGCTACAGATTTTTTGGGCAGAAAAATGGTGTCCAAAAATTTTGTAAGACATTACAAAATATTAGATAGCACCAAAAAAAAGAACACATTTTTTGGAACACTCACATCTGATGCCTGGGACAAAAAAATAAATAAATAAAAAATAAATTCAAAGATTTGCACGCTGTTCTATTACAATGACCTGGCTGTAGTCTGCAGCGTGACAAAGCAAATAAATGTAGAAAAAAGGGGGCTATGGATTCCTTTAGAATAAAATGAGCAGGTATAAGCAGAAAAAAAAATTTCCACGGAAAACTGCAGCTACAGTTGTGGCCAAAAGTATTGACACCCCTGCAATTCTGTCAGATAATACTCAGTTTCTTCCTGAAAATGATTGCAAACACAAATTCTTTGTTGTTATTATTATCTTCATTTAATTTGTCTTAAATGAAAAAACACAAAAAGAATTGTCCTAAAGCCAAATTGGATATAATTCCACACCAAACATAAAAAAGGGGGTGGACAAAAGTATTTTCACTGTTCAAAAAATCATGTGATGCTTCTCTAATTTGTGTAATTAACAGCACCTGTAACTTACCTGTGGCACCTAACAGGTGTTGGCAATAACTAAATCACACTTGCAGCCAGTTGACATGGATTAAAGTTGACTCAACCTCTGTCCTGTGTCCTTGTGTGTGTCACATTGAGCATGGAGAAAAGAAAGAAGACCAAAGAACTGTCTGAGGACTTGAGAAACCAAATTGTGAGGAAGCATGAGCAATCCTCAAGGCTACAAGTCCATCTCCAAAGACCTGAATGTTCCTGTGTCTACCGTGTGCAGTGTCATCAAGAAGTTTAAAGCCCATGGCACTGTGGCTTACCTCCCTAGATGTGGACGGAAAAGAAAAATTGACAAGAGATTTCAACGCAAGATTGTGCGGATGTTGGATAAAGAACCTCGACTAACATCCAAACAAGTTCAAGCTGCCCTGCAGTCCGAGGGTACAACAGTGTCAACCCATACTATCCGTCGGCGTCTGAATGAAAAGGGACTGTATGGTAGGAGACCCAGGAAGACCCCACTACTTACCCCGAGACATAAAAAAGCCAGGCTGAAGTTTGCCAAAACTTACCTGAAAAAGCCTAAAACGTTTTGGAAGAATGTTCTCTGGTCAGATGAGACAAAAGTAAAGCTTTTTGAGCAAAGGCAGTAACATAGAGTTTACAGGAGAAAAAAAGAGGCATTCAAAGAAAAGAACACGGTCCCTACAGTCAAACATGGTGGAGGTTCCCTGATGTTTTGGGGTTGCTTTGCTGCCTCTGGCACTGGACTGCTTGACCGTGTGCATGGCATTATGAAAGTCTGAAGACTACCAACAAATTTTGCAGCATAATGTAGGGCCCAGTGTGAGAAAGCTGGGTCTCCATCAGAGGTCATGGGTCTTCCAGCAGGACAATGACCCAAAACACACTTCAAAAAGCACTAGAAAATGGTTTAAGAGAAAGCACTGGAGACTTCTAAGGTGGCCAGCAATGAGTCCAGACCTGAATCCCATAGAACACCTGTGGAGAGATCTAAAAATGGCAGTTTGGAGAAGGCACCCTTCAAATATCAGGGACCTGGAGCAGTTTGCCAAAGAAGAATGGTCTAAAATTCCAGCAGAGCATTGTAAGAAACTCATTGATGGTTACCGGAAGCGGTTGGTCGCAGTTATTTTGGCTAAAGGTTGTGCAACCAAGTATTAGGCTGAGGGTGCCAATACTTTTGTCTGGCCCATTTTTGGAGTTTTGTGTGAAATGATCAATGTTTTGCTTTTTGCTTCATTCTCTTTTGTGTTTTTTTCATTTAAGACAAATTAAATGAAGATAGTAATACCAAAGAATTTGTGATTGCAATCATTTTCAGGAAGAAACTGACTATTATCTGACAGAATTGCAAGGGTGTTAATACTTTTGGCCACAACTGTAGGTATATAGAAAATAAGCAGTAGCAGCAGACAGGAATTGAGCTTTTGGAGGTATGCAGTGAGATCTATGTACTCACATACAGTGCCTGCAGGCCTGGACTCCCCTACCTACCAAGCGCTGCAATCTCAGGACCCCCCAATTAGCCCTTAAAATGACTGTTGGTTTCTCAGGAGTTGTAGACTGAACACTAGCAGACCCACATTATTAAAAGGATGATTCTGACCCTATCTTGGCAGCAGCACTCCCTACACCGGCTGAGTCTGGAGTAGAATGCGGCGAGCAGGGCGGCGCCAGGTCTCTTATAGACCTGATGATGCTGTGCAGCCAGCCAATCACTGTAATACCACAACAAAGATGGCTGCGGCATTACAGTGCATGGCAGCCAATCACTGCATTGTCATTGGTGCTCTAAAGAGCGCCAGCATTGAAGGGCGGAGACCCGAGCTCCCACTGAATAATCCAGGAAATACTCGGTGTTTGCCGAGTACAGCGAGCACAGTGATACTTGGGCGAGTGCCGAGTAGTGGCGAGCACGTTCGCTCATCACTAGCCGAGATCCTTATATGTTTTGAGAAGATTTTCCACCAACTATTCAAAGTTATGCTCTCTTGAGATCCCAAAAAATCAAATTGTTGTATGTGTGTAGAAATTCACCTTAGCAAGTTAAATTTCTACACATATACAACGGTCTCATTGTTGCTTTTATTCTCTCTTCAGTGACACTGCACTACCATAGTGGTTCCAAGCACAGTTTCAGGTGCTATAAGTCTGTATATTATTTTTTTTATGTTCAAGTTCAGATCCCTTGTGGCACACACACGCATTCATTGAATGGGTCCCAGATCCATCGCTTTTATTATTTTATTGTTTTAATTCCATGACATTGTTGTACATTTTATTATATTCAATTTCTCTGTTAGTGTATAAAAATTTTGCCTATGAAGCACTATATATCAGGTTTTGAATTATCGTTAGTCCCGTGACACTGTTGAACTTTGACACGGTCAGTTGCCCAATTTGACTGTTTTTTTAAACCAGGCAACATAAAAGGACAACCATTTCTGTTGGTCACACTAGGTTTCTGTCCTGATGAAGAGGTCCTGCATGGCCTCGAAACGCATTGACTCTGTAAATCTATTCAATAAATCATTCAATATATCCTGTTGGATATACTGAGGATTCTTCATTTGCAGCGTATGAGTGGCACCTCCGTTACATTGTCTTCATCTTTTTTAAGAGCATAAAAATTAAAAGTTTGTAAATTGCTAATTTTTCAAAATTTTCTGGAAATTTTAGATATTTTCATAAATAAATTCTAATCATATTGACCTAAATCTACTACTATCATGAATTACAATGTGTCATGAAAATTCATTCTCAGAATCAGTGGGATATATTGAAGCATTCCAGAGTTATTATCACATAAAATGATGCATTTGAGTTTTGAAAAATGTAATTAAAGTACAAAATTCTTAAGATGTCCTTAAGGAGTTAAGCCACTAAAATAGTATAAAAACCTACATGTTTAGAATTGTCATAATCATACTTACCTGAACAATCACTTTGGTGAATATTAAAGCACAACTAATGCCATTAAAACAAAACCCTAAAAACATAGTGGAATTCTGTTTCTTTTTTTAGTAATTTGCTTCACTTGAGAATTGTTCTAATTTTTCCAAACATTATTTGGTAAAATGAATGGAGCCATTCAAAACTATAATTCATCCCACAAAAAAACAAGTCCTATATTAACAGATAGATAAAAAACATATGGGTCTGAAAAAGGGTAGGAAGTGAAAATGGAAAAGCAAAAATTGGCTGCATACTTTAGGGGTTAAGCACAACATGCTACATGAATTCTTTTCTCATAAACATCTATAATATAACGCTGGGAGCGTCACTCTATCCGATGCCTTTATAGACTGCGCAAGCGCGATGCGCCTGCACAGTCTGGACCCCACAGAGTGAACCAGCCCAAGAGATCGTGGTATGCGTAAGCACTGAACGCATACCGCAATCTCTCCAGTGCCCGCAGCTCTTCCTGTGTTCAGCGGTCACATGGTACCGCTCATTAAAGTAATGAATATGGATACATATTCATTACTTTAATGAGCAGGACCATGTGACCGCTCAGCACTGGAAGGCGCTGCCGGCCCAGTACGACTGAGAAGCATGGACGTGCCAGGATGGGGTGAGTATGAGGGGGGAGGATGAGCCATGCTATATTCACCTGTCCCCGTTCCACCACCGCGTTTTGTCTTCCGTGTCCTCTGGCTGTGACGTTGAGGTCAGAGGGCGCGATGACATGGTTAGTGCGCGCCCTCTGACTGAACAGTCACAGCGAGAGGACCTGGAAGACACAGCAGCACGCGGCGGTGGAACGGGGACAGATGAATATCGCAAGTGCCGGGGGCCTGAGCCAGCGGCGACACCGGCACCTGACCCCATAGCGCGCCAGTGTACCCTCCTGCTCAGACCCCCGGAACCTCTCCACCAGCGATGAGAGGTGAGTTTGTAATTTTTTTTTTTAATCGCAGCATACAGGGCATATTATGCTATGGAGCATCTTAAGGGGCCATCAATCTTTATGGAGCAGCATACGGGGCATATTATGCTACGGAGCGCCTTATGGGGGCCATCAACTGCTATGGAGCATCTTATGGGGCCTTCAACTTTTATGGAGCATTATATGGGGCATAATATGCTATGGAGCATCTTATGGGTCCATCAACCTTTATGGAACAGCATACAGGGCATATTATGCTATGGAGCATCTTCTGGGGGCCAGCAACCTTTATGGACCAGCATACCGGGCATATTATGCTATAGAGCATCTTATGGGGCCATCAACCTTTATGGAGATTATATGGGGCATATTATGCTATGGAGCGTCTTATGGGGCTATCAACCTTTATGGAGCAGCATACGGGTATATTATGCTATGGAGCATCTTAGGGGGGCCATCAACCTTTATGGAGCAGCATGCGGGGCATATTATGCTATGGAGAGTCTTATGGGGCCATCAACCTTTATGGAGCAGCATACGGGGCATATTATGCTATGAAGCATCTTATGAGGCCATCAACCTTTATGGAGCATTATATGGGGCATATTATGCTATGGAGCATCTTATGGGGCCATCAACCTTTATGGAGCATTATATGGGGCATACTATGCTATGGAGCATCTTATGGGGTCATCAACCTTTATGGAGCAGCATACGGGGCATATTATGCTATGGAGCATCTTATGAGGCCATCAACCTTTATGGAGATTATATGGGGCATATTATGCTATGGAGCATCTTATGGGGCCATCAACCTTTATGGAGCATTATATGGGGCATATTATGCTATGGAGAGTCTTATGGGGCCATCAACCTTTATGGAGCAGCATACGGGGCATATTATGCTATAGAGCATCTTATGAGGCCATCAACCTTTATGGAGATTATATGGGGCATATTATGCTATGGAGCGTCTTATGGGGCTATCAGCCTTTAT
Source organism: Ranitomeya variabilis (assembly GCF_051348905.1). Taxonomy (NCBI): domain Eukaryota; kingdom Metazoa; phylum Chordata; class Amphibia; order Anura; family Dendrobatidae; genus Ranitomeya; species Ranitomeya variabilis. The sequence goes on along the minus strand of NC_135236.1, from coordinate 446,643,441 downwards.
GGAGCAGCATATGGGCATATTATGCTATGGAGCATCTTATGGGGGCCATCAACCTTTATGGAGCAGCATACGGGGCATATTATGCTATGGAGCATCTTATGAGGCCATCAACCTTTATGGAGCATTATATGGGGCATATTATGCTATGGAGCATCTTATGGGGCCATCAACCTTTATGGAGCAGCATACGGGGCATATTATGCTATGGAGCATCTTATGAGGCCATCAACCTTTATGGAGCATTATATGGGGCATATTATGCTATGGAGCATCTTATGGGGCTATCAACCTTTATGGAGCAGCATGTGGGGCATATTATGCTATGGAGCATCTTATAGGGCCATCAACCTTTATGGAGCAGCATATGGGGCATATTATTCTATGTAGCATTTTATGGGGTAATCATTAACCTATGTACAGCATTATATGGGGCATATTTTAATATGAAGCATCTTATGGGGCCATTATTAACCTTTGTACAGAATTATATGGTTCGTATTTTGTATGGAGCATCTTATGGGTCCATCAACCTTTATGGAACAGCATACAGGGCATATTATGCTATGGAGCATCTTCTGGGGGCCAGCAACCTTTATGGACCAGCATACCGGGCATATTATGCTATAGAGCATCTTATGGGGCCATCAACCTTTATGGAGATTATATGGGGCATATTATGCTATGGAGCATCTTAGGGGGGCCATCAACCTTTATGGAGCAGCATGCGGGGCATATTATGCTATGGAGAGTCTTATGGGGCCATCAACCTTTATGGAGCAGCATACGGGGCATATTATGCTATGAAGCATCTTATGAGGCCATCAACCTTTATGGAGCATTATATGGGGCATATTATGCTATGGAGCATCTTATGGGGCCATCAACCTTTATGGAGCATTATATGGGGCATACTATGCTATGGAGCATCTTATGGGGTCATCAACCTTTATGGAGCAGCATACGGGGCATATTATGCTATGGAGCATCTTATGAGGCCATCAACCTTTATGGAGATTATATGGGGCATATTATGCTATGGAGCATCTTATGGGGCCATCAACCTTTATGGAGCATTATATGGGGCATATTATGCTATGGAGAGTCTTATGGGGCCATCAACCTTTATGGAGCAGCATACGGGGCATATTATGCTATAGAGCATCTTATGAGGCCATCAACCTTTATGGAGATTATATGAGGCATATTATGCTATGGAGCATCTTATGGGGCCATCAACCTTTATGGAGCAGCATACGGGGCATATTATGCTATGGAGCATCTTATGAGGCCATCAACCTTTATGGAGCATTATATGGGGCATATTATGCTATGGAGCATCTTATGGGGCTATCAACCTTTATGGAGCAGCATGTGGGGCATATTATGCTATGGAGCATCTTATAGGGCCATCAACCTTTATGGAGCAGCATATGGGGCATATTATTCTATGTAGCATTTTATGGGGTAATCATTAACCTATGTACAGCATTATTTGGGGCATATTTTAATATGAAGCATCTTATGGGGCCATTATTAACCTTTGTACAGAATTATATGGTTCGTATTTTGTATGGAGCATCTTATGGAGCCATCAACCTTTATGGAGCAGCATATGGGGCATATTATTCTATGGAGCATCTTATGGGGCAATCATTAACCTATGTACAGCATTATATGGGTCATATTTTAATATAAAGCATCTTATGGGGCCATTATTAACCTTTGTACAGAATTATATGGGGCGTATTTTGTATGGAGCATCTTATTGGGCCCCCATCATGAACTTTATGGAGCATCTTATGGTGCCCATCATGAACTTTATGGAGCATTATATGGGGCGTATTTTGTATGGAGCCACTTATGGGGCTCCTGATTCAATATGGATATTCAAAAACATTTAACGTACTGATGTCTCAGTGAATTTCACTTTTATTGGTATCTATTTTTATTTTTGAAATTTACCAGTAGCTGCTGCATTTCCCAGCCTAGGCTTATAGTCTAGTCAATAAGTTTTCCCAGTTTTTTGTGGAAAAAATTAGTGGTCTCGGCTTATACTTGGGTCGGCTTATACTCGAGTATATAAGGTACCTATCCGGTATTGCCGCAGGGTCTCTTCGGACCAGAGGCCAGGACATGAATCCTCCATCGGAAATGGTGCATGTGTGTAGCGCACTTCAGGCACCATTTTTTAAGTTACGCGTCCGGAGATGAGGATTGTGGCCCAGGAGGGTTGTGGGGCTGGAATCGGCACCTGCGCAGTCTGCACTTTCCGGCGCCATTTTTATATACTGAATCTATATATAAAATACGACAGCGGAGCAATCCAGCCACTTTCTACTGAATATATCTAGAAAATATGTCAGCGTAGCAAGCCAGTGACTTTTTACTGCACATGACAGAATGGGGGCGCAGGATGGGAGCAGCGCATTACAGAATGGGAGTGCAGGATGTGAGCACCACATGACAGGATGGGGACGCAGGATGAGAGCACCACATGACAGGATGAGGGTGCAGAATGGGAGCAGCACATGACAGGATGCAGGATGGGGGTGCAGGATGGGAGAACCACATGACAGGATGGGGACGCAGGATGAGAGCAGCACATGACAGGATGGGGACGCAGGATGAGAGCACCACATGACAGGATGAGGGTGCAGAATTGGAGTAGCACAAACCAGGATGGGGGCAGCACATACCAGAAAAGGGGCGCAGGATGGGAGCAAAACATGACAGGATGTGAGCACCACATGAAAGGATGGGGGCGCAGGATGAGAGCACCACATGACAGGATGGGGGTGCAGAATTGGAGTAGCACATGACAGAATGTAGGCAGCACATGACAGCATGGGGATGCAGGATGGAAGCACCACATGACAGGATGGGGGCGCAGGATGGGAGCACAACATGACAGGATGGGGGCGCAGGATGGCAGTACCACATGACAGGATTGGGGCACAGGATGGGAGCACATGACAGGATTGGGGAGCAGGATGGGAGCACATGACAGGATTGGGGTGCAGGATGGGGGCACATGACAGGATTGGGGTGCAGGATGGGGGCACATGACAGGATGAGGGCACAGGAAGAGAGTAGCACATGACAAGATGGAGGCGCACAAAACAGGATGAGGGCGCAGGATGGGGGCTGCACATGGCAGAAAGGGGGCACAGGATGGGAGCAGCATATGACAGGATGGGGGCGCAAGATGGTAGCAGCACATGACAAGATTAGGGCGCCGGATGGAAGCAGCACATACCAGGATGGAGACCATATACCAATATAAATGCTCCTCACCCGGGCGTAGAACGGGTTCAATAGCAAGTACTATATATCAACACTAGACACACATAGTGTCACAGTTTGCAGAATTTATTATATTATCAACACTGGGAAAGCTCAACTTTACCATAACTTCTTTGAGAGTGAATATGTTGAAGCCTTTGTTATGCTATTCAATGAGAAATGACAGTGACTTCCTATTTCCATGGAAAACGTATTGCAGAGAACGTCACCACTGTGTGCAGAACCAGATATTGAACATATAGCATGGAAAACTTATGTATTTAAGAAATCAGGCAAAATATGACTACATGCAAAAAAACACATGAGCTTTTGTACAGAAAGCTGTCACCCGAGCACTGACGCTTTTAGTGTTCAGATCTGAACAATTATAAATAGTGTGGCAGTTCAACTCACTCAGGGGTACACAGAGGTAAAAAACAAGAACACTATCTCTTTAAATCTTCTATTGGTTTATTATATAATGGCATAAACCAACATGAAGGGAAAAGTAAAACACAGCCCTTCAGTCAAAACAGGAAAACAACAAAAAAAACAAAAACAAAATACTTTAACCCAGTCCATATATTTGCGGACAGCTTCCAGCTCCGGAGCACCACAGGTTCAATCTTTCCTCCACAGGAAACAAAACACTGGAGATCCTCTCTCCAGCCCTACTGAACACAGACTGCTTCTGGAGTCCAGCTATTTAGGCCCCAGACCACTCCTTGGGGTGGAGATAAGGTGGACATCCTCCCAACGCTCTATCGATGTCCACATAAAAGCCAGGCCATTATAACAAATAAGCTTAACCCCTCCAGCACTTAATGTGCCGGAGAAAAAACTCTGGGTTTTCTATCGCTGACGTCATCAAGCGTAGTGAAACATATTTCCCCTCCAGAACTTTACCAATTACTTTGTCACAACAGTAATAACAATAAAAACCAATATGAGCCAGCAAAATGAACAATAAAAATGATTGTTCACACTTGATCAAATTGATTATAAATTGAGTTACTTTATGCATGCGTGTAAAGCTGTGATTTTGCTCCATATCAACAAAAATGTTAATGTTTTTTCTCTCAAAAATAATGTAATTTTTCAATAGATAATTCATATAATGCTGATCTTTACTGAATTTTGAAAGAGTGAAAAGGGTTAAATTGTAGTAGAAAAAAACATGGCTGCTTTCTTAAACATAAAGGGTCATACCTGTCTGGTCTGTATGAGGTATTGCAATTGAGCCACATTGTCTTTATTGAAGCTGAACAGCAAGAACACACACAACCTATGAACATGTGTGGCGCTATTTCTAGAAGAAGGCGGTCTTGCTTAAAGGCAATCTGTTAGCAGGTTTTTGCTATTAAATCGGAGAAACTGAAAACCTGAGATGGGTTATAAGCTTGTATACGTATAAAGTGTAAGTTCACACTGTGCCCATTTCCCATTTTTGTTCTATTTAGCTAAGGGCACCGGAGCACATTTGAGCACAACTACAATGTAGATCTGTGCCATATGGATGATTTACAAGGCACCTATAGTCTGCCGTGAAACATACAGCTTTGCAGAATTGATTTGAAATGGATTGAGCAAGGTTATTTAAAGGGAGTTTGTCAGAAGTTTTTTGTAATCTGAGAGCAGTAAGATGTAGGGGCAAAGAGTCTGATTTCAGAGTTGTATCACTTGCTGGACTGCTTGGTGCCATTTGGATAGGAGCCCAGTTTTGTCTGTTATAGATGTAGCAGTGGTCAGAATGTCGAGGAGTGTATAACTCCGCCCACACCCATGATTGGAAGCTTCCTATGTGCACTGTGCATTGTCAGCAAGCTGCCAATCAGTGGCGGGGGCGGGTTTACACAGATTAGCCTGTTTACTCATTTACTTATTGTTGGGTCTATGCTCATTTTTTTTCATTGATTTTAATAAATCTGCGAGCAGCAAGATATAGGATCAGATGTCCTGATTCCAGGGATTTGTCACTTACTAGGTTGTGTACTGTAGTTCCAATACAATCAGTGTTTAATCAGCAGGATATAAACATTAGAGGACTAGGTCTCATATGCAGGACTATCAGGCTAATTTGTGTAACCCCACCCCCACCACTGATTAGCAGCTTGCTGACAATGTACAGTGCACATAGGAAGCTGCCAATCATGGGTGTGGATGGCTTATACACTCCTTGACATTCTACCACTGCTACATCTACATCAGACAAAACTGGGATTCTCCCCAAACTGCACCAAGCAGTCCAGCAACTGATACGACTCTGGAATCTGGCTGTTTGCCCCTACATTTGCTGCTCTTAGATTACATCGCAGAAACCTGCTTACAGTGCTCCAGTGCCCTTAGCTAAATAGAAAAAAATACCATTAAGCGATGTCTTTAAAGAAATTGTGAAAAAAAATTAAAATAAGCATTACTAATTTGTTAAGTCAATGTCTGCTCCATCACCATGTTGTAGCTGTTTTGCTCTGACCCAAAGTCAGATTACGGAATCACCAATGAGGCCGAACTGAGAGACTAAAGGTACCGTCACACTAAACGATATCGCTAACGATCCGTGACGTTGCAGCGTCCTGGCTAGCGATATCGTTTAGTTTGACACGCAGCAGCGATCAGGATCCTGCTGTGATGTCGCTGGTCGCTGAATAAAGTCCAGAACTTTATTTGGTCGTCCGATCGCCGTGTATCGTTGTGTTTGACACCAAAAGCAACGATACCAGCGATATTTTACACTGGTAACCAGGGTAAACATCGGGTTACTAAGCGCAGGGCCGCGCTTAGTAACCCGATGTTTACCCTGGTTACCAGCGTAAAAGTAAAAAAAACAAACAGTACATGCTCACCTGCGCGTCCCCTGCCGTCCGCTTCCTGCTCTGACTGATCGCCGGCCCTAAAGTGAAAGTGAAAGCAGAGCGGTGACGTCACCGCTCTGCTGTTAGGGCCGGAGCTCAGTCAGTGTCAGGAAGCAGACGCTGGGGGACGCGCAGGTGAGTATGTACTGTTTGTTTTTTTACTTTTACGCTGGTAACCAGGGTAAACATCGGGTTACTAAGCGCGGCCCTGCGCTTAGCAACCCGATGTTTACCCTGGTTACCCGGGGACCTCGGCATCGTTGGTCGCTGGAGAGCGGTCTGTGTGACAGCTCTCCAGCGATCAAACAGCGACGCTGCAGCGATCGCCATCGTTGTCGCTATCGCTGCAGCGTCGCTTAATGTGACGGTACCTTTAGCTCACCAAAACACCACGCGCTCAGAGAAAAGAATGCACAATAATTCTGTTTATTTTTCTGTGAATAATTCTTATATCATTTACAGACCAAGTAATTCTTATTTAGAAATCTCCACCTGTCTATCCCTTCTGTAAACATGTCATAATTAGGTATAAGCGAACCCATGGACGTTCAGGGTTCGTCGGGTTCGGCTGAACTGGAGCTCAAAGTTTTGTTCAGTATCCGAACTTGATCCCGAACCAAGTCAATGGCAACCCTAAGTTCGTTAAAATGGCTGTAAAATGGTCATAGTAAGCACTAGGGGCTGCAAAAGGAAGCTAAATGGGGGTAAGAGCAGACCAAGTGCCCTGCAAACAAATGTGAATAGGGAAATGACTTAAAATAACAGAATTAAAAAAAAGAAAAAACTATGATCTTGAACCATGAGGCGGAGTTCCCAGTGGAGGAGGAGGTTGAGGAGGCGTAAGAGGAGGTAGCAAACACTATTTTCGTGTTTTGTTTTAAGTGATTTTTTGGGGGGTACTCTGAAAACAGGTAGTGTAGTAGTCGGCTGGCCATTCTCTCTCTGTATATAGGTCATGTAATACCCTGCACTTTTTTTGTGAAAATAATGAGGGGAGGATCAAATAGGAGATGTGGCCGTGTTGCTGGTGATGGTATTGTAACTGTTGTAGGGAGAGAAAAGCCTTGGTGGATCTGTGCCTGCTATGTGCCCAAATGAAACACCTTCCTCTGGTGCATGGAAGCAACAGGACGTTCTGTGTAATTTTGTAGGCCTGAGTACCTTCGGATAAATGGTGAGGCCAGAAGGAGGAATAGAGGTGGTTTCAAATTGGTTGGGTGAGGGTACCTTCTGTTCCTTCTCTTTGTCCACCCGGTCCCCTGCTGAAAGCACAGATTTTGTACATGCAGCCCATGGGCATCTGTCTTCCACTTCACCTCCTTGCAAATCAGGCACAAGCAGTCTGAGCCCCAAGTCATGCAGCCTCCTCCTCCACCTGCTTTTTGATGACTCCGCTGGCTGTGGTTCTGTGAGCCATCCACTTTGCCCTGCCCCACAAGTGGAAGAGATTGAGTGCACTGATGTCCAACCACTTATTCTGTTTGAGGATAAGTACATGGGAGGGGTAGTGCAAATGTTTAGCAGACCACCACAGCACATCTCTGATGATGATGATGAAACACAGGTGCCAACTGCTGCAGCTTTCTGCGGAGGATTATTATTTTATCTTTTTAGAGGACCATTGATTCCATGGTGCTGTGCATGAGGAGAGAGTTACATACAAAACACACATAGAAATGACAATAAAAATACTGAGAGTGACAGACAGGTACAGAGGGGAGTGGACTCTACCCTTGAGGCCTTACATTCTGTTGGATAAAGAGGAAGGAGACAGTAGATTCGGGGGTTTCAGCAGTTCTGGTGTTGGTGAGGTGGCAGCTCTTTTAGTGGTACAGTGGCAGCGGGGTCATTGCAGGCTGTAAGCTGTTCTGAAGACATGGGTTTTTGAAGCTCCGCTTGAAAGTTCCAAATGGAAGGTATAAGTGGATGTGTTGGGCCGCAGAATTCTACAGGATGGGGGATACTCGGGAGAAGTCTTGCCGGCGATTAAATAATTTTATGATTATAGGGGAGAGAAGGAGGTCTTGGGAGGACCAGAGATTACGTGGTGGGAGATATCAGAAGTTTAGTTCAGAGATATATAGGGGAGGAAGATTATGGATGGCTTTGTAGGTCAGTGTTAGTAGCCGGAAATGGATACATTGTGGAACTGGGAGACAATGAAGAGATTTGCAGAGGGGAGAAAAGCAGGAGTAGAGAGGACAGAAATGGATTTTTAGGGCAGCAGAGCTACGGACAGACTGGAGAGGTGTGATGATGCAATGGGGGATGATGAGGTAATAGATGCCACATGAAGTCAATAAGATCCAAGTGACATGGCCAGTTCCGAGGAAGAGGCAGTGGTCATGATGTCCCAGCTGCACAGCAAAACAATCCAGCCCCTAGTCATTAAGTTGCCTGCTACTGCGCACTGCAGCCAGTCTCTGCCCTTTTCTCTGTCCATGTTGCCACCTCCTTCTACTCTGATTCCTCCACTATGTCCTCATCCGGTCAGAAAGTGATGGTCATCTGTCCGCGCTTTTGGCGTTCTCACCCTGCTGCTACTCTCCTTCCTGCAGTGCAGCCTCACCTCTGCCTTCCTGCTCCGCACTTCATATGCGACGTACCCACACCGTGGGACTCCACCTTGCATATGCTGGAGAGACTGCGTGAGCAGTAGCACATGATAATGGAGTTTCAGCAGAATGCACTGGTGAGACATTCTGTGGAACAGCCCCACTTGCCGACCAATGAGTGAGTCTCAATGCGGTGTGTGTGCGCGTGTTGCTCTGTTTTGAGTACTCCATAAACATGGCCAGCGCTGATGACGCCATCATCAGTGTTACTCTCCCACTTTTATGCATTCTCTTTAAGGACAGACTGGAGAGATGCAATGATGCAATGGGAGATGATGAGGTCTAGACCCCACATGGAGTGTAGGCCATCCTAGCGACATGCGAAGTTTGGAGGAAAAGGAGGTGGCCATACTTCCCCAACTGCACAGAAAAAGAGGAAGCAAGGTGCAAAGGCACAGCAGTCAGCCCCTAGTAAGTACGTTGGCTGCTACTGCCCACCGTGCCACTGAAATCAGCATACCAAAGCCTACTCAAAAGAGCTCCTTGGCGTGGCATTTCTTTAGGGAATGTGCTAGCGACAAGTGACTGGTGGTTTGCATACTGTGCCATGAGACCCTGAAGCGAGGCAGAAATCTTCTGAATGTGAGCACCACTTGCATAACGAGATATCTGAATTTCAAGCATAAGTGTCATGATTCCCCAATGGCATGGGAACATCAGAAACACAAAATAACAGACTAGCCCTCGGGTGATGGAAACTCAAGCTGACCGTGACCTAAATCTACCACACAACTAACAGTAGCCAGGAAGCATTCCTACGGCTGCCTAGATGCCATGCGCCAGCCGGAGAACTAACTACACCTGGAAGAGGAAGGAACAGACCTGGCTTACCTCTAGTGAAATTCCCCAAAGATGATAGTAGCCCCCACATATATTAACGGTGAGTTCAGAGGAAAAGACATACACAGTATGAAGGTAGATTTAGCAAAGCGAGGTCCACTTACTAGATAGAGGAAGGATACAAAAGAGGACTTCACGGTCAGCTGAAAAACCTTTTCAAAAACCCATCCTGAAATTACTTTAAGACTCCTGTGTCAACTCAAGACACAGGAGTGGCAATTTCAGTCCACAAGAGCTTCCAGTAACAGGAAATGACAAACTGTAAACTGGACAAAAATACAAAACAAAAAGGACAAGAGTCCACTTAGCTGATCAGCAGACTGGTAGCAGGAACATGCAACTGAAAGACTCAGGTTACAATGATGACCGGCAAGGAAGTGACTGGAGAGCAAGGCTAAATAGGGAACTCCCAAAACTGATGGAAGCAGGTGAGCTGAGGCAGAAAAGAACACACAAGTCTCCAGTACCACCAGCCACCACTAGGGGAGCCCAAAAAGCGGATCACAACAGTACCCCCCCCTTAAGGAGGGGGCACCGAACCCTCACAAGAACCGCCAGGGCGACCTGGATGAGCCCTATGAAAGGCACGAACCAAATCCGAGGCATGAACATCAGAGGCAGTTACCCAAGAATTATCTTCCTGACCATAGCCCTTCCATTTAACCAGATACTGGAGTCTCCGCCTGGAAATACGGGAGTCCAAGATCTTCTCTATAACGTACTCCAATTCACCCTCAACCAGCACAGGAGCAGGAGGCTCAGCAGAAGGAACCACCGGCACCTCGTATCTCCGCAACAACGACCGATGGAACACATTATGGATAGCGAAAGATGCCGGGAGGTCCAAACGAAAGGAAACAGGGTGAATAATCTCCAAAATCCTATAGGGACCGATGAACCGAGGCTTAAATTTAGGAGAAGAAACCCTCATTGGGACAAAACGGGAAGACAACCACACCAAGTCCCCAACACGAAGGCGAGGACCAACCCGACGCTGGCGGTTAGCAAACCGCTGAGTCCTCTCCTGGGACAAATTCAAATTGTCCACCACTTGTTCCCAAATCCGATACAACCGATCCACCACAGCATCTACTCCAGGACAATCCGAAGACTCCGCCTGACCAGAAGAAAAACGGGGATGAAACCCCGAATTGCAAAAGAAAGGGGAAACCAAAGTGGCCGAACTAGCCCGATTATTAAGAGCAAACTCCGCCAACGGCAAAAAGGCAACCCAATCATCCTGATCCGCAGACACAAAACACCTCAAATACGTCTCCAAAGTCTGATTAGTTCGCTCCATCTGGCCATTAGTCTGAGGATGGAAGGCAGACGAAAAAGACAAATCAATGCCCAACCTGGCACAGAATGCCCGCCAAAATCTAGAAACGAACTGGGTACCCCTATCAGAAACGATATTTTCAGGAATACCATGCAAGCGAACCACATTTTGAAAAAACAAAGGAACCAACTCAGACGAGGAAGGCAACTTCGGCAATGGCACCAAATGAACCATCTTAGAAAAACGGTCACACACCACCCAGATAACAGACATCCTCTGAGAGACAGGAAGATCAGAAATAAAGTCCATCGAGATGTGCGTCCAAGGCCTCTTCGGAATAGGCAAGGGCAACAACAACCCGCTAGCCCTAGAACAACAAGGCTTGGCCCGAGCACACACATCACAAGACTGCACAAAAACACGCACATCTCGAGACAGAGATGGCCACCAGAAGGATCTAGCCACCAAATCCCTGGTACCAAAAATTCCAGGATGACCCGCCAGCGTAGAAGAATGAACCTCCGAGATGACTCTACTGGTCCAATCATCAGGAACAAACAGTCTACCAGGTGGACAGCGATCAGGTCTATCCGCCTGAAACTCTTGTAAAGCACGTCGCAGATCTGGGGAAATAGCGGATAATATCACCCCATCCTTAAGGATACCTGTAGGTTCCGAATCACCAGGGGAATCAGGCTCAAAACTCCTAGAAAGGGCATCTGCCTTCACATTCTTAGAACCTGGTAGATATGAGACCACAAAATTAAACCGAGAGAAAAACAACGACCAGCGCGCCTGTCTAGGATTCAGGCGCCTGGCAGACTCAAGATAAATCAGATTCTTGTGATCAGTCAAAACCACCACCTGATGTCTAGCACCCTCAAGCCAATGACGCCACTCCTCAAATGCCCACTTCATGGCCAAAAGCTCCCGATTACCGACATCATAATTTCTTTCGGCGGCAGAAAATTTTCGAGAAAAGAACGCACAAGGTCTCATCACTGAGCAATCGGAACTTTTCTGCGACAAAACCGCCCCCGTTCCGATCTCGGAAGCATCGACCTCAACCTGAAAGGGGAGAGAGACATCAGGCTGGCGCAACACAGGGGCAGACGAAAAGCGGCGCTTAAGTTCCCGAAAGGCCTCCACAGCGGCAGAGGACCAATTGGCAACATCAGCACCCTTCTTAGTCAAATCCGTAAGAGGCTTAGCAACACCAGAAAAACCAGTTATAAATCGACGATAAAAATTAGCAAAGCCCAAGAACTTCTGAAGACCCTTTAGAGAAGTAGGCTGCGTCCAGTCACAAATAGCCCGAACCTTGACAGGGTCCATCTCAACAGAAGAAGGGGAAAAAATGTACCCCAAAAAGGAAATCTTTTGAACCCCAAAAACACACTTAGAACCCTTTACACACAGAGAATTCTCCCGCAAGACCTGAAAAACCCTCCTGACCTGCTGAACATGAGACTCCCAGTCCTCAGAAAAAATCAAAATATCGTCCAAATACACAATCATAAATTTATCCAGATATTCACGGAAAATATCATGCATAAAGGACTGAAAAACTGAAGGTGCATTAGAAAGGCCGAAAGGCATTACTAAATACTCAAAGTGGCCCTCAGGCGTATTAAATGCGGTTTTCCACTCATCCCCTTGCTTAATTCGCACCAAATTATACGCCCCACGGAGATCAATCTTGGAGAACCACTTAGCCCCCCTTATGCGAGCAAACAAATCAGTAAGCAGCGGCAACGGATACTGATATTTGACAGTAATTTTATTCAGGAGTCGATAATCAATACAAGGCTTCAGCGAGCCATCCTTTTTAGAGACAAAGAAAAACCCAGCTCCTAAAGGTGATGAAGAAGGACGAATATGTCCCTTTTCCAGGGACTCCTTAACATACTCTCGCATGGCAGCATGCTCAGGTACAGATAGGTTAAACAAACGACCCTTTGGAAATTTACTGCCTGGAATCAGATCTATGGCGCAATCACACTCTCTGTGGGGAGGGAGAGAACCAATTTTAGGCTCTTCAAAAATATCCCCAAAATCCGACAAAAATGCCGGAACCTCAGAGGGAATAGATGACGAGATAGAAACCAAAGGTATGTCCCCATGAGCCCCCCGACATCCCCAGCTTAACACAGACATAGTTTTCCAGTCCAGTACTGGGTTATGAGATTGCAACCATGGTAATCCAAGCACTAACACATCATGTAAATTATGCAACACGAGGAAGCGAATCATCTCCTGATGGTCTGGAGTCATACGCATAGTCACTTGCGTCCAGAACTGTGGTCTATTACAAGCCAGAGGTGTAGAATCAATACCCTTCAGAGGTATAGGAACTTCCAGAGGCTCCAAATCAAACCCACAGCGCCTGGCGAAGGACCAATCCATGAGACTCAGAGCGGCGCCAGAGTCCACATAGGCATCCACGGTAATAACTGATAATGAACAAATCAGAGTTACAGACAGAAGAAATTTAGACTGTAAAGTGCCAATAGAAACAGACTTGTCAACCTTCCTAGTACGTTTAGAGCATGCTGATATAACATGCGCGGAATCACCACAGTAGAAGCACAAGCCATTTTTGCGCCTATAATTCTGCCGCTCGCTTCTTGACAGAATTCTGTCACATTGCATTTTCTCTGGCGTCCCTTCAGAAGATACCGCCAAATGGTGCACGGGTTTGCGCTCCCGCAAACGCCGATCAATCTGAATCGCCATTGTGATGGACTCATTCAGATCTGTGGGCGTAGGAAACCTCACCATGACATCCTTAACGGCATCAGAAAGGCCTTCTCTGAAAATTACCGCTAGGGCACACTCATTCCACTGAGTAAGCACAGACCATTTACGAAATTTTTGGCAGTATATCTCAGCTTCATCTTGCCCTTGAGACAGGGCTATTAAAGCTTTTTCAGCTTGAATCTCCAAATTAGGTTCCTCATACAGCAACCCTAAAGCCAGAAAAAACGCATCCACATTGAGCAACGCAGGATCCCCTGGTGTCAATGAAAATGCCCAATTTTGAGGGTCACCTCGCAGCAAAGAAATCACAATCTTAACCTGCTGAACAGGATCTCCAGAGGAGTGAGGTCTGAGAGAAAGGAATAATTTACAATTACATTTGAAATTCTGAAACCGAGATCTATCTCCGGAAAATACCTCTGGTGTAGGAATCTTAGGTTCAGAAATAGGAGTACGTATAACATAATCTTGTAAATTCTGAACCTTCGTAGCAAGATTATTTAAACCTGCAGCCAAACTCTGAGAGTCCATCCTTAAACCGGAGAGATCAGAGCCATTCAAGGATTAGAAGGAGAGAAAGGCAAGGCTGTAAATAGAGCAGAAATACAACTGAGCCAACTAAGTAGCAAACATGTGAGGAAAAAAAAAAAAAAAATCTACAGACTTCTTTTACTCTCCTTTCTTCTGCCAATTACTTTAACAGCGGCCGGTCATACTGTCATGATTCCCCAATGGCATGGGAACATCAGAAACACAAAATAACAGACTAGCCCTCGGGTGATGGAAACTCAAGCTGACCGTGACCTAAATCTACCACACAACTAACAGTAGCCAGGAAGCATTCCTACGGCTGCCTAGATGCCATGCGCCAGCCGGAGAACTAACTACACCTGGAAGAGGAAGGAACAGACCTGGCTTACCTCTAGTGAAATTCCCCAAAGATGATAGTAGCCCCCACATATATTAACGGTGAGTTCAGAGGAAAAGACATACACAGTATGAAGGTAGATTTAGCAAAGCGAGGTCCACTTACTAGATAGAGGAAGGATACAAAAGAGGACTTCACGGTCAGCTGAAAAACCCTTTCAAAAACCCATCCTGAAATTACTTTAAGACTCCTGTGTCAACTCATGACACAGGAGTGGCAATTTCAGTCCACAAGAGCTTCCAGTAACAGGAAATGACAAACTGTAAACTGGACAAAAATACAAAACAAAAAGGACAAGAGTCCACTTAGCTGATCAGCAGACTGGTAGCAGGAACGTGCAACTGAAAGACTCAGGTTACAATGATGACCGGCAAGGAAGTGACTGGAGAGCAAGGCTAAATAGGGAACTCCCAAAACTGATGGAAGCAGGTGAGCTGAGGCAGAAAAGAACACACAAGTCTCCAGTACCACCAGCCACCACTAGGGGAGCCCAAAAAGCGGATCACAACACATAAGGTGCAATTAAGTACACAGATCAGAGACTCCTTCTGCTCTTCCTTCTGCTGTGGTCTCGGCCTCTTCCCCCCAGTCAACAGGGCCACCTGCCTCCCTGCAAAGAGAGGAGGTGACAGTACCACAACCAGCAGTGTCATTGAGCACCTACACACCAACCCACAGTCGCACTGAGCTGTTCATCCCCCAAACACTTGAGAGAAAGAGGAAGTACTCCCTATTCTCCCTAACCTCCCATGAGCCCTGATCCTGAATGACATTTAAAAATTCTTGGCCTATGAAATGCTGCCCTTCCAGCTGGTGGAGACTGACACTTTTTAAAAAACGTATGGCGGTGGCTGACCCACAGTACGAGGTTCCCAACCCTCACTACTTTTCCAGGTGGGATATCCCTGCCCTGCACGAACATGTTGCAGACAAAATCAGGTGTGCACTGCGCAATGCCATCATTGTAAAGGTTCACAAAACCACTAATTCATGGACCAGTAAGCAAGAGAAGGAACATTATATTTCTCTAACTGCCCCCTAGGTAAATGTTGTGGAGGCTGGGCCTGAGGCAGAAAGTGTTTTGCTGCATGCCCTCATTGTAAAGGTTCACAAAACCACTAATTCATGGACCAGTAAGCAAGAGAAGGAACATTATATTTCTCTAACTGCCCCCTAGGTAAATGTTGTGGAGGCTGGGCCTGAGGCAGAAAGTGTTTTGCTGCATGCCCTACCATCACAGAGGATTGATGTTTTTTTTATGTTTCTCGGACTACGTTGCCTCTTCCTCCTACTCCGCTTCCTCTAACACCTATTGATCCGGTCATCGTAATACCTGCATCACCAACTTCAGCACAGCCAGGGGTAAACTACAGCTAGCTGTTCTTAAACTCATCTTTGTGTGGGAAATATCCTACACCGCGCAGGTGCAATGTATGGAGATAAAAGAACAGACAGATGAGTGGTTGGTACTGCTAAACCTCAATCCCAGACTGGTGGTGTGCGATAATTGGTGAAATCTTGTAGAAGCTCTAGGCCTAGAAGATTTGACACACATCGCTTGCCTGGCACATTTGCTGAATTTGGTGGTGCAGAGCGCCCTTAAAAATTACACAGATAAGTCAGAGCTGCTGCTGAAAGTGCAGGTCGTTTGTGCATGCTTCTATGCTGATTGACTGTCTGTGCTGCAGCTTATATTCTGCCTTACTGCTCACCATCTCATTTACGACATACCCACAAGGTTGAACACCACCTTGCACATGCTGGGGAGACTGAGCGAGCAGCAGCAAGCGATACTGGAGTTTAAACTGCAGCATGCATGGGTAAGTCGTTCTGTGGAACACCATGTCACGACCGACGAATGGACCTCCATGTGGGACATGCATGCCTTGCTGCATTGTTTCAAGTATGCCAAGAATATGGGTAGCGTTTCTATCCCGCTTCTATGTCTCCTAGAAAAACAAAGCTTTCTGTGATGATGATGAGGTAGTGGTATAGGAGAAAGTGGAGGAACAGCAACCATTCACACCATTATCAGGCCAGGCAACCACACCTCTTGGAGGATGGGTTCCTGCACCAACATTGGCCAGGTACACCAATGTCCAGCCAGAGGAAAATTTTGGAGAATGAGGAGTAAAAGGAGGAGGATGAGGAACAACCTTATTCACAGCAGGATGGCACTTAAAGCAGCTTACAGGCCTCACTGGAGCATGTCTGGGGGGGATACAGAGGATCCAGATGATACAGAGGATCCAGACGATACATCTCCCACCAAAGACAGTCATCTGCAAGGAGTTTGTATGTTCTCCCCGTGTTTGTGTTGGTTTCCTCAGGGTTCTCCGGTTTCCTCCCACATTCCATAGACATATTGATAGGGAATTTAAATTGTGAGCCCCATCGGGGATAGCGATGATAATGTTTGCAAACTGTAAAGAGCTGCGGAATATGTTGGCGCTATATAAATAAAGAAATTATTATTATATCGCTTCTGAGCAGCCTGTCACACATGAGGCAATACATGCTCCTGTGCCTGTGCAACAACTGCCGAGTTGCCCGGTTGGTTAGAAGTACTGATTGCTGTGTGGTCACCTGCAGCGCCCCCACTGCCGCAGGGCCGAGGGGAACCCGGTACCGGGCCTCTGAGTCTCTGCTCTGGGGTTGTCACGGTGGCTAGGCCCGGTCCGTGACCCTGCCGAGGGGCGTACAGTGAATAATAGATATGGATAATGGTAGTGATGTTGTAGTAGTGAGGCTGTGGTGGTGCGGTGCAGTAAATAACGAGGACACCAGGTTGCAGTCTCTTTACCTCTTTACTGAAGATCTCTGGGTCCTCAGTCCGGAACACGGTTCACCAGGCTGCGCAAGTCCGGTCGGTCCAATGGCACCTCCAGAGTTCGCTTCACAGGTGGAAATCGGTGCCTTCCTTCTAGCGCTATGTGTTGTGGTCCTTCCCTGCTGTGCTTACAGAAAGTCTCCCACAACTGTTGTGTCTGTTTCTTAAGTTCCCTCACAACTCGATTAGATGATGTTCTGCTAATCCTCCGTCCCTCCCTGATGTTCTGGTTGGAACGGCACCCGTTTGACGGGTAGGCTCGGAGCTCTTCCGGGACCCTAGAGTCGCCCCTCTCCACAGGTTGCCCCCCAAGACTGCATAGGTGATTTAAGGTAGACAGCCCGCCTTAGACTGACTGTCCTGCCGCTGTTTGGAGTATTGCTTGAAGCTGAATGTTATTATACTCCCTCGGCGTTCCGGCCACCGGTAGTGCGCCTCAGTAGGATGTTGCTTCGGTCTTACAGCACGACTCCTACTGGTATTTCTCCTTTGCGTGATCTCGTTTCTCACTCAGCACAATCTATCTCGCTTCTAATCCTTCCTTGGGCACCGCCGCTACCTGGAGCAGGCACGGTCCCGTTACGTTCGTTCAAGTTGCCAAGCCTCTGTCAGGATCCCACCCCTGACAGAGACCCTACTGTATCTTCCCCCACAACACCCTCTGCCACAAGGTGTTGCCTGGTTCCAACCCAGTCAGCTTTCTGATCTAACTTCCTGCCTGACCTCCAGTTTACCCACTATGGTGGGGAGTGGCCTAGTGAATAGAACCCTTAGCTCCCCCCGGAGGCCCGGCTGTGAAATGTATTGGTGTCTGTGATACCTGATCAGATGAACTCCTTCAGTGCCATCAGACGCACCATAGCTCCCCATAGTGGCGGAGCCACAGTACTGCAACGACCAGGACTCTGGGGCGCTGCACTCCCCCCTGGTTAAACACAGTACTCCGGGACTGGGAAGAAAACAACAATACAAGTTATCAAAAAGACATACAGTTTTGTTGAGTGCAATAACAATAAGCATATTTAAACAAGCTTCCCTTTATGGGAGGTGAGGACACTTGAACGTTACAAACATGGTTATACATCATAGCAACATGCTACAATGAACTTTTCTTACCCAACCGGGTATTCTACTAAGTGCAAAATTGTTGAACAATAATTTAACATTGCCTTTAAGGACATACACTCTGAATCCACTAAAGACCTTCCTATAATCACATTATAAGGCAATTTAACTTTTTCATTCTCCTTCTTTAAATCTGCAGGACCGCCTGTCCTAACGGCACCAGACCTACTGCCTCTCCTTTCTATGCAGGACCGCCCCGTTCAGCCCGGGCCTACTGCCTTTTCAACTACTATACACAGTATAGAACATAACATTACTTTCAGTTTAAGAGCACTGAGCCATCTCTACATGACTCCTATGAGGACTCAGGGTTTACCTTCTATCCTAATTATCTATCAACATTATCAAAAACATTTTCTATTGAACATTAAGCCTTCTCATTATCTTTCTCACTATCATGCATGCTGGACATCACGTCTACCCCTACGGGCCCACTGCATCCTTCTTCTATCTTTCACTTTCTTTCGGAGAACATCATCAACATTTCTTCACAATTAACTAGTTAAATACATATAACTTACTCATATAAACATTATCATCACTTTCTTTCATCAAACATTATTGCTATCTGTCTTAAAGCAATATCACCATTTACGTGCAACAAATGAACATCCCCTTTAAGAGGGGAACAAGTCTCTATGAGGTAGCATATCTTCTCAAGCTACCAGTCCATACTCAGCAAAGGTTCCAGTGTGGTATCTTCGCAAAGAGTCTCTCTTTAAGTAAAACCAGTAAGAAGCCCCTTTAATAAGGTGCAAACTATTTACAAGGAGTTTGTATCATGCACTGTTCATGATCCAGTAGTTCTTTCAGGGATGAATAAACAGGAAACAAAACAAAAAGCAGAAGAAGGGATCCCGGGTAAACAAAGGGATCCCTTTAAGAATAACCCAGGTCGGGTTTAAAGTAGCAAAAAGCAGGGAAACAAACAGTTAACTATGTACAGTTTCAGGTTTCCGAGGTTTAGTTGGACAGCTTCCAGGGCTGCACCTGGCACTTAACCCTTCCTGGCCTGGGAAAAGTGAGGTCCAGGGTTACACCCAGTGCTGGACAAACGCCGTTAATCCGTCTTTCATGTACGTTTAAATCATGCGCAGCTATGGAGGTCTGCGCAGCTTGAGTATGGGCATTTGCTGCAGCAGAGGTAGCGGCTGCTGCAAGATCAGTCACTGGAACAGAGTCAGCAGATGTGGCACTAGCAGTCGCGGGAGTGGTGTCAGTCATCAGGGCAGGGTTGTCTTTCATACCTGCTTCAGATGCGGTCCCTCCGGTGCCGGTCTGCTCCGTCTCCGCTGGGGTCTGGAATGCTGGCTGCAGGGCCTCGTGCTGCGACGTTGTCATCTCTGCTCGCAGCATCTCGCTTCCCGGCAGGGCTTTGCCTTCTGGCTTCGGAGCGCTGGAACTTCTTTCCTGCTCCGGACCAGATGAGGCTGCCGACAGATGTCTGGTGAGGCTCCTGATGATGGCCTTCTTCCACCCGGCCTCAGTGCTCAGCTGCGTCCGCCGGGGTCGGTCGCTGAGCTCGTCCACTCCGGTCTGTAGGAATTCAGCATCAGCGGTGGAGGCCTGGTTGCGGTGCCCCTCTGGGTGGCTGGGGGAGTCCTCTGCTCCGACCCCACGCTCCGGCTCCGGGCGGCTTGCCATGGCGTCCTCCATGTCGCTCACTCCTTCTTCCTGGTCCTTTTCCCGCTCTCTCCTTCGTGGGCGGTTTCGTTTTCTTTGTCTCTGCCCACCATTGAGGATCAGGAGGCGGATCTCGGCTGCTGACGGACACTTCCTCAAGGGGCCGAAATATTTAGACTGGGCGGCCATTGTCTTTCGCGCTCTTCAGCTTGTTCACGCCCACTTCCACGCCCTTCTTCTTCTCCTGCGCTCTCCTTAGCGCTGTAATGGCGGCGGTTTTGGCGGGAACTTTTGGCGGCAAGTGGCAATCCACAGTTCTTGCAATAAAGTACAGTCCAAACACAGTAAATCACAGTTCCAAGGCACACATGACCTGATTCTTCAGGCTTAAGTAGATCCTGTTCGTGACGCCAAGTTTGCAGCGCCCCCACTGCCGCAGGGCCGAGGGGAACCCGGTACCGGGCCTCTGAGTCTCTGCTCTGGGGTTGTCACGGTGGCTAGGCCCGGTCCGTGACCCTGCCGAGGGGCGTACAGTGAATAATAGATATGGATAATGGTAGTGATGTTGTAGTAGTGAGGCTGTGGTGGTGCGGTGCAGTAAATAACGAGGACACCAGGTTGCAGTCTCTTTACCTCTTTACTGAAGATTTCTGGGTCCTCAGTCCGGAACACGGTTCACCAGGCTGCGCAAGTCCGGTCGGTCCAATGGCACCTCCAGAGTTCGCTTCACAGGTGGAAATCGGTGCCTTCCTTCTAGCGCTATGTGTTGTGGTCCTTCCCTGCTGTGCTTACAGAAAGTCCCCCACAACTGTTGTGTCTGTTTCTTAAGTTTCCTCACAACTCGATTAGATGATGTTCTGCTAATCCTCCGTCCCTCCCTGATGTTCTGGTTGGAACGGCACCCGTTTGACGGGTAGGCTCGGAGCTCTTCCGGGACCCTAGAGTCGCCCCTCTCCACAGGTTGCCCCCCAAGACTGCATAGGTGATTTAAGGTAGACAGCCCGCCTTAGACTGACTGTCCTGCCGCTGTTTGGAGTATTGCTTGAAGCTGAATGTTATTATACTCCCTCGGCGTTCCGGCCACCGGTAGTGCGCCTCAGTAGGATGTTGCTTCGGTCTTACAGCACGACTCCTACTGGTATTTCTCCTTTGCGTGATCTCGTTTCTCACTCAGCACAATCTATCTCGCTTCTAATCCTTCCTTGGGCACCGCCGCTACCCGGAGCAGGCACAGTCCCGTTACGTTCGTTCAAGTTGCCAAGCCTCTGTCAGGATCCCACCCCTGACAGAGACCCTACTGTATCTTCCCCCACAACACCCTCTGCCACAAGGTGTTGCCTGGTTCCAACCCAGTCAGCTTTCTGATCTAACTTCCTGCCTGACCCCCAGTTTACCCACTATGGTGGGGAGAGGCCTAGTGAATAGAACCCTTAGCTCCCCCCGGAGGCCCGGCTGTGAAATGTATTGGTGTCTGTGATACCTGATCAGATGAACTCCTTCAGTGCCATCAGACGCACCATAGCTCCCCATAGTGGCGGAGCCACAGTACTGCAACGACCAGGACTCTGGGGCGCTGCACTCCCCCCTGGTTAAACACAGTACTCCGGGACTGGGAAGAAAACAACAATACAAGTTATCAAAAAGACATACAGTTTTGTTGAGTGCAATAACAATAAGCATATTTAAACAAGCTTCCCTTTATGGGAGGTGAGGACACTTGAACGTTACAAACATGGTTATACATCATAGCAACATGCTACAATGAACTTTTCTTACCCAACCGGGTATTCTACTAAGTGCAAAATTGTTGAACAATAATTTAACATTGCCTTTAAGGACATACACTCTGAATCCACTAAAGACCTTCCTATAATCACATTATAAGGCAATTTAACTTTTTCATTCTCCTTCTTTAAATCTGCAGGACCGCCTGTCCTAACGGCACCAGACCTACTGCCTCTCCTTTCTATGCAGGACCGCCCCGTTCAGCCCGGGCCTACTGCCTTTTCAACTACTATACACAGTATAGAACATAACATTACTTTCAGTTTAAGAGCACTGAGCCATCTCTACATGACTCCTATGAGGACTCAGGGTTTACCTTCTATCCTAATTATCTATCAACATTATCAAAAACATTTTCTATTGAACATTAAGCCTTCTCATTATCTTTCTCACTATCATGCATGCTGGACATCACGTCTACCCCTACGGGCCCACTGCATCCTTCTTCTATCTTTCACTTTCTTTCGGAGAACATCATCAACATTTCTTCACAATTAACTAGTTAAATACATATAACTTACTCATATAAACATTATCATCACTTTCTTTCATCAAACATTATTGCTATCTGTCTTAAAGCAATATCACCATTTACGTGCAACAAATGAACATCCCCTTTAAGAGGGAACCAAGTCTCTATGAGGTAGCATATCTTCTCAAGCTACCAGTCCATACTCAGCAAAGGTTCCAGTGTGGTATCTTCGCAAAGAGTCTCTCTTTAAGTAAAACCAGTAAGAAGCCCCTTTAATAAGGTGCAAACTATTTACAAGGAGTTTGTATCATGCACTGTTCATGATCCAGTAGTTCTTTCAGGGATGAATAAACAGGAAACAAAACAAAAAGCAGAAGAAGGGATCCCGGGTAAACAAAGGGATCCCTTTAAGAATAACCCAGGTCGGGTTTAAAGTAGCAAAAAGCAGGGAAACAAACAGTTAACTATGTACAGTTTCAGGTTTCCGAGGTTTAGTTGGACGGCTTCCAGGGCTGCACCTGGCACTTAACCCTTCCTGGCCTGGGAAAAGTGAGGTCCAGGGTTACACCTAGTGCTGGACAAACGCCGTTAATCCGTCTTTCATGTACGGTTAAATCATGCGCAGCTATGGAGGTCTGCGCAGCTTGAGTATGGGCATTTGCTGCAGCAGAGGTAGCGGCTGCTGCAAGATCAGTCACTGGAACGGAGTCAGCAGCTGTGGCACTAGCAGTCGCGGGAGTGGTGTCAGTCATCAGGGCAGGGTCGTCTTTCATACCTGCTTCAGATGCGGTCCCTCCGGTGCCGGTCTGCTCCGTCTCCGCTGGGGTCTGGAATGCTGGCTGCAGGGCCTCGTGCTGCGACGTTGTCATCTCTGCTCGCAGCATCTCGCTTCCCGGCAGGGCTTTGCCTTCTGGCTTCGGAGCGCTGGAACTTCTTTCCTGCTCCGGACCAGATGAGGCTGCCGACAGATGTCTGGTGAGGCTCCTGATGATGGCCTTCTTCCACCCAGCCTCAGTGCTCAGCTGCGTCCGCCGGGGTCGGTCGCTGAGCTCGTCCACTCCGGTCTGTAGGAATTCAGCATCAGCGGTGGAGGCCTGGTTGCGGTGCCCCTCTGGGTGGCTGGGGGAGTCCTCTGCTCCGACCCCACGCTCCGGCTCCGGGCGGCTTGCCATGGCGTCCTCCATGTCGCTCACTCCTTCTTCCTGGTCCTTTTCCCGCTCTCTCCTTCGTGGGCGGTTTCGTTTTCTTTGTCTCTGCCCACCATTGAGGATCAGGAGGCGGATCTCGGCTGCTGACGGACACGTCCTCAAGGGGCCGAAATATTTAGACTGGGCGGCCATTGTCTTTCGCGCTCTTCAGCTTGTTCACGCCCACTTCCACGCCCTTCTTCTTCTCCTGCGCTCTCCTTAGCGCTGTAATGGCGGCGGTTTTGGCGGGAACTTTTGGCGGCAAGTGGCAATCCACAGTTCTTGCAATAAAGTACAGTCCAAACACAGTAAATCACAGTTCCAAGGCACACATGACCTGATTCTTCAGGCTTAAGTAGATCCTTGTGCGCTAGAATATCACAATATGGATATGAGGGACCGCGCTCGGGGGTGCGTGTTCAGTAGTAATGGGCAACAGGGGTTAATAACAATGTGTGATAGAAAGTGTCCAGATCACTATCCAATATAGACCTGCTGTGCGTGACATGCGGGCTTGCTATCTAGCATATATATGTCTATATGGGCTGTATAGACGGTGCTTACCTAGTTGTGATAGCTAAGCCGCTCCAGTGTCCTGTCTGGCGTCCGCTGTGGAGTGCGGTGCGGCGTCTATGAAGGACGAGGGATGATAGCAGCGGGTATTGCAGCAATAGCGGTACCTGGGAGCCCCGGCCGAAGGCGTCCCTGGTAACCGCGAGGAGAAGAAAAAATGGCAGGTTAGACGCCACCCTTTTTGGCTCCAACGCCGCTCTGTACCATAGTGACGTTACTGTTCAGGCACCTACGAGCCGGCGTTAGCGGCCATTTTTTCTTCTCCTCGCGGTTACCAGGGACGCCTTCGGCCGGGGCTCCCAGGTACCGCTATTGCTGCAATACCCGCTGCTATCATCCCTCGTCCTTCATAGACGCCGCACCGCACTCCACAGCGGACGCCAGACAGGACACTGGAGCGGCTTAGCTATCACAACTAGGTAAGCACCGTCTATACAGCCCATATAGACATATATATGCTAGATAGCAAGCCCGCATGTCACGCACAGCAGGTCTATATTGGATAGTGATCTGGACACTTTCTATCACACATTGTTATTAACCCCTGTTGCCCATTACTACTGAACACGCACCCCCGAGCGCGGTCCCTCATATCCATATTGTGATATTCTAGCGCACATATTTCCTCCCAGGATAGGCACTGATCCTGTGTGGTCCAGCGGCTAGGGGTGCTCATTCCCCACATCATCCCACCGCCCATTCCCCCTGCCACCAACTGCCATTTTCTTCTCCCTTCCCTCCTTGTGGCGAGCGCCATAGTGTGTGTAATTGCTCTTTAAGTAGATCCTGTTCGTGACGCCAAGTTTGCAGCGCCCCCACTGCCGCAGGGCCGAGGGGAACCCGGTACCGGGCCTCTGAGTCTCTGCTCTGGGGTTGTCACGGTGGCTAGGCCCGGTCCGTGACCCTGCCGAGGGGCGTACAGTGAATAATAGATATGGATAATGGTAGTGATGTTGTAGTAGTGAGGCTGTGGTGGTGCGGTGCAGTAAATAACGAGGACACCAGGTTGCAGTCTCTTTACCTCTTTACTGAAGATTTCTGGGTCCTCAGTCCGGAACACGGTTCACCAGGCTGCGCAAGTCCGGTCGGTCCAATGGCACCTCCAGAGTTCGCTTCACAGGTGGAAATCGGTGCCTTCCTTCTAGCGCTATGTGTTGTGGTCCTTCCCTGCTGTGCTTACAGAAAGTCCCCCACAACTGTTGTGTCTGTTTCTTAAGTTTCCTCACAACTCGATTAGATGATGTTCTGCTAATCCTCCGTCCCTCCCTGATGTTCTGGTTGGAACGGCACCCGTTTGACGGGTAGGCTCGGAGCTCTTCCGGGACCCTAGAGTCGCCCCTCTCCACAGGTTGCCCCCCAAGACTGCATAGGTGATTTAAGGTAGACAGCCCGCCTTAGACTGACTGTCCTGCCGCTGTTTGGAGTATTGCTTGAAGCTGAATGTTATTATACTCCCTCGGCGTTCCGGCCACCGGTAGTGCGCCTCAGTAGGATGTTGCTTCGGTCTTACAGCACGACTCCTACTGGTATTTCTCCTTTGCGTGATCTCGTTTCTCACTCAGCACAATCTATCTCGCTTCTAATCCTTCCTTGGGCACCGCCGCTACCCGGAGCAGGCACGGTCCCGTTACGTTCGTTCAAGTTGCCAAGCCTCTGTCAGGATCCCACCCCTGACAGAGACCCTACTGTATCTTCCCCCACAACACCCTCTGCCACAAGGTGTTGCCTGGTTCCAACCCAGTCAGCTTTCTGATCTAACTTCCTGCCTGACCCCCAGTTTACCCACTATGGTGGGGAGAGGCCTAGTGAATAGAACCCTTAGCTCCCCCCGGAGGCCCGGCTGTGAAATGTATTGGTGTCTGTGATACCTGATCAGATGAACTCCTTCAGTGCCATCAGACGCACCATAGCTCCCCATACTGGCGGAGCCACAGTACTGCAACGACCAGGACTCTGGGGCACTGCACACCCTTCTGGATTCCCACTACAAACACAACATGCCATCCTTACTTTCATCACTAGAGCATGATCGGAAAACGTGAGAATACAAGGGAGCGCTGGTAGACGTACTACTGACAGCATTCTCACCTGACAGTGGGGGCTCAGTAAAAGCACGTCTCACTACGTTTATGTGTGTACTATTGTGTTGTTGGAACTTGTTGGTAGGTTGTGTCAGAGACTCATGTAATGGAGGTTAACACCACATGTAATAAACAGCCTAGAAACAACAAACAAAACAAGGTAGCAGCTGGGCACAGAACCTGCAAATCCTCAGAGTTTCTGTGAAGCTGGGACTGTACAGAGGATCACAGAGGATCACAGCACCTGTAAGTACAGATTCCTTGACATTAAGGCAAAATGGAGACTGGTCTGGAGCCCCCGCAGACACTGGATGTCACTTCATGTATTCTGTCCCAGACTTGGAGATATTGGAAGGAAGAGTTTACACTGTATGTGGATCTGACAGTGGCCCCCACTGATGACAAATGGAAGTAAAGCTGTTTTATTACCTAATTGGGGAAAGTGGCAGAGAATTAGCCCACACCTTACTCCCAGACAGAGACAACCTCCTCCTAGCAGATATTGTGCAGGCATTTGATAAACCCTGTGACCCAAACAAGAATGAGACAGTGGAAAGATATTTTTTCACAAGAAATCAGGAAGATGGCGAAAATGTGGACAGATATCTGACAGAGCTGAGGAGACTTGCAGCAATATGTGGCTTTGGAGAGATCAGGGACAGTCTAATCAAAGACAGAATGGTGTGTGGCATAAAAGTCAGTCATCTCAAAGAAAGGTTACTGAGAGAGGGTGACATGACTTTAGAGAAATGCATACAAATCTGCAGGGCTGCTGAGCTGACAAAACACAGCCTGAAGTTGATGGCAGGCATTGGTGAGAATGATGATGATAAGGTACATGCAGTATCTATGAAAGGAGAGACAAGACCAAGCTCCCCTATAAGCACTGTCCACTGCAAGTATTGTGGGAAAAGACATGAGAGAGAAAAAAACAAGTGTTCGGAATATGGGGAAACCTGCAGGTCATGTGGCAAGAAGAATCATTTCTCAGCTGTCTGCAGGCTGGGAGCAGGCAACCAGTACAGACAGCTCCACACTGTGACACCAGGCACTGACAGTGCAGAGGACATTACATGGCTACAACTGCAGCCTTCAGCAGAGAAAGTCAATGTAGTCAGGCAGTCAGTAGTCAAGGATGCCAAGCAGCTATATGCAACATTCTTGTTGGATGAGAAGCCCATTCGCTTTCAGCTGGATTGTGGAGCAAGCTGCAATGTAATTCCATGTGCTCTGCTGAACAAACAGGTTTCAATTGAGCCAACTGACAAGGTACTGGTGATGGACAACAAAAGTGTTCTGAAACCAATGGGGACATGTAAGCTTAAAATACCAAACCCATGTAACAGAAAGAGTTATAGAGTTGAATTTACCGTGTTGCGTGGTGGTAACCATGTACCATTATTGGGAGTAAAAGCAATTCAGGCAATGGACTTAATAAAAGTACTGTCTCAGAATATTATGTCTGTTGAACTTTACCAGGATAAACAACCAAAGGAGACATGGCAACCTCATGAAATTCCACATAGGCCATGGTCAAAAATAGGAACGGACTTGTTCACATGGAATGACAAAGAATACCTGATTACAGTGGACTATTTCTCGAACTTCTGGGAGGTGGATTTGTTACAGGACACAAGGGTGAGAACAGTAATTAAAAAACCCAAGGCCCATTTTGCCAGGTATGGCATTACAGATATCGTGTTCTCTGACAATGTGGCACAGTTTACTTCAGAAGAGTTCAAAGTCTTCAGCAAGAAATGGGAATTTGAACACCAGACGTCTTCTTCGAGATATCCACAGAGTAATGGGAAAACAGAGTCAGCAGTAAAAATGGCAAAAAAACTCATGCAGAAAGCAAAACAGGCAGGTATAGATGTATACGTGTCTATACTGGATCATAAAAACACACCCACTCAAGGCCTAGCCAGCAGTCCGGCACAAAGGCTCATGAGTAGGCTAACAAAGACACTCTTACCAACTGCTAGTCATCTGTGAAAGCCAAAGTTGCTGGGAAACATCAAAGCTAATTTACAGAAGAATCAAGATAGGCAAGCTCTCTATTACAATAAATGTGCAAAGGATCTGCCTGAGCTACAGAGAAATGACAACGTTCGGCTGCAGCCAAGCAGCACATTTGACAAACACTGGCAAAAGGCAAAAGTTGTCCAGAAACTGGGACCTCGGTCCTACGAAATTCTAACAGAGGAAGGAAGAAGACTAAGGAGGAAACAGAGATATCTGAGGAAAACGCAAGAAAGAGATGATTCATGGCCTTTTGAACAGTATGCTGACACCCAAGAAAACAAGGCAGCAAGTACAAGTCAAGTACCAACAATGACAGCTGACCATCAGGGTGAGGATTTGGGCAAGAGACAGGCTATATCAGAAGGCATATTACCAGAATCAGAAGAACTACAGGATGTAGACAGTCACACATCTTATATTACTAGAGCTGGCAGAATTATCAGAAAGCCTGCGCACCTCAAGGATTATATCTCACTGGACTTATTATTTTAGATCTCTAAATTGGTCACGTTATCCATTGTTTTATTAGCTTTCATTGTTCTTCCAGTTAAAAGAGAAAGGATGTAGCAATATGTTATATGATAGTTTGGCCTCTAGGGGTCTCACTACGTTTATGTGTGTACTATAGTGTTGCTGGAATTTGTTGGTAGGTTGTGGCTGAGACTCATGTAATGGAGGTTAACACCATATGTAATTAACAGCCTGGAAACAACAAACAGAACAGAAGTTGTCAATGCAGCTGGGGCACTGGCACCTCGGAAGGGAGGGTTGGCATGGCAGAAATGTGTAGAACCTTACTCAGCATGTCACAACAGGGCAGAGCAGAGTGTGAATTAACTACAAGAGAAGTGTGCTGTAGAAAGGGAAGATTTCAGAGTGAATAAAGTAAATAATGAAATACCAAACAAAGAATAAAGCAATTACTCTTAACAAATATACAGCCTACTTCCAAAAGTTAGGGTACCGTCACACAGTACCATTTTCATCGGTACGACGGCACGATCCGTGACGTCGCAGCGTCGTATGATTATCGCTCCAGCGTCGTAGACTGCGGTCACACTGTGCAATCACGGCGCTGGAGCGATGCCGAAGTCCCCGGGTAACCAGGGTAAACATCGGGTTACTAAGCGCAGGGCCGCGCTTAGTAACCCGATGTTTACCCTGGTTACCAGCGTAAACGTAAAAAAAACAAACAGTACATACTTATATTCCGGTGTCTGTCCCCCGGCGCTGTGCTTCTCTGCACTGTGTAAGCATCATAGCCGGAAAGCAGAGCGGTGACGTCACCGCGTCACCGCGTCACCGCTGTGCTCGCTTTCCGGCCGGCAGGCGCTCACAGTGCAGAGAAGCTGAGACGCCGGAGGACAGACACCGGAATGTGAGTATGTACTGGTTTTTTTTTTTACGTTTACGCTGGTAACCAGGGTAAACATCGGGTTACTAAGCGCGGCCCTGCGCTTAGTTACCCGATGTTTACCCTGGTTACAAGCGAACACATCGCTGGATCGGTGTCACACACAACGATCCAGCGATGTCAGCGGGTGATCAAGCGACGAAAGAAAGTTCCAAACGATCTGCTACGACGTACGATTCTCAGCAGGGTCCCTGATCGCTGCTGCGTGTCAGACACTGCGATATCGTAACGATATCGCTAGAACGTCACGGATCGTACCGTCGTAGCGATGAAAATGGCACTGTGTGACGGTACCCTTAGAATAGAGATGTAAAGTATAGCAAAGAAACAACAAGGTAAAAATCCTTATCTCAAAGCCCACAGACTGGCTCCAAACATCAATACAATGTCAGAACAATAAATCTATCACAAGCAGGAAACACCCACTAGGGGACAGAATATAAAGTTGAACTCAAAATGTGGTAGGTGGAGAATTGAAGGAAAATATGTTAAGCTAGACAGACTGCAGCCAGAAAACAGAACACAAAACACCCAGAGAAAAGGTGTATCTCCTGTGGCTCAGCAGAAAGAGAAGCTGACTGCAGAACACAAGCTCAAGGGATCAAATCCATGAGCATGACAGATTAAACAACATGGTGGAAGAGTATGTGCCCACACATTTCCACATACTAAGTGATGGGTATGGCCCATTTAACTGTGCCCTATTCTTCAAATGTTGCATGGCACAGTGTTGCCCAGGGCTAGCTAGCCCAAGTTAGCTGCATGGGCACCCTTGCCCCCACTGAGATCTATCAGGAAGTCCTTCCTGCCTTACGACTGTGCCCCTCCTATGTTTAACCATTTACTATCTGAAACTCCTATGCGGTTACAGAGTACAAAAATGTATTTTAAAGCATAGTAGTCCCACAAACATGGGTGCAGAGTATAACTAATTTTTTCCTCAACTTGTACAGGCACAGCGGCAGAGAATAATTATTTTTTAGACAAACTACTCGTACAGAGAAGGCGGCAGAGTGCACAGAAGCTAAAAGGCACAGTACTCCCACAGGCAGGGGTTCAGAGTACACATAGAGGCTTTTTGGCATAGCACTCTCACAGGTAGGGGTGTAGAGTACACACAGAGGCTTATGGCACAGTACTCCCAGAGTCAGCATTGCAGAATAAACACAAAGGCTTAAAGGCACAGTGCTCCCACAGGCAGGGGTGTAGAGTGCATACAGAGGCTTAAAACTCAGAGAAAACTCATACAGATACAGCTTTAGAGTAGAATTTTTTTTTAGGCACACTACTCGTACAGAAACAGTGGTAGAGTAAAATTATTTTTGGGCGCACAAGTGGCAAAGATACGACTGCAGAGAAGATACATTTTTTTAGGCACACTACTCGTATAGACACAGTGGTAGAGTAAAAAAATGTGTGCGCTCAGAAATGGCAAAAAGTTGGCTGCAGAGTAGATTTATTTTTAAGACACACTACTCGTATAGACACAGTGCTATAGAAAAATTATTTTTTTGGCCCAAAAATGGCAAAGAGATGGCTGCAGAGTATATTTACTTTTTAGGCACATTATTTGTATAGACACAGCGGTAGAGTAAAATAATTTTTTGGCCCGCAAATGGCCAACAGACAGCTGCAGAGTAGAATTATTTTTAGGCATACTTCTAGTACAGACAGAGCAACAGAGTACAATTATTTTTTAAGCACACTACTCGCAAAAATACGGCTACAGAGTCAAATTATTTTTTAGACACACTACTAGTACAGACATGGCAGCAGAGTACACAGATGCTTTTTAAAACAGTAGTCCCACAGGCAGGGGTGCAGAGTACACACAGACTTAAAGGCACAGTACTTCCACAGGTGGGGTTGCAGAGTGTACACAGAGGCTTAAACGCACAGTACTGCCACAGGCAGAAGTGCAGAGTGCACACAGAGGCTTAAAGGCACAGCTTTTCCACAGACAAGGTTGCAGAGTACATATGTAAGGGGTTGCAAAGATAGATGTGCGCCTCTATCCCTTTAAGTATGTCCTAGTTAAATGTGATCTGTAATTAGTGTATACACATCGTTGTCTAGCACTGTATATGTTATATATGTGTGACAAGGGTATTTATTTATAGTATCCTAGCTTCTACTGCACAGTGTATATTGTTTTACTATAGGGAAAGTGCAGTGCTTAGTTCTGCCACAAGATGGGGCACAGAGCTCATTTGACTGTACATAGTATAGTAGGAAAACTGCATAGGAGTTTCAGATAGTAAATGGTTAAACATAGGAGGGGCACGGTGGATAAGGCAGGAAGGGCTTCCTGATAGATCTCAGTGGAGGCCAGGGTGCCCTTGCAGCTCACTTGGGCCAGCTAGCCCCGGGCAACACTGTGCCACGCAACCTTTGAAGAAGAATAGGGCACAGCCATATAGCATCCCTGGTCTGGACCTCATCAGGAGGAGCAACAGTAACAGTGCTAGTGGTGCAGTATTAATGGGACTGTAGTTGCTAGAAAAGGCTAAGAAAGTGCGGGCAGGTCGCTCATCATGAGGCAGCTTATTGCGTGGGCCAACGCCCTCAGAACCGGGGCAAAACGGCTGAAGGAGTCCCCAAACGGAGTAGGGCTGAACAGAAAGGACGCTGAGGGATCAAAAGGTACAGTCTATGCCGGAAGCGAGCTTAGTGACACAGAGAGAAGGACAGGGACAGAAAAGGAGTTGTACATTGTGAAACTTGATGTTGATGCCGGAACAAACATGGATGTGCTGTGCAAAGAACCAAGTAAAGCTGTTGTTGTTAAAGTTGAGCTGGACTGTGTTTTCTTTGGTGGGATACCGTCGACAAGGAGCCACCAGCAGCCCAGGGAGGACCCTGACGGTGCAGAGACCCAGACCACAGGTATGCAGAAGGAAAGGCAGTATTGTATTGTGAGGGGAGGCCAGTGTGATACAGGGTTTGCTCTCAGCCATGACAACTGTTTGCATCTCGGCTTCAGGAAAATGGCCGCCGCGATCTCCATCTGCGCACGTGCAGCATCCCGCGGCCATTTTCCTGAAGCCCTGGGCAGCAGAGCGCTCCATCTGCGCACGCGCGGCCTCAGGAAGATGGCCGCCCCCACCGATCACCAGGGGAATAGCGCAGATCGCGCTCTTTTTCCTCACCTGTGCAGTGGATTCGGCAGATGGGCATGTGCAAACCACTACGCCACCAACGGAAAAATAAGCAAGATCTGGGGGAAGAAACAGGGATGTCACCACGCCCATTTGACCAGACCAGCCTGATTGACAGGCGAAAACGGCGACTTTGGTAACGTATTTCGGCAGCATAGGTGGGGAATCAGGGTACACAAAATACACTATTATAACCCACAGCTCAGGCCCTATTTAACGGTATTTTTATCCCATACGGAAAAAACGGGGTGACAGGTTCCCTTTAAAAACACAGTATGCCCACAGGTGAGTGTGGAGAGTGCACACAGCGGCTTTTTGGCACAGTACTCCCACATATATCGGTGCAGAGGACACACAGCGGCATTTTTGCACATTATTCCAACTGAGACACGTGCAGAGTACACAAGAAGGTTTTTCTGTAGAGTGCACAGTCTAATTCTGTCCCTCACTCCAGCTGCGTACTGCCTCTATACTAATCTGAGCAGAATGGTGGTGGTACTCATGGTCCAAAATTGAAACAGTCCGGGTCACATGGTGTGCCGGTTAATCACAGCCATGATAATAATGACATGGCTGTGATGGCTCAGGAAGTTCCCACAGCTGCAGCCTTTCAACAAACTTTATTAGGCATCTGAACCCGAACAGTAAATTGGACATCTGGTAAAACATTTAAATTCAGTACCGGACACTAGGTGTCCAGTACGAACCCCGAACTTTGCAGTTCAGGCTCACTCATCTCTAGACATGATAATTTATATTTATCATGTACCCATAACACAGTTCCCTCAGAACCTCAAGTTTCAAGTATGAAACCTTGACTACGAGACTGTAAGACTACTTAGTACCACTTCAGTGATCATTCAGTTCAGTAGTGATCATGCCACATTCATAAATCAATTGATTATTGCATCCAATCGCTGGCCCAATGGGCAAGTGCTGTACAAGCCAATGTTACCACTATGGCCATTAAATCAATGGTGAAGTGACCTATGAAAATGAATGCTGGCCATCACTGTAGGACCGGCAGAGATCACCAGTGCAGTGCTGGAGTGGTAGAAGAGTTAAACAAAAATAGTTGTATTATTTTATTACAATTCCTACTGTTGACCTACATGTTATGAAAACACAGGCATTCCCTTGTGCCACCCCTGAAATATGCCTTTTGATTATTACATTTACTATATTGTCGGACTGGTTCATTATTGCATTATGTATCCCTTATAGTAAAGAGCTAAGCCACATAACCACATTTGCTGGAAACTACTACTATTTATACAATGAATTTCCGGTGTTGTGTAATTTAAACCATACATTTGAGCTTTTCTTATCGCCGCCTGCTTTCGAAACTTGATGCAAGCTTGTAAAATATTTATTATCTGTTCAAGTTAGTGTCAGAAGCAGCTTCTGTCTGTGGTAGGTTCATTTGTCTGTTTGTATTAGGTGCCAAGGATTGTTTTGAAGATTTCCCACCAAGATGATTTACTATCCTGACCACTGAGCATAATAGCATCATTTTGCATAGTCTGATCAACCTTTTAAGGACTGAAGACACTGGACTTCGTATCAACACCTGTGAGGGACCCTTGTTCTTATTTCTACTTCTGTTGCTACGCCTTCCAAACATCCTCCCTGAGAAGCTGACCCAATATACAAAATATGACCCCAAATTTCAAATTGGAAACAGATGTTAGAGGGCTATCAAAGTTTGAATGTATAAATCCGAGACAATATAAATGATGGCCGTATTCATGTTCATTCCGAAAAAGTTTATCAAAAATAATAAGTTGTAAGTAGCGTATATACTCGAGTATAAGCCGACCTGAGTATAAGCCGAAGCACCTAATTTTGCCATGGAAAACTGGGTAAGCTTATTGATTCGCGTATAAGCCAGGTATGCATTGTCCCCTCATCCCTGTCCTGCTATGTGGGCTCACCCCCGCCCCATTGTATGCATGGCTCACACTCCCCCGTCCCACTCACCCTCCTCGCGCCGTTGCTGCATCTCAGTTGTCCCGGCGTGGCAGCTCTTCTGTGCCGAGCGGTCGCGTGGTACCGCTCATTAAGGTAATGAATATGCACACCCATGCATATTCATTACCTTAATGTGCGGTACCACGTGACAGCACAGCACAGGAAGAGCTGCCGGCGCCAGTAACAGAGATGCAACGACGGCGCGAGGAGGGTGAGTATGATGTCTTCTGGAAGCCGGCGGCTGCAGCTGTCACTGTGTCACAGCCGTCGGCTCCTGCAGCTGCTCCGCTGCTCCCCCTCCCCGCCGGCTTTCTGGACAATGACTTGTGTATAAGCCAAGGGGGGGGGGGGGGGGGGGCGTTTTCAGCACAAAAAATGTGTTGAAAATCTCGGTTTATACACTAGTATATACGGTATATTTACAACTTACAAAAAAGGTTACCATATCATAAGGACATGTCAGAAGCTTTGTTTGGTAGGACTGGGAGACCTTTGATGGATCCATACCCCACACAACCCCTTACATAAACCTGTACCAATAAAAAAAGGACCACGAAGCAAAGCCCAGTTGAGCGCTTTTGGCATTCATTTTAGCGATCAGTGGATGTCTCAGCTCTTGGTCTCCCATCAATTAAAACGTTTAACATTCCACTATGAAATGTCAAGTTTCCAAAGATGATACAATTGCGTCTCACAATATTGGAATATTATCAAAAAGTTAATTTCAGTCCTTCAATATAAAAAGTGCATCTCATATATTGTATAGATTCATTACAAACAAAGTGATTTATTTCAAGTGTTTATTTCTGGTAATGTTGAGGATTATGGCTTACAGCCAATGAAAACCCAAAATTCATTATCTCAGAAAAAAATTAGAATACTTTATAACACCTATATAACACGCTATATAATATATGAGTTTCACTTTTTGTATTGAAGAACTGAAATAAATTAACATTTTGCTGATATTCTAATTTTGTGAGAAGCATTTGTAGGTTCCTTGGAAAATTATGTAATGTTTCCATATCATTTCTGAACAAAAATTGCCACAGATTGATTCATTGCCATTTCTTGGTTAATAGTTATGCTAATTGAGCTTACGTAGATCCTGGCTCAAATACAGAGCTTTACCCTGACTTTTCTTTCTGGCCTCATCTGATCACCGCAGTCATTTCTTCATTTCTAAGTTTAATGCTTGGAGGGAAGAACAGCAGTTTGTCCCTTGATTGGTCAAATGAGAAAGTTCTGCAACTGCGTAAACTACCTTGACCTATTTGCTCAAGTCCTGGCTTTGCTCTGTCTAGTTTGTTAATAACTCTAGATTTTCATAATTGTTTGTCTTATGCAATCACAGTTCTCATGTTTTAAATCATCTGTAATGAATACTTTATAGGATCTCTGCAGCGTAATGTCACATAATCAAATAATTAAAATACAGAACCAGAGGCAAATATTTTATTTTTACTCCATAGGTAAGCTGAGGGACAGCTGAAACTGTGAGACCATTATGAGAATGACTGGGCTAACATGGAATACTGGGGTTAACTTATGTTAAAGGTGTTCTCCGGTCTAAAAAGCAAAGTCTGCAGTCACTCTATATCGCATACCGCTGCATGGTGACAGTGTGCAATGTGCAATGATTCCCCTTTTTGCCCCATGCGAGTGGGCGGTCATGTTACCACTTGTAAGCAAATTTGCATACTCAATTAAATAACTTGTGAGAAGCGGGTAGAACTAGTCTGCAACTCAAATTACATACATTCGATAACATCTTTTACATTTTAAAAATTACAAAAAGGAAAATGACCGATGCAAAAAATTGGGCACCTAGCCTGGTTAGTACCTAGTAGCACACCATTTTGCTTCTATCACAGCTTGTAAAAGCTTTTTGTAGCCAGCCAAGAGTCTTTCAATTCTTGTTTGTGGGATTTTCATCCATTCTTCCTTGGAAAATTCCTCCAGTTCTGTGAGATTCCTGGGTCGTCTTGCATGTGTAAGGGGAAGGAACCAATTAGGCATGTCTCCTCGGTAACGGGTCTGAAACCGTCAGGGCTGTCACCTAAATTACAGGGGGGAAAGCATAAAGTGCGGGACCGCTCCCTTTACTCGAGAAAAGGGGGCGTGGTCAAGCGGAGAGAATGTTCGCGCGTGAGGATTCAAACAGTTTGGGTGGGAACGTCGAGCGCGCGAGAGTCCTGTGAGGTAAAATCAGCTGTGAGGTATCTGGGCAGAGTAGAGCAGAGTCTGGGACAGAAAAGTGCTTAGACAGGAGACTACCGACGGAGTACCGATCAGACACCACTATCCCCGCTGACATTGCTGCACTCTCCGAGACCACTGCCACAGCCACCCCCGCTGACAGCACTGACCGTGAGAGACAAGGTCTGTGAACGGGACTTAGGAACATAATGATACGACTTAGCGAACAGGTCTGCCCGTTGTAAACTGTGTTTGGGCAGTGCTGCAGATCCCCATAGTGTTGGGACACTACCCGCTGAGGATAAGGACGTTTCCCTCTTCATCGCCTCATCAGCTGGAGCCAAGACCGGAGTCAGGATCCCGAGGAGTCCCCGCCATTGTCAAGACCACGCGAGGACACTACCAACATCAGGAGATACTACCCCATCTTCCTCAGGACTGTGACAGACTCCCACTGCGACGCAATCTAAGCAGCCCCAGTCACAGACAGGAGTTCGACCGTGACTGGTGTCTGAGTGATAAGTTATTTTTAATTGAATTGTCTGCTTTATTTGTCCTTGTCCCTTAAGTTATCCCCATTAGCCATTTAATGTATTAGGGAATATTATCACTCCGTTTTCTCCCTGCATGTAATTTTGGTTGTTATATAAACCCCTGGTCTGCCTCCTGTCCGTCACTGCATTCTGCAACCTGTTTACACATGCACTGCTATTTTGAGGTTTAGCCACACATTTTCAATGATGTTCAGATAAGGGGACTGTGAGGGACATTGTAAAACCTTCAGTTTGCACATTTTAAGGTAGTCTGTTGTGGATTGTGATGTGTTGTAAGGATGATTATCCATTCATGGAAGCTATCCTTTATTGAACTTTAGCTTTTTAACAGATGGGATTATGTTTGCATGAATAATTTGTTCATATTTCATTGAATCCATCGTTTTTTACCATGAAATGTTCTCCGTGCCTTTGGCTGCAACACAATCCCAAAGCATGATTGATCTACCCCATGCTTAATGGTTGACGAGATATTCTTTTCCTGAATTCTGTGCCCCTTTTTCACCACACACACCTTTGATTATTATTGCCAAAGAGTTCTATTTCAACCTCATCGGTCTACAAGACTTGTTTCCCAAATGTATCAGGCTTGTTTAGATGTTCTTTTGCATACTTCTGACTCTGAAATTTATGGTGAGGACGCAGGAGGGGTTTTCTTCTGATGACTCTTCCTTGAAGGCCATATTTGTGCACATGTCTCTATCAGTAGAACAAAGCACCACAACTCCAAAGTCTGCTAAATCTTTCTGAACGTCTCTTTCAGTCAAACAGGGGTCCTGATTTGCCAATCTAGCAATCCTACAAGCAGCTCTCACTGAAATTTTGCTTGGTCTTCTAGACTTTATCTTGACTTACACTCTTCCTGTTAACTGCCAATTCAAAAATACATTTCAAACTGAAAAAAGGACAACTTGAAAATGCTTTGCTATCTTTTTACAGTATATGTCACCACCACTTTCATTTTCAGAGTGATAGGCAGTTGCTTAGACGAACCAATGGCTGCTGTTTTTTGGCACAAGGTTAGAAGAGGCTAGGAATTTTGCATCAACTGACTTTTCCCAATGATGATAGTTAACAAGCTATAGCCCTAACAGGCTAACTAAGGTCTGCTTGGTCAAAGTTATGTGTGCACACAAATCTCTGAGGGTTTCCAAATTTTGCATTTGCCCATTTTGCTGTTTGTAATTTATAACCCCTTTACCCCCAAGGGTGGTTTGCACGTTAATGACTAGGCCAATTTTTACAATTCTGACCATTGTCCCTTTATGAGGTTATAACACTGGAACGCTTCAACGGATCCCGGTGATTCTGACACTGTTTTCTCATGACATACTGTACTTCATGATAGTGGTAAAATTTCCTCGATATTACTTGCGTTTATTTGTGAATAAAAAGGAAATTTAGCAAACATTTTGAAAATTTCGAATTTTTCCAACTTTGAATTTTCATGCCCATAAATCACAGAGATATGCCACACAAAATGCTTAATAAATAACATTTCCCACATGTTTTCTTTACATCAGCACCATTTTGGAACCAAAAAGTTTTTTTTGTTAGGAAGTTATAAAGGTTAAAAGTTGACCAGCAATTTCTCATTTTTACAACACCATTTTTTTTAGGGACCACATCACATTTGAAGTCACTTTGAGGGGTCTATATGATAGAAAATGCCCAAAATTGACACCATTCTAAAACTTGCACCCCTCAAGGTGCTCAAAACCACATTCAAGAAGTTTATTAACCCTTCAGGGACTTCACAGGACGTTTTGGAATGTTTAAAAAAAATGAATATTTAACTTTTTTTCACAAAATAAATATTTCAGATCCAATTTGTTTTATTTTACCAAGGGTAACAGGAGAAATTGGACCCCAAAAGTTGTTGTACAATTTGTCATGAGTTCGTAGATACCCCATATGTGGGGGTGAACCATTGTTTGGGCACATGGCAGAGCTCGGAAGGGAAGGAGCGCCGTTTGACAGTAGAAACCCCCCACAAGTGACACCATTTTGGAAAGTAGACCCCCTAAGGAATTTATCTAGCCCCAAGGAATTTAACCCCCAAGTGCTTCACAGAAGTTTATAATGTAGAGCCATAAAAATAAAAAATCTAATTTTTTCACAAAAATGATTTTTTCGCCCCTAATTTTTTATTTTCCCAAGGGTAACAGGAGAAATTGGACCCCAAAAGTTGTTGTGCAATTTGTCCTGAGTACGCCGATACCCCATATGTGGGGATAAACCACTGTTTGGGCGCATAGCAGAGCTTGGAAAGGAAGGAGCGCCGTTTGACTTTTCAATGCAAAATTGACTGGAATTAAGATAGGACACCATGTCGTGTTTGGAGAGCCCCTGATGTGCCTAAACAGTGTAAACCTCCCATAAGTGACCCCATATTGGAAACTAGACCCCCCAAGGAACTTATCTAGATGTGTTGTAAGAACGTTGAACCCCCAAGTGTTTCACTACAGTTTATAACGTAGAGCCGTGAAAATAAAAAATCTTTTTTTTCCACAAAAATGAATTTTAGCCTCCAGTTTTGTTTTTTCTCAAGGGTAACAGGAGAAATTGGACCCCAAAAGTTGTTGTCCAATTTATCCTGAGTACGTTGATACCCCATATGTGGGGGGGAACCATCGTTTGGGCACATGGCAGAGCTCGGAAGGGAAGGAGCGCCGTTTGGAATGCAGACTTAGATGGAATGGTCTGCGGGCGTCACATTGCGTTTGCAGAGCCCCTAATGTACCTAAACAGTAGAAACCCCGCATAAGTTACCCCATATTGGAAACTAGACCCCCAAGGAACTTATCTAGATGTGTTATGAGAATTTTGAACTCCCAAGTGTTTCACTACAGTTTATAACGCAGAGCCATGAAAATAAATAATCTTTTTATTTCCACAAAAATGAATTTTAGCCCCCAGTTTTGTATTTTCCCAAGGGTAACAAGAGAAATTGGATCGCAAAAGTTGTTGTCCAATTTGTCTTGAGTACACTGATACCCATATGTGGGGGTAAACCACTGTTTGGGCACATGGCAGAGCTGGGAAGGGAAGGAGCACTGTTTTACTTTTTCAACACAGAATTGGCTGGAATTGAGATCGGACGCTATGTCGCGTTTGGAGAGCCCCTGATTTAATTTGTGGAAATCCCCAATTCTAACTCCAACCCTAACCCGAACACACCACTAACCCTAATCCCAACCCTAACCATAGCCCTAACCACACCCCTAATGTGAACACGCCTCTAACCTGAGAACACCCCTAAACCTAATCCCAACCATAACCCTAACCACACCTCTAACCCCAACACACCTCTAACCCCAGCACACCTCTAACCCCAACACACCCCTAACCCTAATCCCAACCCTAACCACAACCCTAATCCTGACACACCCCTAACCCTAATCCCAACCATAATCCCTACCGCAAACGTAATCCAAACCCTAACCCCATCTCTAGCCCCAACCCTAACCTTAGCCCCAACCCTAACTTTAGCTCCAACCCTAACCCTAACTTTAGCCCCAGCCCTAACCCTAACTTAAGCCCCAACCCTAACCCTAGCCCTATTGGGAAAATAGAAATAAATACATTTTTTTAACTTTATTATTTTTCCCTAACTAAGGGGTTGATGAAGGGGGGTTTGATTTACTATTTATAGCTTTTTTTAGCGGGTTTTTGTTTGGCAGCTGTCACACGCTAAATTATGCTTTTATTGCAAATAATAGTTTTTGCATCACCACATTTTAAGAGTTATAATTTTTCCATATTTTGGTCCACAGAGTCATGTGAGGTCTTGTTTTTTGCGGGAGGAGTTGATGTTTTTATTGGTACTATTTTCAGGCACATGACATTTTTTGATCGCTTTTTATTCCGGTTTTTGTGAGGCAGAGTGAACAAAAAACAGCAATTCATGAATTTCTTTTGGGTGGGGCGTTTATACCGTTCCGCGTGTGGTAAAATTGATAAAGCAGTTTTATTCTTTGGGTTAGTACGATTACAGCGATATCTCATTTATATAATTTTTTTATGTTTTGGCGCTTTTATACAATAAAAACTATTTTATATAAAAAAATAATTGTTTTTGCATCGCTTTATTCTGAGGGCTATAACTTTTTAATTTTTTGCCTATGACGCTGTACGGTTTTCTTTTTTTGCCAGACAAGATGATGTTTTCAGTGGTACCATGTTTATTTATATCCATCTTTTTGATTGCATGTTATTCCACTTTTTGTTTGGTGGTATGATGTTAATGAATTGTTTTTTGCCTTGTTTTTTTTTTTTTTTTTTTTTTTTACGGTGTTCACTGAAGGGGTTAACTAGTGGGACAGTTTTATAGAACGGGTCGTTACGGGCGCAGTGATACTAAATATGTGTACTTTTATAGTTTTGGGGTTTTTTTTTACGCAAATAAATTTATTTATTGGAACAATATATTTATTTTTTTTTCTTTATTTAGGGATTTTTAAAAAATATTTTTACATATGATTTTTATTTGTTTTGTTTACATTTTTACTTAGTCCCAGGGTGGGACATCACTATATATTGTCAGATCGCTGATCTGACACTGCACAGCAGGCTCTCAGCAGGCGCCGGCAAGCCACCTCCCTGCAGGACCCGGAAGGACCCCCGTGGCCATCTTGGATCCGGGGCCTGCAGGAAGGAGACCCTCTAAACAACGCGATCACATCGCATTGTTCTGAGGGTCTGAGGGAAGCATGCAGAGAGCCCCCTCCCTGTGTGATGCTTCCCTATGCCGCCGGAACACTGCGATCTTGTTTGATAGCAGTGTTTCGGGGGTTAATGTGCCGGGAGCTCCCCCCCGTGAGCGCGGCTGATCGCATATGACGTACTATTCCATCCATGGGAATTAGGGCCCAGGTCACATGGATGGAATAGTACGTCTGATGGCAGAAAGGGGTTAAAATGTAAAAAAAGACAATTTTTTTTTTTCCCTACAAAAAATAGGAAATGTGTCATCTTTAACTTTAGGCCTTTTAGAGATCATTTCATCTTCAATTTGCTCAACTGTTCACAATAACTGTAATTTTGACCTGGGGTGCCCAAACTTTTACATTTTACATGCCATATACAATTGAAAAGCATTATTTTCAGACACTTTAATAACAGTTTGTCTGTCCTCCTACTATGATGCTCGCTAATAAAAGCCCAAATGGCAAATAGAGATCACACACTACAACACACTTAGGCCGGGGTCACACTAGTCTGTAATACGAACGAGTGCTATGCGATAAAAAATCGCATAGCACTCTGACCAGTATTTCTCTATGGGGCAGCTCACATCTTCCGTTTTTTTCTCGTCCGTATTACACTTGCGAGTGAAATGGCAGCATGCTGCGATTGTCCGCGTAACTCAGCTGAGAAATGCCAATTCTAGTCTATGGGTGCGAGAAAAATACGGATATCACAAGGACCATCAGTGTGACTTGCGAGATATTCTCAGGCATTGGGCAGGTGACAGGAAAGGCTCAGCCATTATTTGCTTATTTTGCAAGTGTGTGAGAAAATCTCACCATACGGATGAGATACTGATGACACAAGGATACTTTTTTGAGAAAAAAGCGCATCCTGGCATTGCACACGGATGAGATATGGATCACCATTCGGAGAACATTTGTGCGATTCTCAGCAGACAAAATCGGACAGATTTTTTATACATTGTGTGTGACTCCAGCCTTATAGTTATGAGTACACCATATTCATGAAGGGAGGACTCCCCCCACCACAAAAAACAAGACATCAAATATATATTTCAATGGAAAAATAAAAAAAATTATGGCTCCTGAAAGTAAAGAAAGAACTAAAGCACAAAAACGAGAAAGTCTCTGGTCATTAAATGGTTAAATGGAATCTGTCACCAGGTTTTTGCCACCCAAACTGAGAGCAGCATGATATAGAGAAAGAGACCGTGATTCTGGCGATGTGTCACGTACTGGGCTGCTTGCTGTAGTTTTGATAAAATCAAAGTTTTATTTTTTATTAGTTTTACTATCAGGAGATTATAACTAGAGGACTAGTAAACCTGCTGCCAGGTAGTTCCACCATGACTCCACCACTAATTGATAACTTTCTGGCTATGCACAGTGTACACAGAATGCTGTTAATAAACAGTTATACAGGGATTATCATTGTGAGAACTGATACATTTTTGCAAATAAATAGCTTTAAACTGCAGCCACCAGGAAAGTAAAAGGCACACTGTTGTAATCAGAGTCTCTGCACTACATTATGCTGCTCTCTGATGATGTAGCAAAAGCCTGATGACAGATTCCCTATAATATGCATAGACAAAAATATTGAGATGCATCACCTAGTCATTGAATTTAGGTTTTTCATTCAGACCCATTGTGACATATGTATAAAATCCCCCGTCCAGCCATGCAATCCGCCTTTATAAACATTTGTGAAAGAGTAGCTTGTTCTAAAGAGTTCATTGAATTTGAATGTGGTCCTGTTATTGAATGTCACCAGGGACGGGTCAAAACATTTTGGTGCCCTAGGCAGATGAAGCTAATCACTAGACCTACCATCAGTGCATGAATACATCAGCAGACCCATCGGCAGTACTTGACTATGTCACCAGAACCACCATCAGTGAATTAATGCATTACCAGATCCTCCATGAGTACATGAATACAAGGCCAGAACCACCATAAGAACATGAATACAAGACCAGAACCAAGAGTACTTGAATACAGGAACAAGGCTTAGTACAACAATCTATTGTAATATCACATCAGACCAATAAACAATTGTATCCCA
This sequence comes from Ranitomeya variabilis, assembly GCF_051348905.1. Lineage (NCBI taxonomy): Eukaryota > Metazoa > Chordata > Amphibia > Anura > Dendrobatidae > Ranitomeya > Ranitomeya variabilis. Next base: position 446,599,111 of record NC_135236.1, on the reverse strand, counting down.
TGAACGTACAAGCCTACAACTCCCAGTATGTCGTTAACAAGGGTGAGGAGATACTGAGAGTTGTTTGTCATGGTTCCCAATGGCAAGGGAACGTAAGAAACATATAAGTAACGAACGAGCTCTCGGGTGATGGAAACTCGAGTTGACCGTGAGCTAAATCTACCACACAACTAACAGTAGCCAGGGAGCATACCTACGGCTTCCTATATGCCACGCGCCAGCCGGAGGACTAACTACGCCTGGTAGAGGAAGAAACAGACCTGGCTTACCTCTAGGGAAATACCCCAAAAGATGATAGCAGCCCCCCACATGTAATAACGGTGAATTAAGAGGAAAAGACATACACAGTATGAAAGTAGATTTAGCAAAGAGAGGTCCACTTACTAGATAGCAGAAGGATACAAAAGAGGACTTCACGGTCAACTGAAAACCCTTTCAAAAACCATCCTGAAATTACTTTAAGACTCCTGTGTCAACTCATGACACAGGAGTGGCAATTTCAGTCCGCAAGAGCTTCCAGCTACAGAGAATTACAAAAACTGCAAACTGGACAAAAGGTACAAAACAAAAGGACAAAGTCCAGTTAGCTGATCAGCAGACTAGTAGCAGGAACATGCAACCGAAGGCTCTGGTTACAATGATGACCGGCAAGGAAATGACTGGAGAGCAAGGCTAAATAGGAAACTCCCAAACACTGATGGAAGCAGGTGAACAGAAGCAGCAAAGTGCAAACAAGTCACCAGTACCACCAGCAACCACCAGGGGAGCCCAAAAAGCAGATACACAACAGTTGTTATTAAAAGCCATCATCAGACTACGGACCATACAGGAACCACAGCACTGTTGAGAATTAGTCAATATCACAAATAAACACTTACACCCAGGTACCTTATAGATTACATCTTTTCTGGAGTCATCTCTTTCTTTTCATCTCCATCTTGCCTAGATGCCATGATGACTCTTCACATCCAGAGCCCTAGGGTTTATCAATTGGATCTGTGTATATGTGCCAATCATGTGCGTATGTGTACTTATATGTGGATCAAGCATCAAGTGCTTCCTTTAAATACCTCAATAAAAGCTATATTTTACTTAAGAAGGCAAATACAGTATTATATTCATAACAATCCCACAATGTATAGTATGTCCACCCGCAGAGCCCCCCATATGTAGTATAATGTTCACCACAGACCCCCATAAATAGTGTGATGTTCAAAATAACCCCCATGTTTGCTATGATGATGCCCGCAATACAGTATTTTAGCCCACAAACAACATCCCAAACAGTATTATATGCACCACAGCCCCCTATGCAGTATGATCAACACAGCCCCCAGTATAATGACCTCCACAGCCCCATATACAGTAAGGTCACCAGAGCTCCTCATATACTTTGCTATCCCCCCTTCACAGCCCCTAATTTCATGGCCCAGACAGACATCCCCTCATTTCATGCCCCCTTGCACAGCCTCCCATCTGCGCAGCTCCTGTTTATTCACCCACATCTGCATAGCCCCTCATTTTAACCCCTCCGCTTATTCCCATCAGCACAGCACCTCATTTTATTCCCTCATCTGCACAGTCCATCAGTTTATTCTCCCCATCTGCACAGTCCATCAGTTTATTCCCTCATCTGCACAGTCCATCAGTTTATTCTCCCCATCTGCACAGTCCATCAGTTTATTCTCCCCATCTGCACAGTCCATCAGTTTATTCCCTCATCTGCACAGTCCATCAGTTTATTCTCCCCATCTGCACAGTCCATCAGTTTATTCTCCCCATCTGCACAGTCCATCAGTTTATTCCCTCATCTGCACAGTCCATCAGTTTATTCTCCCCATCTGCACAGTCCATCAGTTTATTCTCCCCATCTGCACAGTCCATCAGTTTATTCCCTCATCTGCACAGTCCATCAGTTTATTCTCCCCATCTGCACAGTCCATCAGTTTATTCTCCCCATCTGCACAGTCCATCAGTTTATTCCCTCATCTGCACAGTCCATCAGTTTATTCTCCCCATCTGCACAGTCCATCAGTTTATTCTCCCCATCTGCACAGTCCATCAGTTTATTCTCCCCATCTGCACAGCCCGTTTATTCACCTGCATCTGCACAGTCTCTCATTTGATCTCCACTCTGCAAAGCCCCTCAGCTTATTCCCCCCTGCTGCACAGCCCATCAGTTTATTGCCCTCATCTACACAGCACTTTATTCCCCCACCTCTGCCCAGCCACTAAGTTTAATCCCCCCATCAGCACAGACCTTCGCCTCATTTTATCCCCCTTATCAGCTCACTCACCTCATTTTATTCCCCCATCAGAACAGCCCCTCACCCCATTTATCCCATACCCTATCAGCACAGCCCCTCCACTCATTTTATGCCCCCCCCCTGCACATTAACATAAGAATTTTAAATAAAAGAAAAAAAAGCTCATACTCATCTAATCACGGCTCCCAGTCCACTGTCTCCTCTGTGCTGTACAGCAGTGAACGCTGGTTGGCGAGATGATGTCACTGCACAATGAATGCCGTCATTGTACGGGTATGTGTCCACGTTCAGGAAACGCTGCCTGAAGCAAACCTGACTGTGGACACATACCCTAACAAGTCAGTTAGTGAAATTTCTTTCTTGCTTCATATTCCAGAATCAATTATGAGTGGTATTATTTAAAACTGAAAGTGTTCTGGAGCAATAGCAACTCAGCCACAAATTGGAAACCACATAAAGTCACAGAGCAGGATGTTCATGTGCTGAGGTACAGAGTGTATAAACAACGTCAATGCTCTGCTGACTAAGGCTACGTTCACACTAGCGTTGTGCGCCGCTGCGTCGGCGACGCAACGCACAACGCACGCAAAAACGCGTCAAAACGCACGCAAAAACGCTGCGTTTTGCGACGCATGCGTCGGTTTTTGCCGAAAATCGGACGCAAGAAAAATGCAACTTGCTGCGTTTTCTTGGTCCGACGCTTGCGGCAAAAAAGACGCATGTGTCGCACAACGCAACACAAAAAAACGCATGCGTCCCCCATGGTAAGTATAGGGGCGCATGACGCATGCGTCGCCGCTGCGTCGCCGACGCAAACCCGACGCAAATTAGCTTAACGCTAATGTGAACGTAGCCTAAGTCATTGAAGATTTTCAAAACTTATTAAGCATTGAAATCAGTATAAAAAGTTGTGCGCTGGAAGCATCATGGCATGTGTTTACACAGAGAAGCAGCTACATGCAAGACTTACATCACCAAGCACAAGGCCAACCATCAGATGAAGTCGTGTAAATAATGCTTCCAGTGGACTCTGGAGCAGTGGAAACGTGTTCTGTGCAGTGACAAATCACACTTCTCTGACAATCTGATGAGGAGTCTGGATTTGGGGAATGTCAGAACGTTTCCTGCCTGACTGCGTTGTGCCAGCTGTAAAGTTTGTGAGGAGGGATAATGCTGTTGCATTGTTTTTCACTGTTCCTTGTTGTTGGCCTTGGTCATTTAGTTCCATGAAAGCAAAATCTTAATGATTCAACATATCAAGAGATTTTGGACCATTTTATGCTTGAAGAACAGGAAGGTGCTTTTCTGTTCCTGCGTGACTGTGCCCCAGTGGACAAAGCAAGGTTTATAAAGGCAAGGATAGGGGAGTTTGGTGTGGAAAAACTTAACAGAAACCTGGTATCAACTCAATTACATACCTTTAGGATAAACTGCTATGCTCGTCCAATATTATAAGTGCTCTTCTGGATGAATAGGAAAACAACTCCAACAAACACGGCCCCAAAATCTTGTATAAAGTCTTCTTTATTAATTGTACACAGTTTCAGTTGCAAGGAGGGTGGGGGGACCAACTACATATAAATGCTTTGGATTTAGAATTCGAGGATAGAAAAATAGTGAGTAGATATAGGTACCACATGGTAGTGCAAGGATTTGTGGAGGACTAATTATTACAACACAGAACCTTTGTTTGGAGACATGTTTCTAAGGTGAATTTGACTTCTTCTTCTGGACAACAATAAGGCAGTTCACCTTTGAAACGCGTTCCCAAATAAAAGGTTTTATATCGTAATATTTATGATATTTCTTTGAAAATCCTTGCCCTCCCATGTTGAACCATATCTATTCCATTTTTTTCAAGCCTTGAATATATAATATATACAGTATATATATATATATATATATATATATATATTTCTCTCCAATTTACTGTAATCACACGAGGTCACACCGAGCCACCCGCACGTTTCGGAAGACAATGGCATGGAGAAGCACGACGGGATCCCCTGAGGTGAAGCTGCCGCAACTAGTGTTTAAAGATACTGGCATAGTTGTGGTGTTAAGCCTACAGATACACAACCTGTTCAGGTAAAAAAAAAAACTCTCACCCTTATCATACAAATGTCATCTAGTACATACTACCTTAGAGGAGCGCAATTGTTTTTTTTTTAGAAAGCATTGTCAAAAATGCTCCTAATGTGAAGTGTTTCAATACGTTTGACCATATAGTAAAACAACCAGGAGAAAACATAAAGTCCAAATTGTGTACAAAAATACAAAACTTTATTAATAATTGAATCAGGGACAAGGCACACGAGGGGGGGGAGGGGGGGGGGGTTAAAATGCAGAGGCAGAATCAACATCCACAAAAGGCTGGTGTGACCATACTAGAGAATACATACATACATACATATATATATATATATATATATATATATATATATATATATATTTCTCTACAGTATATATATATATATATATTTCTCTCCAATTTACTGTAATCACACGAGGTCACACCAAGCCACCCACACGTTTCGGAGGCCTCTGCTTCCTCAGGGGGCGTCGGGGTGGTTCGGTGTGACCTCGTGTGATCCCGCTGCTGCACTCTTGCAAGGTACTTTGTATACACCTCCATGATTATTTCTATGGATTTGTGGTAGCACAACTATGTGCATATTATTATGCTGTGGGAATTTGTTCCAACTAACATGGGCATATATATGGTGCGATGTTTACAGTAAATTGGAAAAAATATATATATATATATATATATATATATATATATATATATATATATATATATATATATATATATATATATATATATATATATATATATATTCCCTAGTATGGTCACACCAGCCTTTTGTGGATGTTAATTCTATCTCTGCATTTTAACCCCCCCTGTGTGTGCCTTGTCGCTGGTTCAATTATTAATAAAGTTTTGTAACTTTGTACACGATTTGGACTTTATGACTGTTTTATCCTGGTTGTTTTACGAATAGTGTTTTGCAGTTGGTTCTGATTAGGTCCTAGTTTATACCATGGGTAGTGTATGATATATATTATATTTTTTTTACATTTGGCTATTTACCATATAGTGTAAGTAGTCATGGACAATATTATGCCAATACAACAATACTGTAATACTGTATAGAAATAATATTTTTATTTTTTAAACATATGAAATATTGTAACACAGACTAAGTACTTCATATTATAGATTTATTTAAGATCATTTAAAAGCATACAATGTTTCATTGAAACTCAGACTTCACCAACAGCTCTGACTGAGTTGCTGGCTTTAACAATAGCCATATATTTTACATTTATACAGAAGATGCAAACATGGACCTCTATTGTGTTATATAGTACAACCAGATAAATAAAAAGCAGACACTATCTCTATCTCACAGAAATAAAAAAGGTTAAAATAACTGATATCACTGGTTTATTTACATCAATGAACCCTTAACTGACAAATGTTTTCTCAAGACCCCCATAAACCATTTGATAACTGTCAGACGAATAATCATTCGGCCGACAGCTTTCGAATACACAGGAATGCTCAGCTCGGCTGACCGAACGTTCCTCTGATCTCTACTAGAGAGCCGCTGCCTGACTACTTTGGTGGTGGCCTGTCTCCAGGAAGATCACCATCTTTCGGTGGAGAGACAGGAGGCCCCTATGCATATTAGACGGTTAGCCGATCCTGTAAATATCAGTGGATTTGTACATTCTTAGTCTAATGTGTGTAGGGACCTTTAAACTTCCATATGTCTCTCCACTTGCTTTAAGAGTTTGTAGAGCAGACAGGTAGTCGTAAGCCTTACAAGAACAATCCATTCATCTATTAGTGAATGCTATATATATTGTTAAGAAAGCCTAAGGGCATGAATTACATGAGTATTTACTGTAAAACACACTACTCATAGATTAAAAAGCACCTACTGTTTTCTCCAGTTTTGTACAGTAACATAGATGTCAAGGTTTTGCCTTTCCCATTAATCACCTTTTCAGTGCCAGAAACATTTTTAGTTGGGAACCGCATAAAAAAAATTGGTGTTACATAAAATGCCATTTTGCCTATTAGTGGGGCATTATTGTATACGTGGGTGTTAATTTCATGAGATATCTTGCATTTCCAGCATGATAACGTACAAGATATTACACACCTCTTGCACAATAACATACAGGGTGTCTAACATTCCCTTTGAGATAAACAATCGCACATTATTCACCTCTTCTCCATCACAAAGAAAAGGGAGTGTTTCCTAATTACCATAAACAGATTTCGGAAGACAATGTGCACAGATACCTATTGAAATTAAACACCACACTGTTAAAAAGATAGCAGATAGTTTTACTATGGGTCAGTAGGTTACGCCACTTATTTTCATGTTCAATTTCCCTTGAATATTCTGAGTAAACCTTGTAGAGACAGTGAATATAATAAAAACATACATGACAAACATAAAGGCCCATCTACAGCGATATTTTACAGATTATTTATATATGTACATTTTTCTACTATACAAACATCATAAATATTGAAAAATAGGTTGCCTTTCGATGCTTCAATGTTGTATAAATAGGACATACGAGTTCATATTCATCTATGGAAGACGATGAGGTGAAAAAACTGTGAAATGTTTGCTTCGAAAAAGGGGGCAAAGGGGTCTCTCTGGACTATCACACGTAGCAAAGGTCAAGTACCTGCATTGCTGTTAGCAATAGTAATGAACGATGTAGTGTAGATACACAACGAGTTTCGAAGAATAAAGGTACATTTTGTGATTTATGTTAGAAGAGGTATGTGTAGAAACTAATTGACCTGTATAGCATATAAATGACCTAGAAAAATATGCCTAGCAGCGTGTTGTTGGAACTTTCAGGATACATGGTAGGCATTACAGCATTGGTGGCCTGCCAGTGTTGCAGTAGCTGACGTGTGAAGGTGAAGGCCACCTTCGAAGATGGCGTTCTGCCTTCACGAGACAGTATCACTGATGTTCCTGTCAAAGTAGTAGGCCGACATGGCATACATAAACACTGCTCTGTGAAGCCCAGATGTCCTCCCTAAAAATTTAGCATTTTTTTCCCTTATCAGTATTGATATCATGGAGATATGAAGCACAGTTCATAATCTGAACATTGCTTCAGGCTACAAAATGGTGGGCTCCTATGTTACATTTGATAAGTACTTTAGTGATGAGCGAGTGTGCTCGTTACTCGAGATTTCTGAGCATGGTGTTCTCCGAGTATCTTGGGCGTGCTCGTAGATTATGTTTGTGCCCCCGCAGCTGCATGATTTGCAGCTGCCAGACAGCGTGAACACATGAAGGGATTGCTTGTTTGTTAGGAAATCCCCGCATGTATTCAGGCTGTCTAGCAGCCGCAAATCATGCAGCTGTGGGGACACAAACATAATCTAGGAACACGCCCAAGATACTCAGAGAACACTCGAGCATGCTCGGAAAAGTCAAGTAACGAGCACACTCGCTCATCACTAGTACACATTAGTTGACAGAAATATTAATTTAGCCCTCAAATAAAACCGTTGACTAAGGCTGGGTCCAGATGGCCATATTTCACAAACGATTGCCCAAATTGACCACGGTCTTACAAGCTCGCATATGACTATGAAGCTGCAAGTTGAGGTCAGTAGACTCCAGTCAGTCTACATGTGGCCCGTGAAATACGCCTGGCTAAAGCTGACCTTGGGCTTCAACATTTAATTGCCACCTGCCACGAGAGAAAGCTATGACCAGCTACATATATTTGGGTACCTGTCATATACACTGGCAGTGGGAATTGGTGCAGCCTACAGTACTGTAACAAAGACTCGGTGAAATGTACACGGTAAACATTTTATGACTGAAACAAGTGAGGCCTTGTGGTTTGTAAATGAGAAAAATTATCCTCAAGTAATTCAGTATTTCATAAATAAAACTTTAAATATTTGAAATAATATACATGGTGTAAACTGCCGCCGGCATCAATAAGTTAGCTATTTAAATATCTCACTTTTGTACCATGCTAGGACTATACCCGCAGTCATATAATACAGGCTTTGGTGACCCTCACTGTAGTAGGTGGATTATGATTACATTTAATGTATTTCCCGTATTGCCTAAAAGTTCTGATACAAGGCCTTCACGTTAGCGCTAAACTTGTTAAAAAAAACCAATCGTGAACTGCCAATAAACCTGCACAATAAATTTCTATAGCAACTGTCTAGTACAAATCTGAACACGTCTTCTTTCATTCAGACCTCCCGTATTATCATTTTTTTTTGCCATGTGACAAAATAAATATTTCGTAAAATACTGATGTTTAAAGATACTGAAGGAAACCAACAAGGATTTCTCAAGTACAGTTTTTTGCATCGCTCCCCTTAGAAGTGCTTGACTTTGTTGAGCATTTTTGGTACATAAGGGGATTGTGTCCATCAAGCCATGTTAACACCAGATCAGCGTAACATTTACTCACATCAATTGGTTCCTGTAGGCACATTCAAGTATTAACAAACAATTACAAGTAACAGTAATTGACAACAGCCATCTATGTGGCTTCAGTAAAGTTTTGATAATTTGACCATTCTCCAGAATGGAATAAAATTACTTCCTCCCGTTAGAACCTTAGGATTAAGGATGGTATTGTCCAATTTGAGGTGTAGAACCAGTTTCTCAAGAGTTCTCGAGTTCTACAAATAATGGTATCTTGAAGGAAGTGACACTGCAAGCTAATGGTTTTCATTCTCAGTAGAAAGCTTGGGAGCGAACAGTTCCACTTTAAGAAAAGTGTTGGGTCCCTCACCAATTCAATTAGTGCCCATCAGAGGATTCAGTGTGTACCCAGTCAATGATAATGAGGGTCATGCTGCCAATCATCACCACAAATCCACTGATAAGAAACAGAAGAGCCTAGAAAAACAAACAAACAGAAGTTGTTATTTTATATAAAAAGGCACAAGACATTAAATTCCAAACATGACCATTAGATAATGCTATGCTGTCAGATATAGCATAATTTATGGACCTAGCCACTGGTGTGGCCCCTTCACACTGGTCGATTCTGCTACGATTACGACGCATTTGCGTCATATTCGACATCGCAGTACGAGCTCGTAGCCAGCGGTCACACTCTACGATGTTAACGCTTTTTCTGACGTAGTTGCGATGTGAACGTCACGCGTCGCAATCGTACGCTACCCTTCACACCGCCATAGTCCTACGACTCCGAGCGTGACGTATTACCAGCATGGGCGTGCTAAAACGTCACGCCCAATCAGGAGACAGGTATGCGGAAGCCCAACCCACGTAGTCGCATTACGAGCTCGTATGACCGCCGTCACATACTACGATTTCGACCGCCACAGCGAGACATTTACGACGAAAGAAAGTTCTGCTCTTTCTTTCACATCGTACGATGCTGGGCTGCGTCGCAAATCGTAACGCCATGTCACACTTTGCAACCTCGGAACGAGGACGGATAAACGTCACAAATCGAACGCTCGTTCAGACTTTGATTGCACAGTGTGAAGGGGCCCTTACAAGTAAACCTCTATGTGTATGATAATGAGATAATCTACTTGTTTCAGTGTTGATAAAATGTTTCTTTTAGGTTTCAATATTAGCTCTATTTATTAAGAAGGTCAAAAGACTTACCCCAATTTTTTGAACAGAATTCATGGCTTCCTTCTTCACTAACTTTATGTAAAAAGCAGATGGTAAGATGAAAACCAACATAGCAGCAGCAGAGGCACCTGTGTTACAAACCATAACGGTACATTAGACTTTATGTGATGAAGCTAAATGCAGAACTAGTTCTGGCTAATTATTTAAGGATATGATACAATGGCTATCCCATGGATGCTAAATTCGAGCAGTACGACAGCGGTATCGCCGTAACAATAATAATAATTTTATTTCTATAGCACCAACATATTCCGCAGCACTTTACATTTTAGAGGGGTAACAAGAAATGTTATCAACTCACCAATGAATCCAAAGATGTCTCTTATAGTAGGAACAAAGATAACAAGGACATTGGTGAATGCCAAAATCAGAAATGTGATCAGAATGTGACGCCACCACGCAAAGTCCTTCCCTGCGCACAGCAGCTGAGTGATGGAGCTGCGGATCTAAGAAAAGACAAGAAGAGCATTAAAATATACTTATGGAAAGACGATCTGAACATATCATCATGACTGCATGCTGCATTGAACATTAATACCACATGTTGCAGAAATCTCGTTAAATTAACATTTAGCTCATATAATTATATGGTAGCAATTTTTAATTAAATGCAGATCCATTTCTATGAAATATCACATCTAGTCTAATAGAGTTGTCCAGGAGGCACGTGAACCATACTGACACAGTGGTGACTCGCTACCCACTGTGGTGACTGATTGCTTAAAGAAAGGGTCAACAGGCTACCTGGACAGCGAAGACAGTGAAATAATCAGGATTGGCTGAGATAGAATAAATAATGTATTCTATTTACTGCCTCTGGAAAATATACATATGGATAAACAATTAAATTATAGTAGTATGCATATATTATTTTTAACACTTACGGGGAAAATGACAATGGGTACAGTTAAGGTGACAGCCATGAGAACTGCCAGACGCACAATTACGAAAATGATTCCTCCTGTGACTTTTGAGTATGTGTGGAGCAACTCCGGTTCAACATTACCTGCAGGAAACAAGTATCACCAGATTATAAAACTGGAACACAAAATACACTTGGCAATGAGAAAAAGGCCATAATCTACTAACTATAGTTAAATGTTAAAAAGCAAAAACCATCAAATTTAACGGAGGATGGCATTTAAAGCTTTTTAGATGTTGGATAAAAAAATATTTAGATTTTTTTAGCTTTTTTTTCATGATTCTATGATAGTTAATTGTCCTTATTCGCCTTATATTTGTCTCTTTCCTTTTTCCCACGCAGACTGTAATCCCTCAGGAGGAAAGGTCTCTCTCCATAGGGGTTCGTCATTAAGTAAAGTCATGCGCATGGTAATTGTAATTGCTTTTTTTGTGTATGTACACATTCTCTCTACAGCTCTCTAGATGTTAAAGACCCCCAAAAATGATAATATACTGGTATATTACTTTTACAAAATTGTTACAGCAACATGAACATGCACATAAAAACAATATTTACCGTAAAAAGTCAGATAGCCGAAGAGAGCTGCCAACAGATACATGACAAACATGGCAAAGAATGACACATTTGAGACATTCATCATCCTTTTACGACTGCGCCTGTGGAAAAGGAGAATAGTGTTTAGCACACATTCATTGGCAGCAGTCAGGGTTATTTTCCAAGCTTAAAATAGAAAAGAACATACCCTTTAAGTTCCTGGTAGATGGGAAGGACAGCTGGATGACAGACAAAGGAGAACGTCAGGATGGGCACAGCATAGACCGTCTGTAGATAAAAAAAAAGGACATTTTATCACTTGCAGCATCAATATATTATACATTTTTAGGATTTTTAAAGAGGAAGGAACCAGAACTGTCTGAGGGATAGAAGTTTAGTTACCTGGGAGTTAAACACAAAATACTTTGGCTTGCACATGTCGTCGTCATCATGTGTTACATTGAGCTCTGCCCCATCCGTGTGGTCTTCTGCGGTAAGGTGGGACATGGTGTTGTTCAAAGTCGAGTTAAAGACATCATTTGTGAGCCAAGAACCACATGCGATTTCAAATTTCTTGTAGATCACCTAAAATAATAACAAAACCACACATACTTTTATTACAGTGAAAGATATATGCATAATGAAAAGGATAATTATTATATATCTGCTATCGACTTTATTAGCATATATTCATTGATCTGAGAAAAAAAAAAGAATGTACTTACAACAATCAGGAAAAAGACCATACACAACAGGGAAAAGCCACTTGTGTAGCCTAGATATCCTGTAATAGAGGCAAAATAGGATTGGAATTAGTTCTAAGTCCTATTGGTTCTCCAATCCCCTATGATGTGACCTTCAGAAATGCCTGAATGACATATATTATAATATACTATAACTGTTTAATAAACCTCAAAACATGAGTGGCTTATAAAGATTTATATGTATGCTATCTTAAATGGAATCTGCTAACATGATTTCACCCTCAAAACTGTACATGTAGCTGTTTCATAGACAAATCCAGTAACACCTTCACATGGCCAGTCCTTTTCTGAGAAATCAGCATTTGAATTGATATGCAAATGAGGCTGAAGACCTATTTGTAGATCTGAAGCCTCTGTCACTCCAGCTCTATTCCCTACCCAGTGCTGACTCCTCCTGCTTAGCTGACTGCTCCTTTGTCTAAAGTCACACAGCATGGAAGCTGTCAGTCAAGTAGGAGGAAGCAGTGCTGGGTGGGGAATAGAGCTGGAGTGACAGAGGCCTCAGTACTACAATAGATCTTCAGCCTCTTTTGCACATCAATTCAAACACTGTTTTCTTAGGAACGGAGGAACAGACTGGCCATGTAAAGATATTGTAATACTTGTACTTTGAAAGAGCTACTTGTACTTATAAATTGTTTTTTTTTGGGGGGTGAAATCCTGCTGACAGATTCCATTTAAAACTTACAAGTATATCAATGTTATATTTTCATTTTGCATAATTCATCAAGACATCACAATACCACAGCAAAACTTACCTAGGTTTCGTAACAGTGACAAAGGAAGAATGAGGAAGACTGAGACCATCACAACCAAACAATCCCCACTTAAGAACCAAGCACTGGAATATACAAAACAAACAAAACCTTACTTAGAAAAATAAGAGGAAGAGAAAAAAAATACATAGTAGTGGCATCAATAAACAAGGAAAAAAAATCAAAGATCAAAGTGTAGGAATATTTAGGCAAGTGGGTAATTCTGGTATTTCTGCAGGGTCTAGTGTATGGAATGAAGCCTGCGGGGAGCAAATCCAACTTATGTACCACATTGCATTTTTACGATGAACAACGATAAATCTGTATGAGATGACTGATTTCTTGTATGAACCAATATATTGTGTATAGCAGTGGGTTAAGGAAAAAGAAAAAAAAAAAAACAACTTGAAAATATTCTGTATTGGCCTACTGAAAAGAGCACTGTCCTCCACCCACATACATAACTGTGGAACGCTCTTGGCAGGATTTGCGGTGCATGAAGTCACGAAACAAACATGCCTTCACCATCGACATTCTCGCTGAAATGTTAGAACACGGTTTGGCCCCCAGATGAATTGAGAACATGGTGTAACAGAGGTGGGACTGTCACAGAAGTAGTGTGCATGGAGGACCTGCTCCAGGTATGCTCTGTCTTCTACTTGGGATGAACGTCACTAAGGCCGCAATGTGACAACAGCATATTTATGACTTGTTCTTTCGCTTACGGCAAGTCAACAATGACTCACACATACAGAAAACTTGAATTATTGACTTTTTGGCCACGGGTGCTACTCTTAAAGCCAGTGCAAAAGGAACTCAGATTTTTTTTTCCAACTATATAAAAGGAGTGGTAAGTATTTCGAATTGCTTGCACTAAACAAATAATGTACATTTATAATAGATTTGGCTTAAATATGTCAAAAATATATCAGAACTGTAATGAAGACAAGTCTATTCAAGGATCCTTCTTTCAAAGGTTTTTCTTATATAAAAAACAAATTAGGACAAACGATAAATAACACTATATGAGCAAATAAAAGAATGTTTAGAGCAATGTACATACTTTGGATCAACATTTGGGCCGACTAATTCTTTGATCACGAGAGGCAGTTCATATTTCACTATGTAGAGGTAGCTTGACATAGCTGAAAAATACAAAAAAGCAGTATAAGGATATAGGAATAAGACAACGTCTGAAACATAAGCTGTGATGTAATGTGATGACAACCTCACCTCCAATATTCTGCATGGTGATAGATCCAGAAGCTGCAAGTTTTCCGAAAAGGCCGAACGCTTTAAATCCCAGTTGCTCGTATAATAAAGAACCTGTAGAAGAGAAAAAGTAATTGTCATGGAATGTAATCAATCGGGAAACGGTTTTATTTTTTCGCAATATGACCAAAAACGTACCTCCTTCATTTGCCGTCTTCAGTAATAAGTGAATAGAATATAGAGAGAACACTGACACAAATGTCAATAGGATCCTGTGTGTTAAAAAAAAAAAGAGATAATGAATTAAAATAAGGTATCCCCATCATTCATAGAATTATGGATCTGCAATGTCATCCTCTAACCTTACAGTATATACTGTATATGATTTAGTAGCTGTCGATTATCACAGGGGTAAGGTTCTAATGGAAATCTTTTGTGCATGCAAAATATACTATCATATATAAGTATATAATATAAAAATATCATAAAAATATACCATATATAATATATAAATATATCATATACAAAATTATCCACTTCATAGTATAAAGGAATGTTTCTTTGGATAGGTCATCAATGTCAGATTGGTCTAAAGCCCAGCACGGCCACCGATCAGCAGTTGTCTTCTCTACCAGCGGCCGTTGCAGTCACACAGCACAGCGCTGTCAGACACTTAGTGGCAGCTGCCAGGTACTGCAGATCAGCTACATTCATTTGAATAGGAACTGAGCCTCAGTAACCAGAAACTAAATTTCCATATTTTAGGTTGTAATTATCATAGCTCATTTGTTAACAGCACAGCCAACCAGAAATAGAACTTATTAATATTTAGGAACTAACAAAAAGGTATAAAGTAGCAAACGCAAGGCAGGATGGTGATTGACTTTGCACAATAAATGACAGACTACAGGGAAGGTCAGTATAGATGATACTTTGTCCTTGCGAGATTTGGGTGATACAATACGAGCATTGCTCCATTCAAACAATGTGCATTTTTGTTTTCCCGAAACATTTACACAACTACTGCCTCTAGTGGCGAATAGAGAAAAACGCAGTTGAAAGCACGAGAGCTCTTTATAATAAAATAATGACTAGAATAAACATAACACAACATAAAACTTACATAAAAAGAGCAATCCCAGTGTTAGCCATGGCATATGACAGACCTAGAATTCCACTTCCAACGATGGCATTACTGAGGTTAAATACTGACATGCCAAATGACGTGGTGCCCGGGAGCTGAAAGAACAGTATCCATTAGTCATGTTTCATAGCGACACATAAGATCAGCCACATTGGCTTATTGGACGTTTGCTAGTCAACTTACATATTCGGTCTCGCATTTCTTTTTCGCCAGTGTGGGTTCAAGCAAAAAATTCTGGTTTTCTGGATCCATATCGTAATGGCTGGAATAGAAATGGCACATTGTCAGAAATCGAGTCATTTCACTGTTATAGTCCTTTATTTAACAGCTCAGAGATGAACGAGTCCCTTCTGCAATTACAGTGCATAAATATATGTGCTATAATGTGACGATGACGTCTATGGATGGTGGTAGCACCGAGAATGTCTCATGCATATGTGATCACAGATAGGTAGAGAATTGATGCTAACCCTTTAATTGAGGACTTCTTGGCTGGATATTCCGGATAACTAAAATCGTCATTGCTGTTAGAACTAATGCTGTCTTCATCCGGAGAGATATTAAACCGCCCCATCTCTTGTTTGCTCATGATGGCGATTTGCTTCAATAAAAGGGTATTAAATGAGGTGTCCACGCGTTTCGCTGATGTAGACGGTGTGGCTGATCCCGCTGCTGCGCTTGGCTCTTTGCCTGCAAGGATGGGAAACGTCAATACTGCAGTGTGCAACATGGAGCACGTGACGCTTCATGATCACGGGTTAGCCAGAAATGGAGGGGAGGGGGCGAGGAGAGAGTGGAAAAGTACTAGCTATCCTCATCCAGCACACTGCGAATACCAAGCACCGCCTCGCCCCCTCCAGTCAATCAAATACATTCCAAGGCCATGAGCAGATCCTTCATCCCACCAACTGACTCCATTGTTTTCAGGGTCTCCAACAAAAAATAAATGTATATATATATATATATGGTAATGAGCAATCCCATTGCAGGATCTGCTCCGCTACCATGCTATAAATAATAGATACTCGCTGCATTGTACAAGACGTATTTCTGCATCAAATACCTGCAAAAATCTAAATTTCCAGACGACTGGAATAATATAGATGTGGGCTATGAGAAAATGCTTCTTCCATCGAGAAAGAATCCTATTTCTAACATTAATTGTATGTAATATGTTATTGATAAATGAAACGTATAGGATTCGGGGTAGATTTGGGCATTTAGGTAAAACATGGATTTACAATACGGCCGTTAGTAATGCGGAGATGAAACATTGGACAGGAATCGGTAGGAGAAAAATGCCGGTGTCTAGAAAATTCTCTACAAGGGCTGAGTTACCAGGAAAAAGGGAAAAAAAAGCATTGGCTACATAGCCACAGAAAGGTAGCTGGCCACTCCTTGTGCTCCCCCTCCCAGTGCTTCCCCATTACACCCTCTGCCATAGAGGAGAAGCTGATGCAACAGCCACATGCTATTGAGGCAGAGCGGCTATCAATGGGCATCTCCAGAACAGGCACCCACAAAGGTCTGCCACCCAACCCCCCAGAAATACAGCAGCCACTCATTTCTGATAGATGGAACAGTATATAGTGGCTCTGTACTGTAGAGCCCAGCATGCCCTCCACATATGCCCTCCACATGGGCCCCCCACATGAGCCCCCCAGGGCCAGTCACATTGTCAGGTGTCACCCACACATGCACAGCCCCCCAGAGCTCTGCCACTTACCTAACTGCGGGGCTCCTCACCAGGAACGAATGGCCGCGTAATAGTCCGGCGGAGGTGGATAAATAACACTGAGCAGAAATAATAATAATAATAATAATAAAGGTTCAGCCCGCAGCTACTGTCTATGAAGCCGCAGCGGAGGCGGCGATGCTGTTGCGGTGCGTGCAGCTCGGTGACTGGCCGCCGTCTCCCCGGCCACTCTCCCTTATTATGGAATGTACTGAGGCGGAGCTGCCGCCGCTGTGAGGTGGGGCCGCCGCCTGCGTCATGTACACACACGGCATCGTGCGCATCCTTTGTGTATCAACAGTGCGGAGCCCTCCTTCCCCAGCCGGAGCCCGCCCTCCCCAGTCAGGGCGCCCCGGGCATGGCTGCAGTATGTGCTGCTGCTGCTGCCAGGGCCACGTCTCCTCACCAGCCATGTGTCACTTCATGGACAAGTGCTGTCCTACATGGTGGCCAGCCAGTGACCTCTGGGCCACAAGTAATGAAGGCTCTTCACTGCTGTCCTATGAATGCAGGGGGCTACTGGGGTTACTACAGTCAGTTTCCCTTATTGCCCTATGAAGTGTTTTACTGCTTCTTTTCCCATCAGTTTTCTAGTATTTTACAATTTTCTAAAGCCTCATTCACATGTTGCATTTTTTTTACAAGCGGTTTTTGCGTGGAGCTATGCAGAATGTCAGTCATTTTAGCTTTCTTTAAACTGAGCTTCTTTTGCTGCTGTGACCAAGGAGGTTTAGCAGCAATTAATTTAGAAAAAACGTATCAAAAGGTCCACAAAGAATGCAGAAAAAAAGTAACACCCCACCCTCCCTCCACATTACCTCCACAAAAAAAGGAAAAATGATGCTATGAGTGAACACAGGCTTAGGCTACGTTCACATTTGCGTTGTGCGCCGCAGCGTCGGCGCCGCAACGCACAACGCAAATAAAAACGCAGCAAAACGCATGCACAACGCTGCGTTTTGCGCCGCATGCGTCGTTTTTTTCATTGAATTTGGACGCAGCAAAAATGCAACTTGCTGCGTCCTCTGCGCCCCGACGCGGGCGCCGCAGCGACGCATGCGGCGCAAAACGCAAGTGCGCCGCATGTCCATGCGCCCCCATGTTAAATATAGGGGCGCATGACGCATGCGGCGCCGCTGCGGCGCCCGACGCTGCGGCGAGGACCGCAAATGTGAACGTAGCCTTACTTGACTGGAGCAGAGAGGGTCAGTCCGGGCCCTGATGCCGGCCACAGATAGGCAGACTTCTGCTGATCTCATGTATTCAATGCCAGAAAGGGACATGGAAGCTGGATTCATACAAGCACTTTTGGTGCCGGAGTGGTGGTTTCATGAGCAGTGGAGTCCAGCTTTCCTGACTAACCTCTTACATTTTTATTCATGCTGCTGTTCCTCTGCTGTAGAACATGTTGGAAATAGTGATGTCGTGGTTGCTGAAGAGCCCCAGCTTTCCCAAATAACAACTCAGCTTTCCCTCCTTTGCTGCAGCACATTCCCGAGTGGCCACTCAGCTTTCCGCTCGCAGTTGCAGCACATTTCTGAGTGGCCACTCAGCTTTCCCTCCCTGGCTACAGCACATTTCTGAGTGGCCACTCTGCTTTCCCTACCTGGCCGCAGCACATTTCTGAGTGGCCACTCAGCTTTCCCTCCCTGGCCGTAGCACATTTCTGAGTGCCAGTCAGCTTTCCCTCCCTGGCTGTAGCACATTTCTGAGTGCCAGTCAGCTTTCCCTCCCTGGCTGCAGCACATTTCTGAGTGACCACTCAGCTTTCCCTCCCTGGCTGCAGCACATTTCTGAGTGGCCCTCAGCTGTCCCTCCCTGGCTGTAGCACATTTCTGAGTGACCACTCAGCTTTCCCTCCCTGGCTGCGGCACATTTCTAAGTGACCACTCAGCTTTCCCTCCCTGGCTGCAGCACATTTCTGAGTGGCCACTCAGCTTTCCCTCCCTGGCTGCAGCACATTTGGCCTCTCAGCTTTCCCTCTGTTGCTCAGGCCCTCCACAGCTGCAGCACATGTATCCATGTTGTGAGAGGAGGAAGGACTTGAGGTAAAGCTGAGTGGATACTTGGGGGAGCTTGAGCGTCACGGTAAGGCCTCTTTCACACTTCAGTTGTTTGGCGTCAGTCTAAAACCGCCAGTTTCCTGAAATAACGGATCCGTCATTTTTTTTGGGCGGATACGTTATTTTCCTATAGACTTGCATTGGCGACGGATTGTGACGGATGGTCGTCCGTTCCATCCGTCATGCGATGGATCCGTCGAAATTTGGCGGACGTTGTCTAGACATAGACGGACATTGAAACGTTTTTTGTCAACGCCGAAATGGCGGTTCGCGGCGGATCCGTCGCATCCGTCATTCCATAGAATGGCCCCCTATGGGCGAGGGATCCGTCGCGACCGTCATTTCGGCGAATCCGTCACCCCAATCCGCTTTTTCAATTGCGCATGCTCCAAAAAGTAGATACTTTTCCCAGACAACCCCCAAGTAACGGATCCGTCAAAAAAACGGATCCGTTGGAACCGTTTTCTCAACAATTGTGACGGATCCGTCGATCCGTCACTATGTCGGAAGTGACTGACGCCAAACAACTGAAGTGTGAAAGAAGCCTTAGCATTGCTTATACCACAGCCTTATATAGGACATGCTGGAAGTTACAGGTGTCGCTCACACCCCCGTACAGCTCGGACGAGTGCTCCCGTGTCCGTGTTAGGCTACTTTCACACTAGGGTTTTTCTTAATCCGTCGTTTTGGTCAAAAAACAGATCCTGTAAATGTGCCCACAGGATGCGTTTTTGCCCATAGACTTGTATTAACGACGGACCGCGATGAATGGCCACATGTCGCGTCCGTCGTGCACTGGATGCATCGTGTTTTGGCGGACGAAAAAACGTTCAAGTGAACATTTTTTCGTACGTCGCGTCCGCCATTTCCTACCGCGCATGCACGGCCGGAACTCCGCCCCCTCCTCCCCGGACTTCAGAATGGGCAGCTGATGCGTTGAAAAACTGCATCCGCTGCCCACGTCGTGCATAATTTTCACAACATGCGTCGGTACGTCGCGCTGACGCATAGCGATGGACCCGTACCGACGCTAGTGTGAAAGTAGCCTTAGGCTACTTTCACATTTCCGTCGGTAGTCGGCCGTCACAAAGCATCGGCGCAATGTACCGATGGATGTTTGTGAAACAGTGTATATCGTGAGCAGCAGACGCAGTTTTTCAACGGGTCCGCTGTCCAGTCTAAAGTCCCGGGGAGGAAAGAGAGAGAGAGCGAGATTTTCTGCCGGGCATGCGCAGTCAGAAACACAGGATACAACGTACAGAAAAATGTTCCCTTGAAGGTTTTTTGCAAAAGACGGGTCGTCACATTCTGCAGGATCCAGTGCACGGCGGACAAAACGTGAGTCCATACGTCACTAATACAAGTCTATGGGAAAATTTTTTTGCAGGATCCTGCATTTTCAAAAATCGACGTATTGCGACGGTAGCAGAAAGAAGGAAATGTGAAAGTAGCCTTATCGGGCCGTGCACATGGACGTTTATTTCAGTGACAGAATTTGTCTATGAAACAAATAGCTGCATGCCGGGATGTGAATCTGAGGTCAGGTGAGACTCGCCCATTCAAGTCTATGGGTGCAAGAAAATAATCGGCATCATTGCAGTTCTGTAGCTTAGGAAACTGTAACAGGCCCTGTAATTAATAGCTGAGTAAAAATGAGGTGACAAGTGAGAAAAAATCATCCCACTCTCCTGTCCTACTGTCGCGTGACCCCGGCCTCAGGATCACTCCACAAAGTGCTTTCTCCACTGCGACCATGTAACCAGCTCTCTGGTCCTTCAGCACAGGCTTGCATGGGGCATGCTGGGAGCTGTTGTTCCACTGCAGGAGAGGAGGGGTGACACATCCCCTATGGACTGTAAGTATCTAGGAATGTATGAAGCCAAAGCTTAGCAGACAACACACTGAGCCTTGTGGTAATGTAATTAGGGACATACATTGCATCAGTGCTGACAATACAGTAAAGGTACCTTCACATTAAGCGACGCTGCAGCGATAGCGACAACGATGCCGATCGCTGCAGCGTCGCTGTTTGATCGCTGGAGAGCTGTCACACAGACCGCTCTCCAGCGACCAACGATGCCGAGGTCCCCGGGTAACCAGGGTAAACATCGGGTTACTAAGCGCAGGGCCGCGCTTAGTAACCCGATGTTTACCCTGGTTACCAGCGTAAAATGTAAAAAAAAAAAAACAGTACATACTTACATTCGCGTCCCCCGGCGTCCGCTTCCTGCACTGACTGAGCGCCGGCCCTAACAGCAGAGCGGTGACGTCACCGCTGTGCTGTACTTTCACTTTCACTTTACGGCGCTCAGTCAGTGTGGGAAGCGGACGCCGGGGGACGCGAAGGTGAGTATGTACTGTTTGTTTTTTTTACATTTTACACTGGTAACCAGGGTAAACATCGGGTTACTAAGCGCGGCCCTGCGCTTAGTAACCCGATGTTTACCCTGGTTACCAGTGTAAAACATCGCTGGTATCGTTGCTTTTGGTGTCAAACACGACGATACACGCCGGTCTGACGACCAAATAAAGTTCTGAACTTTGTTCAATGACCAGCGATATCACAGCAGGATCCTGATCGCTACTGCGTGTCAAACTAAGCGATATCGCTAGCCAGGACGCTGCAACGTCACGGATCGCTAGCGATATCGTTTAGTGTGAAGGTACCTTAACACATTGAGTGGCTCTTATGCTAAATACAGTCACTTCAGGGGATCTTTAGGTTTCCTCTTTCCTCCTCCTTTTCAGATGTGGGGGCTTTGTGCTGTGCCACCCTTCTTCCCCCTTAGCAGACAGGGATGCCAACATTATTTTGTTTTGGACAACACATTCAGAAACAGACCGATATGTTTTCTCAGGGACACAATAACCCGCACAAGCTTCTCTACCGTCACAAACAAGTTAATGATGCATCCAATTTTTATGAGCACTGGGAAAAAGGTGCAGACTGTCCAGGACTTTATGAAAAGACAGGGACCGTGACTGCAGAGGCACCTCTAGTGTGGGGTCTTGGGCTTGTTTGCATGTCGCTGGCATATAATCATTTCTACTAACTTCTTTATCTTAAAAATTACAGCAAAGCACTGATTCAATAAGTATTTGTAACCCCTTTGGGAACCCTGGCGTACATGTACTGTACATCATGGTGTAATGTTATTTTCCTCACCATGGTATACATATAGGGCACGAGGACTGAGCGGGCACAAAAGCTGTGCCCGTATTATCATCAGCGGGAGTTGGATGTTACAGCTTTGCTTGCGCTGGCTGTGTGATCCTGGCTGTATTACATGCCACGGCTACACTGACTGCACAGTTAAATACCTTGTCAGAGAGAGATTGCGCCCTCTGTCTGCCCATTGGCACCCCCCAAGTGCAATCACAGGGTTCAAATGGTTTCCATGGTAGCTGGAGACCCCAAAAGACCTCTATATGTGTCATATACATCAACTTATAAGATTCCACTGGGGGCAAAAGAAATACAAAACTGCATAAAACATACATGACTACCCCCACCCCCAAATCTCAGCTGTAAGAATATAAAATAATTTATTTGTAAAAAATAAAATAAATAAAAAAAACCTGCAAAAACATATGTAAAAAGTACAGCCCATTGAGCAAAAGGCAAGCCCTTATACAGCTCTGCAAGCAAAAAAATGAAAAAGTTATAGCTCTCAGAATATAATGAATCCCCCTCCCTAAAAAATTTATGTAAAAATATTTTCTCCTCCAAAAGTAGTGAAATATAAAACATATATAATTTGGATATCACGGTAATCATATCTAACTGCAGAATTAAGTTAACATGTTAATTATACTGCATACCGGACGCTGCAAAAATATAAATAATAAACTTTTCCAGATTTTTTTATTCATCCTTGTACCAAAAAAATTAATAAGTTATTTGTGACCAAAAAGGATACCAGTAAAAACTAGATTGTCCTGCAATAAAACATAAAACAACTCTGACTACAGAAACATAAAAATTGTTAGAATCTAAAATATATCGATAAAAAATTGTTATTTTAATTGTTTTCTTCTGTGCAACAGAAGTAAAACATAATTCAACATAAATTTGGTATCATTTTGGTATTGGCCCCCAGAATAAAGATTATATAGCAATTATTCAATTGGTGAAAAGTGTTTAAAAAGCACCTTTCAATAGTTTGAGCATGCTAAACTGGTTGCATTATGAATAATGGCTGCAGAGCTAAATAAAATATTGATTTTATTTTTAAATTAAATTGTGGGTTATGATTTATGATAAACCCAACTAGGCATTACTAGAGATTTTTCTCTATGGGCGTGTACTCTTCATCTGTATCGACTTGACCAATCATAAGCAGATTGCAACATACAGGGGGAAAAAGAGCATGCCCCCACAATAGCTTAGGACAGGCTTCCTCCTGTTTGAGACATGTAATGACAGATTTCCTTGCTCTAATCATTCATCTCACTACAGAGCTTTGTGTGAGTACAAAGTGCCAGGTAGTAGAGCTGTTTGTGAGTACAAAGTGCCAGGTAGCAGAGCTGTTTGTGAGTACAAAGTGCCAGGTAGCAGAGCTGTTTGTGAGTACAAAGTGCCAGGTAGCAGAGCTGTTTGTGAGTACAAAGTGCCAGGTAGCAGAGCTGTTTGTGAGTACAAAGTGCCAGGCAGCAGAGCTGTTTGTGAGTACAAAGTGCCAGGAGTAAAACAGAGATAAGTGTCTTTCAGCTTTCATCTTGTGTTCGTATTGGTGACATCTGAGTGCAGTCCGATTTCAGCGGCCTCACAGAATGGAGAAGATGGAGACATTTTGTGCTCAATCTACTCCTCACAGTGTGCTCTGAGTCTCACATCCAAGAGAATCACAACACTCTAAGCTAACACTCTGATCACACTCTGATCAGAGTGTCAGTAGAATAACTGACCCAATTCTCTTGGGTGAGAGAATCTATGGTCCTGTGACCCCAGCCTAACCTCCAGAATGGAGACAACACCTTATTTGCGCATCACGGTAAATTATGTAAAATTTAAAATGGAAAAACATAAATTCTGCTTTTTGTTTTTCCATTTTAAATTTTATTTCATCTATTTTTTACCATAACGAGTTGATACAAGTTGACTGACAGGTTACATGTACCTCCTCATAAATGTAACTGATCCCACAAAAAACAAGCGCTCATATAAAATGTGACACATTATTTGTCATGGTAAACTTTGCTACATCTGTATTAATAGCAAACTGTCTAAAAAAAATTGAGATAATCCAATTTTTCACATCTAACCTCTGTGTTTATCTTTAGAAAAATGAGTTCCACTGTTGAACTTCTGAACCAACATGTGACATTGTGTGCAATGACTTCTCACTGTGTAGGTGTAGATCTATATACATGATAGTACAGAGCTGTCCATTTGTATGGTAATATAGCATTGTAAAGCGATTGTATTTCTAGGCATTTTATGTCATATAACACCATCACACCCTTAATAATACTGTTGTTCTTGTTTTAGGATATGGTAACCCAAGTCCCTAAGCTTTTTTTTTTGCAACAATTACCGTAAATATATTACTGAGAAAAGTGCTAAGTTTTATGTCCAAGGGTCCATTTTAGCAGTAAAGACCATGATAGTAAAGGAATGATTCTTGGCCTGGCAATAATTGCCATTTAAATGGTAAGAAATTTCATGAACCCCTTTGTAAATGAACGGCGTAGTGATGACAGCGCAAAAGCTGTGCACATGTCATCAGCTGGAGGACTGCACATGACAGATGATCTGCAGCAACTGCCAGGATCCTAGATAACTCATTAACCCTTTTATTGCAAAATGAGTAGAAAATAGAAAAGAGTTATGGCTATTGGAATGTAATGAGATATAACAAACAGAAGACAAATCCTGCATCCTCATGGCCAAAATTGGGTTTATAGCTATGTACCCCTCCTGTATTAAATATACATGTGTAATCTGCAGCTGTCAACCGTGTAGAAGCCACATACTGAGGGCCAATAAGGAAGTAAAAACTTACCCTAGTCCACTGGTCGGGCAGTTGTGCCTGTAGATATTCCCCGTCACAATCCTTGCACACTTCCAACGCATAGAACAGATACAGATTTTCTCCCTGCAGGCCTGTATAGGGAGAGATCTGTCACTCCAGGGGAGTGGGCGGAGAGAAGCTGCTGGGGTCCCATCTGTCCAACTAGTCCGGCTGGTTCCTGGCAGCTTTTAAACTATATTTTTCTCTGAAATGCCACATCGGTTCATAGTTAAACATATACACAGTGCCATATACATGCTGCCCATGTGACAAATAATAAAAAGGACAATTCAGGAGGATAAAGGTTTCTTAGAGAGAAATCAGGGAATTTTGGTAAAATTTTCATCTAATATTTATAATGAGGTTTTAAAATAGATAAGTCTAAAACGTCTCAGAGTAAAAACTAAGAAATGTGTATACCCAAAGGCGATTGCATAAGGTGTCACTGCAGAATGACATTTATTGCTGCTATATATTATACAATTACGAGGGGATGTAATTCTAGATGACACAATTCCTCTAGATGTTGGATGTATGACGTTTTAGAAGAGGTGTTGGGGAGGCCCAGGACAGGGGACGTTTGCTTTTAGAAACGTGAGGGCAGAAGTGATGTTTAGGAGAAGGTAAATGAAGTTTGATGAACATACAAAGCTAAGAACCACATTTCTGGAAGAACAGGAAATTGATGATCTACAGGACAGAAACCCTTAGGCTGAATTCAGATGGCTATGTAGCATGGCTCGAGTACAGACTGTGACTTCAGGACTGACCGCAGTCTCCTGACCCAAACTCAACAGCCTTATATATGCTTATGGGGCTGTTTTGTTTGGATCAAGAGATCAGTCAATCCAGAAATTACGCTCTAAAGTCTGACAGTGTTTCACGGATTGTCTGAATACAGCCTTTAATATGAAAAACTGTAAAAGTAAGGTACTCTATTAGTAAAATGTGTTGTAAG
Source organism: Ranitomeya variabilis (assembly GCF_051348905.1). Classification (NCBI taxonomy): domain Eukaryota; kingdom Metazoa; phylum Chordata; class Amphibia; order Anura; family Dendrobatidae; genus Ranitomeya; species Ranitomeya variabilis. Next base: position 446,573,040 of record NC_135236.1, on the reverse strand, counting down.
AAAGTAAAAAATGGGTCAGGAAATATAAAATAATAAAAAAAAAATATAGAATTAACCTTTCAAATTCCACGCCAATTCTCTTTTGGTCCCCTGCCGGACCTTACATGCTGAGAGCAATCATGTCCCATTCTGACACATAACCAATTTATCCTGACCTCGGGAGGAAGGTAGCTGACCCCCCAAGAAACAGGAGGCAGGAACGGCCCAGAGGGATGGAGAGAAGATGCAGGCAGGCATTAAAGAACACAGGGACTACGGATACAGATGGGTTGGGCTGGATTACAGATGAGCACTGGCAGGTGCGGACTGGACCAGAAGATTTATAGATGAGCACTGGCAGGTGCGGACGGGTCTGGTTGATATACAGAAGAGTACTGGCACGTGCGTCTGATAACCAGGCAGGCATATGGGCTGAAAGTACAGGACAGGTATACTGGGATACGAGCACTGGGACCTGAGAACTAGCAAGTGTGTTAGAAACAAACTTCAAAGTGACACTTAGACATAAAATTGTGAGGCAATTATACCTTTAGAGGGATGATGCAGAGGACTAGGATTTATCTATCCCAAGAGATAGTAATTATGATGGGAAAAGCAATCCTGCCTCTGTAGAACCAGTGCCCTTTAGGATAATTATTGAATATATAAGGTGAGGTCCTTTGTATAGTGAGGACTAGGGTTGAGCGAAACGGGTCGTTCATTTTCAAAAGTCGCCGACTTTTGGCAAAGTCGGCGTCTCATGAAACCGAGCCGATCCCAGCGTTGCATCGGCCATGCGGTACGCGACTTTCGCGCCAAAGTCGCGTTTCAATGACGCGAAAAGCGCCATTTCTCAGCCAATGAAGGTGAACGCAGAGTGTGGGCAGCGTGATGACATAGATCTCAGTCCCCACCATCTTAGAGAAGGGCATTGCAGTGATTGGCTTGCTTTCTGCGCCGTCACAGGGGCTATAAAGGGACGTTCCCGCCGACCGCCATCTTACTGCTGCTGATCTGAGCGTAGGGAGAGGTTGCTGCCGCTTCTTCAGAAGCAGGGATAGTGATAGGCAGGGTACATAAAGCTGCAAACCGCTTGTGCTGTAGCGATTTCCACTGTCCAACACCACCTTTTGTTTGCAGGGACAGTGGAAGCTACATTTTTTTTTCCTCAGCGCTGTCGCTCATTGGGCTGCCCTAGAAGGCTCCCTGACCCTGATAGCTGTGTTGCTGTGCCTGTGTGTGTACGACGCTGTGCAAACCAACTGCTTTTTTCAAAGCACAAATCCTCTTGTTCCTTCCTTTCTGCACAGCTATCTTTTTTGTTTGTCCACACTTTTTATTTAATTTGTGCATGTCCACTCCTTATTGCTGCCTGCCATACCTGGCTGAGATTACTGCAGGGAGATAGTAATTGTAGGACAGTCCCTGTTTTTTTTTTTTTTTTTTTTCTTTGTGGGAGATTAAGATTGGCATTTCTGCTAGAGTGCCATCCCTGTGTGTGCCATCTCTCACTCAGTGGGCCATAGAAAGCCTTTTTTTTTTTATTATTTGGTTTCTAAAGTCTCCCTGAAAAAAAAAAAAAATTCAAACAGTGGGAGATTAATATTGCCCTTTCTGCTTGTCTGCCACTCCTGACTCCTGTGTGTGCCATCTCTCACTCAGTGGGCCATAGAAAGCCTTTTTTTTATTATTTGGTTTCTAAAGTCTCCCTGAAAAACAAAAAAAAAAAATCAAACAGTAGGAGATTAATATTGCCCTTTCTGCTTGTGTGCCACTCCTGACTCCTGTGTGTGCCATCTCTCACTCAGTGGGCCATAGAAAGCCTATTTATTTTTTTGCTTGATTTGGGTTCTAAAATCTACCTGAAAAAAAAACACTACATCAATCGGTGGGAGAAAAATATTGGCCTCAGTCAGGGCTTGTGTGCCACTCCTGACTCCTGTGTGTGCCATCTCTCACTCAGTGGGCCATAGAAAGCCTTTGTTTTTTTTATTATTTGGTTTCTAAAGTCTCCCTGAAAAAAAAAAAAAATTCAAACAGTAGGAGATTAATATTGCCCTTTCTGCTTGTGTGCCACTCCTGACTCCTGTGTGTGCCATCTCTCACTCAGTGGGCCATAGAAAGCCTATTTATTTTTTTGCTTGATTTGGGTTCTAAAATCTACCTGAAAAAAAATCACTACATCAATCAGTGGGAGAAAAATATTGGCCTCAGTCAGGGCTTATGTGCCACTCCTGACTCCTGTGTGTGCCATCTCTCACTCAGTGGGCCATAGAAAGCCTATTAATTTTTTTGCTTGATTTGGGTTCTAAAATCTACCTGAAAAAAAATCACTACATCAATCAGTGGGAGAAAAATATTGGCCTCAGGGCTTGTGTGCCACTCCTGACTCCTGTGTGTGCCATCTCTCACTCAGTGGGCCATAGAAAGCCTATTTTTTTTTTTAAAGTGCTGAATGAAAAAGAGAAAGAAACGCTGCACTCACCGTAGTCTGTGGTTAAAGCTTCTTTATTACGATTTGCGGTTACATATCTTCACGGCACGGGGGAGTTTGGTGAAAAAGGAACATGTGAGGCGAGACGACGGCCGTTTCGCGCTGGATAGTTGCGCTTCTACGGGTCTGAGTCTGAAGGGAGGCCACGCCGGAGAAAAGGAAAGGAAACTCCTCCCCTCCAGCGTCACCTCCGATCGGACTGAAAAAAAGTGCAGCGTGCAAAGGTAAAATTAAAAACAATTATAAAAACAACGTTGGAAAGACATATTAACAGGACATGCATTAATATTTTGGCCTTATGAAAAAACGGGGAAATATAGCGATATTTTTTCTTTTCTTTTTCTTCTGTACAAACATACATTTTCAGTATACCTATTGGAGTACAGACCGGGTTATGTGAGGCATTTTTTTCTTATGAAGGAAATAAATAAGAGAAAATGAGCAGAAACTTCTATACACATCATGCGGTAAAATAGTACCGACGCCGCTTACCTCAATCATTACATTATAAACTATCTGAATATGTCAATTAAATATATCAGGGGATGCATAAACAGAATTATGCAAAAAATTATTACGTGCAGATAATGTTACAGGAAGATGGACATATCGGTCCTGTCATTAAAGCCAGCAGGACCAGTCGCTCTAGTTCTCATGATCCATTTAGCTTCCTGTTGTAATAAAATCCTTCCCAGGTCGCCTCCCTGTATATTGGCAAATACTCTTTCTACACCTGCGAAGGTAAGAACTGTAGGATCGCTCTTATGGCACTCTTTGATATGGTTAATAAGCCTAGGTACCCCTTTACCCGAGGAAATTGATTTAAAATGCTCTCTGAACCGAATATATAGTTTCCTAATAGTTTTCCCTACATAGAAACGTTTGCAGGGACAGAAAAGCACATAAACGACATATTCAGTTTTACATGAAATGAAATGAGGGACATTATATGGAATCGACCCAATTACTAGGTTTTGACCCGTTCTATGATATTGACAAAATGGGCATTGTCCACATCTATGGATTCTCCTTCACCTAAATTTACCCTGTAGATCCTCCGAAGTTGAGTTGTGCCACTTCACTTTCTTCTATTTACTTGTTGGACTATTTTTTTTTTTGCTTGATTTGGGTTCTAAAATCTACCTGAAAAAAAAAACACTACATCAATCAGTGGGAGATTAATATTGCCCTTTCTGCTTGTGTGCCACTCCTGACTCCTGTGTGTGCCATCTCTCACTCAGTGGGCCATAGAAAGCCTATTCATTTTTTTGCTTGATTTGGGTTCTAAAATCTACCTGAAAAAAAAACACTACATCAATCGGTGGGAGAAAAATATTGGCCTCAGTCAGGGCTTGTGTGCCACTCCTGACTCCTGTGTGTGCCATCTCTCACTCAGTGGGCCATAGAAAGCCTATTAATTTTTTATTATTTGGTTTCTAAAGTCTCCCTGAAAAAGAAAAAAAAAATAAAACAGTGGGAGATTAATATTGCCCTTTCTGCTTGTGTGCCACTCCTGACTCCTGTGTGTGTGCCATCTCTCACTCAGTGGGCCATAGAAAGCCTTTTTTTTTATTATTTGGTTTCTAAAGTCTCCCTGAAAAAAAAAAAAAAAATCAAACAGTAGGAGATTAATATTGCCCTTTCTGCTTGTGTGCCACTCCTGACTCCTGTGTGTGCCATCTCTCACTCAGTGGGCCATAGAAAGCCTATTCATTTTTTTGCTTGATTTGGGTTCTAAAATCTACCTGAAAAAAAAACACTACATCAATCGGTGGGAGAAAAATATTGGCCTCAGTCAGGGCTTGTGTGCCACTCCTGACTCCTGTGTGTGCCATCTCTCACTCAGTGGGCCATAGAAAGCCTATTAATTTTTTTGCTTGATTTGGGTTCTAAAATCTACCTGAAAAAAAAACACTACATCAATCAGTGGGAGAAAAATATTGGCCTCAGTCAGGGCTTGTGTGCCACTCCTGACTCCTGTGTGTGCCATCTCTCAGTCAGTGGGCCATAGAAAGCCTATTAATTTTTTTGCTTGATTTGGGTTCTAAAATCTACCTGAAAAAAAAAACACTACATCAATCAGTGGGAGAAAAATATTGGCCTCAGTCAGGGCTTGTGTGCCACTCCTGACTCCTGTGTGTGCCATCTCTCACTCAGTGGGCCATAGAAAGCCTATTTATTTTTTATGATTTGGTTTCTAAAGTCTCCCTGAAAAAGAAAAAAAAAAGAAAACAGTGGGAGATTAATATTGCCCTTTCTGCTTGTGTGCCACTCCTGACTCCTGTGTGTGCCATCTCTCACTCAGTGGGCCATAGAAAGCCTATTCATTTTTTTGCTTGATTTGGGTTCTAAAATCTACCTGAAAAAAAAACACTACATCAATCGGTGGGAGAAAAATATTGGCCTCAGTCAGGGCTTGTGTGCCACTCCTGACTCCTGTGTGTGCCATCTCTCACTCAGTGGGCCATAGAAAGCCTATTAATTTTTTATTATTTGGTTTCTAAAGTCTCCCTGAAAAAGAAAAAAAAAATAAAACAGTGGGAGATTAATATTGCCCTTTCTGCTTGTGTGCCACTCCTGACTCCTGTGTGTGTGCCATCTCTCACTCAGTGGGCCATAGAAAGCCTATTTATTTTTTATTATTTTGTTTCTAAAGTCTCCCTCAAAAAGAAAAAAAAAATAAAACAGTGGGAGATTAATATTGACATTTCTGCTTGAGTGACAGTCCTGCGTGTGTGGCATCTCTGTGATTTGGTGCCACAGAAAACAGAGTGTGTAACATTGTGCCTGATTTTCCTTGTGGTCTCACCAACCTGTTAAGGGATATTGAAATTATACTGAAGTTATAGCTCACCGTGTAAGTTGTTTGACAGCAACAAATAAAGTTACTTTGGTTAAGATTTTAAAACAATGAGGAAGTCTGGTGCAAGAGGTCGTCGTGGGCGTTCATTGTCAGCTGGTAATGATGGTAGTGGTAGTGGAGCATCAGGTGGTCGTGGGGATAAAAATATTCCACCTAAGTCTGGAGCTGTGGAGCCAGTTTCGTCGTCTGGCTACACAAGGCCTCGAACGCTCTCTTTTCTGGGAGTACGAAAACCGCTTTTAAAGGCGGAGCAGCAACAGCAAGTTTTGGCTTACATTGCAGACTCAGCCTCTAGCTCTTTTGCCTCCTCTTCTGAAACTGGTAAATGTAAAAGCAGCGCGTCGCTTGTGGATGTTCACGGTCAGGGACAAGTCGCTTCTTTGTCCTCTTCAGCAAAAACTACAACAAGAGAGAAGGATGCAGCAGGCGACACAACGGGTTACTCCATGGAGCTCTTTACACATACCGTCCCTGGCTTAGAAAGTGAAACACTTAACAGGCCATGCCCATTACAAGTAGATTCTGACATGGAGTGCACTGATGCACAGCCACAGCCAGAGTACTATGCTGCTCCTTTGACTCAGACCACCACATTGCCCTCTCAGGGTACTGATCCACAATCAGACCCTGATGAGACTATGTTGCCCCGCCACGAACGCTATACCACCGACCGACACAGTGACACAGATGAAGTTGCACACGAGCTCGAAGAGGAGGTAATAGATGACCCAGTTGTTGACCCCGATTGGCAGCCATTGGGGGAACAGGGTGCAGGCAGCAGTAGTTCAGAAGCGGAGGTGGAGGAGGGGCCGCAGCAGGCATCAACATCGCAACAGGTTCCATCTGCCGGGCCCGTATCTGGCCCAAAACGCGTGTCAAAGCCAAAACCTGTTGGAGGACAGCGTGGCCATCCGGTTAAAGCTCAGTCTGCAATCCCTGAAAAGGGATCCGATGCTAGGAAGAGTGCAGTCTGGCATTTTTTTAAACAACATCCAATTGATCAGCGCAAAGTCATCTGTCAAAAATGTTCAACTAGCTTAAGCAGAGGTCAGAATCTGAAAAGTCTAAATACTAGTTGCATGCATAGACACCTAACCACCATGCATTTTCAAGCCTGGACTAACTACCAAACGTCCCTTAAGGTTGTAGCACCCTCGGCCAATGAAGCTAGTCAGCAACGCAACATCCCTTCCGTCACTGTAAGGCCACCATTTTCCGCACCACCGGCAGTATCTGTGCAGGTTTCTTTGCCAGCCAAAAGCAGTCAGGGTCAGGGAATCACCAGTTTTGTAGGAGGAAATATTGCATCTAGGGCACCGGCGGAAACAATACCGTCTCCAACCGTCTCTCAGTCTGCCATGTACACCGGCCCACCCGAAAGTTCCACGATCTCCAGCTCTCCAGTCCAGCTCACCCTACATGAGACTCTGGTTAGAAAAAGGAAGTACTTATCCTCGCATCCGCGTACACAGGGTTTTAACGCCCACATAGCTAGACTAATCTCGTTAGAGATGATGCCCTACCGGTTAGTTGAAAGCGAAGCTTTCAAAGCCCAGATGGAGTACGCTGAACCACGATACGAGCTACCCAGTCGACACTTTTTTTCCAGAAAAGCCATCCCAGCCCTGCACCAGCATGTTAAACAGCGCATCGTCCATGCACTCAGGCAATCTGTGAGTACAAAGGTGCACCTGACTACAGATGCATGGACCAGTAGGCATGGCCAGGGACGTTATGTGTCCATCACGGCACACTGGGTGAATGTGGTGGATGCAGGGTCCACAGGGGACATCAATTTCGGGACAGTTGTGCCTAGCCCACGGTCTAGGAAACAGTTGGCTGTAGGCGTTCGCACCCCCTCCTCCTCGTCCTCCTGCAGAAGCTACAGCTCTTCCACAGACCGCAGTCGGCCAACCACTCCATCGGCAGATGACACTGTTGCACACCAGTGGTCCCATTATGGGCCAGCTACTGGCAAGCGTCAGCAGGCTGTATTGGCTATGAAGTGTTTGGGCGACAACAGACACACCGCGGAAGTTCTGTCCGAGATCTTGCACCAAGAAACTCAGTCATGGCTGGGCACTGTACATCTTGAGGCAGGCAAGGTAGTGAGTGATAAAGGAAGGAATTTCATGGCTGCCATAGCCCTTTCCCAACTGAAACACATTCCTTGCCTGGCTCACACCTTAAACCTGGTGGTGCAGTGCTTATTGAAAACTTATCCTGGTTTCTCCGACCTGCTCCTCAAAGTGCGTGGACTTTGCTCACATATCCGACGTTCGCCTGTACACTCCAGCCGTATGCAGACCTATCAGCGGTCTTTGAACCTTCCCCAGCATCGCCTAATCATAGACGTTGCAACAAGGTGGAACTCAACACTGCACATGCTTCAGAGACTGTGCCAACAGAGGCGGGCTGTTATGTTTTTGTGGGAGGATACACATACACGGGCAGGCAGTAGGATGGCAGACATGGAGTTGTCAGGTGTGCAGTGGTCGAAGATACAAGACATGTGTCAAGTCCTTCAGTGTTTTGAGGAATGCACACGGCTGGTTAGTGCAGACAACGCCATAATAAGCATGAGCATCCCCCTAATGCGTCTGCTGATGCAAAGTTTGACGCACATAAAGGATCAGGCGTCTGCACCAGAGGAAGAGGAAAGCCTTGATGACAGTCAGCCATTGTCTGGTCAGGGCAGTGTACAGGACGAGGTAGCGGGCGAAGAGGAGGTGGAGGACGAGGAGGATGATGGGGATGAGTATATTTTTAATGCGGAAGCTTTCCCGGGGGCACTGGAAATTGGTTGCGTGGCAAGGCCGGGTTCTGGTTTTTTGAGGGACACAAGTGACGTAGATTTGCCTGAAACTGCCCCTCAACCAATCACAACCGGAGATTTGACAACTGGAACTTTGGCCCACATGGCGGATTATGCCTTACGTATCCTAAAAAGGGACACACGCATTACAAAAATGATGAACGATGACGATTACTGGTTGGCCTGCCTCCTCGATCCACGCTATAAAGGCAAATTGCAAAATATTATGCCACATGAGAACTTGGAACTAATATTAGCAACCAAACAATCAACTCTTGTTGACCGTTTGCTTCAGGCATTCCCAGCACACAGCGCACGTGATCGTTCTCACACGAGCTCCAGGGGGCAGCAGACTAGGAGTGTTAGGGGTGCACACATCAGAAGTGGCGTTGGACAGAGGGGTTTTCTGACCAGGTTGTGGAGTGATTTTGCTATGACCGCAGACAGGACAGGTACTGCTGCATCAATTGAAAGTGACAGGCGACAACATTTGTCCAGTATGGTTACTAACTATTTTTCATCCCTTATCGATGTTATCCCTCAACCGTCATTCCCATTTGATTACTGGGCATCAAAATTAGACACCTGGCCAGAATTGGCAGAATATGCATTGCAGGAGCTTGCTTGCCCGGCAGCAATTGTCCTATCAGAAAGAGTATTCAGTGCTGCAGGTTCAATATTAACCGAAAAAAGGACTCGTCTGGCTACCCAAAATGTTGACGATCTAACATTCATTAAAATGAACCACAACTGGATTTCGAAATCTTTTGCCCCACCTTGCCCGGCCGACACCTAGCTTTCCTATGAAAAGCTCTTGCCTGTGGACTACTGTGAATTACTTTTCTAATGTCTAATTTTCTGCAGCTGATTGTCCAGCATACGACATGTTTACACCTCCCTAAATGGCCAAACTCCCCACACGGGGCCGTGGTATCGCGACTTGGTGCAAGCACCCGTGAGACTGCTGTTTGTCTGAAGAGGTGGGTGTGCTCGCTTTTGGTCGACGGCATTGCTACTGGGTCCCTCATAGTACAATAAAGTGTCTCTGGCGGTGGTGGTGCGCACCCAACGTCAGACACACTGTTGTAACATGAGGGGCCCTGGGCCTGTACCGCCGGCCACAAGAGAGTTCACCCACCCCCAGGTCAAACATTGCTCTACCACTTCCACAGTTATCTCTCACACTTCCACCAATGTTTAGTCTATGCGATGACATCCTTCCACACCTGCCACTGACAATACCATTGTGTTGACATGTATGATGGTACTTAACATAGTCAAGGGCAGTGTCCTCTATTTACCACAGTAAATACTTTGCGCTAAATTAGTAGGTCTGAAACAACGCAGAGGATCCCACCCCTGAACCTAATGATTGCACCCTTTAGTGTTTTTGTTTTGTTTTAATGCGAGACATTCACATTTAATTGTTGTTTTTGACTACTAACTGGCAGACACTCATTACAATCGGCCTCCGTTGACCAGACCACTGCTGCCCGTGTACCCCTGGAACCAATTATAAAGTGCCTACAGCCAGCCCATTTTATTGTGTTAGGCCTTCGAAGCCTGTCTGCGGTCCCTCCTTCCACTAGGCCTACACTGACAAAGGTACACCTGACAACAGACACATGGACCTGTAGGCATGGCCACGGAAGGTTACGTGTCCTTTGTGGCTCAATGGGTTAATGTATTGGATGCATGGTCCACACAGGGGACAGCCTGCTAATTCTGTCTGCAGTCCCTAATTCAAGTTGTCCTCAACTGAATAAAGCTGAGCTTCTACCTTCCGGCTCTGATTAACTGCTGTTTTTAAACACATTGGTGGTTCCGGCCTACTAACGGTGTCTGCCCCTGCCTGGTGTTGTCCTCAACTGAATAAAGCTGAGCTTCTACCTTCTGGCTTTGATTAACTGCTGTTTTTAAAAAAAATTGGTGGTTCCGGCCTACTAACGGTGTCTGCCCCTGCCTGCTGTTGTCCTCAACTGAATAAAGCTGAGCTTCTACCTTCCGGCTCTGATTAACTGCTGTTTTTAAACACATTGGTGGTTCCGGCCTACTAACGGTGTCTGCCCCTGCCTTCTGTTGTCCTCAACTGAATAAAGCTGAGCTTCTACCTTCTGGCTTTGATTAACTGCTGTTTTAAAAAAAAAATGGTGGTTCCGGCCTACTAACGGTGTCTGCCCCTCCCTGGTGTTGTCCTCAACTGAATACAGCTGAGCTTCAACCTTCTGCCTCTCATTAACTGCTGTTTTTTTTTAAAAAAATGGTGTTTAGGGCCTACTAACGGTTTCTGCCCCTCCCTGGTGTTGCCCTCAACTGAATACAGCTGAGCTTCAACCTTCTGCCTCTCATTAACTGCTGTTTTTTTTTTTTTTAAAAATGGTGTTTAGGGCCTACTAACGGTTTCTGCCCCTCCCTGGTGTTGCCCTCAACTGAATACAGCTGAGCTTCAACCTTCTGCCTCTCATTAACTGCTGTTTTTTTTTTTTTTTAAATGGTGTTTAGGGCCTACTAACGGTTTCTGCCCCTCCCTGGTGTTGCCCTCAACTGAATACAGCTGAGCTTCAACCTTCTGCCTCTCATTAACTGCTGTTTTTTTTAAAAAAAATGGTGTTTAGGGCCTACTAACGGTTTCTGCCCCTCCCTGGTGTTGCCCTCAACTGAATACAGCTGAGCTTCAACCTTCTGCCTCTCATTAACTGCTGTTTTTTTTTTTAAAAAAAATGGTGTTTAGGGCCTACTAACGGTTTCTGCCCCTCCCTGGTGTTGCCCTCAACTGAATACAGCTGAGCTTCAACCTTCTGCCTCTCATTAACTGCTGGTTTTTTTTAAAAAAATGGTGTTTAGGGCCTACTAACGGTTTCTGCCCCTCCCTGGTGTTGCCCTCAACTGAATACAGCTGAGCTTCAACCTTCTGCCTCTCATTAACTGCTGTTTTTTTTTTTTTAAATGGTGTTTAGGGCCTACTAACGGTTTCTGCCCCTCCCTGGTGTTGTCCTCAACTGAATAAAGCTGTGCTTCAACCTTCTGTTCCAAATTAAGATTTTTAAATAAGAAATTGGGTGTTTAGGGCCTACTAACGGTGTCTGCCCCTCCCTGGTGTTGTCCTCAACTGAATAAAGCTGTGCTTCAACCTTCTGGCTCTTATTAACTGCTGTTTTTTAAAAGATTGGTGGTTCCGGCCTACTAACGGTGTCTGCCCCTCCCTGGTGTTGTCCTCAACTGAATAAAGCTGTGCTTCAACCTTCTGTTCCAAATTAAGATTTTTAAAAAAGAAATTGGGTGTTTAGGGCCTACTAACGGTGTCTGCCCCTCCCTGGTGTTGCCCTCAACTGAATACAGCTGAGCTTCAACCTTCTGCCTCTCATTAACTGCTGTTTTTTTTTTTTTTAAAAATGGTGTTTAGGGCCTACTAACGGTTTCTGCACCTCCCTGGTGTTGCCCTCAACTGAATACAGCTGAGCTTCAACCTTCTGCCTCTCATTAACTTCTGTTTTTTTTTTAAAAAATGGTGTTTAGGGCCTACTAACGGTTTCTGCCCCTCCCTGGTGTTGCCCTCAACTGAATACAGCTGAGCTTCAACCTTCTGCCTCTCATTAACTGCTGTTTTTTTTTAAAAAAATGGTGTTTAGGGCCTACTAACGGTTTCTGCCCCTCCCTGGTGTTGCCCTCAACTGAATACAGCTGAGCTTCAACCTTCTGCCTCTCATTAACTGCTGTTTTTTTTTTTTTTTAAATGGTGTTTAGGGCCTACTAACGGTTTCTGCCCCTCCCTGGTGTTGTCCTCAACTGAATAAAGCTGTGCTTCAACTTTCTGTTCCAAATTAAGATTTTTAAAAAAGAAATTGGGTGTTTAGGGCCTACTAACGGTGTCTGCCCCTCCCTGGTGTTGTCCTCAACTGAATAAAGCTGTGCTTCAACCTTCTGGCTCTTATTAACTGCTGTTTTTTAAAAGATTGGTGGTTCCGGCCTACTAACGGTGTCTGCCCCTCCCTGGTGTTGTCCTCAACTGAATAAAGCTGTGCTTCAACCTTCTGTTCCAAATTAAGATTTTTAAAAAAGAAATTGGGTGTTTAGGGCCTACTAACGGTGTCTGCCCCTCCCTGGTGTTGTCCTCAACTGAATAAAGCTGTGCTTCAACCTTCTGGCTCTTATTAACTGCTGTTTTTTAAAAGATTGGTGGTTCCGGCCTACTAACGGTGTCTGCCCCTCCCTGGTGTTGTCCTCAACTGAATAAAGCTGTGCTTCAACCTTCTGTTCCAAATTAAGATTTTTAAAAAAGAAATTGGGTGTTTAGGGCCTACTAACGGTGTCTGCCCCTCCCTGGTGTTGTCCTCAACTGAATAAAGCTGTGCTTCAACCTTCTGGCTCTTATTAACTGCTGTTTTTTAAAAGATTGGTGGTTCCGGCCTACTAACGGTGTCTGCCCCTCCCTGGTGTTGTCCTCAACTGAATAAAGCTGTGCTTCAACCTTCTGTTCCTGATTAAGATTTTAAAAAAAAATAATAATGTTTAGGGCCTACTAACGGTGTCTGCCCCTGCCTGGTGTTGTCCTCCACTGAACAAAGCTGAGCTTCTACCTTCTGGCTCTTATTAAGATTTAAAAAAAAAAAATGTTTAGGGCCTACTAACGGTGTCTGCCCCTGCCTGGTGTTGTCCTCCACTGAACAAAGCTGAGTTTCCACCTTCTGGCTCTTTTTTTTTTTTTTTTTTTTTAAATTGCTGGATGGGGCCTAATAGCTCTGTTTGCTCCTCCCTGGTGTTTGTCCTCAACTAAAAAAAGCTGAGCTTCAACCTTCTGGCTTTCGGCCTATAGTATCAGATATTAAACTGCATTTGGCCTTCAACTTTGGTTCCGGCCTACTAACGTTGTCTGCCCCTGCGTGGTGTTTGTCCTCAACTGAATAAAGCTGAGCTTCAACCTTCTGGCTTTTGGCCTACAGTAGCAGATATTAAACTGCATTTGGCCTATTAGTGTGTTTGGGCCCTTAAAACAGTGTCTGCTGCTCCTGGGTTTGCTACTCCACTCAACAAAACAATGCCGCCTGTTTAGTCCTGTTACCAATTTTGAACTGCATTTATCCTACTTTATTCTTTGGCCCTATATCTGTTTCCTCCTCATCCTGCCCACTGCCAAGCCACTGCTACATGAGTCTGCTGGTACATTGACCTAGACCACTACATTCCCCTTGCACTCTACACAGCCAGAATCTGACCCTGCTGAAAGTCAGGTTCCCCTTCCCGCATGTTATACCACCTTACACAGGGACAAAGAGGAAGGTGCAGATGAAAGTGCAGGTTCCTTCATCAGGTGGGGGGGGCATACTCGTTGGCGACGTCACTGGCACAGGGCCCCTCAGAGTACGCAAAAGTGTCGCTGCTGGTGGGAGGCGCCCCCGCCATGCAAACACACATCGCTGTACTTTGAGGGGCCCTGTGCCAGTGCCAATGCGAACGAGTGGCCCCCCCCTGCTTGCTCAGGATCACAGCACTTGCAACGTTGAAATACTTACCTCTCCCTGCTCCACCGCCGTGACGTAGTCCACGTTTCCTGGGCCCACTAAAACCTTGAACCAGCCCTACCCCCCACAACTTTTGCCAAATGACCCCCAATTTCCAGTGCCCAACTATTATTATAAAGTTAATTAAGATTGACAAGCTTCAGAAAACAAGAATGGATGTTTTTGGCATTAAAATGGGCACTGTAGGTGTTTTCCTGGCCTCCACTCACTGCCGACTATGCTTCCCCATTGACTTGCATTGGGTTTCGTGTTTCGGTCGATCCCCGACTTTTAGCGATAATCGGCCGACTGCACTCGACTCGACTCTGGACTAAGTCGGGTTTCACAAAACCCGACTCGATCTTAAAAAAATGAAAGTCGCTCAACTCTAGTGAGGACCTTCATGCAGACATTATAATATGTCAAAGATGGAACAATCTCATGTGTGAAGAAAGGAATCAGCTTCCCCTGTCCTTCGTTTACGGACTAGTGGTCCTACTGGAACAGCATGTTTTCTGGCTAAAACAAAAAAGTGCTCAGATGGGACCTTTCGATATGTTTTTATTACAAACGGGTGAAATGTATATCTTTCCAGTAATATGAATGCAAAATCCAATGAATCTTTTATAATCACTCTGTATAACAACAGATGAAGACCGGCTGCAGGTAAGATGAAATAAGATATGTTGGTGGCCTGAGTGAGTGGGCAGCAGACAAGTTTGTTAATAATTTGTTGGATTATTGCACCTTGCAATTGCTCTTTCCTTCACCTGTGTCCAACAAGTCAAATGGATGGAACAAATATTCCATAGCTGGGTTCACATGGGCTCTTTGTTCCCTCAAACAAACATCTAGATAAGTATTGGGATTTACATCTTAGCTTTCCATTAGCATGCTGAGATTTTATTTTTACTGGAGAGGGAATAGAATAATTAGTTCCATCATAGATCCCTGCTATAATTGAGTCTGCATTACCATAATGTTTATGCACTGCTTTTGTAGCAATTAGAGAAACCTCTTGTTGCTGCCACTTATCCCCTGAAATGCTGCAATCAGTGAGAATTGTGGCTCTTAAGGGGAGACGTAGGGGTGGAGTTATAAGACTAGCCAGCCTATCAGAGACCTATGGAGCCCCCGTCAGGGCCGTGGGTTACTCAGTACTGGGTCCTGCGGTTCACAGGGCGATGTCACGGTGGCTGACCCAGTCCGTGGCCCTGGGACGTCCGTGTAAAAGGGAAAGGCCTTTAAAGGGATAAAGTTTATGTTCGTGATGCCACCTGTGGAATTCGGTCAGGGTGACTAACGCTGCTTTAAGGGGTCCGCTGGGGTGATGTTATGGCAGCTAGATGGTGTACCTTCTCACAGGTGAAGTATATCTCCAGGGCTTCCCGGTGTGTAGATGGTAGTATGGTGAGAGGCGCAGAGAGGAACGAGGACCCCAGGTTGCATTCTCTTTACCTTTACTGAAGACTTCAGCGTCCACAGTCCAGAGCACCAGACCACAGGGCAGGCAGAGTCCGGCCGGTTTGGAGGCAAATCCAGAGTCCCCTTGTCCAGGTGAAAATCAATAGCCTTCCTTTGTGCTGTAGTGGTGTAGTCTTTTACTGCATAAGCTTCAAATAAGGTCCTCACAGATGTGGTGTTTCTCTCTGTCCCCTGTAGTCGGATAGGACAAAACCCGTATGACTGGTGGCTTGAGGCTGTTTATAGGGACTCTAGCCTCTGAGGGGTGCCACCGTGCCTCCTGGGTGTAGCTGCGGACAGGTAACGTAAAGTTCATCTGTCCTGCCAGTCTCTGAAGTAAGGCATAGAGGTCCTTACTACCTCGGTGTCCCAGCTACCGGTGTTCTGCGCCTCAGAAGGAGGCAGCCTGTTATGGGCTGGTCCCCTTCTGGTATCCTCTCCTTTGCTTTAACTTCCTTCACGCTCGCTGCAATACAATTCTGCCTTTAAAATGTCTCTTTCTGGGAGCTGCAGCTCTGTGGGCATGCACAGCTCCGTGTACCCTCTGTTCTCCTCAGACGGATGTCTCCAACTGACTCATGTCTGGAACTAACTAACTTTCCCTGCAAACTACCAGTTATATATCTGTGGGGAGTGACCTAGTAAATAGGATCAAAAGCTCCCCCTGGTGGCCTGGAGTGTGAATGTGTTGCATGTTGTGATACCTGGATGCAGTTATCCTTCCTTGCCTCCAAACGTAGCATCACTCTCCCCGGGAGGAAAGCAATACCACTGTGACGACCAGGACCCTGGGGCGCCACACTTACTTTCTGTAAAGTTTCTATTATTACAAGTAAAGACGTTAAGGTCCTCATACACATTATTCTAAAGTCGATCAAAGCTATCAATATCATCAGAATTGACTAATAATTATCTAATGTGTATTGGGGGAGGAGGGCTCCTGTTTCTCTCGTGATAGATGATGTTGATAGATGTTATAAAGTTCCTTCTATTAAAACTAAAGCAGTTAGGGTAATTTTACACATTAGACTAAACTTTGCCGCTGGAGTTAAGGTCAGGTAGATTTGCTGGTCAATCAATCACAGTGATACTGTTGTTTTTAAACCAGGTATTGGTACTTTTGGCAGTGTGGACAGGTGTCAAGTCCTGCTGGAGAATGAAATCTACATTTCCAAAAAGCTTGTCAGCAGAGGGAATTATGAAGTGCTCTAAAATTTCCTGGTAGATGGCTGTGCTGACTTTGGTCTTGATAAAACACAGTGTACCTACACCAGCAGATGACATGGCTCCCCAAACCATCACTGATTGTGGAAACTTCACACTAGACCTCAAGCAGCTTGGATTGTGTGCATCTCCACTCTTCCTCCAGACTCTGGGACCTTGATTTGTAAATGAAATACAAAATTTACTTTAATCTGAAAACAACACCTTGAACCACTGAGCAACAGTCCAGTTCTTTTTTTCCCTGGCCCAGGTAAGATGCTTTGTCTATTGGTCATGAGTGGCTTGACACAAGGAATCCGACACTTGTAGCCCATGTCCTGGATACGTCTGTGTGTGGTGGTTCTTGAATCAATGAATCTCCCCCAAATTTTTTAATGGCCTTTTCTTAACAATCCTTTCAAGGCTGTGGTTAACTCGGTTGCTTGTGCACCTTTTTCTATCACTCTTTCTCCTTCCACTCAAATTTCCATTAATATTCTTGGATACAGCACTCTGAACAGCCAGCTGTTTGACGTCGACTAGTTTCTTCTTGGTGCCTCCTGGAGGATTGCTGGCCCAAGGAAGAAAAGAGTACCTGAATATTAGTGCACACTCACAAAATTCATGATGCATAAAAAAAAATATTTTATTGGACATCTAACACAAGACAAAATACATCTAAAAACAATTGAAAATACATAAGGAAAAGGTTCCCCAGACCATGGTGTCTGACAGTGCATAAATGCTTATTATGCAAAAATATGTCAATGTCATAACAGGCAAAATAATTGTGTGTCCCGGTATAGTCCAAAATTATTGTACCTCTGCAAACACCACCGATAGAAGCATATGTCCATGTAATAGATAATGATAATTAGTCTTGCAAATCCGAAAAAACTTGGCACTCTGGATGAATAATTACTGTATCATATGCAAAAGGTTTATTGTTGTGCATCCATAAAGGCAAGTCGAACGTTTTCAGTCCACATCCAGACCTTCATCAGAACAAATATACTACCAAAAATCAAAATATACACAAAGATATAACTGAATGAATACTCTTCATAGTAAATGGATCTTTTTTTGTAATAGAATAACAATCATGCACATGTAAATCAAATGAGACAAACATAAAGAGAAGAACAAACACACGCTCTATGTCTTGTGATTGTGCTAAATTCAAGAGTCCTGAAAGAGAAGAAAAAGTCCAGAGGAAGCCGTGAAGCAACAGTACATAGTGTGCTGGAGGAAGGCTCTATATTGAAATTAAGGAACAAAAACCGTGGTGATAGGCTGTCCGACGAAAATATTAGTGCTTGGGTGCAAAAAGGATACCGGTATAGCTATATACAAGGAGAGGGTCTCACAGAGATCTGGTGCAGGGAGAAACGTTAATCCTGTCTATAAATTCCAATATTGGTAGGGTAGCCTGGGGAAAAAGAGGTTAACTGTCAAGAAAATCATAAGTAGTGAATCTGTTCATCACAAACAGATGTAGCACAAGGTATCATATGATAACAGTGGTTATAGACCTCGTCCCCGTGTGATACTGTCAGGGAAATATAGCATATGATAGCATATGGTAGTACATGTTATGGACTCAAGTTAGCGCTGCTGACAGAAAATGGTTTACTGTGACCCACTGAACTCATGATAATACTGGACACTATTCAAGTCTACGGCAAAGATGGTACCAGAAGTCCAGGATGGAAATGATACAACATAGTATAAGGAACCCGCTTACTAACCAGTAACCAGTACAGACAGTATCCAGCAAGGAGGGAGTTAATCGCTGGTACAGCTGGTAAGATTACCTGGATGCAGCAAGAAGTCCTGTCCACGTAGGCGCACGTGTGATGCGACCGGAGTCGCTGGGTAAATGGCGCTGCAGGAGGCGGCATCCAGTTCCGGTTATATAGGGGCCGGCCTCAGAGTATGTCGCGTGACCAGCCTGGGCTCTCCTTGTGTGTATAACACAGCAGGGAAGGGTCCACGCATGCTCAGTGCGAGAGAACAGGGGAAACGCATCCCATTTGTGCATACGTACCACCCATACTCAAGCAGGGTACATACTATTATTAGAAAGCATTGGAAAATACTCAGTCGCAGCTACACGAATGTACCGGAATTTCAAAAGCCGTTTTTACCGTCTTATCGTCGCCCCGCAAACCTGAGGGATAAGTTAGTCAGGGCGGACATGGGATCTAACATATTGGTTCCCAGACAGACATTTCTACAGACCCAAAGGCGGGGAACCTTCCCGTGTGTGAGTTGCCTACAGTGTAACAACATTCAGAAGGGCAGAGGTGTATCTAGCCTTTCCTGCACCCGGGGCAAAGGATCAGTTTGGCGCCCCCCCCCCCCAAACCTCCCCCATTTGAACCTTAACTCTATTGAAACTGTATGACCAAGCCAAGGTACATTCCTGAATCCCCATAATGTTAACATAGATACCAATAAAAGTAAAATTAATTGAGACATCAGTAGGTTGTGTTTTCGAATATCCATATTGAATCAGGAGCCCCATATAATCCTGCATAAAGGTTAATAATGGCCCCATAAGATGCTCCATAGACACATTTGCCCAATATACTGTAGTGCTGCAAAAACGTTGATTATGGCCCCATAAGATGCTCCATAAAGATATTTGCGCCATATAGTGCTGCAGAAACGTTGATTACGGCCCCATAAGATGCTCCATACAGACATTTGCCCCATATAGTGCTGCACAAACGTTATGGCCCCATACAGACACTTGCCCCGTTATAGTGCTGCACAAACGTTATGGCCCCATAAGATGCTCTATACAGACGCTTGCCCCATATAGTGCTGCACAAACGTTATGGCCCCGTAGATGCTCCATACAGACACTTGCCCCGTTATAGTGCTGCACAAACATTATGGCCCCATAAGATGCTCCATACAGACACTTGCCCCATATAGTGCTGCACAAACATTATGGCCCCATAAGATGCTCTATACAGATACTTGCCCCATATAGTGCTGCATAAACGTTATGGCCCCATAAGATGCTCCATACAGACACTTGCCCCATATAGTGCTGCACAAACGTTATGGCCCCATAAGATTCTCTATACAGACACTTGCCCCATATAGTGCTGCACAAACGTTATGGCCCCATAAGATGCTCTATACAGATACTTGCCCCATACAGTGCTGCACAAACGTTATGGCCCCATAAGATGCTCTATACAGACACTTGCCCCATATAGTACTGCACAAACGTTATGGCCCCATAAGATACTCTATACAGACACTTGCCCCATATAGTGCTGCACAAACATTATGGCCCCATAAGATGCTCCATACAGACACTTGCCCCATATAGTGCTGCACAAACGTTATGGCCCCATAAGATGCTCTATACAGACACTTGCCCCGTCATAGTGCTGCACAAATGTTATGGCCCCATAGATGCTCCATACAGACACTTGCCCCGTTATAGCGCTGCATAAACGTTATGGCCCCATAACATACTCCATACAGATATTTGCCCCATTTTGCCGTTGCGATAAAAAAAAAAAAAATCACATTCACCTCTCCGTCGCTCAGGCCCCCGACACTTTCAATATTCACCTGCTCCTCGTTCCAGCCGCCGCTCCATCTTCAGCACTGACGTTCAGGCAGAGGGCGCGCACTAACTAAGTCACTGCGCCCTCTTACCTCAGCGTCACTGCAGAAGACGGAGCGGCGGCTGGAACGAGGAGCAGGTGAATATCGCGCCGTGCTCCCCCTCCCCGTTATACTCACCTGCTTCTGGCGCGGTGCAGTCCCTGCTTCCCCGGCGCTGCTGCTTCTTCCTGTACTGAGTGGTCACCGTTACCGCTCATTACAGTAATGAACATGCGGCTCACCCCTATGGGAGGTGGAGCCGCATATTCATTACTGTAATGAGCGGTACCATGTGACCGCTCAGTACAGGAAGAAGCTGGGGTGCCGGGCAGCCAGGGACCAACAGGGACCGCGCCAAGAGTAGGTGAGTATAATTAGACAGCCCCCGCTCCCTGGCCCTGCCAACCCCTGGGTATGACTCGACGAGGAGCCTCCTTGGACCACCGCATCATCAGGCGGCCCCCTGGTGCCCCCCTGTTGGCTGCGCCCGGGGCACATGCCCAGGCTGCCCCCCTGGATACGCCACTGCAGAAGGGCCAGTTCATCTCCCACCCCCACACAGGACAGAATATTCCTATCAAGGGTTATTACACGTGTGAATCCACATATGTGGTATATGCCATAAAATGTCCCTGTGGACTTGTATATGTGGGGGAGACTACTCAAACTATTAGGGACAGAGTGTCCCGGCATAAATCGAACATTAGATGTGGAAGAGTTCACCTTCCCCTTCCGTATCACTTTAAGAAGATGGGGCACAATGTGGCACAACTTAGATTCCAGGTATTGGAACAAATTGACCCAGGCAGAAGGGGTCAGAATCGGGTTAAGATGCTGAAAAACGGGAGGCCTACTGGATCTTTACGCTGCAGACACTAGAACCCAAAGGACTAAACAGGGACTACTGTTGAGGGAGGATCTAAAGTGATCCTTCACGGTTAACTCAGTGATTTCCAAATTAGGCTACTTTCACACTAGCGTTAACTGCAATACGTCGCAAATGCGTCGTTTTGCCGAAACTACGCATCCAGCAAAAGTTCTTGCTGGATACGTTTTTTTCGTCATAGACTAACATTAGCGACGCATCTGCGACGCATTGCCAAACGGTGCGTCCGTTTTGCGACGCTTGGGCGTGTGGTAGCGGACCGTCGGGAGAAAAAAACGTTACATGTAACGTTTTTTGCTCCCGACGGTCCGCTTTTTCCGACCGCGCATGCGCGGCCGGAACTCCGCCCCCACCTCCCCGCACTTCCCCGCACCTCACAATGGGGCAGCGGATGCGTGGGAAAAATGCATCCGCTGCCCCCGTTGTGCGGCGGAGACCACGCTAGCGTCGGGAACGTCGGCCCGACGCACGGCGACGGGTTGTTCCCGACGCTAGTGTGAAAGTAGCCTTAATCTACAAGGCATTGCCGGCAACTGAAAATGACCAGACGGAGACGTGTGTCTCTGTTTGGGGGGGATCAAGCTGATCTCTCTGGCCCCCGTTTATTGTGTATGACTTTTCATAGTCATAGAAATTATACTTCAACCAATCAGCATAAGAACACGCTCACAGTTCTTAACCTATAAGAATACAGGAACGGTCTGGACGTCAAAGTCTCGTAGAACAATGCACCCTCAGTCTCATGTTTTGCCCAGGTTGCAACAATCAAGGTCTCATCAAGGTCTCATAACAGCTGTAAACTTTAGCCTACTAACAAAATTTATATCAAAACAACAAAATGAAGTCGAAAAGCACAAAATGGAGAATCTTTCTTAATTTGTCCCTTCACACTATGACACCTCAAGTTTTTTGTAAACGTGACTCTTCGAAGATATGCTCGCTAACAATGGGCTGAATACAATAATCCTTCTGCTTATAATTCATTTACTTTCATTGCTGCATGTGTCCATGCCCGCTCCGATGGATTATTGATTGACAGGAACTATGTCTTCAAAATGTTATTGTTAATGACTTTATCTCTTTCTTTCCTCCTAGAACCGTTGAACTTCACTTCACTATACCCACCTCTCCGCTCACACTGGTATAGTATATCATCACCATTCTATAGAATCGCTACTCTTAGGGTACCGTTACACAAAACGATTTACCAACGATCACGACCAGCGATACGACCTGGCCGTGATCGTTGGTAAGTCGTTGTGTGGTCGCTGGGGAGCTGTCACACAGACAGCTCTCCAGCGACCAACGATGCCGAAGTCCCCGGGTAACCAGGGTAAACATCGGGTTACTAAGCGCAGGGCCGCGCTTAGTAACCCGATGTTTACCCTGGTTACCATCGTAAATGTAAAAAAAAACAAACCGTACATACTCACATTCCGGTGTCCGTCAGGTCCCTAGTCGTCTGCTTCCCGCACTGACTGAGTGCCGGCCGTAAAGTGAAAGCAGAGCACAGCGGTTACGTCACCGCTGTGCTCTGCTTTTACTTTCCGGCCGGCAGTCAGTCAGTGCGGGAAGCAGGCGGCTAGGGACCTGACGGACACCGGAATGTGAGTATATACAGTTTTTGTTTTTTTTACATTTACGATGGTAACCAGGGTAAACATCGGGTTACTAAGTGCGGCCCTGCGCTTAGTAACCCGATGTTTACCCTGGTTACAAGCGAACGCATCGCTGGATCGGTGTCACACACACCGATCCAGCGATGACAGCGGGAGATCCAGCGACGAGATAAAGTTCCAAACGATCTGCTATGACGTACGATTCTCAGCGGGGTCCCTGATCGCTGCTGCGTGTCAGACACAGTGATATCGTATGGATATTGCTGGAACGTCACGGATCGTACCGTCGTAGCAACAAAAGTGCCACTGTGAGACGGTACCCTTAAGAAATCTTAAAGATAACCACCCTTCTAGTTTCACAGGGTCTTTTGTTACATATCGTGTAGTATTAGGCGTGGTAGTTGCCTGCGGGATCCTTTTTAATATATTAAGGAGCATATATGTGCATGCAATCCCTATGGGACTCTGCAGCTTTGCATCTCAAGTAGTAGCCCTGGTCACCTTATACTAAGTATCCACCAGTACTCTAGTACGCACTGAGCATGCCTGGCCCCTTCCCCGCTGTGTTATACACACAAGGAGAGCCCTGGCCGGTCACGTGACATACTCTGAGGCCGGCCCCTATATAAGCGGAACTGGATGCCGCCTCCTGCAGCGCCAGTTACCCAGCGACTCCGGTCGCATCACACGTGCGCCTATGTGGACAGGACTTCTTGCTGCATCCAGGTAATCTAACCAGCTGTACCAGCGATTAACTCCCTCCTTGCCGGATACTGTCTGTACTGGTTACTGGTTAGTAAGCGGGTTCCTTATACTATGTTCAGGGCCGGACTGGGACTAAAATTCAGCCCTGGCATTTGAAGTTACACAGGCCCACTTGTCACATGGTGACTGTATAATATCTTTGTACACTTGTAGGCAGGGCCGGTTTTAGGCAAAGTGGGGCCCTACGCCTAGGCAAAGTTTAAAATGGGGCCCCAAATGCATTTCGGTTGTATTTACATGCGCTGAGTTCAGGCCGCTAAATGAGTTTGATCGACCATACTGAAGTTGTTCAACGCTTGTTTCCCGTCCTCTTTCCACCGTCTGAGACAGAATGATGGGACAGAACGATCACCATACAGTATCATGTTATCAGCAGCACATCTACAGTTTACGCTGGCGATGTGCTGCTGAGAATAATGATTTTTGTTCCAGCAAAAACCATCTGAATATGCAGCATTTTACTTGTTTAGTAAAATACACCCCATTGTCCTCCATATACTATAATGTGCACCACAGTCCTCCATATAGTATAATACACTCCCTATAGTCCTCCATATATTAAAATACACTGCTCAGTCCTCCACAGAGCATAATACACTCCTCATAGTGCTCCATATAGTATAATGCAACGCTATAGTCATCCATGTAGTACAATTCACTTCCCATAGTATAATGCACGCCATAGTTCTTCATATAGTATAAAGTATTCCCCATAGTCCTCGATACAGTATAATGCAGCCCACATACAGTATAATGCAGCCACCACCCTACAGAGTATAATGCAGCCACCCCAGAGTATAATGTAACCCCCCCATAGAATATAATGCAGCCCCCCATAGAGTATGATGAAATCGCCCCTCATAGAATATAAATATAATACAGCCCCCCATAGAATTTAATGTAGCCCCGAATAGAATAGAATACAGCCCACCTCCCCATAGAATATAATTCAGCCCCATCAGAGTATGATGCAATCGTCCCTCATAAAATCTAATACAGCCCCCCATAGAATATAATACAGCCCACCTCCCCATAATATATAATGTAGCCCCCCCATAGAATATAATGCAGCCCCCCATAGTATATAAGACAGTCTCCCCTACAGAATATAATATACCCCCGCAATAGTATATAACACAGCCACATAGTATATAACACGGCCTCCCCCATAGAATATAATATACCCCCTATAGTATATAGCAAAGCCCGCATAGTATATAGCACAGCCTGCATAGTATATAGCACAGCCTGCATAATATAGCACAGCCTGCATAATATAGCACAGCCTGCATAATATAGCACAGTCCGCGTAGTAGTATACAGCACAGCCGGCGTAGTAGTATACAGCACAGCCCACACAGTGCTATACACAGCACAGCCCACACAGGGGTATATACAGCACAGCCCGCACAGGGGAATATACAGCACAGCCCACACAGGGGTATATAGAGCACAGCCCGCACAGGGGTATATAAAGCACAGCCCGCACAGGGGTATATAGAGCACAGCCCGCACAGGGGTATATAGAGCAAAGCCCGCACATGGGTATATAGAGCACAGCACGCACAGGGGTATATAGAGCACAGCCCACACAGGGGTATATAGAGCACAGCCCGCACAGGGGTATATAGAGCACAGCCCGCACAGGGGTATATAGAGCACAGCCCGCACAGGGGTATATAGAGCACAGCCCGCACAGGGGTATATAGAGCACAGCCCGCACAGGGGTATATAGAGCACAGCCCGCACAGGGGAGTATACAGCACAGCCCGCACAGGGGTATATAGAGCACAGCCCGCACAGGGGTATATAGAGCACAGCCCGCACAGGGGTATATACAGCACAGCCCGCACAGGGGTATATACAGCACAGCCCGCACAGGAGTATATACAGCACAGCCCGCACAGGGGTATATAGAGCACAGCCCACACAGGGGTATATAGAGCACAGCCCACACAGTGGTATATAGAGCACAGCCCACACAGGGATATATACAGCACAGCCCTCACAGTGGTCTATAGAGCACAGCCCACATCTCATCTCTCCCCCACCAACCCCCCCGATAATGGCCCCACAGTCCAGGTAAAAAAAAAAAAAACACTCTCCTCACCTTTCCTTTTGCCCGCACTGCTCGTCCCTGCTCCTGTCTCGGCGGCTGCAGTCTGCCCAGGACACAGCAGGTGCGCGATGATATGACGTCATCGTGCACCCACAGTGTACTGTCAGAGGCAGAGCGGGGAATGATAGGAGAGGGAGCGTCAGGAGACGCTCTCTCCTCCATCATTGCGTTGAACTATACCGGCGGCATAGTTAAATGCGGCGGCGGTGGCACTGGCGGGGGGAGGGGGAGGAACAGTGCAGCGGCCCACTACTGGCAACGGCCCTTCTGGCATTTGCCAGAAGTGCCCGATGGCCAGTCCGGCCCTGACTATGTTGTCTCATTTCCATCCTGGACTTCTGGTACCATCTTTGCTGTAGACTTGAGTAGTGTCCAGTATTATCATGAGTGCAGTGGGTCACAGTAAACCATTTTCATTTAGCAGCGCTAACTTGAGTCCATAACATGTACTATCATATGCTATATTTCCCTGACAGTATCACACGGAGACGAGGTCTATAACCACTGTTATCATATGATACCTTGTGCTACATCTGTTTGTGATGAACAGATTCACTACTTATGATTTTCTTGACAGTTAACCTCTTTTTCCCCAGGCTACCCTACCAGTATTGGAATCTATAGAGACAGGATTAACGTTTCTCCCTGCACCATATCTCTGTGAGACCCTCTCCTTGTATATAGCTATACCGGTATCCTTTTTGCACCCAAGCACTAATATTTTCGTCGGACAGCCTATCACCACGGTTTTTGTTCCTTAATTTCAATATAGAGCCTTCCTCCAGCACACTATGTACTGTTGCTTCACGGCTTCCTCTGGACTTTTTCTTCTTTTTAAGGACTCTTGAATTTAGCACAATCACAAGACATACAGCGTGTGTTTGTTCTTCTCTTTATTTTTGTCTCATTTGATTTACATGTGCATGATTGTTATTCTATTATGTAAAAAGATCCATTTACTATGAAGTGTATTCATTTATATCTTTGTGTGTATTTTATTTTTTTGCTAGTATATTTGTTCTGATGAAGGTCCGGATATGGACCGAAAACGTTCAACTTGCCTTTATGGATGCACATCAATAAACCTTTTTCATATGATAATTATTCATCCAGAGTGCCAAGTTTTTTCGGATTTGGATTTGTTGGGCTGGATACCCTACTTGAGCACCTACTCTATACCCCACTACGAGGGCCGTGTTGTTCTATTATTACATTGATAATTAGTCTTGCGGCATAGATAATGTGAACCAGCCCATGCAGAGATTATATCTAGAGAAATAAAATAAAGATAGTGCTTCTGGTAGCGTTAGGGTATGTGCACACGTCCGGATTTCTTGCAGAAATTTCCTGAAGAAAACCGGAAATTTTCTGCAAGAAATCCGCATTTTTTTTTTTTTGCGTTTTTTTCGCTTTTTTTTAGCATTCTGCAAGCGTAATTAGCTTGCAGAATGCTAAAGTTTTCCAAGCGATCTGTAGCATCGCTTGGAAAACTGACTGACAGGTTGGTCACACTTGTCAAACATAGCGTTTGACAAGTGTGACCATCTTTTTACTATAGATGCTGCCTATGCAGCATCTATAGTAAAAAATAGAATGTTTAAAAATAATAAAAAAAATTAAAAAAATGGTTATACTCACCTACAGGCGTCCGTTCCTATAAATGCCGGTGTGGTTCAGGACCTTCCATGATGTCGCGGTCACGTGAGCGGTCACATGACCGGTCTCGACCAATCACAAGACCGTGACGTCATCGCAGGTCCTTCGCCGCACACCAGCTATAGAAACCGAAGCGGCAGCATGCACCTGAGAGGCGGGAAGACATCGAAGGTGAGTATAGGACTATTTTTTATTTTAATTCTTTTTTTTGACCAATTATACGGTGCCCAGTCCGTGGAGGAGAGTCTCCTCTCCTCCACCCTGGGTACCAACCGCACATAATCTGCTTACTTCCCGCATGGTGTGCACAGCCCCGTGCGGGAAGTAAGCAGATCAATGCACTCCTAGGTGTGCGGAATCCCCTGCAATTCCGCATTTTAATGAACATGTTGCTTTTTTTTCCGCGATGCGATTTTTTCACGGAAAAAAGGCTACATTTGCACAAAAAATGCGGAATACACTGAAAATAATGGGAGGCATATGTTAGCGTTTTTTTCGCGTTTTTATCACGTTTTTATAGCGAAAAACGCGAAAAAAACGCGAAAAATACTGAACGTGTGCACATGGCCTAAATGTATCAAGAGGAGCAGTTAGAAAAGACTCTGCCTGGACACAATAAATATAATGTATGCTCGAACTAGTAGCAAGATCAATATAAAAGATGTGAATTATCAACAGAGAAGATGCCGAAGGGGCATGAACCTGTAGATGTGCCCCACGGGGCTAACAAATATATACCTGCAAAAACATGGTGTACATGGGTGAAGCAAGGATTTGCCACAGGACTGCAGGATTGTGCTGAAGTGGGGAACAGCGATGAAATAAGAGCCCCACAGAAGGTCTGGGGAAAAAAAACACTCGTATCTCTGCGTCTACTAGACGCAGCGATACGCGTGGGTTTTTTGTCCCCAGACCTTCTGTGGGGCTCTTATTTCATGTGAGACATGTAATACTTTGCAGCTGCAGCTCTCACAGCTCTGCTGCATTGCAACACTGACTGCCTGTGAGATGGAAGCTCTGAGAGGACACCTGGAGATGTGCTTAAAGCTGTACTATGAGAGCTCTGCAGTGAGATCCGGAGAGCAGACTGTCAGTCATTACATGTCTCACTGGTATTGCCCCCTTTTATTTAAAATAAGCTCTGGAGGCAGATCTTCATCCAGATCAGTGTCCGTCCCATAGTCCTGAACAGCAGTTCTATGGAATAAGACATCAGATCACAGGTATCAAGGTATAATTTTATTCAGCTTCCTATAACCTGTGTGCCCATGTAGACTTTCTAGGAGGGTTGATCCTATTGACAGATTCCCTTTAATTATCCAAATTATTACTGACACAGATCTGATTGGGGTCTAAAAACTATGTATAAGCACAGTTAAAGTCAAGATAAGATGCTTGGTTAAATTGCAATAGACCCAAGACCCCAGTGGTGTCAGTGGTGCACCTTTTGGAAGATTCAGCAGAATCCGGAGTAGAAGAGAAATCTTTCATAAGAGGTTCCTGCTCTCCTGCTCTTTATACTGAATGCAGGTCATCCATTAGGTTACATTGACTTCCAGCTGTAGCACTGACACCGCCAGTCACATAATGGAATGTCGTCTGGTACCTCAGAATAATCCAAGAGATGTTCCTGCAGCAAGCATGTGACTCCTGAAGTCATGTTCCCGTCTTAATGGTGTGAGTTGTTACCACAAATATAGGATGTTTTATCAGCACAGGCTTTTATTTGCTTTATAAAATATTCCAGCTCACTTGCATTTGATTCTGGCCATGCTCCTTCATTTCTCTAATATTAATGACATTATGACATTATTAGACGCATTCACAATTTATTTCACTCATGAAATGCAAATTATATAGCAACATGTTTTCCAATAGAGCTTGGATAGAAGAATTACCAGCAGTCAATTTGCATGAGCACATTTGAAAGGGAAGATTAACATTGCATAATCAGTATATGGAAACATCATACCAGAGAGGGCAAAATATCTCAATATTGTTGTGTTCAAATTTTCATCCTCATGTCAAAATAAATTAACAGAGTTTGTAATGACGACACTGAAAAAGTGGGAGGAAGGCAGATTAACTTGTCAGTATAGCAGTTTCATTAATTAGAATACATTAATTCTATTACTTTTCTAATTATATTTTTGAATGAAAAATTACATTTTAGCACAAAAAACACGGGTTGGTTAAAATGCAAGCACCCTAGACATGAATTTGATTCACCTGCCTTGAGTATCTCTACACACTTATGAGACCAATCTGCCTTGGATTCTTTCTCTTGCAGATGTGTCCAATGTGTCCAAGTAAGAAGTTCTCCGATCACCATGATCCAAGATAGCAGATTCCCGTTCTCTCATTGTATTTCAGAAAACATATCAAATGTTTGAATTATGAATCTTTCATCTGCATGGACTAAGTACTGATTGTCGAGGTGCTTGTATGGTCCATTTACATTGTGCAATGTTCACCGTTAAATGGCCACCAACCAGCGACATGTTTCGTGGTCAGCGTTTTTTTCATAACCTGTTTGACTCTCCCTGCTTTAGATGCACACTGAATTATGTATAATAGATCATTCTTTGCGCAAAGTCTGCTATTCTTCTCAGCGGCACATGTCTTATGCACGCAAGACAATGTGCTGCCAAGAACAATGATTTTTTTTTGTGAACACCAAAAGTTAATTTCACTCAACGAATGAGCAATTTGCTTCGTTGGATGATCGGTCACCTGTTCAGACTGCACAATTATTGTGAGCAAGCATTACTGGGAATTCCTGTCCACAATAATCGTGCAGAATAAATGCCGCTTAATAATTCCTTATATTGGTGATGTCTGAAAATCTCCTTTCAGAAGCATGGGTGATCTGAAAATAACCATATACAGTTGTGCTCAAAAGTTTACATACCCCGGCAGAATTTTTGCTTTCTTGGCCTTTTTTCAGAGAATATGAATGATAACACCAAAACTTTTTCTGCACTCATGGACAGTGGTTGGGTGGAGCTATTTATTGTCAAACTACTGTGTTTTCTCTTTTTAAATCATAATGACAACCCAAAACATCCAAACTTCCTATAACCATCAACAAGCTTCTTACACCACTCAACTGTAATTTTGGACCACTCTTCTTTTTCATACTGCTCCAGGTTTCTCATATTTGAAGGGTGCCTTCTCCCAACAGCAATTTTAAGATCTCTCCACATGTGAACAATGAGATTAGAGCAGATTCATTGTTGGCTACTTCAGAACTCTCCAGTGCTTTTTTCCATCCTTTTCTGGGTGCTTCTTAAAGTATGTTTGGGGTCCTACTAGAATAACCAAGACCTGGGATGCAAATCCTTTGGTAATCTTCAGATTTCATGATCCTGTACATACAGTCAAGGCACCCAGTATCAGAGGCAGCAAAAGAACCCCAAACATCTTTAAACCTCCACCATATTTGACTGTAGGAAGGTTCTTTTCTTTGTAGACCTCATTTAATTTTCGGTAAACAGTAGAATTATGTGCTTTACCAAAAAGTTCTATCTTTGTCTCATCTGTTGACAAGATGCTTTTTTAGAAAGATTTTAGCTTACTCAAATACATTTTGTAATGAAGTTGTCACATACATTTTACATGCACGGAACATTGATTCGGTATTACATCCACAGCAAATTTATCATAAATGTCACCTGCATGTATGCCAGGACCCTAATAGGGATAACTGCCAAAACTAAATGTACAAATCATCACAAGGACGCAGTCAAATAATCCCATAAAATGTATAAATTTATTCAATATCAGTAAAACTTTAGTAAAAAAAGGAACAGATAAATAGACAACAATAGGGGACGGAAAAGCACTATGTGACGGTACAAGTTGCCCAAGGACTCCAGGGCCACATCACTGCTGTATACTTATGTGACTTGACCATGATTGGTTCAGTGTTATTTATTTGCAGTGTATAGGGATACTGATCCTTTGATTTATATGGCTATTTGTCTCTTATTTATTATATTAATGGTATGTTTGTGCAGTGATGTGGCCTTGGAGTCCTTGGGCAACTTGTACCGCCACATAGTGTTTTTCCATCCCCTATTGTTGTCCATTTATCTGTTCCTTTTTTGACTAAAGTTTTACTGATATTGAATAAATTTATACATTTTATGGGATTATTCAAATACATTTTGGCATACTGCAGACTGACAGCATAGGAGCCACAGCGGTCTTATCGGTGGTAATAATTAGTGATGAGCGAGTGTACTCGTTGCTCGGGTTTTCCCGAGCATGCTCGGGTGACCTCCGAGTATTTGTTATTGCTCGGAGATATAGTTTTCATCCCCTCAGGTGCATGATTTACAGCTTCCAGATACTCTGAATACATGTGAGGAATACCTGTTTGTTAGGGAATTCCCACATGTATTCAGCGTATCTGGAAGCCGTAAATTATGCAACTGAAGCGATAAACTATATCTTCGAGCAATAACAAATACTCGGAGGTCACCCGAGCATGCTCGGGAAAACCCGAGCAACAAGTAAACTCGCTCATCACTAGTAGTAATCTTACTGCCGATCAGAACCGTCGGTGTTTCTCATGCTGTCATGCAGATGGCAGTGTGAGAAACACCTGATTTTCGGGGTGCCAAACCCAAACAGTAGCATGGACTTCCTGGAGAAGTCTGTGTTTGGAGTCCGTACCCTAACACTAGGTGTTCAGTACAAAATTCAAACTTTACTGTTCGGGTTTGCATCTCTGCACATTTCCTTTTGTATTTTAGGCAAAATATATGTATATAT
Source organism: Ranitomeya variabilis (assembly GCF_051348905.1). NCBI lineage: Eukaryota > Metazoa > Chordata > Amphibia > Anura > Dendrobatidae > Ranitomeya > Ranitomeya variabilis. The sequence goes on along the minus strand of NC_135236.1, from coordinate 446,541,267 downwards.
ATAATATATATATATATATATATATATATATATATATATATATATATATAGTCTTTTTTACATTGTCTTTTCAAATGTAATTAAGAAATGGCAGTTAACAGGGACAGTGGTGCTCTTCATGGTGTTGCCCATGTGGTCACTAGACAATCTTCAGCTTTCACTGCATCCAAAACTAAAGCAGGACTCTTTGCTGAAGAGGACAGACCTCCATTCCAGCCTTCACTGCTCCAATCTAGCTCCCGGTCTTAATCTGGAGGCTCTGTGGGCAACAACACACAGGAACATCACACCAGTCCTACTCCCGAGACTCTCATACTACTGTGAGCAGCCTGCATAGCTTACTTTGTTACCATGACCTGCAGTGTCTCTTGACTCATTTCAAATCAAATACTTCTTAGCCATTATGGGTTGCCAATTGCAAAGAGAGCTGACAGCAACAGATCTTGATGATTTACATGCTTAAATGCATTAATTGTGGCAAAACATTCCTCAGACAATCATTGATAACCTCATTGATAGCAGCTAAGTGCATGTAAGTGCGTGTATTTCATACTGAGTTATTTGAGGTGTTTGCAAAATTTTGTTTCCTTTTTTTATTATTTGCATAGTAACATCTATCAATCCTGGTATTTTTTTTCTTTTAATTCATTGACTTTTCCTTCTTAGCATTGAGACACCCATGTTACATAATGTACTAACCGAGAAAGTTTGTGAACCCTCGAGAATTTTCCAATTTTTTGCAAATATTTGATATAAAACTACATCAGATTTTCACACAAGTCCTAAAAGTTAAAGAGAAAAAAAAAAATCAAAGAAATGAATAAAAATATTAAACTTTTTTTTATAATATGGAAAATTATCCAATATCCGTCTACTAACTTTAGTTTCTATTCCCTAAGGTTTGCTGGCTCTCAATGTATGTTACATTTTTGTGTTGATGACTTTATACTGTGTTTTTGTTAGTTTACATACAATCCTAGAAAGAAGCATCGTCTTTCATTCAGCTATAAGTAAAGAGTTCAGAGTGCCGGAGTGTACCGTGTGATATATTTGTAATATCCTTCCTGATTGCATCATGTAACTTCACATATTCTGTACACTGTCTCTTGTGACACAGTTCCGGAAATAGCAGTCATCAGTCAAGAATTTACAGCACATTTATAGTTAAGACTCAGGGTTGCCTTTGTATTCCAGAGTTCATCCTTTCTCTAAAGATATAGTTTGACATGCTCACACTATATTACATCAGGTGTTCTCAGTTTATCCATCATCTAGGGTTTGCATCACTTAGTAAAATACATAAGAATAGTGAGTCTGAAAGTTAATGGAACAGATGGCATCATGAGACTTTTCCTGTGATGGCGGAACTACAACCTGAGGATTAATGTGTAACTATTTGAAATAGGCAGTTTGCAGGTTAAACTCTTTCCACCGGTTGTGCAGCTTGGCTGTTCTCTCCCTCTAGCCATTCTTGTATCTTTGTGATGTGAGTCATTGGAATGGAAGTTTGTGGGAGAGTTTCTAAACTCATACTGTACTTTGCCATTACTGCAATCTTCAGTTAATACTTGTGAAATTAATTCTATGACTTGTTTTTCATTTCTGGGAAAATTTTGGATGCTTCTAACAGTCAAAATAATATTCCTGTTATGTTAGGATCTAGATCGCAAATAGAATGTATAGAAAGCTTGTAGTCTAATTATGAAGGGAGAAAAGTGGTGTGGAATAGTACAACGGTTTGGACACAAAATTTAGTGCATTTTTTATTTTCCCTAGTGCTGTAGCTATTCCAATCTATGCTGGTGTGTGAAGGAAAGGTATCAGTAGATCATGATGACAAGCCAACACATGAGCTCTAAGAAAGAGAAGAGGAGCCCTTGGGAGGTAGCATTTCTGAATGATAAGTGAGAAAAATTCAGACCCTAGCTATAACCCTAACTATAACCTCAACCCTAACCCTAGCTCTAACTCCAACCCTAACAATAGCTCCAACTTTAACCCTAATGGAAAAATTAAAATAAATATATTTTTTTATTTTATTATTTTTACCTAACTAAGGAGGTGGTAAAGGGGGGGTTGATTTACTATTTTTTAATTTGATTACTTTGATAAGGTCTATCACTGTGATCAAATTGAACCAATAGGAAATATTTCCTATTGTTGACAGGTGCCGGCCGGCAGATCTCTGCGGGCGCACTGCGCATGCGCCCACCATTTTCTTCCTGGATGAAGACGCCTACGGCCGGGGGACATCACAGCTGGATGCAGGAGGGTCCAGGATCACCGGAGGTACGGGGGTACCCCATTTCTCTCTCCCCTGATGTGCTAGATCACATCAGAGGAGAAAGGAATTAAATGGAAAATCTGACTTTTTTTTTGCGGTCGCCGTTATTCCGTGAAAAATGGTGATCACAACACTGGGTTTGGTTAAAAACGTACCCTAATCATGTTCTCCGGGGTCTCAGCTACCCCCTGATGAACAGTTAAGCAAGATGAAGATGAAATGATCTCTAAAAGGACTAAAGTTAAAGATGACACATTTCCTTTGTATTTTAGGCAAAAAAAAATGTAATGTTTTTATTTTAAAAATTACAAGAAGGGAAATGGACTGATACAAACGTTTGGGCACCCTTGGAGATTTTTCTGCTCAGAAATCTTGGACCAAGATTTCCGACCTTAATTAGTCTGTTAGGGTTATAGCTTGTTCACTATCATCATTAGGAAAAGCCAGGTGATGCAAAATTCCCAGCTTTATAAAAACCCAGCCTCCTCTAACCTTGTGTGAAAAAACGGCAGCCATGGGTTCTTCTAAGCAGCAGCCTAGCACTCTGAAAATAAAAATAGTGGAGGCCCACAAAGCAGGAGAAGGCTATAAGAAGACAGCAAAGCGTTTTCAAGTTACCTTGTCCTCTGTTCGAAATGTAATTAAATGGCAGTTAACAGGAACAGTAGAGGTCAGAATTAGGACTGTAAGCAAAGCAAAATTACAGTGAGAGGTGCTCATAGGATTGTTAGAGAGGCAAACCAGAACCCTCACTTGACTGCAAAAGATCTTCAGAATGATTTATCAGACTCTGGTACACTTTGTAGTGCACTCTTCTACTGTTCAGAGACACCTGTACAAACATGGCCTTCATGCAAGAGTCATCAGAAGAACACCTCTCCTACGTCTACGCCATAGAATTCACAATCAGAAGTGTGCAAAAGAACATCTAAAGATGCCTGATGCATTTTGGAAACAAGTCCTGTTAACCGATGAAGTTAAAGTAGAACTCTTTGGCTGCAAAGATCAAAAGGTATGTATGGAGACAAAAGGGCACAGAATTTCAGGAAGAGAACATCTAGATAACCATTAAGCATGGGGATGGATCATTCAATGAAATTTCAACAAATTCTTGATGCAAACATAACACCATCTGTAAAAAAAGCTGAAGTTGAAAATAGAATGTCTTCTACAAATGGATAATGATCCTAAGCACACGTTAAAATCCATTACCTCAAAAGGCACAAGCTGAAGTTATTACAATGGCCCTCACAGTCTCTTGATCTGAACATCACTAAAAATCTGTTACTAGACCTCAAAATAGCAGTGTATGCAAGATGACCCAGGAATCTCACAGAACTGGAAGAATGGATGAAAATCCCTCAAACAAGAACTGAAAGACTCTTGGCTGGCTACAAAAAGCATTTACAAGCTGTAATACTTTCAAAAGTGGGTGCTACTAGGTACTAAGCATGCAGGGTGACCAAACCTTTCCATCTCACTATTTTTGCACGACTCGTTAAAGGGTTGATTGTGACTTGTAGGATCGCTACTTCCAACAGGTGGCGCTATAGAGTTAAGTCCTCTTTTTCTCAGAAGAGGCAATTTGCATATTTTTCTTTTTGTAATTTTTAAAATGTAAAAGATGAAAATATGTATAGTTTTTTTTTTGCCTAAAATACAAAGGAAATGTGTCATCTTTAATAACAGTAATTTTGACATGGGGTGCCCAAACTTTTAAATGCCACTGTAAACATAGCTGATAATAACCAATGAGGACCACTCACTTGACTGCTTTTGCTCAGAATTATTTATATTGTCATATCAAAGGAGCTGTACTTTGAATAGATTTCCAGTATCAGAAGTATGGCGGTCCAATACTTGGTATCCCCACCGATCAATTGTTTTCAGTTCCAGATGTGAACAGTGATTGGAGCTGAATTGCCCATAACTAAAAGAAAACCCTAATTAGTATAAGTTACCAGTGGCTAATCTGTGTTTTATTACTACAAAGATTAATTTCCTAAAATAAATAGAAGTTAATTGTCTAGATCCGATTTACAGGTCATGGTCTTTTCATAATGCAAAGCTGTTAATCAGTCCATGAGCTATGAGCATTTTGCTGTGTCATGCTTAACACAGGAAGATACAGTGCTGGTTCCTTCTCAGTTCAAGCTGCGTATGACATTGCAGTTTTCTGCTAAGGAATTTAAACTTTTCAGTAAAATTTTTTACATTTATTATGCAATTAAACATACACTTGTAATTTTGTTTTACACATAGTTGAGTTATACAACTTTCTTAGCTTTAACAATATTCTAATGGTGGGATTGGTAGGTGAAAAACATTAAAAGGATCTGCCAGCTATCCTGTCTGACATATTTTTATTCTCATAAAAGAAAAAGTTGGACCAACTTTTCTTAGAACTCTTCATCGTCGTATTTCTCTGTGATAGCAGAGGCGTATGTAGGGGGGCAGCCGGGGAATGTGCCCTGGGCGCAGCCAGCAGAGGGACGCAGTCTGGCCACCTATTGCGGCTGTCCGAAGTGTCTCCCCTGGACTGCAGCACAGAGAAACTGCAGCGTGCCGGCTCCCAGTGTTCAATAGTACTCGCATCTATAACAGATGCGAGTACAATTGAAGCTCTGACCACTGGGTCATGTCATGATCATGTCATGAGGGTGGTAAGATCTGAAGACACCGAAGATAGGGGGTATTAACTGGGTGCTATTTACTGGGGGTGGTGTATTTAGTGCGTGGAGTGGGATTTGCTGTGTGTGGGGGGTATTTGCTGTGAGTGTGTGGGGGTATTTACTGTGTGTGGAGGAAGTAATTATTGTGTGTGGGGGTTTACTGTGTGTGTATGAGGGGTGAATTTACTGTGTGTGTGGTATTTACTGTGTGTGTGTGTGTGTGGGGGGGGGGTATTCACTGTATGTGTGTGGGAGGGGTATTTACTGTGTGTGGAGGGGGTATTTATTATGTGGGGAGATTTACTGTGATAGAATTTTTTAGTGTAACGAGGCTGGGTAAGATTTCATGTAATGGAGTATGATTTGAGGACACAAATTTGGGGAGCAAGGAAATGACAGGTGCAGACACAATATGGGAAGCGGCAGAAATTTGAAGACACAATATGAGGAGGAAGGTATGAGATGGGGACATGTATGGGGGAAGGGTACAGACACAGTATGGTGAGTGGAATGGGTGCAGACACAGTATGAGGAGTGAGGGGAAAATGTATGAGGACACAGAATGAGGGTGGTGGGATAGGTGCGGACACAGTATGGGGAGTCTGAGGGATGTGTGAGGAGGCAGTATGGAAAGTGAGAGGGTAAATGTATGAGGAAGGAGGGAAAAATGTGCGAGGAGACAGTATGGGGAAAAAAGTGTGAGTGGATGCAGAATAGACGCTGAGTAGTGTGGGGGGTGTAGCATGGGGCAACATTGTAAGGGCACTGCCAGGAGGTGACAGTATACCAAGGAGGATGTGATGAAGGGGCACAGTTTAGAGACTGGGTCCTATAGGGGTGTCACGCACAGTGTAAGAAAGACTAAATGCAACACAAAGGGATGAGGGGAAGGGAGCCCAACACTAGAGAAGGGGGGAGTGGGGACCCCCTAAGCAAATCTAAAGTCAACCTGTCTGTCCTAAACATCCCTATATACAGGGGTTGGACAAAATAATGGAAACACCTGGAAACATCAACAAAAGTTAGTTTAATATGGTGTAGGTCCACCTTTTGCGGCGATTACAGCCTCAATTCTCCGAGGTATGGATTCATACAAGGTGTGAATTGTTTCCAAAGGAATTTTAGCCCATTCTGCAGTTAAAACACCCTCCAGTTCTTTGAGTGACGATGGTGGCAGAAAAATCGACATCTAACTTGAATCTCTAAAATCGACCATTAATGCTCAATAATGTTGAGGTCTGGGGATTGTGGGGGCCAGATGAGATGCTCAACTTCATTAGAATGTTCCTTGTGCCATGGTTTAACGATTCTAGCTGTATGAATTGGTGCATTATCATCCTGAAAGATGGAGTTCCCCTCCGGGAACAGTGCTTGTACCATTGGATGCACTTGGTCGCCCAAAATGCCTAAATAATCTCAGCTGTTAATTCTTCCATGAAGGGATATCATTGGCCTGACGGATCTCCATGAAATAACACCCCAGATCATCACAGAACCTCCACCATGTTTTACGGTTGGGAGAAGGCATCTGGATGGAATGCTTCTTTCAGATGTCTCCAAACGTACACTCGGCCAGAGGTCGGAAATAGGGTAAACGATGATTCGTCTGAGAATATCACATGTTTCCACTGCTCGAGGGACCAATTCTGGAGGTTTCTACACCACTCTAACCGCTTGGAAACATTTGTCATTTAGAGCAGCGGTTTTCTAATGGCAGCTCTTCCGTAGAATCCAGATTTGTGCAGCTCCCGACGAACAGTTTTAATGGAAACTGGGTTCTGTAGGTGTTCATTGAGCTCAGCAGTGATTTTTGGAGCTGTGGTCTTGCGATCCTCTCTCACAATTCGCTTTAGAGTCCGACGGTCTCTCTCAGTCAACTTTGACTTTCGGCCGGACCTGTGCTTTGCTGCGGACGTTTTTCCTTCTCTTTCAAATGCAGTCATTACTTTGGAAACAGTACCTCTTGACACGCCAAGCATTCGGGCACTTTCTGTTACACTAGCGCCTGCCATACGAGCACCAACAATTTGGCCTCTTTGAAAATCCGAGGGGTCTGCCATTGGTTTAAGGTTCTCATCAATGTTCTTACAATTATGCAAAACAAACAGTTAATTTACATACACATATCACATAACACAAATAATCAGCTACAAAACATTACCATATGTCACGGTTTGCATGTTTATCACATGTTCGAAGATTATGATGCCAAAACGCTAGGTGTTTCCATTATTTTGTCCAACCCCTGTAGGTTCTGCACCTATCGCCAAGCAGGAACCTAATGCCTGCCTGACCCTGGCAATAAACCCTGCTTAGAGAAGGACGATTTAGCACTAGTCAAACCCCACTACAACTAAAGACAAGTGGGATAGACAAACAAGGGGAACACATCTTGAATAGACTCAGAGAGGTAACGCAGACATCCTCCAGCAACACCAAAGAGGAAGATAGCCGACTGTTACAGCTCCAAGCCTCAACAGGGGAAAATGGAAAGATCATTACCGATTCCCAGAAGCAGAGCAGACAGGAAGTCTATTAACACCCAGTCCAGGTGTGTCAATTTAATTCCTGGGGGAGGTTGCCACTGGGTCCAAGAGTCAGAAGGACTAGGAAAGCATCTGCAAAGCCAGCCACAGAGACCTTCTGCAGCCAGTTGCTGTGTGACTGTCTGCAGCCTCTGATGCACCTGTGATAAGGGGGGACTCAGTGTGAGAGAACAGTATAAAGAGGGTGCCCAGTATGGAAAGAAGGGAGCAGTGTGGAGAGCAGGTGCCATAAGAGGGATAGCGCGGGGTCATATCTTGTGCAGGAAATATAGTGAGGGGCAATTCTTTATTCAGGGGTTCAACGTAGGGCAAATATTTTTATTTGGGAGCATTATAACATCACTGCTATCTTTAAGGGCGTCATGTGAGGATGTGCTGCACAAGACCAGAGAAGATGGAAGTCTGCAGAGACGGCTGAGGATGAGAAAACTCATGGAGTATGGACAAGATGAAGAAGAAAAGAAAGAGAACAACTCAGGAGACAACGTCATCTATAAGGTACCTGGATGTAAATTTTTTTTGTGGTACTAATTAGCATATTTATTTTAGAAGAGTTAAAGGGGTTGACCAAGTTTGTGATGAGTCTGAAGTCATTCTATGTGACTGCAGACATCTGAATTCTCAAAGAGTACACTGCATGCTGTCAGGATACTCTGGTGTCTGTGATTTCCATACATGTGGTCACGTGCTGACTATACAGTACATGTGTGGCCTCACTCAATGAAAATGAATTGAGTGAGGCTGGGCACGTCTAGTCGGAATGTGGCCAGAAGTATCCAAATCACATACTTGTGCAAGGGAGAATCCTAAAAGTGTGCATGCAGCCTGAAGCCACTTATAGTGACTGCAGATTTTCATCTCAAACCTGGACGCACCCTTTAATTATAAAATGAAATCCTGCAGCCAATCCTAACAGTATGTAATATCCTCACTGTCAGGATTCAGCTCTGCTTCCTGGTTACAGCACCCATTCTGAAGCCATTGCTGCTCGATCCCAAATGGTCCCCTGATGAGCCTGGGAAGGGGCGAAACGCGTAGGGATGGAAGCATCTATATATATAATTGTCTAAGGGTTTTTCCGTCTGTCTGTCTGTCTGTCTGTCTGTCTGTCTTTCTGTCTGTCTGTCTGTCTGTCTGTCTGTCCTGGAAATCACTCCATATAAGGTATGGTCTACAAACAGGATACCTTATATGGAGTGGTCGGCGGTTTGTAGACCATACCTTATATGGAGTGGTCGGCGGTTTGTAGACCATACCTTATATGGAGTGGTCGGCGGTTTGTAGACCATACCTTATATGGAGTGGTCGGCGGTTTGTAGACCATACCTTATATGGAGTGGTCGACGGTTTGTCGGGCGGCCTCGACCAATCAGAGATGGGCACAGCATGGCGACGATGATGTCATAATGGTTGCCATGGCGACGATGATGTCATAAAGGTTGCCTCGACCAATCAGCGACGGGCACAGTCTGCCGCGAATCACATACTACGGGGACATGCATATTCTAGAATACCCGATGCATTAGAATCGGGCCACAGTCTAGTCTATATATATAATTGTCTAAGGGTTTTTCCGTCTGTCTGTCTGTCTGTCTGTCTGTCCTGGAAATCCCGCGTCTCTGATTGGTCGAGGCCGCCAGGCCTCGACCAATCAGCGATGGGCACAGCATGGCGACGATGATGTCATAAAGGTTGCCTCGACCAATCAGCGACGGGCACAGTCTGCCGCGAATTCGCCTCGACCAATCAGCGACGGGCACAGTATCGATGTAGATGTCATAATGGTTGCCATGGCGACGATGATGTCATAAAGGTTGCCTTGACCAATCAGCACAGTCTGCCGCGAATTCTGGAATCATCATTGTCCATATACTACGGGGACATGCATATTCTAGAATACCCGATGCATTAGAATCGGGCCACAATCTAGTGAGATATTTATGTCAGATGTATTCAGATAAGTGACATATTTTTTCATAGCAGCTAGTGTCTGGTGTTCCGTGGCGGCACTATACATTACACTATGATGTGGCAGCCACGAGAAACCAGTGAAACCGCTTATGTATGTGAGCTTTTATCTATGCCTGCACTTTTGGGATAGAGATATAGGATACGGAATGCTATATATTTGGCAGCATATTTGCGGCTGTAGTAGCATGTGTCTGTTATTCTTTGGTAGTATTTCTGCCTTAAGATGTGCCAATCTGTTATGCGGTGGTGATTAGAAACCAGAAAAATCTCCCATTTATGTGAAGCTGTTTCTATGTCTTCTATGTTTTTGACTGGGTCATGGCAAGTCTGCTGGGCTTAATGATGGCAGCAGAATAATTTCTGATAATGATGGCAGTATAATAATGTATATGCAGCACAATAGCACTTTATTAACTATTATGGCCTGCAACTAATCAGGTGTGAAAGTCCCCCTAGTGCAGCAATATATTCCAGTTTTTTCTGCTATACATTACTTTAATTAGCGTAGTAACATTGTTCGTGCTTCATTTTTTACAATTTATATTTTTGTATATTTTTTACACTTCGCAGCGTGACCTAGGTTTTGTTGTGTGTATGGTGTTGGGGTGTGGGCGTGGGTAGATGCCAGGGTCCGATTAGGGCTAGAAGGGACAGCCGACTTGAGTGGGGGCGCCAAGTCGAATTTTAGGGTGCCAACCTCCACTGTCAGGAAGGGATTCAGTATACTAGGAGTCCTGATAGGGATTTAGCCAGGAATAATTTTCTTCAATAAAAGAGTTTCTGTAGCACTCCGGCTGTAGCACCTCCCCACCCAGACCTAATAGTTGTGGTGTTGGTAGTTTTATTTACTTATTATTATATTTTATGATGATACACTAAAGATATTTTTTTAGGGCGTTTTTTCTTTTTTGGTGTACATATTACAGCAGTCATCGCATGGCCATTTCACTCATATGCGATTTTCATACTTTCGCTGTTATGTAAGAATGAGCTTCTCTTCTGCTTCTCTCAGTTTTTACTGAACATTGAATAAGTCTACTTTCACACATCAGTTTTTTGCCGTCAGGCCCAATCCAGCAAATTTAAAAAAAAACGGATCCGGCAAAAGTTGCCGCCGGATCCGTTTTTTTCTCATAGACTTGTATTAGCGCCGGATTGCGACGGATGGCCTCACGTTTCATCCGTTTTTTTGCTGTGAGGTGAGGTGAAATGATGAAATGTGAGGTGAAATGATGGAATCCGGCGACCGAATCTGTTTTTTTACACAATCAGGATTTTTCCATTCTGCTCTCTTTCTCCTCCCCGGAACAGGAAGTCCAAACTCTAAGGCTACTTTCACACTAGCGTTTTTCTGTGGACGTCTAAAAGCGTCGGCGCGACGCATCGACGGATGCATCACAAATAGTGAAAAACGCACACAACGCATACAGTATTTCGACGGATCCGTCATAGATCCGCTAGACGGTTCCGTCGAAAAACTGGATCCGTTTCATCCGTTGTGTCCGTTTTTACTATCCGTTTCATCCGTTTTTATGACGGATCCGTTTTCCCTGCCTAAAAATGGGAGTCTCCTTATGTGATTGGCTACTGTAAAATATGGAAAACTATATATTGAATGTTTTTACAGCCCATCTTTGAAAGGGTTTATTAGAGAAAGTGGCAGCGATGGAGCAAGTACTTGTGAGGATTGCAAATGTTGTCACCGATGTGATTTTCGAGACAAATCGCCTGGATATTATGGTTTGGGAGAAGGAGGCGGCAGCAAAAAGACAGAGGATGCTTCAACCTCGACTGCGCAGACTATGGATTCATCCCATTAATACCATGCAGATGACCCAGGGTGTGTATTCCACTTTGTACATGGAGTTGCGCCTGAACCCGGAGAAATTTTTTAATTATCTTCGTATGAGGCAGGAGCATTTTGATTTGTTACTGGAACAAGTTGGGGATGTCATCCAAAGGCAGGACACACGCATGAGACTTGCCATTTCACCGGCGGAGCGGCTGATGGTGACCCTGCGGTAAGCTCTTTTTTTTCTTATTTTTTTTTTAATCATTGCTCATATTTCAACCTTCACATCAGCAGTGAACATGCTCCACAAAATACTGCGCTGAAACACTGCGTTGCATTTTCAGGAGCATGTTAATTTTTTTATTGTTTGTGGCCATTACTAATTTTTTAACACCTGCTGCATAAGAATGCACAGATGTAAAAATGCTGTTTTTAGTGTGCACTACAACAGACAAAAAAAAATCTCAGTGCCATTTTTTGAAACTTAAAAAAAGTAACATTTGTGTAAATTGTTTAAAAATGTTATGTGGGTCTTTTCAATTTTTAATAACTTTTTTTTTTTCCACAGCTGCTTGGCTACAGGTGAATCCCTTATGTCACTACACTTCCAGTTCCGCCTAGGTGTTTCAACTATTTCTGGAATTGTAAAAGGCACCTGCTGTGCTATTTGGGATAACTTGCACACGGAGTACATGCCACCACCGACAAGGGACATCTGGCTGCAGAGTGCAGAACTGTTTGAGAAACTCTGCCATTTCCCAAACTGCGTGGGTGCAGTAGATGGGAAACACATACGTATATTCAAACCGGCAGGATCAGGCTCAGAGTTTTTTAATTACAAGAAGTACTTTTCTATCATACTAATGGCCATTGCAGATGCCAACTGCAAATTTCTCGCTGTGGACATTGGAGCCTATGGCCGGTCCAACGACTCCCAAGTTTTCAAAAATTCACCAATGGGCTGTTGTTTGTATGCAGACAATTATGACTTTCCACCAGCCAGAGCACTCCTGGGAACAAGCGGACCGCCTATGCCGTATGTTTGTGTGGGTGATGAAGCCTTCCAGTTATCCCCACATCTCCTCAAACCGTATTCTCGCAGAGACTTAACCAGAACAAAAAGAGTGTTCAATTACCGATTAACAAGAGCAAGAAGAGTTGTTGAATGTGCATTTGGCATTCTCACTGCCAAGTGGCGCGTGCTGCTCACCACTATAAGACTGGACACTCAAACAGTGGATGAGGTTGTGAAGGCCTGCGTGGTCCTACATAACTATGTAATTTCCAAGGAGCCTGTTTCCGTGGAAGATGAGGACTTGGAGACCACCCTGTGGGATTACCGCAGCAGCTCTGTCCGTTCTGCCGGTTCTGTTTGCAGAATGACGGACCAGTTTGCTGAGTATTTTGTTTCACCTGTGGGCAGGGTGCCATGGCAAGAGAACATTATGTAACATCTTTTCTCATGTATTGTTGATGTTTGTGTAAAAAATTTTTTTTATTGACACCAACTTTTAAAAATTACTGTCCAAAACTTTGGTATATTTTGGGTAATAAACCAAATGTTATACCTTCTAACGTGTGTTGTGTAATGTTTTTGTACATTTAGTTAGCATACTTAAATGAAAGCACTTCACAAAGAAATTGTTTTTAAACCAAACCAAATTTTATTTAACATATCACAATACAAAATTTGTGATCCCTTTTTTTATAAAAAAAATTGTTTGGGTAAATATTTTTTTTTTTGTTTTTGTCAACCTTTTTATTGGTTACCCTTTTATTTTGGGTAAACTTTTTATTTTAAGTAAACTTTTTTTAACGTTTTTTTGTAAACCATTTTATTTTATTTTTATTTTTTTTTGTTAACTTTTTTTTGAAAAATATAACAGCATACAACATTTGTAACAGCATACAACATTACAAATCTGTAAAGTGTGGGGTGGAGATAGTAGCGGAGGGGCTGGAAGGTTGGACCACGTCGATAGGAGGGAAAGCCTACTGGGTTGGGGTGTAGTGGAAGGGGTGGAAAAAACAGGAGGCTGAGCAGGGGTGGGTGTTGTTGGGTTAGGTGGAATACTAAATGGGGAAGGTAAGGAAGAAACCATTGGGGAAGACACTTGGATTTGGGGCCTGGATGGGAATTGGGACTGGGTTGGGTATTGGGACTGTATTGGGCCTGGGGTGGGAATTGGGACTGGGTTGGGTATTGGGCCTGGGGTGGGAATTGGGACTGTGTTTGGTATTGGGCCTGGGGTGGGAATTGGGCCTGTGCTTGGTATTGGGCCTGGGGTGGGAATTGGGACTGGGGTGGGAATTGGGACTGGGCAGGGAAAGTAGTAGTGGCTGTGTGGGGAGGTGTGGGAGTTTTGGATTTTGACATGACCCGCAGTTGAGCAGCATGGCAGTCGTGCATTACCTGCATCTGCTCGTCAAGACTAAGATTTTCCATGCTCCTGATCATAGATTGAAAGAAAAGGTTGCTTGGAGCTTGACTTGCATCTGAATGCAGCATATCCAAGTGACTGCTGGTTTCCCTGCTGGTGTGACTGATGCGTACTTGCACCATGTTGAAACCAGCAGTCACTTGCTCTCCCAAAATTTTGAAAGAGCTTTGGAAGGCTGCATTCAGATGCAAGAACTCAGGAGCATAGCTCCTTTCTGGACCCCTGTGTCGCTGCCGCCACGAACCTAATGGTGGTCTAGAGGTGGCAGGATCAGAGGGGTGTGGCAAAGGGAACGCTACGTCTTGACCAGCAGATTCAAGTAACGAGGGCTGCAATGCTGCTCCAGTGCTTGTGGAGGTGGATGGGGCAGGGGTACCGGAAGGGCCAGACAAGGGGTCAGAGGGGTGGGGTCTACCAACATGGCCCTCGGTGGTGGACTCTTGAGAGATCGCTCCAGAGGGGTCCAAGGTAGATGCAGGCGCCCGATGACTAGAGAAGGTGCTGTGAAAAAGAGAAAAAAAATACAATTAATATATTGATAGGGGAAAAGCCCTGACTGAAACCAAAACAAGTTATAAAGGTAAAATTGGTAATTGAATGGGCTGTTGAATACTTACATTCTATTCAGCATACTTTGTCTGAGGAACGACAGGGCACGGCTATATTTATATTTGTGCTTTCGCCGTCCTGCTGAGCCACTCAGGGCCTGCATCTCCTGGTTAAACTCCCTCTTGAAGCGATCTGAGTGACCGCCACCGCTCCCAAACCCTTTCACCTGTAAAGACAAGAATAAAAGCAAGTGTTATTAAAACACATTCCTTTCAGTTCAAAACATAACTGATAAGTGAATACTTACATTCTTGACTCTGCTACCTTGGATCAAGGTCCTCCCAACTCGGCAATACATTCCGGCTTACTTCCTCCCAGAGCCGACGGGTGACATGTGTGTCTGAATGCCAGCGGTGACCCATATTCCAAAGCGGCTCCCGCTCGCGCACCTCCTCGATGAGTTGCTCTACATCAATGCCGCTGATGTCCTCAACATCCGAGTCGGGAGCACGCTGTGAGCACTGAAAAGAAAACAAACAAACAAAAAAAATTAATACACTGAAACCAAAAACTACAGCGAAAAAAACAAAACAAAAACAAAAAGAAACTTACTTCTGGCTGACCGCGGCTGCGACCACCATGTCGACTCCGGGAGCGGCTGGGAGGATCCTTCTAGCGTTGGCCTGAATGTGCAGCAGACTAAAACAAAAGAAAAATAGTTATCTTTGATATAGGCATATGTTGTATGTGTACTGTGATGTATGATGATCTGTTTTGTGTTGGGTGCACAACTTACACTCTGTGTGCCCGCTCCTGGCATTTCTCCACCCATCTCGTCCCCTTCTGAGAGCCCTTCGGCTGCTTCAGCTTCCTGTGAAAACATAATTAATGCATATAGTGATTAACAGAAATTTTAACTCACACCCAAAAAAATCTAAAACATTTTTAACTGACCGCTACACGCTGTCTCTCTGGAGGAGGGCTATCAGAAGAGGACATTCTTGCTGTTGTCCCTGGTATCTCTGTAAGTAAAAAGACACTTGTAATCTGCTATACACATTGAATTGGCAGATTTAGGGTCTTCAAAACTTACAGCTGGAAATTGCCTTGCTGGGAGCAGACCAACACCAACATTTTTGAGAAACCATCCCAAAAACAAATAGATCCAAGGCACACCAGTTACAGCTGGATTCCCTACTTCAATAGTATGTGCAAACTGTGAAAACATTTCCCCTACCCCCCAAAAAAAAAAAAACACAATACAATTGTACAATTGAAATGCCTACACACCAGTTCAAAATGTATTGATCACATATGTGATTTAAAAAGATCCCTTTAAAAATAATTTTAAACAATTACATTTCCCTTTAAAAAAGTTTTGATTACCTTTTATCTTAAAAAATAAACCCTGAACCAACACAGTATTGCATGTGTGACCATTTGTACATACACCAGTTTAAAATTTACCTTTATGAAATGATACTACGGACATTTTTTAGAATTTTTTTTTTTTTTTACCATCACAATAGGAGCTAAAATGCTCTTTATTTTAAATACAAGTACATAAACTGGAAATGTTTTCAACAATAAAACAAAAAAAAAAATTAAAGAAAAAACAAAACACACACGCAAGACACACTCACACACTGAAATCACATGCTGCACACACCACACTACTTTGTAAATACATCACAGAAAAAAAAAATGCATGTGGAATCACCGAACGTGAGTGCACAGACGCATGCACCCACAATAAAAAACCCAGACACCTGCACGAAAGAACACAGGTGCAGGCCTAACGCACGCGAACACACAAAAGCACACAGCCGTACACAAACACACACAGATGCACACACACAAAAGCACACAGCCAGACAAAAACACAAACATGAACACAGACACGCACACACCCGCATGCACCAACACACATACGCCAAAATGGCAGGACTCAGGCTGGAGCTGGACGCTGGCTGTCTTCACA
Organism: Ranitomeya variabilis; assembly: GCF_051348905.1. Classification (NCBI taxonomy): domain Eukaryota; kingdom Metazoa; phylum Chordata; class Amphibia; order Anura; family Dendrobatidae; genus Ranitomeya; species Ranitomeya variabilis. The sequence continues at coordinate 446,525,031 of NC_135236.1, read as the reverse complement.
GTGGAAGGCCTCGTGCTGGAGCTGGAATCTGGCTGTTGAAGGACGATGGCAGGCCTCTGCTGTATTCAGGTTTAGCTCTGGCTGCATTCAGTAGTACACCATACAGACACAAACACATGCGCACACACACACACATGCACACAGACGCACACAAAAATGGCAGTTTTAGTACTCACAATGGCTGGAAGGCTGCAGCTTGAGGTTCTGTAGCTGGCAGGCTGGGCAGATGCTGGCAGGCTGGGCAGATGCTGGCAGGCTGTCTTCAGGCTATGCTGGCAGGCTGGGCAGATGCTGTCAGGCTGTCTTCAGGCTGGAGTTTGGAGTCTTGCTGGGAGGCTTCTTGCTTCTTCAAATGTTGCTGGCACATTTGGAGTTGAAGGCCCAGGCCTGGTTTATATAGATTTGGGGGTGTCTGGTGAATTGACAACAAAATCCTGCTTCTGAGCATGCTCAGTGTAAAAAAACCGCATTGCAGCGCTGCATTCCGTCATACGACGTGTCCCGACGCATCCTGCGCCCATAGGCTTCCATTCTAGCCAACGACGCATTCCGCAGGATGCGTCGCGACACGATCTTTTAGGCGGAGACAAAAAACGTTACAATCAACGTTTTTTCCAGACGACGTGTCGCCAATTTTCGACGCAAGCGACGCACACAACGCATGACAATGCGTCGCCAATACAAGTCTATGGGGAAAAAAATGCATCCTGCGGGAGATTTTCCAGGATGTGTTTTTTTTCACAAAACGACGCTTTTAGACGTCCGCAGAAAAACGCTAGTGTGAAAGTAGCCTAACCCTGGGTTAAAAAAAAACAAAAAACAAAAACGGATCCAGCAAAAAAACAGATCCGTTGCATCAGTTTTTCACAATTTGCGTCAGATCCGCTTTCTTCAAAATTTGCCGGATTGTGCCTGATGGCAAAAAACTGATGTGTGAAAGTAGCCTTATGAAGAGCAGATCGGCGGCACGTGATTAAGTGTGCAAATCGCATATGTGCTTGGGCGGGCACTAGTGATGAGTGAATATATTCGTTACTCGAGATTTCCCGAGCACGCTTGGGTGACCTCCGAGTATTTTCTAGTGCTCGGAGATTTAGTTTTCCTCACCTCAGCTGAATGATTTACATCTGTTAGCCAGCATAAGTACATGTGGGGGTTGCCTGGTAGCTAGGTAATCCCCACATGTAATCAAGCTGGCTAACAGATGTGGTGAAGAAAACTAAATCTCCGAGCACTAGAAAATACTCGGAGGTCACCCGAGCGTGCTCGGGAAATCTCAAGTAACGAGTATATTCGCTCATCACTAGCGGGCATCAAACTGAATTCTTGTCCCGGGTGCCAGAAACCTAGATAAACCTCTGGTAGGAACAAATGGAGAGGTAGTGAGAATAATGTTCTTAGTTTTAGGAGTCCAATTCACACCTAAACCAGATGGACTCCAGATAACTAAAAATAAAGGTACCGTCACACTAAACGATATCGCTAGCGATCCGTGACGTTCCTGCGTCCTGGATAGCGATATCGTTGAGTGTGACACGCAGCAGCGATCAGGATCCTGCTGTGATGTCGCTGGTCGTTGAAGAAAGTTCAGAACTTTATTTGGTCGTCAGACCGGCGTGTATCGTCGTGTTTGACACCAAAAGCAACGATGCCAGCGATGTTTTACACTGGTAACCAGGGTAAACATCGGGTTGCTAAGCGCAGGGCCGCGCTTAGTAACTTGATGTTTACCCTGGTTACCAGTGTAAAATGTAAAAAAACAAACACTACATACTCACCTTCGCGTCCCCCGGCGTCCGCTTCCCACACTGACTGAGCGCCGGCCGTAAAGTGAAAGCACAGCGGTGACGTCACCGCTCTGCTGTTAGGGCCGGCGCTCAGTCAGTGCAGGGAAGCGGACGCCGGGGGATGCGAATGTGAGTATGTACTGTTTGTTTTTTTTACATTTTACACTGGTAACCAGGGTAAACATCGGGTTCCTAAGCGCGGCCCTGCGCTTAGCAACCCGATGTTTACCCTGGTTACCCGGGGACCTCGGCATCGTTGGTCGCTGGAGAGCGGTCTGTGTGACAGCTCTCCAGCGACCAAACAGCGACGCTGCAGCGATCGGCATCGTTGTCTGTATCGCTGCAGCGTCGCTAAGTGTGACGGTACCTTAAGAACATTATTCTCACTGCCTCTCCATTTGTAAGAAAATGCCTAATTTGATTTCCTTGGCTTATCTTTAGAAGGCACCAAACTTTCCCACCCCCCTGAACAAATGTCCTGCTGTAGTATTCTTTAAATGTTGTGCTTGTTTCTTATTAATCTATTTGTAATCCTGCCTGAAGAAGGAGCCACTGTGCTCTGAAAGCTTGCAAACATATTATTTTCTGGTTAGCCAATAAAGGTATCACTGCTAGAATACTTCATCATTGGGCAGAAAAGTATTCACATCGATTCAATATATATCAATTTCATTTTACTGCTCCTGTTTTCTTTGTGCAATCTTTCTATATGCGCTCATGTCTATTCTTTGCTCTTAAGCTTTTGTTTTCTGCCCAATATAGGTACATTATAACCTTGATCTTCTAGAACACAGAAGTCAAACTCTGGCCCGTGTGCCAAATCTTTCCCACGGGGTGAGTAAATTTGGCCCGTGACACTCGGCATCTCACTTTTCTCTGTATCGGCATCCTGGATACCGATATAGTTAAATGATGTAGGAGGGAGCATCAGCTTTGGTATCATTATCCCTCTGTGTCTGAAGTCTCAGCGCAGTGGGCGTGATGTCATTACAACGCGCCCTCTGTACTGAGCAGTGAGGAGCCTCAGAGCACTCATTGCAGAGACCGGAGCAGCGGGGGTACAAGGACAGATGAGTATTTATTTTAATGTGGGGCCATTAAACTGTTTGGGGCACTGTGTGGGGCCATCATACTGTATGGAGCACTATATGAGGTCATAATACTGCATGGAGCACTATGTGGGGCCATTATACTGTACATAGCTCTCTATGGGTCCCATTATACTGCATAGAGGACTATGTGGGGCCATTATACTGTATAGAGAACTATATGGGGCCCATGATACTATTTGGAGCACTATGAGGGGCATTATACTGTATGCAGCTCCATGCAAGGCCCATAGTACTGTATGGAGCATTTTATGAGATCATTATACTGTTGGTAGCACTATGTGGGGCCATTATACTGTAGGGAGCTCTCTATAGGGAACATTATACTGCATAGAGGACTATGTGGGGCCATTATACTGTATGGTGCACTAACTGAGGCCCATTATACTGTATGGCGCACTATGTGAGGTCATTATACTGTAGGGAGTACTATGTGGGGCTATTATACTGTAGGGAGCTCTTTATGGGGCCCATTATACTGCAGAGAGGACTATGTAGGGCCATTATACTGTATGGAGCACTATGTGGGGCCAATTATAGCAACTGGTATTGATATTTGGTAGTTTTCAAATCCCTTCATTTTATATTTGGAACTGTTAGTTATGGATTTACATAGCGCTACTACCTTCTTAAAATAAGCTTGTGCTTTGCTGTGGCCTATGGCATTGTGCTCTCCCATTTTACGACTCAGTATCTTTCGTAAATATATATTTTCATATATATAATTTCTTTTGGTAACATATTCTGTGAATCAAATTTAGTTTTCTTAAGGGGTACTCTACCCAATCAAATACGGGTATAAATAATATTTGGTCATTAATGTGTGATTTATATAAACACTTGTGTAATATTGCAGAACTGGTGTATATGGCAAGAGTAGTGAAAGTAACGCCTGACACCAGAATGTCTGAGGACAGGGAAAAGAGTCAGGTACCAGACACCGTTTGGGCAAGGGGAAAATCTGATGTGGGTCGGCTGCCCATTCCCCCTGTCATGATTAAATTAAAAGAAGGAACCACTACTCTCCAGTTAAAGCAATACCCCCTTGAGTCTAGTCAAATCAATGTCCCAAGGGTTCCCCTGACACAGAATAGTTCAGGACTTACAGGCCATTAATGATGTTACAGTGAGTGTAATCTCAATTTTCCCTAATACACACACCGTACGGTAACAAAATGTTTCACAGTCATTAATTTGGCAAATGCATTCTTCTCTGTACCCCTGCACTCTGACTGTCAGTATCTTTTCTTTTTTACTTGCGAAGGTAAACAATACTGTTGGACGGTCCTCCCAAAAGGGGGAAAGAACTCCCCAACCATCTATTCAACAGCGATGGCAGGGATTCTTGAGCAGTGGCAACCACCTCATCCACAGACTGTACTATTGCAGTATGTGGATGACCTCTTGCTCTGCTGCCCGGACCAGATGTCCTGCAAGGAAGCTACAGTTTCCTTGCTGTGTTTTTTGGCAGAGAAGGGTTGCAAGGTCTCCCGTGACAAATTACAGTATTGCAAACAAAAGGTGACATTTTTAGGGACATTGTATTGCTGAAGGTACAAGACACCTGACTGAAGACAGAAAACAGGCAGTACAAAATCTCCCTTTACCCAGGTCACACCAGCATCTACGCATTTCTCTAAGTTTGGTGACCTACTGTAGGCCTTGGATAAGGTCTGCTTCACAAATGATGCAACCACTCGATGACAGGTTGTCATCAGACCCCTACAATCTCACTCAAGAAGCAATTGAGGCATGTGAGCTCACACTGACTTTTTCTTTTGACAATTTGTTCCCCACATGACATTAATGCCATACTCATACAAATACAACCAGAACACCTGTCTATGGCTAGACAGATTAGACTTGAATGTGCTCTAATACTAATTCCTGAATACGTCACCCTCAAAAGACATAGTGTTCTGAATCCAGCCACTCATCTGCCTGTGGATTCAGAAAAGGGGGAATTGGTGACAGCATTAGAGAAAAGGAAAAAAAAAGTACACTGGTACGTTGACATGACGCACAAACATGACTGCATAGGAACTGATGAGTCAGGAGACAGTATGTTTTACATATGTTCATGAAAAAAACCTGTTCCTAATGCATATTTTGAAGTTTTATTTTTGTAGATGGCTCCAGATACCACCAGGATGGGCGATTCTACACTGGACATGCAGTAGTATCCTCACATGAGGTAATCCGAGTTGAACCACTCCCTCCTCACATGTTGGTGCAGGAGGCAGAGTTGAAGGCGCTCACTGAGGCGTGTAGAGCTGCTGCAGGTAAAGTCGCTAATATTTACACAGATTCGAATTGTGCATGGGGAATATCCCATGATTATTGCCCTGTCTGGAGAAGCAGAACGTTTCTTACATCAGCCGGTAAGCCCATTAAAAATGCAGAGCTGGTGAAACAATTAGTGGAGGCATTGACGTTACCAGTCCAGGTTGGCATCGTCAAGGTAACAGCACACACGGACGGTGACTCTATGGAGGTAGAGGGCAACAGAAGGGCGGACGAGGCTGCTAAAGTAGCAGCAAGGCGGCCTAGGGAGCAGTGGACGGTGGCGGAGAGTCAGCGTATTCCAGCCACACTGAGCCTAGATGTCCTGAAATCCCTCCAGCTGCCCAAACAGAGAAGGAACACGGGGGAGAATGGGAGCTGAGCTAAACTCAAAAGGAGTTTTGGGAGAATAAGGATAAATTGTATATACCAAAGTCCCTGTTCCTAATAATGGCGCAAGCAACACCTGGCCCCACTCACACCTCAAAATGTCACATGCCTTCCGGATCGCTCCTGGTTTCAGTTACGCAGCAGCAAATCTCGTACGGTCATGCCTCATCTGTGCACAGCACAACCCTGGAAAAACAGTAAAAATCCCTAAGAAAGCGACACCCAGGCCTCTCTACCCGTTTCAGAGACTGCAGACGGGCTACATACAGCTACCCAAGGTAGGAGTGTGTGAAAAATGTCCTAGTATGTGTAGATCTCTTCTCTGGTTGGCTGGAAGCCTATCTGGTAAAATGTGCAAATGCTAATGCGACTGCAGACAAACTGATGAAAGAACTGATCTGCAGGTATGGTGCCCAGAGAACATAGAAAGCAATAGGGGTACACACTTCACGGGAGAAATAATGAGGGAAGTCATGCAGGCCCTGGGAGTACAGCAAGCATATCATGCACCATATAGACAACAAAGTAGTGGGAAAATGGAAAGACTAAGTGGGACACTTAAACTGGAAATTCAGAAGCCATGGCAGAGACAGGAAAGAGCGGGGTAGAGTGCTTGTCTCTTGCACTCTTTCTAGTTAGACACACTCCAAATAGAAAGACAGGCTTGTCCCCTTTTTGAAGTCCTGTTTAGTAGTTTGCCAAAGACTGGTCTGTACTTCCCACAGGTGCTACAAATGCAACACGGTGCTATGACAGCCCATGTCCTGGCCTTGCAGAACAGACTTAATGTGGTGCATAAACATGTGTTTTCATCCATTTCAGATCTTAATGCCAGTGCGGACGCACATCTGCTAAATCCAGGTGATTGGGTGGTCATACACAGACACGTAAGAAGGAGCCTATATCCACGGTTTGATGGCCCGTTGTAAAGTCCAGTTGAACACATTCACTTGAGGGAACGCCCACCTGGATCCATGCCAGTCACTGCAAAAAGATCTTTTCACTAGCAGAAAGACTGTTGTCCTAATCACCTTGCTGGCAGTGGCAGGCTGTTTGCACCTTACAGAGACACTGGATAAACTTTTAAGTGTTGACAAGGACAGCAAACTTATTCAGCATCTTGCTTTTCTTACAAGCGACGCGGAAGGACAAAAACTGCTGGACTGTTGGATCTGTATACACAGCCCAGTATTTGTAAGGGCTATGCTGTACTTAGCCTTTACCTCTGGAGCCAATGAAGGTATTAACACCACACAGCATACCCACTGAGACTTGGACTCAGGTTTTCTAGGTTCCTTAAGGCTCCTAATGAGACTAATACAATATAGAGACTCCTTTTTAAATCCAGCCGATTGGCTTAGCGGCCTAGCAGGATGGATTATTTTTGGCATTTTTCAGACTTGTATGCAAATCTTGTTGCTTTGCTTATTGTTTTATGTAGCCGTAAAAGCGCTAATATATGTACTATCTAAGGCTGAACCTTCTGCAGTATATCATAGGCCCCGTATGGCCACTGCTGATGGGGGAGTTGAGTGTCCACACTGAGGGTGGATGGGCGAAGCAGGTAGAAAGCCCCCTTGTGGGTACTAGACCCATGAGACAGTAGCTCCTTTGTGGACATCAGCTGACCTCGTAGCAAAGGTTATACCATTTACAAAAGGGGGAAATTGTTATAGAAGGGTTAATAGTTTGCCTTTAACTGCCTTGCCTTTAAGGCCCTCTTGCCTTTAAGTGTTAGAATTACTAGAATCTGTTGACGCAGTAGTCTGATGGTCTCCTCTTTAAGGAGACTACACTTCTTATCATGTATGTTCTCAATAGTCAGTCACAACATGTTCTGAGCTATGGTAAATAGAATATGACCCTGGGTGCTGGTGGGGGCTACATGAGTTACATTGAAATGCATTATGTGTAAATGGTATAAAACATTGCTTTGGCTTTTAATATATCAGATAAAAGTGACTTGCTCACAGGATACGTGTGAGGTGTCTTTTGTCTCCAAGCGCTTGTCAATTAAGGGCGTAAATCCACAATTAGGCCTCACTGGTGATCTGTCAGCTGACGTTGGGTCAGAACGAAAACAGCTACGACAGGAGCAATAGGTAGGACTATTATCCTGTATAGAGCATCATGTGGGGCTCATCATACTATATGCAGCACTATGTGAGGTCATTATACTGTAGGGAGCACTATGTGGGGCCATGATACTGAAGGGAGCTCTCTATGGGGCCCGTTATACTGCATAGATGACTATGTGTGGCCATTATACTGTATGGAGCACTATGAAGAGCCCATTATACTGTTACGAGGACTATGAAGGCCCCATATACTGTATGGAGGACTGTGTGGGGATTACAGTTGGGGAATCATACTGTGATTGGGTCACCATACTGTACTGGGGAGATTGTAGACAGTTTTTTTTTAAATATCACGGTTGGCCTGCGTCTTCATCTAAACTTTTAATTTTGGCTATCTATGTATTTGAAATTGACTTCCCTGTCAGACTTAATATATATACTGTAATCAATATCTATATTTTCTCTAGTCACCTTCCACAACAGCCACTTCGGAGGTTGTCTTCCCCGCCCTAATAGGGGACAGGAACACAAAGAGGTTAAATACCCCTCCCCTTCCTGCACCGCCAGTGTTTTCTTGTCCCCTATGGGGCATGAGGAGATTCTGAAGGGGCCGCCGTGGCCGGCGACTGGAGCTCCACTTACCAGATAAGCATGGAGGTCGGGCGTTCCCTCCTCAAAAACGCTGCTCCCGTCTCCTCTCTTCGGAGGGACTCGGGACCTTCCCGCCCCTCCGGCGCTCCCTTCGGGGGTAATGCGGGGCGGTGACGTACGTACCGGGGGCCTCCTGCAGCCCCCTGGTTCCCTCCTCCCTGGCTGCAGCGCTGGAGGTGGCGCGCGTCCCAGAGTCTGTGGCCGATGGCTGAGTCACTTCCGGGTTAACGCGCGTCACTTCCGGTTCACTCAGGTGCGTTCCAGGATGGACAGCATGCCGGCCGGCAATGGCGTCCGAGCAGCAGACACGCCATACAGACAGCGTTTTCGGGGGCGTTCCAGGACCCTACCCCAATCGGGCATTATGGGGGGAGGAGCACCATGACGCTGGGCCATTGATCCTACATAAAGAGATCCGGGTAGCAAGGTAAGCTGTCTGACTGTTACACTACGTGACGGACATGGACGGTGACAGACCCCCCTTGCTCTGCATCTGCAGATGCCAGCGTTCCCCCTCCTACCAAAGTAAGTAGCAGGTGTTGGGCCCAGCTATCCCGTATATACGTATATGCATATATGTGTATATAGCTATATACCCCTAAGTGGCTTAGCAATCCCTCTTTCTCTCTCTTATAGGGAGAAAAGGTTTCTGATCCTAAAAAGTCAAGCCGCAAATGTAAAGTGTGTAAGACCAAACTCCCATTAACATATGGGAAAAAGCTCTGCCAGTCCTGTACGGATGAGGTCCTACGCGCTGAACATCCCTCGCTGCTGGATAGCATCAGATCCCTCATTAAAGATTAGGTCCATTCTTCTATGGCCACCTTCTCACAAATGTCGGTGCCTCAGCCACCACCTCCAAAGAAGAGGAAAAAAGCCCCAGAAGAATCCGACCCAGACTCGGGAGAAATCCAGTCCTCGGGTTCGGAGGATAATTGGGAAAATGAAGGCTCCACTTCTACCCCCACCCTTAAATCAGAAAACAAAAAATACTATTTTAATTCTGAGGACATGAGTAACCTAATCAGTTTAGTAAGAGGCACCATGGGGGTAGAGGATGAAGAAGTTACACTCACAGTACAGGATGAGATGTTTGAGGGTCTGAAACCCAAAGATCAAAAAGGGTTTCCAGTACATAAGAATTTGCGAGATCTAATTCTGCATGAATGGGACCTCCCTGAAAAGGGTCTGAATGTGCCATCAGAGCTAAAAAACGGTGTCCATTGGACGGGGATAACTCCCTGTGGGAGACCCCGAAAGTGGATGTACAGGTGTTCAGGGTAACAAACAGCCGTTCCCTTTGAGGACTCTACTCAACTCAAGGATCCGATGGATCGTAAAATAGAGAGTTTATTAAAAAAGTCCTGGGACACCTCCACAAATTTACTAAAGTCCAATATAGCCTCTACTTGCGTGGCCAGATCTCTATTTGTCTGGTTACGCAAGCTTGAGGATCACTTGACACAGGGCACCCCAAGAGAGGAGATTTTAGACTCCCTACCCTTGCTACAGAAAGCAACGGGGTTCCTAGCCGATGCTTCTGCTGAATCGGTCCAAGTAGCCGCGAAAGCTGCCGTCCTTTCTAACTCATCCAGGAGAGCACTTTGGATAAAATCCTGGGGAGGCGATTTTGTCTCCAAGTCCAAATTATGTAGCATACCCTTTCAGGGTCATAATGTATTTGGACCCGTTCTGGATGATATTTTGGATAAGGCGGCAGATAAAAAGAAATCTCTCCCTGAGCAGAAGATTCCTAAAAAACGCTTTTTTCGTCCCTCCCGTGACCAATCTTCGCAAAAACGGGAAGGTGGAGCTATAAAAATATCCTGGCCCCTCAGGCCCAACAGACCCCAGATAAGCAATGAGTGTTCTCCGGTTCGGGGTCGACTCTCACGCTTTTTCACCAAGTGGCAGACCATCTCCACAAATCAGTGGGTCCTTCGTACCGTTCAAGAGGGACTAAAAATAGAATTCGTGAGACCACCCCCACAATGCTTAAGGATAACCTCCCTTCAAAACCCAGACCTCCAAAACTCCTTGTTACAAGATCTACAAAAACTACTGCAATCAAATGAGATCTCTCAGGTACCGAAATTGGAGGAAGGACGTGGTCATTATTCACGCCTTTTTCTGATAACCAAGCCATCGGGGAAGAACAGAATTATCATAAATTTGAAACCCTTAAACGAATCAGTCCGGTACAGGAGATTCAAAATGGAGACAGTCAAATCAGTAATCCCCCTCATCGGTCAAAATTGGATGATGGCAACTGTGGATCTGAGGGATGCGTATTAACATGTGCCAATCCACCCAGAGCACAGGAAATTCCTCAGATTCGCAGTCTCCAAGGGTCACCAGATCGAACATTTCCAGTTCAATGTCCTCCCCTTCGGCATCTCATCGGCCCCACGGGTTTTCACGAAAATTATGGCGGAAGCAATAATCTTCATCCTTCAACAAGGAATATGCATCGTCCCGTATTTAGACGACTTCCTTATTATGGCTCCATCTGCCCCCCGTCTGGAAACAGACGTATCAAAGACCCTAGCGATATTACAAACCCTTGGTTGGATCCCAAATCTGGAGAAATCAGAGATCCATCCCTCCACAAGAAGGAAATTTCTGGGGGTGCTACTGGACTCGAAAGTAAGAACATCGTTTCTGCCCAAAGATCATCAAATCAACCTTGTCCGCAAAGTAGCCAAATTCAGGGGCCAGCGTGCACCGACCCTCAGAGAATCGATGTCTGTACTAGGGTCCCTGACTGCATGTATACAATCAGTTTCCTGGGCCCAGGCTCACACACGAGCTCTCCAGATGTACGTGCTCCTACATTCCAGGAGACGACAGACTCCATTGAGTCAAAAGATTCTTCTCCCTGGCCATGTGAAATCAGCTCTAAAATGGTGGCTAGATTACCAAAATCTCCAGAGAGGAGTCAGCTGGGATCACCTTCCCCTAAAAACACTCCGCTCAGATGCCAGCAAAAGAGGCTGGGGTGCAGTGGTAGAGGGTTTCCACTTTTAGGGACAATGGGCATCGAATATCAGCAGCAGCTCCTCGAATCTAAGAGAACTGAAAGCTGTAGAGGAAGCCCTAAAGGCGTCATCTACGCTGATCAAAAATCATCACGTTCGTATTTACTCGGACAATATGACCACGGTAGCCTATCTACGACACCAGGGGGGAACAAAGTATGCCTCTCTTAGGCTGGTTTCACACTTGCGTTTTTATCTGCATGCGTTTTTTAAAAAAAACGCATGTGTGAAAAACGCATGTAAACGCGGTAAAACGCATGCGTTTTTTAGACGCATGCGTTTTTATAGAAAAACACAAGAAAACACAAGAAAAAACAAGAAAACCCTAACCCTAACCCTAACCCTAACCCTAAACGTGACTGAAATACGTGGCACTGAAATACGTGCAACTGAAATACGTGGTACTTAAATACGTGGCACTTAAATACGTGGCACGTGGCAGTTAAATACGTGGCACGTGGCACTTAAATATGTGGCACGTGGCACTTAAATACGTGGCACGTGGCACTTAAATACGTGGCACGTGGCACTTAAATACGTGGCACGTGGCACTTAAATATGTGGTACTTAAATACGTGGCACTTAAATACGTGGCACGTGGCACTTTAATACGTGGCACGTGGCACTTAAATATGTGGCACGTGGCACTTAAATACGTGGCACGTGGCATACGTGGCACTGAAATACGTGATACGTGGCACTTAAATACGTGGCAATATGACTGTCAGAAAATGTTCATTAAACGGTTAGGGGTGAGGTTAGGGGTAGAGTTAGGGTTAGGGTTTGGATCCCTTTATCACCTTGATGGTGGTGGGTGGCTTTTCAGTGTGTTTTCTGGTTTTTTTCTATAAAAACGCATGCGTTTTTAGCGCAAACGCATGTGCTTAAAAACGCATGCGTTTACATAGACAGCAATGCATTTTTTTGCCGCGAAAAAACGCATGCGTTTTTTCGCGGCAAAAAAACGCGCAAGAAAATACTGCAGGTAGCATTTTTGAAAATGAACGCATGCAGACAAAAAACGCATGCGTTTGAAAACGCGACCAAACGCATGTGCAAAAAAACGCATGCGTTTTCAATGTTAAATATAGGAAAAAAAACGCATGCGTTTTTTGTGCAAAAAACGCTGCAGACAAAAACGCAAGTGTGAAACCAGCCTAAAGGAAGTAGCTGCAAGAATATTTTTCTGGGCAGAAAAAAACCTTCTATCGGTCACAGCGGTACATCTGAGGGGGTTGGACAACACTCGGGCGGATTTCCTCAGCAGGAAAGACGTTCATCCAGGAGAGTGGTCCCTAGACCAAACAGTGTTTCAATCCCTAACCTCAAAATGGGGTACTCCAGAGGTGGATCTATTTGCCAACAGACAAAATGCGAAGGTAGAAACATTTTTCTCCCTTCATCACAAAGACAAGGCACAGGGAATAGATGCCTTCTCACAGCAGTGGAAGTTCAACCTTGCATATGCCTTTCCTCAGGGCCGTATTTAGAGTTTCTGCTGCCCTAGGCACTTTTAGCGCTGCCTCCCCCATTGGTGAGTATGACACTATCGGCAGTGACTTTAGCAAGAATCGCTGATGTGAAAGTCGCCTTTTGCAGCAGATCCGGCAGTTTTTCTGCATGTGCCGCGTAACGGATCACTTACGGCAACACTGCGGTCGGCCTCATTCATTCCCTATGGTATTTGCGGCACTTGCCATGATCTGGCAAATGTGGTACCATACCTCCCAACTTTTGAACAAGGGAAGGAGGAACAAAGTGTGCGGCGCGCTATGCGCGCCGTGGCAAATTTTAGGCCACGCCTCTGACCACACCCATTTCACAACTAGTCACACCCATATCCATGTCCCAACCACAGCCATTTAGCACTGCTGATCACACTGTTTTATATACAATAATTATAAACGAAAAAATATGGCCACAGTGCTCCATACTGTATAATGGCCACACATGATGCTCCATACTGTATAATGGCCACACATGATGCTCCATACTGTATAATGATCCCACATGATGCTCCATACTGTATAATGGCCACACATGATGCTCCATACTGTATAATGACCACACATGATGCTCCATACTGTATAACGGCCACACACAGTTCTCCATACTGTATAACGGCCACACATGATGCTCCATATTGTATAATGGCCATTGGCCACACATGATGCTCCATACTGTATAATGGCCACACATGATGCTCAATACTGTACAACGGCCACACATGTTGCTCAATACTGTATAATGGCCACACACAGTTCTCCATGATACTGTATAATGACCCCCCTCCTGTATGCATGGCTCATATTCCCCCCCTGTATGCATGGCTCACACTCCCCCCTGTATGCATGGCTCACTCCCCCCTGTATGAATGGCTCATATTCACCCCCCGTGTGCATGGCTCATATTCACCCCCCCGTATACATGGCTCATATTCACCCCCCTGTATGCATGGCTCATATACACCCCCCTGTATGCATGGCTCATATACACCCCCCCCCTGTATGCATGGCTCATATTCACCCCCCCGTATGCATGGCTCATATGCACCCCCCCTGTATGCATGGCTCATATTCACCCCCCCGTATGCATGGCTCATATTCACCCCCCCTGTATGCATGGCTCATATTCACCCCCCCGTATGCATGGCTCATATTCACCCCCCCTGTATGCATGGCTCATATTCACCCCCCCGTATGCATGGCTCATATTCACCCCCCCCCTGTATGCATGGGTCATCTCTCCACCCCACCCTGTATGCATGGGTCATCTCTCCACCCCCCCCCCCGTATGCATGGCTCATATTCACCCCCCTGTATGCATGGCTCATATACACCCCCCTGTATGCATGGCTGATGGCCCATCAGCCATGCATACGGGGGGGTGGAATATGAGCCATGCATATGGCTCATATATTCCCCAGGGGTCCACAGTGCACTCCTCCGTCCAGTACTGACCCGGGGGTCTGAGTGCAGAAAGCTGGTGCCCCACAGGGTGGGGAGTCTCGCGCACTTACCTCCACCAGCGGGAAGGCGATCTCATTGTAGATCTGCTCAGTGCAGTGCTCCACGTAGTACGCCCCATCAAAGGGGAACTGTTTGGGGGTCTCCTCTTCCCCCTCCGGCCTCCTGATGAAGCACTGGCCCCGGGTGCTGTCCATGGTGACCACGGCTCGGCACTTCAGCTCTCGCTCTCTGCTGTTCATGGGCCGGCAGCGGACCACCACCTTCACACACTCTGAAGCCATGACCCCAGATAGTGTCAGTGCTCTCTGCTCCTGGCCAGCCCCTCCATGTCCCTCCCCAGGGGGCCCCAAGGTGACTGACCCCAGTACTGGGCGGTCACCAGCACAGTGCTCTTACTCCATTATTTGGGTTCTCTCTCAGCCCCCGGCTGTCTCTCTCCCCAGCAGTCTCTAACCGGATGTCTCTCTCCCTGGGGGGGTCTCTAACCGGATGTCTCTCTCCCCGGGGGTCTCTCAGGCTGTCTCTCCCGGATGTCTCTCCCAGGCTGTCTCTGTCCCCGGTGGTCTCTGTCTCTCTCTATGGGGGTCTATCTCAGGCTGTCGCTGTCTCTCAGGCTGTTGCTCTCCGTGGGGGTCTCTAACCGGATGTCTCTCTCCCTGGGGGTCTCTCAGGCTGTCTCTCCCAGATGTTTCTCCCAGGCTGTCTCTGTCCCCGGTGGTCTCTGTCTATCTCTACAGGGGTCTATCTCAGGCTGTCTCTCTCCCTGGGGGTCGCTCTCAGGCAGTCTCTACTCGGATGTCTCTCCCGGATGTCTCTCCCCGGCTCTGTCTCTCCCCAGGGGGCTCTGTCTGTCTCTCCTGGATGTCTCTCCCCGGCTCTGTCTCTCCCCGGGGGGCTCTGTCTGTCTCTCCCCGGGGGGCTCTTTCTCTCCCGGATGTATCTCCCCCCGGCTCTCTCGGTCTCTCCCCGGGGGTCTCTCTCTGTCTCTCTCCAGGGTCTCTTTCTCTTCCGGATGTCTCTCGGTCTCTCCCCGGGGGTCTCTCGCCGTATGTCGCCCCCGCAGCCACCTGCTCTGTCCTCCCCGATAGCGCGGTGGCCCCCGAATCCTGAGAATCCCCTGCACCTCTCGACCGCATTCCCGTCACCTAGCAACCGGTGCCGCCGCTGCATGACGTCACGAGCAGGGGGCGGAGCCTGCAGTTCCCTTTCAACTACAACCCCCATCATGTGCTCGGGGCCTCCAGATGCTGAGGACTAGGACAGGGTGGATGGTGCAGCTGCTCTCCGCGCCCCCCCCTCCTACCCGCCCGGTGTGAGTTGTGAGTATTGTCTTCAAGGAGGGCGGGTGGGACTCGGAGGCGGGGGGCGGGAGGCGGGAGGCGGGGCGGTCAGTCGCTTGTGAGCTGGGACTTAAAAAAAAAAAACCCTTGCTCAGGTGCCGCCCCCCGCAATGTCGCCGCCCTAGGCACGTGCCCTCGAGTGCCTAATGGCAAATACGGCCCTGCCTTTCCTCCCATTCCCATGCTGGCGAAAACTCTGCAAAAGATCAGAGTGGACGAAGTGACCACAATCTTGATTGCCCCATTGTGGCCCGGGAGGAGCTGGTACGGCGCCCTGTTAGATATGGCCCTGGAAGGTCCCTGCCTTCTACCTCAAAAGCTCGATCTCCTACACCAGGGTCCCCTACTACATCCGGACCTAAACAGGTTGAACTTGGCAGCATGGCTACTGAAGCCACAATCTTAAAAGCTAAAGGACTCTCGGATGCCGTAATTCAGACCCTTCAAAAAAGCAGAAAAGCGGTAACCAATGCCATCTATACTAAGGTCTGGAAAAAAATTACGTCCTGGTGCTCCCCAGAAGTTCCAGACCCCTTCAATCCTGATATAGCGAAAATCTTACAATTTTTACAGAAGGGCTTGGAAATAGGCCATACCCCTAGCACACTCAAAGTGCAAGTATCGGCCCTTAGTAGCTTTTTTGATTTAAGCTTAGCCAATCACCGCTGGATCAAACGATTTATGACAGCAGCATCCAGAATTCGTCCTACGCTCCATAGTAAGGTGCCTTCCTGGGACCTCAATACAGTACTTAAGGCACTAACCCAGGATCCATTTGAACCCCTGGATGCTATAAAGGCCCCGTCTCACTAAGCGATTTACCAACGATCACGACCAGCGATACGACCTGGCCGTGATCGTTGGTAAGTCGCTGTGTGGTCGCTGGGGAGCTGTCACACAGACAGCTCTCCCCAGCGACCAACGATCAGGGGAACGACTTCGGCATCGTTGAAACTGTCTTCAACGATGCCGAAGTCCCCCTGCAGCACCCGGGTAACCAGGGTAAACATCGGGTTACTAAGCGCAGGGCCGCGCTTAGTAACCCGATGTTTACCCTGGTTACCAAAAAAAAACAAACAGTACATACTCGCCTTTCGGTGTCCAGGTCCCTTGCCGTCTGCTTCCTGCTCTGACTGAGCCGCCGTACACTGAGAGCAGAGCGCAGCGGTGACGTCACTGCTGTGCTCTCACTTCTCACTGTACGGCCGGCAGTCAGTGAGAGCAGGAAGCAGACGGCAAGGGACCTGACGGACATCAGAAGGCGAGTATGTACTGTTTGGTTTTTTTTACATTTACGCTGGTAACCAGGGTAAACATCGGGTTACTAAGCGCGGCCCTGCGCTTAGTAACCCGATGTTTACCCTGGTTACCAGTGAAGACATCGCTGGATCGGTGTCACACACACCGATTCAGCAATGTCAGCGGGGCCTCAACGACCAAAAAAAGGTCCAGGCCATTCCGACACGACCAGCGATCTCGCAGCAGGGGCCTGATCGCTGGTACGTGTCACACATAGCGAGATCGCTATGGAGGTCGCTGTTGCGTCACAAAACTTGTGACTCAGCAGCGATCTCGCTAGCGATCTCGCTATGTGAGACGGGGCCTTAACCATAAAGAACTTATCTTTGAAAACAGTCTTTCTAGTCGCAATCACTATGGCTAGACGTATTGGTGAGTTACAGGCCCTGTCAAAACAGGAACCTTATCTAACGTTCACTACGGATAGCATTATACTAAAACTAGACCGATCCTTTTTACCTAAAGTGGTCTCGAATTTCCACAGAGATCAGGACATTCTACTACCTTCATTTTGCCCGAACCCCTCCAACCCTAAAGAACAGACCTTCCACACCTTGGATATTCGCAGGGTGGTCCTGTCTTACTTACAACAGACTGAAGCCTGGCGAATTGATCAAAATTTATTCATCCAGTTCTCGGGACGAAACAAGGGAAAGAAGGCGGCAAAAAGCACTATTGCAAACTGGATCAAACAGTCTATTTGTCTGGCATATTCATCACAGGGACTGGACCCACCTGCCTCTCTGAAAGCACACTCTACCCGAGCGATGGCAACATCATGGGCAGAGAGGGGGAATGCCTCATCAGAGCAGATATGCAGAGCCGCCACCTGGTCGTCCATCCATACGTTCACCAGATATTACCGGCTAAATTTCAATAGGGATTTAAGATTTGGCAGACGTGTTCTGCAGGCCGTGGTCCCTCTCTAGAGAAATTAGCTGTTGGTACTACTCCGAAGTGGCTGTCGTGGAAGGTGACTAGAGAAAATAGAATTAGTTCTCACCGGTAATTCGGTTTCTAGGAACCTTCCACGACAGCACTAATTTCCCTCCCTATCTGATATTCTTATTGGATGATTCCTGCACTTTTGTGGTAATTATACCTGCTACTGTGTCCAGGAAAACACTGGCGGTGCAGGAAGGGGAGGGGTATTTAACCTCTTTGTGTTCCTGTCCCCTATTAGGGCGGGGAAGACAACCTCCGAAGTGGCTGTCGTGGAAGGTTCCTAGAAACCGAATTACCGGTAAGAACTAATTCTATTTTTGATTATTCCACTTCTATGGGAGTAGTAATTTAGTGGACGAAGTGGGCTCACACATTAGACCACTGCTCCCATAGAAGTGGACAGAGCGGGGGTCACACATTACACCACTTGTCCCACAGAAGTACAGAGAGCGGGGTTACACACTACACCCCTGTTTCCATAGACCTAGACAGGGCTCACATATTACACCACTACTCGCATAGAAGTGGATGGAGCGGTGTCACACATTACATACATTAGATACTGCATATCTAATCCCATCCTGTGTGATACTCTCCGCTGAGCCTAATATCCCTTCATGTTATACACTACACTGAGCCCTCTATCTAATCCCAGTGAGGGTTGCTCTATGCGTATCTAATCGCAGCCCGTGATACAAGCCACGTATCTAACCCCAGCTTATAATACAGCGAGCAGCACCAACTAACAGAATCAGCACTGCCGGCCATACTCGGTGACACTGACTACTTGTCAGTATCTCTTGCAGTCACCAACAAAATGGCTCTCCACTGTGATCCTAAACTTCATCCTCTCCTATCCTTTTGCAAACACCCAGAAGGGCACTAGAGGAGTGACGTCACCCACATGTGAGCAGATCCCGCCCACATTTACTGCAGTCGTAATGTGAGCTAGCAGTACACTAGGTTTTCATATCAAATTTCAGCAGCTCCTCCTCCTAGTGTTTAAAAGTGGGAAATATCAAACCTTTTAAAATAATTTTTCATATTTTATGTTATTAAAAACAAATGATTATATTTTTTTAAATAAAAAAATGAATACTTGATATTTTTTCAACTGTTGAAAAAAATTTGGGGTGATGGCACCTTCTCTTTAAAGAAATGACTCCACTTTTCAATTACTTTACATGTGTTTTGTTTTCTGAACCTTTGTGGCATGCTAATGTATTGCTACATCTTTGGTAAAGATTCTATGAATTTTGTCAAAGTCCATTGGCTTAAAAATACAACCCTGGACAGACATGGCTCTAACAACTACATCTTGTAGGTCCCTGAGAAATGATGCCTTCACTTTCATGGGGATATGGACATACAACAAGACCTCCTGGGTTGCATCCACAGAATAGCTGCTGGCCAAAGGAGCGAGCCTGAGGCAAGAATAGTCAAACTAGCCAGATCAGTAACAGAAGGGACAGAACCAGGGACACAATCAAAAGGTAATGTCTGAGGAATAGTCAGGGTTTGATACCCCACCAGCCTTAATTGCTCCTCTAATGTGTAGAGCTGAGCTGGAGTGAGAAAGTTGACCAGAGTTAAAACCTGATGATCCTTGGTGACCTAACTTATGGAAGGTTATGAACTCGGGTGAACTTTCTCATGGAAGTTCAGCGCTAGCATTTATGCTCCTGTCAATGTGTTCCGGCTGACGGGAAGAGCGGTCATTTATGTGACTCTCTCCAAATCATCTGAATCGTTGTGGGACAGTATGGATCTTCACTTCAGATAGATCAGGGATAGGGTTGTTTAATATTTTTTTTCTTTTTTAGAGAGGACATGGGCATTGTTGGATTAGGAGTGAGGCAAGTATCATGATTGTTTATTATTTTCTGTCTTTTACAGGTGGCAGGTGCTTCAATGGAATATTTGCAAGGTGAGTATAACTGTGATTTTTTATTTCAAATTATGGTGTCTGTTTCTTTCAAATAAAGGATTTTATTTTGGCTGTGTCTTTTCTACAACCTAACTATAGGGTTATTAATGGTATCCACAGAATAGCTGCTGGCCAAAGGAGCGAGCCTGAGGCAAGAATAGTCAAACTAGCCAGATCAGTAACAGAGGGGACAGAACCAGGGACACAATCAAAAGGTAATGTCTGAGGAATAGTCAGGGTTTGATACCCCGCCAGCCTTAATTGCTCCTCTAATGTGTAGAGCTTAGCTTGAGTGAGAAAGTTGACCAGAGTTAAAACCTGATGATCCTTGTTAACCTAACTTATCAAAAGTTATGAACTCGGGTGAACTTTCTCATGGAAGTTCAGCGCTAGCATTTATGCTCCTGTCAGTCTGTTCCGGCTGACGGGAAGAGCGGTCATTTATGTGACTCTCTCCAAATCATCTGAATCGTTGTGGGACAGTATGGATTATCTTCACTTCAGATAGATGAGGGATAGGGTTGTTTATTATTTTTGTTTTTTTACAGGGGACATGGGCATTGGTGGATTAGGTGTGAGGTGAGTATCATGATTGTTTATTATTTTCTGTCTTTTACAGGTGGCAGGTGCTTCAATGGAATATTCGCAAGGTGAGTATAACTGTGATTTTTTTATTTCAAATTATGGTGTCTGTTTCTTTCAAATAAAGGATTTTATTTTGGCTGTGTCATTTTTACAACCTAACTATGGGGTTAGTATTAGTAGCGTCTTATAGACGCCTCTCCATAACTAACCTGTGGGCTTTAGGTCAGCAGCCATAAAACAATTGTTTAAAGGTAGACTTAAAGAGAACCTGCCATCAGGTTTCTTGTTAATATTCTGCTGCTAGGACATTATGTCCTTTTTAATTCATTCAGTGTGCCCCTTGCATCCAGGCAGACCTCTCAAAAATATATTTTTTTCTGCTCTCTTGCATGGTACTCGTCACTAAGCAATCTGATGGCCATGTATAGAGAAAACTGAGTGCCTGCTGTGAGTTTGCTAATCCACTCCTGTGCCATGCATGAGAGCAGTAAATAAAGAACATTTTTTGAAGTATGCTGGGATGCAGGAACTCACAGAACAGATTGTTAGGAAGGACATCATGTGCTGGCAATAGTTTAATAACGGGAAACATGATGACAAGTTCCCTTTAATGTGTGATCCTGTAAAAGATATTGCCATTTTTATCAGTTAAGTGATATCACATTTATTTTTAGTTGTAATACCTTTCATAGTCAACGAGCTCTTCCTACACTGTTGTTTCATTTACATTAAAGAAAACCCAAGGTTAAAATGAAGCTGTTATTTCAATTAGCATGTGTAAATCCAAAGGCTAAATTTACTGTGGAACATGCAGTGCATATGCCAATCTTTGAATTTAGTAATGTGCATGAGCATTCGGTAGATAACTGTTTTCTTTATATACAGTTGTGCTCAAAAGTTTACATACCCCAGCAGAATTTTTGCTTTCTTGGCCTTTTTTCAGAGAATATGAATGATAACACCAAATCTTTTTACCACTAAGGGTGCGTGTCCACGGTCCATAATGACGGCGCTTTAGACGGAGCGGAAAACCCACTCCGCCCAAAGCGCCGCCCCCTTCTGTACGCGTGGTGATTCCGGATGTGTTCATTGCACACATCCGGAATCGCCGCCCCCCATACATAAGGCCCTGTGATTTACTTTGCGGCTACGGCGCGTCGCCGCAAGGTAAACAGACATGCTGTGTTCTAAAAAGACGTGCCGCATGTCCATAAACGCAGGGCCACTGGATGTGTGTTCGCACGCATAGTGGAGACGGGATTTCATAAAATCTCCTCCACTATGCTGTAACATCTGGACGCTGTGGATTGAACGCTGTGGCTGTATGCAGCGCTCAATCCGCAGCTAATCCGAATGTAATCCGGCACGTGGACACATACCCTAATGGTTAGTGGTTGGGTGAAGCCATTTATTGTCAAACTACTGTGTTTTCTCTTTTTAAATCATAATGATAGCCCAAAACATCCAAATGACCCTGATCAAAAGTTCACATACCCTGGCGATTTTGGCCTGATAACATGCACAGAAGTTGACACAAATGAGTTTGAATGGCTACTAAAGATAAAATCCTCACCTGTGACCTGTTTGCTTGTAATCAGTGTGTGTGCATAAAAGCTGAGTAAGTTTCTGGGATCCAGACAGACTCTTGCATCTTTCATCCAGCCACTGACGTTTCTGGATTGTGAGTCATGGGGAAAGCAAAAGAATTGTCAATGGATCTACGGGAAAAGGTAGTTAAACTGTATAAAGCAAGAAAGGGATACAAAACGATATCCAAGGAATTGATAATGCCAGTCAGCAGCATTCAAGCTGTGATTAACAAATGGAAAATCAATCACTAACCATTAGTGGAGAATGCAAACAGACCCAAATGCTAAACGCCCATATTGCTATCCCTGGAAATGTTGCCATTTGGGCTTGTGGGAACTGAGTGTTTATTCGACCTCTTGGTGGTGGCAGCCACATGGTATTTAATTCCCAGCCACCATTATTTTTCCCAGTGTGCCATCCCCGTGTTACAGAAGCATGTGTTACACAATATCAGCCGTGCTTTGTCCAATGCAGTCACAGGGAATGTCCACCATAACCACAGACATGTGGACAAGTTATTGTGGACAGGGATGCTACATTTCCCTGTTGGCACACTGGATGAACCTGGTGGAGTTTGGGATAGTCAGAGGCTGGGACATCACACATCTTACCCACACCAAGAATAGCAGGCCCAACTTCCATCAGGGTTTGAGTCTCCTTGTATGCCAGTTCCTGTCTCTTCTCCTCCTCAGCTTAACTCTTCCAGCTGAACCTCTAACCAGGCGTGGTTGTGTGCGATAATGGGCGTAACTTGGCGGTGACGTTAAAGCTCGGCAAGCTGGTACACATTCCATGCATAGACCACGTGCTGAACTTGGTCGTGCAGTGGTTTTTAAAAACATGCCCTGACTTGCCAGACCTACTTACCAATGTATGCCGTGTCAGCGCCCATTTCCAAAAGTCATCTCAGGCTTTCGCTGGTCTAGCGGCGCTACAGCAGCGCTTTAATTTGCCTCGTCAGTGACTGATTTGTGACCTGCCAACATGCTGGAGTTCGACCTTTCATATTTTGGCAAGGTTTAATGAGCAGCAGAAGGCAGTATCTGAATTCCAGATTTTCAGTGCCCATCAGAGTAACACTCCACATCCACACATAACTGCCGAGTGTTTGTGGATTGCTGACATATGTGTAGTTCTTCTAAACTTGAGTACTGCACCAACATGGTGAGGGCTGATGATGCTATTATCAGCATAACATCCCACTGCTCTGTCTATTGAAATGTTCGCTGCAGAATCTCAAAGAGGAAGCTTTGAATGCTGAGCAAGTGGCTATGGAGAAAGATTTTAAAGTGACTGATATCATACTACCCAGCCTCAGACAATAATTCAGGCCTCATTGGGTGATGAAGAGGAGGAGGAACAGGAGTTTTTGGTCTGCGCTACAGAGGGAACTCCCAATCCCAGCTTCATGGCTGTCCAGCATGGATGGCCTGAAGAGGAGGAGGAAGCGAGGCATCGTGAGGAGAGGATGGTTATTGTTCATCCTTGTGCGGACACTGGAAGTATGACTCTTTATAGTCTGCCACACATGGCAGAGTACATTGCCAGATGCCGTTCCCAAGACCTTCATTTGAAAGACATTTTGTCCACCATGAAATACTGCCCGTGCATCTTTCTTGACACACCATACAAGGAGAAATGTATTTCTCTCATTTCAGAGGAAGGTGTGCCATTTTCAGTGCATGCATGCCAGAAGGCCGCTGTTGAAGAGTTGCTGAAAAGATTACCCTCCGACAACGCTGCTGGCAGAAGTACTGGCTCTTTTCACCCACAAGCATTAGAGAGGGGGGACATGCACACCAGGTGCAACTCGGGGGGGGGGGGGGATGGGAATGTCCACCAGCTTGGTCATTTTCATAAAACCGCCACATCAGCAAGGACTATCTGGGGGTGTAACTATGACAAGGAGGAAGAAGTTGACCAAGATGGTGCTTAAAGGGAACCTATCAGCAGGATAGTGCATAGTAACCTACACACAGTGTCAGGTCGGCGCCATTATACTGTTTAAAATGATACCTTAGTTGATGAAATCTGTCTTGTGGTTGTTCTTTAATCTTTATTTTTAGTTTGTAGTTAATGATATGTTCATGCCCTAAGGCGGGCCTGGAGGGGGGTCTGCATGTGGTGCTTTGATTAGATATTCATAATGCTGACTTCTGACAGGTCACTCATCCCTCAGTGACCTGCCCTCTAGTTTGCATAATGAATATCTGTGCATATTTTAAAAAAAACAACCTTCTGCAGGCAGGTGCCGGCCATGGCACCAGCTCTGCAACATAATCGCATGTTTTGTTTGCCAAAAATACATTTTATTCCGGTTATTCAACTAGGGGAAAAAGAAATCAATTTGATAATTGTGCCCGCCGCGCCTGCGCAATAGCAGCTATCAGTGTATATAGCTGTGATCCGACAGCTGCTACTGCGCATGTGCCAGCGGAGCCAACTTACTAGAGAAGAAAAAATAATTTCTCCTCCAAGATGGCGCTGCCCGTGCCTGTGCAATAGCAGCTCGGAGATAGCCAAGAGTCTGGGTTAATATGCACCACAGACCTATTCAATCCGCAGGCTTACACATATTGAAACATGGTCATTGCCACGCTAAGGCCTTTACCTGAGTTCTGTAGCACTGCCTGTCACCTGAGTAATATACTCCACAGAACTCGTCACTCTCTGGGACATATCCTGTAATTACTCCATTGTTGCTCACAATGATACAAAAGATACATTCTGCCTGCTTGGGTAGTTTCCAGAAGAAGTGCGTAGGCTTGTGCAGATTGGTCAATGGCACTCCCGTCTCTTTCCCTAGAGGAGGCTGCTTCTAAGTAAAATGAGCCCAAAATTCAAATGGGCATGTTTTTAGATGGCATTGTAAAGTGCTGGAGAATATGCTGGCCCTCTGAAAATGTGAAGTGAGGGCCGTATAATGACATGGTGGTGGACATATTTGAAATGGCATTGTAAAGTGCTGGGGATATGTATTCCACTATCTAGCTAACAATTTTGAATGAAGGAGGGACCTCCCAAATGTAGAAGCGAGAGCCCTCACAAATGTAAAAGGAAAAACTAAAGCCAAAACGTTACGTGTGAACATGTGCTAAAGGGAAGGTATCATTTTTTTTTTTTGCATTATATACAAGTAATTATTACAGAAAAAAACTGTTTCTTAGCATTTTTCCCTTAAAAAAATGTAGCTTTAGTTTGGTAGGTCTTCTTATAAATCTGTAAAACCTGTACAATAGTCTGACAACATTATTCCTAGATATCATATGTGAGTCAGAAATGCATGCTGGCATCTTCTCCATGCTGTTCCCATTTGGTTTTAGCACTTTCACATCCATTTCATCACTAGTGTTGAGCGATACCTTCCGATATTCGAAAGTATCGGTATCGGATTGGATCGGCCGATACCGGCAAAATATCGGATCTCGCCGATACCGATACCCGATACCAATACAAGTCAATGGGACACAAATATCGGAAGGTATTCTGGATGGTTCCCAGTGTCTGAAGGAGAGGAAACTCTCCTTCAAGCCCTGGGATCTATATTCATGTAAAAAATAAAGAATAAAAATAAAATATATGGGTATACTCACTCCTCCGGCGGACCCTGGACCTTAGCGATGTAACCGGCAGCCTCCGTTCCTAAGAATGCAGAGTGAAGGACCTTCGATGACGTCGCGGCTTGTGATTGGTTGCGTGACCGCTCATGTGACCGCTCACCCGACCAATCACAAGCCGCGACGTCATCGCAGGTCCTACACTCACTGCATTCTTAGGAACGGAGGCTGCCGGTTACACCGCTAAGGTCCAGGGTCCGCCGGAGGGGTGAGTATGTCCATATTTTTTATTTTTATTCTTTATTTTTTACATGAATATGGATCCCAGGGCCTGAAGGAGAGTCTCCTCTCCTCCAGACTTTGGGAACCATACCCTGGAACTTCCGATTCCGATTTCCGATATCACAAAATATCGGAACTCGGTATCGGAATTCCGATACAGCAAATATCGGCCAATACCCGATACTTGCGGTATCGGAATGCTCAACACTAATCATCACTACTATTCTTACATTTTTCTATCCATAGTTGTCTATGAAACGGATGCTTGTGCCATCTGTGTGGCTGGAAAAAAAAATTGGATGTGTTGCATGAGGTATCAGGTTTCCCAGCTAAGGCTATGTGCACACGCTGTGGATTTTGCTGCGGATACGCAGCGTTTCCGCAGCTGCGGATTCGCAGCGGTTTCCCATGCATTTACAGTACCATGTAAAGCTATGGGAAATTAAATCCGCAGTGCACATGCTGCGGAAAAAAACGAGCGGAAACGCAGCGGTTTATTTTCCACAGCATGTCAATTCTTTGTGTGGAATCCGCAGCAGTTTTTCACCTGCTCCAATAGGAAACTGCAGGTGAAAATCCGCAGCGGAAACCGCAATAAAAACTGCGATAAATCCGCAGTAAAAACCACAGCGGTTTTGCACTGCGGATTTATCAAATCCGCTGCAGAAAATTCCGCAATGGAATCCGCAGCGTGTGCACATGGCCTAAGAAGGCTTACACCGCTTTCTTAATCACCAGGTCCTCATTAAAACTTCAATTCCATGCTGTAAATGGTGGCCCAGATCCTGATACCTCATGCATGGCCCATGGCTGACTGCTGCTCTGCCATTTGCAAATTTGTACTGTGGGTCAATTGATGCCACTTTTCATGGTGTCTGCCCTTAATTTTAACAGTTTGGGAAGCTTTTTGTCATCCCTTAAGGTGTTGTGCATGCGTTTGGTTTTGCCTCCCATTGAATCTAATGGGGTTTGGGTACATTTGGTGAACGGCTGTCCGTTCAGTGAATCTGAACTGAACCGAATCTTGAAAGGTTCGCTCATCTCTATTTATTATATACTGTACCACCACTAGATGATAGATGAGAATCACACAGCCTTTCAGGTCCCTTTCCACACAGTGACAGTCAATGAAATGGTGCCATATTGCAATTCCTTATAGATCTGTCGGTCATAAATCTTGCGCTACTTGACAACCCCTTTTTAATTGATCCAGAGAGGTGAAAAATCTTAAAATGTTATACTTACCATACTCAAGCGGCTCTTCTGTACTTAGAGCTGCATCATCTGATGATCTGCAGAGATCAACATACAGTTGTGGTGTCACGTGAGCGCTGCTGCCTGTCAGCTGTTGTTGATCTGCAATTTTCAAATGTTTTCCAAGTGGAAAAAATACAGGTCAAGGGATCAGATCCCTACTGGTCATAATATTTTTGCAAATCATAGCAATTTCATTCTCAATGATTTATAGTATGGTTTTTATACAGTATTCTGTGAGTTGGATGAATCATACATAGGTAAACAATTTGATAGCATGTCTTCTCTGTTTCCAAAGTGCACGGCAGTAATATTCTGTACTTACCAATAAAATATTTGGAGATTGATTGCTGTACTACTACAGTAATAATTTTGTTCAACATCATTTGAAAATGTTAAAAGGCGCTCTTATATTATATCATATTTACTACGATTGTATGATATACACTCACCGGCCACTTTATTAGGTACACCATGCTAGTAACGGGTTGGACCCCCTTTTGCCTTCAGAACTGCCTCAATTCTTCGTGGCATAGATTCAACAAGGTGCTGGAAGCATTCCTCAGAGATTTTGGTCCATATTGACATGATGGCATCACACAGTTGCCGCAGATTTGTCGGCTGCACATCCCAAAGATGCTCCATACAAGGCAGGATGGATCCATGCTTTCATGTTGTTTACACCAAATTCTGACCCTACCATCCGAATGTCGCAGCAGAAATCGAGACTCATCAGACCAAGCAACGTTTTTCCAATCTTCTACTGTCCAATTTCGATGAGCTTGTACAAATTGTAGCCTCAGTTTCCTGTTCTTAGCTGAAAGGAGTGGTACCCGGTGTGGTCTTCTGCTGCTGTAGCCCATCTGCCTCAAAGTTCGACGCACTGTGCGTTCAGAGATGCTCTTAGGCCTACCTTGGTTGTAACGGGTGGCGATTTGAGTCACTGTTGCCTTTCTATCAGCTCGAACCAGTCTGCCCATTCTCCTCTGACCTCTGGCATCAACAAGGCATTTCCGCCCACAGAACTGCCGCTCACTGGATTTTTTTTCTTTTTCGGACCATTCTCTGTAAACCCTAGAGATGGTTGTGCGTGAAAATCCCAGTAGATCAGCAGTTTCTGAAATACTCAGACCAGCCCTTCTGGCACCAACAACCATGCCACGTTCAAAGGCACTCAAATCACCTTTCTTCCCCATACTGATGCTCGGTTTGAACTGCAGGAGATTGTCTTGACCATGTCTACATGCCTAAATGCACTGAGTTGCCGCCATGTGATTGGCTGATTAGAAATTAAGTGTTAACAAGAAGTTGGACAGGTGTACCTAATAAAGTGGCCGGTGAGTGTATATTTAATTTTACTTTTTTTACATGTAGACTAGTTTACAGCCTAAACTTGTAGAGTGCCAAATATATGTTCAGAACACACGGGCAAAAAGCAGCCCTACACCCTGTATAAAATGCTTTGCCTCTTTTCTCTTTTGTTTGAGTGCACTGACGGATGGCAAGGCCTTGTTTTCCTAAAGCTGGACATTTGTGGACAGCCAATCTGTGTATAATGTAGCAAAAAGAAACAAAGTCTGAAAGTTAATACCCTTGGCGCCAAACTCATATCTGTGAAAAAGGAATGGACAAGCCAGACATTTCAATGTGTACTACATTAATTCCTAATAGTCTCATCCTCTTATATCAAAGGTCACTATGGTTTTATAAAACCGAACTCGGTCAGCTATGAAACACTGCTTGCTTCACCATATTTCTAGCAGCTACAATATTAAATAATTCTGATGTTACAAACTCTAGATAGTCACCCTGATGAGTATTAAAATCATTATTGACATAGACTAAATCAATAGGTACTTAAAAAGCTCAAAAGTATTCTAACTTATTCGTTAATCTTTTACCATAATGATTTTGCTTTACATAAAAGAATCAATAACTTCATCTTGCTAAATACACAATAAGTTCTTTAATGCCATGGCATTCAGAGAAAATGCAGGTGAAAAGTAATCATATTACATGCAATATATGCAAACCCCCTTTAAACAGCTCCGGGACAGTCTTTTATACATGTGTCACTGGCTATGGTCACTTCTCATGGACAAGTTGTGAGACAGGTGAGTAAAGAAGTCCGGGGACAAATACCAAGAGTGTATGTGAGAGGCAAAGGAGCAAAACAAAAGAGATAACAGGTCACAGTCCAAAGTCAGTAGTCCAAAATTATGTGGATCGAAACAAAGGGGCTAGGCAAACAAATAATCAAAGGAAAGGTCTGAGGTCAGGCAGCAAAAAATCAGAAAAGCAGAACACAAAAGCACAAGACACGCACTTCACCAAGTAAAGCTACAACTGGCAATGGTCTGACCATTGCTAGCCTGCTAAATAGCCAGGTAATCACCCTGAAAAAACTCAGTAGGCGCTCCTTCCCTTCTGAGACCTGCTGTATAACAAAACAGTACTTTTCCAGCACATGTGGGATTTTGATGTACTCCGGAGGGCATGGGAGAAGTACTATTGCGAAACGGTGCTCGTTGGGCGGGGGGAGAGGTGAATGCAGCCACCTGTGCAGGCACACTGACCTTGGTACCACTCTTCAATTAGGTAACAAACTTTAATTCTACTTCCTATACACCTGCATTATGGATGGGTGGTTCTGGTGGACTGCAAAGTGAAGGGAGGTTTTTTTTTAGTGTGATACATATCTGATTACATCCATGTAATTTATCCAGCTCTGCCTATTAATGGATACCTACCTAGCATTTTACTTGCAAAACTCAGTTCTTTGAAGCAACTTTTAGTGCTCACTGGGCCCTTTTGTCAGCACTCTTAGTAATCTCATATAGGATATAAAGGTGCTTGGATATACAATTACCCTCTATTCTCTCCCTATCACCTGCTTATAGTACACTACTTGTCATTTTTCCTGATTTCCTCCCCACCATTGGAGGCTTGATTGCCCTGTCTTTTTAATTGTTTTTTTACATAGTGGTTATTTATTACAGATATTAATTTTTACTTTCTATCACTTCTGTTCCTATAGTTATATTGTAAATAAACAAGCAGCCAGAATGAAGTCCTTTATTTGAAATTAAAAAAGAAGGCTTTTCGTTTTTTATTTAAAAATAACAAACACAGTTTTACTCACTTAATACCCATACCACTGAAGCCTTTGTCTCCTGTGTTAACACAAAAATAAAATACAATCATATCCCTCGCCTGTCCATCATTCTGTCCCACGTAATCCATGTCTGGAGATAAACAGTTTTCAACCTGGACGGTGCCAAGATGCACCTGTCCATGCTAAGAACTACTGATGAATGAGCTGCTGCGAGCGTAGCATCAGTGACTAGTGACTAGCAGTGATGTCATCGAGGTTACTGCTGGTCACTGAGGCTGTTTCCAACCGGGCCCCTGAACTGTCGTGACCTCTGTGAGATCTATGAAGCTATGATGGTTCGCACACGACAAAATTGGAAGTGACGGTGCTAGTGAAAGGAGCCAAAGGTTCCGAATGTACTAGATATGGAGATCACTGCACACGTACAAGTTGAAGGTATGCTTTAAGTGGAAATTTATTTATGGTGATTTTTTGAAAAAGAGCGACTGGTGAGCGTTGACGTTTCGGCTAATACATAGCCTTGGTCACAACGTCGCTAGAGAAAATACAAATATTTACAATTAGATATGTACAATGGCTAGTGCACAGACATATATCAAGAAATGTACATTTATATACAATATTTACAGTTGTGATATTCATGTGCAGAGAAATGTCTCTGTGTGACCTTGTAGCGAGATGTCATAGAATAACATGTGCAGTTGAAGAAGCATTGGGACATATTTATTCAGAGAGATAAGTCCAAGGAAATGCATATCGTAGTGTTTGTGCTGTATGGTATAAAGGCAAAAAAGGTGGCCTACCCAATATATGAAGAGTCTATCTTGATCTGAGACAGTGGTGATGTATAGCGATGGAATGTTGTATCCTGTCAGAATTGATAAAAAGAGGGGCATGTATACGTAGATGTCCCAGGGGGTAAACATGATATATGTGATGAAGTGAAGGGGTAATTGAGACCTACCCTGACAATTTAGTTGATTGTCACATATCCTATGCCTTGTGGGGCAAAATCCACGCAATGGTTAGTGGGGATGAGGATGGTAATCCTGTGCCGGGGGCCTGTGGAAAGGTATATTGATAGGATAACCCTGGAACAATAGGAGCAAGCTATAATGTGTCATATAAGGTATGGTAGGAACCTACCCTGGTAGTATATATGGAGACTTCTGTGTCTAAGGATGTGGAGTCCAGACCCCAGTGGGCGTGGTACTACAATGCCCAGCGTTTGTCCGGCATTAACTGTGAAAATTAGTGATGTAATGTTAACACCAGTGGGACATAATATGCTGAAGGTATTGTGGGTATACTTATCTTTATGGTTATGACCTACGTCCATAGGTGGCGCAGCGGTGTGAAGCTGACACTCCCGTGTCTGAGCTGGGACTGGCGCTGGGTGACTGTGCGCGCTTCTGATAACAGAGCGCTGCGAGGTCGTGTGACCGGAAGTGATAGAGACGCTGGCGCTTGCGCTGTTCAATCTGCAGCAGTGTGTGGCCGGCAGAGTTTGTACGTTGTCATGGGGATCGAGTGGGGAAACCGGCGCCTGCGCAATTGTGCCCTACAGTTCAAACTGCAGTAGTGTGTAGCCGGCAGAGTTTGTACGTTGTCATGGGGATACCGGCGCCTGCGCAATTGTGCCCTACAGTGGACTCGGTTAAATGGAAACTGGAGAGGAAAAAGGGAGCGGAGGGAGGGGCGGGAAAAGAGATGGAGAGGGGGGGCAATATCTTGGACACATTGTGATCATGTGCAAGGTGAACACAACAATATACACGGAACTTGAACAAATACTGGTCATGTAGAATACAATTAGAGCTGTCCAATGCAGGATATGTTAGAGAATGTATACTGTCATAAAATTTTGCTGTATAAGTATTCAAGAGTGATGTTGCAAACACATATGTTCTAATTGTATATACTACTAAATATTACAACTAAGTAGGAGTCCAAACCATATGAGGAAAAAAAGGAAAAAGAGAGAGGAAAAAAAAGGAACGGAAACTTAGGTAGACTCTATATTAAGGTAGGGGATCTTACCGACTCCACCGGGGGGATTGCCGAGTGGGTGCGTGCGACTATTCAGTGGGTCTAGGGAAAGAAATGCATTATGTTAGCCAGTCTATTTCTCGATTGAGACCTCTTGGGCTGAGTGTGTCCAACGTGTAGATCCAGTAAGTTTCACGCTGTTTTAATAGTTGGGTGTGATTCCCACCCCGCCTTGGTCTGGGGACTTTTTCAAGAACTTGAAATCGTAATTGGGATATGTTGTGCCTGGCTTCCTGGAAGTGTGCGGGTAGAGGTAGCCAGGTCTTGCCACATCTGATGGTGGATTTGTGGCTTGAGATACGATCTCTGATGGCCTGGATGGTTTCGCCTACATACAATAAGCCACAAGGGCACTTGATAATGTAAACCACATAGTTGGATTCGCAGGTATGATAGTCCCTAATGGGGTAGGTTTTTCCCGTGCGTGGATGAATTACCTCACTGCCTTTGATGATATTAGAGCAACACATACAATTCAAGCATGGGAACGTGCCCCTTCTTTTTTGTCCACTTAATGTGCGAGTTAGTGCTTGTTTTTGTGATCCAATGTCGGCCCTAACCAATGTGTCCCTAATGTTCGGTGGTCTACGTAGGCACATTAGGGGGGGATTTCTGAAGATCTCCACTTTGGGATAAGCTTTGGTAAGTAGGGGCCATTGTCTATGGATCAAGTTGTGAATTCTTTGCATGGAGGGATGATGGCCGTGGACAAAAGGTAATCTCGGTGGTTTCTGTGACGGAATTGCTGCAGAATCTATGTCTGACAATATTTTGGTCATTTCCGTGTTCAGAAGTGTACATGGGTATTGTCTGTCTTCGAATTTTTTGGACATTTCACTCAGTCTGGTTTGTCTGACAGTGGGACTTGATACGATTCTAGAGACTCTTTTAAATTGAGACCGGGGAAGACTGTTTCTTGTGGATTTAGGATGGCAGCTATTGTACAATAGGAGGTTGTTACGGTCGGTAGGTTTGCTATAAATGTCGGTAGTAAGGACACCTTGGATATCTTTGCATATTTTGGTATCCAGGAAAGTAATGGTCTCTGTGTGATGTGAAATTGAAAATTTGAGTTCTGGTCTGACCCCGTTGATGGTGTTGTAAAATGTGGTTAGAGAGGTGTGGTCACCCTGCCAAATACAGAAAATATCATCTATGTAACGATACCATAGAAGAGCATGTTGTTGAAATAATGGGTTGGGGTAAATAAAGTCCTGTTCAAAGCGGTCCATGTAGAGATTAGCGTACGCAGGGGCTACGTTCGAGCCCATCGCGGTCCCGCATGTTTGGACGTAAAAGTCATCCTCAAAAAGGAAATAATTTTCCCTGAGTACGAGATTGAGTAATTCCAGACAGAGATCGTGGGAACGTGTGTCAATTTTGGCTTCAGTTAATGTGAGGGAGACGGCCTCAATCCCCTTGTCATGTGAGATTGAGGTATATAGACTGTTAACGTCTAAGGTGTATAAGATACTGTTAGCTGGAACTGTATTGATGTCTTGGATTTTTTTCAGGAAGTCGCTAGTGTCCAGGATGAAAGATTTAGTTTTGTGAGTATATGGCGTGAGTAATTTCTCTAGGTAAATGGATATGGGATTGAGGATTGAGTCGGTGGATGCTACAATGGGGCGTCCCGGTGGATTTTGCAGGTTTTTGTGGATTTTTGGGAGGATGTATAATACTGGGGTTACTGGATGTTCATTTGTCAAGTATGCTTTGGTTTTAGCATCGATAGTTTTTATTTGTAGAGGTCGACCTCTTGGATAAAGACATCAAGGAGACTATCCATGACCAACGTGTAGGCCTTCTCCCAGTCCGACACAATTTAATACCACCTGAAAAGCAGGCACTCCTTTCACTCAAAAACAACAGCAATATTATTATCAAACCCGCGGATAAGGGAGGGGCTGTTGTAGTGATGAATAGAAACCAGTACACAGCTGAGGTCAAAAGACAGTTATCAGACACCACCACATACAAAAAAATCCAATCAGACCCTGTCTATAACATTCGAAGAAAGATTGACGCCATTCTTACTAAACACTTACAAATAAAAACTATCGATGCTAAAACCAAAGCATACTTGACAAATGAACATCCAGTAACCCCAGTATTATACATCCTCCCAAAAATCCACAAAAACCTGCAAAATCCACCGGGACGCCCCATTGTAGCATCCACCGACTCAATCCTCAATCCCATATCCATTTACCTAGAGAAATTACTCACGCCATATACTCACAAAACTAAATCTTTCATCCTGGACACTAGCGACTTCCTGAAAAAAATCCAAGACATCAATACAGTTCCAGCTAACAGTATCTTATACACCTTAGACGTTAACAGTCTATATACCTCAATCTCACATGACAAGGGGATTGAGGCCGTCTCCCTCACATTAACTGAAGCCAAAATTGACACACGTTCCCACGATCTCTGTCTGGAATTACTCAATCTCGTACTCAGGGAAAATTATTTCCTTTTTGAGGATGACTTTTACGTCCAAACATGCGGGACCGCGATGGGCTCGAACGTAGCCCCTGCGTACGCTAATCTCTACATGGACCGCTTTGAACAGGACTTTATTTACCCCAACCCATTATTTCAACAACATGCTCTTCTATGGTATCGTTACATAGATGATATTTTCTGTATTTGGCAGGGTGACCACACCTCTCTAACCACATTTTACAACACCATCAACGGGGTCAGACCAGAACTCAAATTTTCAATTTCACATCACACAGAGACCATTACTTTCCTGGATACCAAAATATGCAAAGATATCCAAGGTGTCCTTACTACCGACATTTATAGCAAACCTCCCGACCGTAACAACCTCCTATTGTACAATAGCTGCCATCCTAAATCCACAAGAAACAGTCTTCCCCGGTCTCAATTTAAAAGAGTCTCTAGAATCGTATCAAGTCCCACTGTCAGACAAACCAGACTGAGTGAAATGTCCAAAAAATTCGAAGACAGACAATACCCATGTACACTTCTGAACACGGAAATGACCAAAATATTGTCAGACATAGATTCTGCAGCAATTCCGTCACAGAAACCACCGAGATTACCTTTTGTCCACGGCCATCATCCCTCCATGCAAAGAATTCACAACTTGATCCATAGACAATGGCCCCTACTTACCAAAGCTTATCCCAAAGTGGAGATCTTCAGAAATCCCCCCCTAATGTGCCTACGTAGACCACCGAACATTAGGGACACATTGGTTAGGGCCGACATTGGATCACAAAAACAAGCACTAACTCGCACATTAAGTGGACAAAAAAGAAGGGGCACGTTCCCATGCTTGAATTGTATGTGTTGCTCTAATATCATCAAAGGCAGTGAGGTAATTCATCCACGCACGGGAAAAACCTACCCCATTAGGGACTATCATACCTGCGAATCCAACTATGTGGTTTACATTATCAAGTGCCCTTGTGGCTTATTGTATGTAGGCGAAACCATCCAGGCCATCAGAGATCGTATCTCAAGCCACAAATCCACCATCAGATGTGGCAAGACCTGGCTACCTCTACCCGCACACTTCCAGGAAGCCAGGCACAACATATCCCAATTACGATTTCAAGTTCTTGAAAAAGTCCCCAGACCAAGGCGGGGTGGGAATCACACCCAACTATTAAAACAGCGTGAAACTTACTGGATCTACACGTTGGACACACTCAGCCCAAGAGGTCTCAATCGAGAAATAGACTGGCTAACATAATGCATTTCTTTCCCTAGACCCACTGAATAGTCGCACGCACCCACTCGGCAATCCCCCCGGTGGAGTCGGTAAGATCCCCTACCTTAATATAGAGTCTACCTAAGTTTCCGTTCCTTTTTTTTCCTCTCTCTTTTTCCTTTTTTTCCTCATATGGTTTGGACTCCTACTTAGTTGTAATATTTAGTAGTATATACAATTAGAACATATGTGTTTGCAACATCACTCTTGAATACTTATACAGCAAAATTTTATGACAGTATACATTCTCTAACATATCCTGCATTGGACAGCTCTAATTGTATTCTACATGACCAGTATTTGTTCAAGTTCCGTGTATATTGTTGTGTTCACCTTGCACATGATCACAATGTGTCCAAGATATTGCCCCCCCTCTCCATCTCTTTTCCCGCCCCTCCCTCCGCTCCCTTTTTCCTCTCCAGTTTCCATTTAACCGAGTCCACTGTAGGGCACAATTGCGCAGGCGCCGGTATCCCCATGACAACGTACAAACTCTGCCGGCTACACACTACTGCAGTTTGAACTGTAGGGCACAATTGCGCAGGCGCCGGTTTCCCCACTCGATCCCCATGACAACGTACAAACTCTGCCGGCCACACACTGCTGCAGATTGAACAGCGCAAGCGCCAGCGTCTCTATCACTTCCGGTCACACGACCTCGCAGCGCTCTGTTATCAGAAGCGCGCACAGTCACCCAGCGCCAGTCCCAGCTCAGACACGGGAGTGTCAGCTTCACACCGCTGCGCCACCTATGGACGTAGGTCATAACCATAAAGATAAGTATACCCACAATACCTTCAGCATATTATGTCCCACTGGTGTTAACATTACATCACTAATTTTCACAGTTAATGCCGGACAAACGCTGGGCATTGTAGTACCACGCCCACTGGGGTCTGGACTCCACATCCTTAGACACAGAAGTCTCCATATATACTACCAGGGTAGGTTCCTACCATACCTTATATGACACATTATAGCTTGCTCCTATTGTTCCAGGGTTATCCTATCAATATACCTTTCCACAGGCCCCCGGCACAGGATTACCATCCTCATCCCCACTAACCATTGCGTGGATTTTGCCCCACAAGGCATAGGATATGTGACAATCAACTAAATTGTCAGGGTAGGTCTCAATTACCCCTTCACTTCATCACATATATCATGTTTACCCCCTGGGACATCTACGTATACATGCCCCTCTTTTTATCAATTCTGACAGGATACAACATTCCATCGCTATACATCACCACTGTCTCAGATCAAGATAGACTCTTCATATATTGGGTAGGCCACCTTTTTTGCCTTTATACCATACAGCACAAACACTACGATATGCATTTCCTTGGACTTATCTCTCTGAATAAATATGTCCCAATGCTTCTTCAACTGCACATGTTATTCTATGACATCTCGCTACAAGGTCACACAGAGACATTTCTCTGCACATGAATATCACAACTGTAAATATTGTATATAAATGTACATTTCTTGATATATGTCTGTGCACTAGCCATTGTACATATCTAATTGTAAATATTTGTATTTTCTCTAGCGACGTTGTGACCAAGGCTATGTATTAGCCGAAACGTCAACGCTCACCAGTCGCTCTTTTTCAAAAAATCACCATAAATAAATTTCCACTTAAAGCATACCTTCAACTTGTACGTGTGCAGTGATCTCCATATCTAGTGACCTCTGTGAGATCACCACTAGCACATTGAGAAAAAGTCTCCATCTATGGGTTATCAGCATACTCAGGAGAAATTGCACTTTGCTATCCTTCTGAAAATCTAAAATTTGGGGCTAAATCAACAACATTTTTGAAAATGGTGTCACTTTTGTTTATGGGTGCTTGTCTATTGTCTTGTAGCTCATCCCAGCTTAGTGCAGGTCTACAATTTTGTCTCTGGTTTCCTTAGACAGCTCTTTGGCTTTGACCATGGTGGAGAAGTTGGAGTGTGATTGATTGAGTGCCATTAATACAAACGAGTGCAGAGCAGGAGGGTTTTTTAAAGAAAAACTAACTGGTGTGTGAGAGCCATAATTCTTGCTGGTTGGTAGGTGATCAAATACTTATTTCATGCAATAAAATGCAATGTAATTATTTAACCCCTTCAAGACATGCACAATACATGTAGTGCACATGTTGTATATCTCCCTTTGATATGGGTTCCAGCGCTGAGCACACATCTTTCCTGGCATATGTCAATGATCCACTTGCGGCTGTTAACCTGTTAATGGACTGCAGCGTAGGATGGTACTGCTTGTATTTTGCATATCCTACAGTGCTGTCCCTCAACCAGGCAAGGACCACAGGCATGTTCCTTGTCCATGAACAGAGTGCAAATGATTGGTCTGTTGGACTCTGGGAGTTTGGTAAGCCTAGTGAGGGCCACAATTCCTGCCTGACTGATTCCTAGAAAGTTGGTTGGTGTCCACTGTTTCCATGGGAACGCTAAAGACTACCCTGTAGCCTGAGTGTCATAGACACAAAGTTTGGTAATGAGTACCATGAAATTGGTGTAGTCAAGGACCTATTACATCCTGTTTAAATAAGGTGGGACTTTGCTTTGTTTTGTGACTTGTGGGAGAATGGGAAGACGCCTGGATACCCGGACGACAACCATGTCACTCCAAAATAAACCCTTGTCGCAGGCTGCAGCTGACAGATTTACCTTTTTGTGTGCTTATTGGCATTGAGGATGAGGCAGCATCACCGGAGGAAACCTTCATGAGCTGGATGTGTCTGGAGGGAAACTTTGGAACTGCCTAACTCATGGACTTAACTTTAAAAGGGGCATTTGATATTGTGTCTGTAATTAATGGTGTTGCTCAAGAGCCAAGGGCTTACACCCGATATCTGTATTTTGCCATAAATGGGGAGTTTTTATATCGGGTCACCAAGCTGAGAGGGGAGGTAATCCACCAGACCCGTTCAAACACAGGGTGTTAGATATGGTTCATACACATGTGTTAGATGGTCATCTGGGGGTAGAAAATACTCCAGATCTGTTCTTCCGGAGGTTTTACTAGTCTGATTATCACCAAGAAATCGTGAATTATTGTAGGTCCTGTCCCATATGCCAACTGACCTCCCTGGTTGCTCACTTCCGTAGCCCCTTAGTGCCGTTGTCTGTCATCGAGCTCCTTTTCGAGGGATTTCGAGGTGAGCGCAAATCCTCTCCAGATAAACTTATAATGAGGCTATCATAAAATGTATTCTGTTGTGCCGTAACAATCATAGCCAGCATATGCCCCACCATTCTCCTTCTTCATAAAATGTCTGCCTTATAAAGAAACGCTTAAGTAAGAAACGTAATTAAGTTTTGTTACAGTTGACTCTCAGAGTCTTGTAATTTTTTATTGGATATGGCAGAGGGATTTCGTATATGTTGAGATTCCGTTTTGTGCACTTCTTCCAAAAGGGTTATTTGTAATGTATTTGAAGATGTTTTAACAATATTAATTTCCTTAATTAATAGCCTCCTTTAAAAAAGCCTTCAAAGCAGCGAGGCTGATCCTCTGTTGACCTTAATGAACCCTTTCAATAAAGCAGAAATACCACTGTCCATCGGCAGGATATTCAACCAGAAGCAGTTAAACCTATTGTAGCTAGGATTATGGTTTTTTTGGGGGGAGCAAAACTTCTCAGTGGGCCCCTAACCAGGTAACCTTGATTATAACTGGGTGATGCCCCCTAATAGTGGATGTAGGAAAACCTCAGCAGATGACCGCACTGTTGCTGAAAGTATTCTTTAAACAAAGACCAGTATTGATATTACCGCCATATGGTCAGTGGCAGATACCAGTCCTACAGAACATATTAGAGATTAGAGCACAGTTATAGATGTTGACTTACAACTGATGTTCTTTCTGATGTAATAGTTCACTTTTCCCAGCTTTTCCATCTGGCCCAGACCGACATGACAACTTTGTTCAGTCACAACTCGGCTGAAGAGACTACAACAAAGACACATTTCACAACTTATTTTCAGCACTGTCCTAATCTATTCCCAACCTGCACAAACTGCTCATCCTGCTAATACCCCAATACCGAGCCACTGCTGCTCACAGTAACCTGAGTTCCCCTATAACAATAAGTGCCCACTTTGCATTTAATAATGACCCAAGTCTCCTCCCTGTACAGCTCCCCTATACACAGTATGATGCTCTCTCATACACAGTATAATTCCACCAACACAGTATTCTAATCTCTTAGTAGCCCCCAAACTGTTTGATGGCTCCAACAATGTATGATGGCCCCTCACTGTAATCTCTACAATGTAGATGGGATAGCCTTCATATATTATAATGCACCAGATAGTCCTCAACATAGTATAATGAACTCCTCATGGGCCTCTATAGTATAATGCATTCCCCATAGGCATTCTCAATATTGTATAATGCATTCCCCATAGGTATACTCTATTTAGTATAATGCACTCCCTATAGACAGAGTCTATATAGTATAATGGACTCCCTATAGTCTGACTCTATATTGAATAATGCACCCCCATGGTCAGACTCTATATAGTATAATACACCCGCATAGGCAGACTCTATATACAGTAGTATAATGCACTCCCAATAG
Organism: Ranitomeya variabilis; assembly: GCF_051348905.1. NCBI lineage: Eukaryota > Metazoa > Chordata > Amphibia > Anura > Dendrobatidae > Ranitomeya > Ranitomeya variabilis. The sequence goes on along the minus strand of NC_135236.1, from coordinate 446,484,438 downwards.
GCAGACTCTATATAATATAATGCGGTTCCCATAGGCAGACTCTATTATAGTATAATGCAGTTCCCATAGGCAGACCCTATAGAATATAAAGCACCCCAATACAAAAAAAGAAAATACAATACTCACCTGTGCTCCTTGTTCCCCTGCATGTAGCTGATACAGTTGAACTTGCGATGACGGGTGGGGGGCCCACTGCTGGCACCAGGCCCCCATCTGCTCAGGGGCCCCATAGCAACCGGGTTGCACAGCAGGAAGAGCGATTCCCCCTGCTCTGCTGCAGAGTGTAACTATATGGGCATGCTGTGCACGCTGATACAGTTACAGCAACGCAGCTCCAGGTGGGTCCCCTCAGAATGCAGGGCCCGTGGCGACCTCCTCCTCTGACCCCCCCCCCCCCCGGTAGTTGTGCTACTAAAAACATCCCTCCTTATCCACTTCATTTTCAATACATTGAAAAGGAATAGCGCAGTGAACTAGAACACTAACCACTTGGGAATAAGTAGAGAATACTGCATGATAACTTGAGCCCACCCAAGGGGGGCTAAACAAAATGTGTGTTATGTGCTATCGCATGCATCTCCTGAAGACATATTATTGAAGGCTGATATTTTTTCATACTGTCAAAAAATGCTTTCTTTTTACTAGCATTATTCATTGCTCTAACATTCCACAATATTATATTAATTTTCCTAGTTATTCCATTCCATCCATAGCAATACAGTAGATAGGTGTATTTTAATAAAGACAAACTCCATCTGTACCGATGTGTAAGGCAGACTTGATCATTTCACTCCACTCTTCTCCCCCCAATTAAATCCAGACATTAGTAATCCAAGAGCTGGTACTACCCTATCAAACCCTGAACAAACCCCAATTTTAACTCTAAAGGTACCGTCACACTAAACGATATCGCTAGCGATCCGTGACGTTGCAGCGTCCTGGCTAGCGATATCGTTGTGTTTGACACGCAGCAGCGATCAGGATCCTGCTGTGATATCGCTGGTCGTTGATTAAAGTTCAGAACTTTATTTGGTCGTCAGATCGGCGTGTATCGTTGTGTTTGACAGCAAAAGCAACGATACCAGCGATGTTTTACAATGGTAACCAGGGTAAATATCGGGTTACTAAGCGCAGGGCCACGCTTAGTAACCCGATGTTTACCCTGGTTACCAGTGTAAAATGTAAAAAAACAAACAGTACATACTCACCTTCTGATGTCTGTCACACGTCCCTCGCCGTCCGCTTCCTGCACTGACTGAGAACCGGCCGTAAGTGAAAGTGCAGCACAGCGGTGACGTCACCGCTCTGCTGTTAGGGCCGGCACTCAGTCAGTGCAGGAAGCGGAGGCCGGGGGACGCGAAGGTGAGTATGTAGTGTTTGTTATTTTACATTTTACACTGGTAACCAGGGTAAACATCGGGTTACTAAGCGCGGCCCTGCGCTTAGCAACCCGATGTTTACCCTGGTTACCCAGGGACCTCGGCAGCGACGCTGCAGTGATCGGCATCGTTGTCTGTATCGCTGCAGCGTCGCTTAGTGTGACGGTACCTTAAGGCTATGTGCACACGTTGCAGATTTGGGTGCAGAATTTTCTGCACAAAATCTGCATCTCCTGGCAGAATCCGTATCTGCGTTTTGATGCATTTTTTGCGCGGTTTTTATGCAGTTTTTACCACTGCAGATTTCTATTAATGGAGGGGTGCAGAAACGCTGCAGAAACGCACAAAAGAAGTGACATGCACTTCTTTGAAATCTGCAGCATTTCCACGTGGATTTTTCTGCACCATGTGCACAGCTTTTTTTTCTTTTACATTGATTTACATTGTACTGTAAATCACAGTGCAGAAAAAAACGCTGCAGATCTGCACTAAATCTGCATCGTGTGCACACAGCCTAACAATTTTTCCACTGTACCATACCTCAATAACTGCTCCCAAAGAGACTACAGTCCAGTACAGCGACATAGATGTATCAAACAGCAGCCAGAGGGGATGGGGAAACAGACTATCTTCAGTCCTTCCAATTTTTCCCTTATTTTTAACCATTATCTATGCCCAACAATTAACAATGAATTTTAGCAGAAATAACGGTGTCCATTTGCCCACTGAGAATCCGATCTCTTCCAGAGAGAACATACCCTGGCCCGAGAAGCTGAATTATTCGGTCAGTGAAGCTACCAGGCATGTCCCTGCGATGTCAGTCCGCTTCTGACCACAATTTTTTTTCATTTTGGTCCAGCCACAGGAGAGCAACCTAAGAAGGATCAAAGAAAAATGTTGAATTTATTGCAGCAATCCTTAGACGAGCAGGATACAACATGGAGTGGGAGACTCCTATAAAAGCTGTTTTTTATGTCCAGGAACTGTTTTTTTTGCACTTCGATAGAATAATCCGGATAATCCAGATATATAGATATCTTTTGGGGTTGAGATTATCTCTAGAATTTCACAATATGTTGTCTTGATCACTGTAGTGAAGTATTTTAGCAAGCCCTGTACCAGGTGGGATTCCAGAGGGTAGTGGTTTTGTTGAGGCACAGTGTACCGTCTTTACAGCAAACAGGGGATTCAAGCTTTCCTTCCTGGACACCTTTAACAGTCATGCCTCAAAAAATTCAGTGTGGCCCCTTCAGTTTTGTCAAGGACCCCCACAATACAAATGTTGTTCCTGTGGAGGTGGTTCTCCAAGACATAGTGTTTCCAGGAGCTTTCCATGTTGATACATATCATGTCTCATATGAACCAGAATGTCCTCTGTTTGATTAACCCTGTAGTTCTTTCTGAAATGTTACACATGTTCCTTTTTGGATGCATCCTTTCTAATATCTCCCACCTGTAGCACCAGTGATGAAAGGGAGCTACTGCAACCCCCAACAGCATGCATAATGTCCTTAATTGTGGGTTCTTTATCTGGTCACAGGTTCCCTGGCTTTTTTTATGCGGCCTCTCCTTTGATTCGTGCTCAGGCTGACCAAGATCCAGCAGAGTACAGGGGAGAACAGAAATGGGTTTAGACCTATTCCTCTTGCTGATTTCTCTACCAGCACCGTCCCCCCTGCTTTGTAAACCTTTCAAGCCTGGCTGCAGATTCTCTCTGTTGGTCCACAGCAAAGCTCATTCTTCCTGGCTCACACATGTGGGTGACATCTTGTACCTCGCATTTTGGGCCTTTAGGAGTCTTTCCCCTAATAGGTGCTAAATTGCTGAGAAATTTTCTGACTGTGCCAGAAATGATCGGGTAAATATACCTGCTAATTAGTCTGTTTGTCTGGCTGGTAATTGGTCTTTTTCAGGATCCCTTCAGAGACTTTGTCAGGCGTGTGTCTGCTCAATCGCGTGTTGACTCCGTTCCCCCTCTTGATATTACCTACCTTACAGATGTGCTAAGTTCAAAGAATTATATTATGACCACACTGCAGACCTGGAAAGTGGTACAAGTGGTATACAAACCACTATTTTGCCAACCCAAAAAGTCAATCAAGAAGTGAGCAGAGCAAGTAACCTGTAAATAGGACAGTATGTACTGATAACACTTACTTCTATAGTCAGCGTGTAGTGTGCGACACGATAGTCCAAGGCTAAGGCAAGCCCCTGTTCTTCGAGTCGAGAGCCTAGGAAGCGTCCTCCAGTTGCTATTGGTCTCCCAAGTACACAGAGATGCGGGCTGGCGGTGAGCTCCAGCCGGAAACGCCACCGAAGCAGTGGTGAGGTTTGTGGGAGATGTGGTGGGAGTGACATCACAGAAACTGGGCAACGGGTGCGTGATAGGGCCAAACAACTAACGCGTTTCGTAAGACGTGGTCCTTCTTTATCAGGGTTACAGTCCATCCACCTAACCTGTCCTTATATGCATGCGCATGCCTCATTCACTACTCCCCACTGGTGCGGTTATCCCATATAGTCAGGTTTAATTGTATATGTTCTGTCTATATGTTAGATACTGGACATTCTGATGGCAGAATGTGAGAAAACAAGTGGGAGTGAAAATAAAACATTCAAACTGCATTGGATTACTGTTTTGTCTGCATTAGTACCAAATATGTTCATGATTATGAATGGGTCTTAGAAGAATGGATGTGTCTCTTAGTGATTAGGCAGTCTTTAGTATTTGTATTGTTATGGCCATAATGGTTCAGGGTAAATAAGTATTAGATCCTCAACTCAGAATCCTCCTGGCATGTTTATTATGTATTTAGGACATGCAAAAAAAGGGAAGGAAAGAAAGGGATGAGGGTAGGGGGAAGGGGAAGGAAGGGAGAAAAAAGAAGGGGAAGTTACGAAGTTTAGAAATAAATAAAAATAAAAAAAAAAAATAATAATAAAATGATCAATATATGGGCATATACTGTACAAATGTAAAATGATTTACTTTTTTTAAAATAAAAAATAATGTTAATAAGGTTAGTGAGGGGGATTTATTTAAAATATCCATTATTAAGTTATCAATTCTATAAAATGGTGGTACCCTCGAAAATTTGCGGCGGTATCCATATAAAAAGGTAAGATACATATAGTGGAAATAAAGTGCTTGCGAACATATAAACTGTCATAACAGGAATAAAATATATCAGATTTAAATTCTTAGCATAAAAATTCCTATTCCTACTAAATATTAAAAATAGACATATATCCATCATCTAAATCTGTCACTTAGCAGGCATATAACTCTATTTCGTGATTTAAGCCTTTAGCGCAGTGATAATATAATCCTTTGATTTTAGCACATGTGTAATCTAGACAGGAGCACGCACAGAGCAGTTTTATCAGCAGCCACAGCCTACCCATTACTTGTGAGCCCCAGTGTGTCATCTTCTTTATTTTTTTCCATGCCTTACAGATGTGCTATATTGACCATCACCTCAATATCATCCAGAAATTTCAAGCACCTTGTTCACCTTGGAATCCAAAGCACTCTCGATCTGTTGTTTGTGACTCTAGGATACGTTGTTCGGCTTGACATGAGCCGACTCGGTGAAGACAACCAAGTACACAGCATCTTGGGCTGGCCACATGAGGCCTTTTCTCTAAAGACTTAAAGGGAACCTGTCACCACGTTTTTGGAAGATGGGATAAAAATAGCGTTAAATAGGGGCAGAGGTGGGCATTACATTAGTGTGTTTGTTATGCGTTTATTACCCACCTAAGTTGCCGAAATACCTTTGCAAAGTCTCCGTTTTCGCCTGTCAATCAGGCTGGTCTGGTCAAAAGGGCGTTGTCTTCCCCCAGATTTTGCGTAGTTTTCCGTTGGTGGCGTAGTGGTGTGCGCATGCCCAAGGTCCCGAATCCTCTGCCAGGGGATTTAAAAGAGCGCGCTGTTCGTTTTCATTGGTGATCGGTGGGCGCGGCCATCTTCCTTTGGCCGCGCGTGCGCAGAAGCGGCGCTCTGCTGGCCGCGGCTTCAGGAAAATGGCCGCCGCGATATCCATCTGCGCACGCGCGGCATCCCGCGGCCATTTTCCTGAAGCCGCGGCCAGCAGAGCGCCGCTTCTGCGCACGCGCGGCCAAAGGAAGATGGCCGCGCCCACCGATCACCAATGAAAACGAACAGCGCGCTCTTTTAAATCCCCTGGCAGAGGATTCAGGACTTTGGGCATGCGCACACCACTACGCCACCAACGGAAAACTACGCAAAATCTGGGGGAAGACAAGATGCCCATCTGACCAGACCAGCCTGATTGACAGGCGAAAACGGAGACTTTGCAAAGGTATTTCGGCAACTTAGGTGGGTAATAAACGCATAACAAACACACTAATGTAACGCCCACCTCTGCCCCTATTTAACGCTATTTTTATCCCATCTTCCAAAAACGTGGTGACAGGTTCCCTTTAAGGTACCGTCACACTTAGCGACGCTGCAGCGATACAGACAACAATCCCGATCGCTGCAGCGTCGCTGTTTGGTCGCTGGAGAGCTGTCACACAGACAGCTCTCCAGCGACCAACGATGCCGAGGTCCCCGGGTAACCAGGGTAAACATCGGGTTACTAAGCGCAGGGCCGCGCTTAGTAACACGATGTTTACCCTGGTTACCAGTGTAAAATGTAAAAAAAACAAACACTACATACTCACCTTCCGCTGTCTGTTCCCCGGCTCTGTGCTTCTCTGCACTGTGTAAGTGCCAGCCGGAAAGCAGGGCACAGCGGTGACATCACCGCTCTGCTTTCCAGCCGCTGTGCTTACACAGTGCAGAGAAGCACAGCGCCGGGGGACAGACAGAGGAAGGTGAGTATGTAGTGTTTGTTTTTTTTACTTTTACGCTGGTAACCAGGGTAAACATCGGGTTACTAAGCGCGGCCCTGCGCTTAGTAACCCGATATTTACCCTGGTTACCAGTGTAAAACATCGCTGGCATCGTTGCTTTTGGTGTCAAACACAACGATACACGCCGATCTGACGACCAAATAAAGTTCTGAACTTTCAGCAACGACCAGCGATATCACAGCGGGATCCAGATCACTGCTGCGTGTCAAACTCAACGATATCGCTATCCAGGACGCTGCAACGTCACGGATCGCTAGCGATATCGTTTAGTGTGATGGTACCTTTAGGGAAGCCCTGCGTTGGAGGGATCGGCATTCCCTTAGAGCTTCAAGGCAGCGTTTCTGATTATTCAGGACTCAGCACAGCAAGGAACGTTCTATTTCAATCTCAGGACATACTGTTACCATCTTACATCTGAATATGCGCTGTGAGACAGTGACCCGGTGTTGTTGTGAATGGCCGGTATGTGCCACAGAGAAGGTACTCTGCGCTGTAAGCCTGAAATGTTGCTCTGGGACCTCTAGTTCCACAAGCTTTCTTTTGCTTGTAAGGGGCTGGGCTTACAGTATTGGCCGTAGAGCTGAGTCCTGAGGAGAGAATTTGCATATTCCCAGTGCCTTCTGGGATAAGTGAATAGTCACCGGGAGCTCAAAGAACCAAACTGGATTTGGCCGTTGCAGCTGAAAGAAGGACATCGGTAAACCAGGGGAAGAGTCCTGAGGAGAGAATTAGCATATTCCCAGTGCCTGAGTAAGGAAGACATCGGTAAACCGTTCGCCTACCGGCGGCCAAATTTTTCACCGCTTTGATATCTTTTTTACAGTAAGAATATGGAAGAGGCCAGGAGCCATTTGGTAAGCTGCATTTCTTGCTACATGTTCACAGACTTACCAGTGGAAAAGCTAAACTTCACATGCCAGAAATGCAAGCTTGTGTCCCTGTTGGAGGAAAAGTTGCAAAATCTAGAAGAGAGGTCAGCTACATTGAAAATCATTAAGGAAGGTGAATAGTTTTTAGACAGAGCACAATTATCTCTTCATGTTACAGAAAGAGAAGAAATTCCAAGTGCACCTGAAGAAACAGAGGAATGTAAGCATGTGACACAGAGAAGCAGGAGGATCAGGAGGCAGTCAGCACCCATACTGCTCAGGAACCAATACCAGGCTCTCATACAGGAGAACGATGGAGAAATACATCAAGATAAGACTTTGCCCACAAAGAACAACCTTGGACGCCCTCAGAGTCCTCCTGAATGGAGAAAGAAAAATATTGCGAAGAAGAAACGGAGAGTTGTGGTCATGGGGGATTCCCTGTTGAGAGAAACAGAAGCCGCAATCTGCAGAGCGTATATATATATATATATATATATATATATATATATATATATATATATATATACAGTATATATATATCCTCAAGAGAAATGTGCTGTTTTCCAGGTGCAAAAATTAAAGATGTGTCTGACAGGATATCAGGACTCCTCAGACCTACAGATGACTACCTATTTCTGCTAATACATGTAGGGACAAATGACACCGCAAGAAACTACCTGGAAACCATCTGCAGTGACTTTGAAAACTTAGGTAAGAAAGTGAAAGAACTGGGAGCACAAGTTTTCTTCTCTTCCATCCTTCCAGTGGATAGCCATGGAACAAGGAGGTGGAATAAGATTCTGCAGGTGAACAACTGGCTACATCAATGGTGCCGTCAGCAAAGATTTGGATTTCTGAATCACGGAGTGAATTACCTATAAGATGGACTACTTGCTAGAGATGGGGTGCACCTTACAAAGACTGGAAAACATGTATTTGAAAGTTACCTTGCTACACTCATCAGGAGAACTTTAAACTAGAACTATATGGGAAGAGAAGCAAAAGGCCAGAAAAAGCCTTACACCTGACAAATACTATTGAGAACTCTGCTATTAGAAGTGGAAGGGAAGAACAAAGACAAAAAAATCTAAATAATAAATATATTAGAGAAAGAGAAACCAATCACAAACTAAAATGTTTCTATACGAATACACAAAGCATGGGCAACAAACAAGGAGAATTGGAACTACTAACGCAGGAAAAGAAATATGTCATTGGAATCACTGAAACTTGGTGGGATGATACACATGATTAGAATACAATGCTAGAAGGATGCAACTTATTTGCAAGAAACAGACTTGATAAACCAGGAGGAGGTGTTGCATTGTATGTTAGAAAAGCCTATATCTGCACAGAGATTGAATCTTCAGAAAATGGGAGTTCTGTGGAAACTGTTTGGGTAAGAATACATGAACAGAACAATGGAAAGGACATGATTGTAGGCATTTACTACAGGCCGCCTGTGCAAGCTGAAGATACGGATGAACTCTTTATCCATCAAATGGCCAAGTTCTCAAAAAAATATGACATAGTTGTCATGGGAGATTTCAACTATCCAGACATTTGTTGGGAATCACTCTCAGGCAAAACTAACAGGTCAAGCAAATTCTTATCCTCTCTTGCTGACAATTTTATCTTCCAAAAGGTAGGAGAGAAAACAAGGGGATCTGCTACCTTGGATCTAATCCTTATAAACAGGGAGGAAAATGGTTGAGGAGGTAAGAGTGGCTGGGACCATAGGAGCTAGCGACCATGCTATTTTAGAATTTTGGATAACTAGAGGAGGAAGACCTGTGAAGACTCAGACATCAAGGTTAGATTTCAGAAAGGCAGATTTTAAGGGACTCTGAAAGAGAATCAGAGGGATCCAATGGCTGGATATCTTTAAGGACAAAAATGTCCAAGAAGGATGGGAAATCTTGAAAAATGAGATTCTCAAAGCACAATCATTAACAATTCTGAAAAGAGGGAAGAATAGGAAGCATTTAAAGAAACCAGGATGGATGAACACAGAACTTAAACACATGCTAAAAAGAAAGATATGTTTATCAAATAGAAAGAGGGAGGCATATCTAAAGAAGAATATAATGCTGTCTGCAGAACCTGCAGGGCACGAATCAGATTTTCTAAAGCTGACAATGAATTAAGGCTTGCAAGAGACATCAAAAGCAATAAAAAAGGATTTGGGGGATATGTCAAAAGTAAAAGAAAAGTTAAAGATGCTGTAGGATTTGTACAGGATAGAAATGATGAAATGGTACAAAAGGATGTTGAGAAGGTCGAACTTTTAAATTCCTATTTTGCATCTGTTTTCTCTCAGAAAGGAAATGTAACATCAACTGATTTTCACTTTCCTATTAAGGGAATAGAAGAATCCAGGATATCTATAAATAGAAAGATAGTGAGGAAACACTTAGCTAACATAAATGAATTCAAGTCTCCAGGTCCAGATGAATTACACCCCAGAGTACTGAAGGAGATAGCAGAAGAAATTTTTGAACCACTCTTCATAATCTTTGAAAATTCTTGGAGATCAGGAGAAGTCCCAGAAGACTGGAGAAGAGCAAATGTTGTTCCTATCTTCAAGAAGGGGAATAAGGTGGACCCGGGGAACTATAGGCCGGTGAGTCTGACGTCTATACCCGGAAAGATCTTTGAACAAACTATTAAACAACATGTATGTAAGTACCTGGATAAGAATGAAGTGATTAAACAGAGTCAGCATGGGTTTGTAACTAATAAGTCATGTCAGACTAACTTAATTTCCTTCTATGACAGAATCACTGACTGGGTGGATCAGAGAAATGCTGTAGATATAGTATATCTTGACTTCAGCAAAGCATTTGACAAAGTATCTCACACAATCCTTATTGAAAAAATGACTAAGTATGGAATGGACAAGGCAACAGTTAGGTGGATTAATAACTGGCTTAGTGATCGGACCCAAAGAGTTGTCGTAAATGGCTGCACATCCAGTTGGAAGAATGTCTCAAGAGGGGTACCACAGGGCTCTGTCCTCGGTCCTGCATTGTTCAACATCTTTATCAATGATTTAGATGAAGGAATTGAGGGTAAACTGATTAAATTTGCTGATGACACAAAGCTAGGAGGGATAGCTAATACAAGAGAAGAGAGAGAGAGAGAGAGAGGATTCAAAAAGATATAAATAAACTGGAGCAGTGGGCAGCAACTAGCAGAATGATTTTTAATGGAAAAATGCAAAGTACTACATCTGGGCAATAAAAATGAAAAAGCTTATACAGAATGGAAGGAATAGGGCTAAGCAACAGCATATGTGAAAAAGACTTGGGTATACTAATAGATCACAGACTGAACATGAATCAACAGTGTGATGCAGCAGCAAAAAGGGCAAATACAATTCTGGGATGTATTAACAGAAGCATAGAGTCTAGATCACGTGAAGTCATTATTGCCCTCTACTCCTCTTTGGTCAGACCTCATCTGGAATACTGTGTCCAGTTTTGGGCACCACATTTTAAAAAAGACATCAACAAACTGGAGCAAGTTCAGAGAAGAGCAACCAGAATGGTGACCGGTCTGCAAACCATGTCCTATGAGGAACGTTTACAGGATTTGGGAATGTTTAGTTTGCAAAAAAGAAGACTGAGAGTAGACTTAATAGCTGTCTATAAATATCTCAAGGGTTGTCACATTGTAGAACCCTCATCTTTATTTTCATTTACACAAGGAAAGACTAGAAGCAATGGGATGAAACTGAATGGGAGGAGACACAAATTAGATATTAGAAAATTTTTGTTGACAGTTAGAGTAATCAATGATTGGAACAGGCTCATAGGACATGGTTTTCAGACCAGTCATCATTCTGGTCGCTCTTCTCTGAACTTGCTCCAGTTGAGCCCGGCTGGGAATGCAGCCTCAGTGACCCATGGTAATCTTGATGAGGTCACCGCTAGTCACTGATGCTGCTCTCATAGCAGCTCATTCATCAGTGGTTCTCAGTCAAGACGGTCGCATCTTGGCACTGTCCAGGTAAACTATTTATCCCAAGACATGGATTACAGCGTGGGACAGAACGTTGAACAGGTAAGGTATATTGCTGTTTTTTATTTTGGCTTTATTACAGGAGATGTTGGCTTCAAAGGAATGGACATTAGGTTAGTATAAATGTGTTTGTTATTTTTAAATAAAGATGCAAAAGTGTGTTTTGTTTTTATTTCAAATAAAAGACTTTATACCTGTTGTGTGTTTATTTACCATACAACTATAGGATTAGTAATGAATAGGTGCCTTATAAACAACTCTCCATTAGTAACCTGTATACTTGATGTCACCAGACAATACAAAGTTTACATCAACCTCACAAATATTATCTCACTTACCACTGCTACCGGGCAAGTGAGAAGATCCGGTCAAAGCACCAGAATTTGCATGCTGCTATTTTTAGGCTGGAGGGGATCAATATCCATGGCCCCTTACCAACCTGAGAATACAAGCCCCCAGCTATATGCTTTATCACAGCTGGTTGTTAAAAATGCCGTTTTTAAAAAAAAAAAATTATTTAAATAATTAAAACAAACAGCGTAGTGACCCCTCTATTCTTGATAACCATCCTTGCTGATGTTGACAGCTGAGATTTGCAGCTCCCAGCTGTCAATTTTGCCTGGCTGGTTATCAAAAATACAGGGGAACCTATGCCGATTTATGTATTTATTTATTTATAGCACAAGTGGTGATGAATACTGCTATTAGCCGCCACCTGCTCTCACTCTTATTAGTTGAATATAACTCTCAATATTCTCCTCTGCTCACGCTGATCACTGGCAGAGCAGAGGAGAATGATGAGAGCAATCTTCAACACCCGGCACCATGGAACAGCACTAACAGTACAGATGCTTCCAAGGCACTGGTTCATGTGGTACTGATTACGCACACGGGTGTCATATGGCAGCCAGGGCCGGTTTTAGGCAAAGTGGGGCCCTAGGCAAAGTTTAAAATGGTGCCCCAAATGCTAACATATTGCACATCACACAGAAGCATTTCGGTTGTATTTACATGCGCTGATCTCAGGCCGGTAAACGAGTGTGATCGACAATACTAAAGTCGTTGGACGCTTGTTTCCCGGCCTCTTTCCACCATCTGAGAAAGAATGATGGCGACAGAACGATCACTAATAGATCACTAACAGATCACCATATAGTATCATGTTATCAGCAGCACATCTACAGTTTATACCGGCGATGTCCTGCTGAGAACAATGATTTTTATTCCGGCATAAACAATCCAATCACCCAATGAATATGCAGCATTTTGCTTGTTTAGTATAATACACCCCATACTCCTCCATATATTATAATGTGCACCACAGTCCTCCATATTGTAAAATGCACACCCCATAGTCCTCCATATAATGTAATGTGCCCCATAGTCCTCCATATAGTATAATACACTCCTCATAGTCCTCCATATAGTATTAAACACTTCCCATAGTCCTCCATATAGTATAATACACTCCTCATAGTCCTCCATATATTAAAATATACTCCTCAGTCCTCCATATAGCATAATACACTCCTCACAGTGCTTCGTATAGTATAATGCACCGCCATAGTCATCCATGTAGTACAATTCACTTCCCATAGTATAATGCACCCCATAGTTCTTCATATAGTATAACTTCCCCTTGAAAAAGCGAGTGCTGACAGCGGCGAAACGCGCGTCGGGGTACGTGCTGTGGGTCCCTCATGTTCGGGTGAGATATGCTTCCTTCTGGTATCTCTGCTCAGACTTATGTAGTAGAGCAGTTGTATGGTTTAGACGTTTCTCTGTCATAGGTTATGTGCAGCATTCACACGCCCATATAGCATTCAATTGTAGGGCTTGATGGTTTACATTTGGGGGTTGTGTCTGCGTGTATATCCGGAGGAGTATTTGTTTCTCGCCATATGTATTGATACAAAGCACGGATGCAGTAATATATGAGGGCCAGGCATATCTGGTGTCTTTGCACATAAGCACTTTCATTACTATGTTTGTGTGTTTTTAAATGTTTTGTATTTGTTAATAAAATTGTTTGATGGATTTTATACACAAAAAAGCTTCCACTATTTTTCTCCGTTTTTTTGGTTTTAAATATGTTGTTTGGGACATTTGCACTCCTTTCTTCTTTTTTGGTTCACAGCCCACACAGTAGTATACAGCACAGCCCACACAGTAGTATACAGCACAGCCTACATCCCCCCTTCCCTACCGTCCTCTCCCCTCCCGAGAATGGCCCCACAGTCCAGTAAAAAAACACACGCTCCTCACCTCTCGTGCCCGCGCTGCTCCCTGCTCCTGTGTCGGCGGCTGCCGCCGCACTGCCTGGCACACAGAGACTGCGCGATGATGCACACCCGCAGTGTCAGAGGCAGAGCAGGGAATGATGGGAGAGGGAGCATCAGGTGACGCTGTTTCCTCCATCATTGCTTTGAACTGTACCGGCAGACACCGGTATAGTTCAATACGGCGGGGGAGTTGGCGCTAGCGGCAGGCGGACCCCCTGCCTCACAGGAGCCCCATAGCGGCTGCGTAACTTGCCACTAGCTGGGGGCCCCTGGGGAAGTGGGGGCCCCAGGCAGCTGCCTGTTCTGCCTGCCCCTAACGCCGGCCCTGATGGCAGCCATATGTATGCCACAAGTCAAATTACAGAAAAAAAAACAGGCTATCAATCAGGGACCGTCAATAAATTATCAATATTTTATTAGAGTATTCAACAAGCCAAAAAACATTAAAATAATGTACTGATTTTAATGATTTTAAAGTTTTTTGGCTTGTTGTATGCACTAATAAAATATTGATAATTTATTGGCGGTCCCTGATTGATAGCATATTTCTTTCTCTGTAATTTGTCTAGTGGTTGCTCACATGCTTCAGGTTGATCCCATTTGATATTATTCTTTGATGGTGCCTTCCATCTCCTCTTCTTTGTCTTACATCAGGGGTGGGGTACCTCATGCCCCAGGGCAATTTATGGCCTTCGATGACCTTTTATCAGGCCCCCCAAGTTGATTTTCAGGGACCGCATTTTTGGGCAGGGAGGTGTATTTTGATTACAACCAGCTCATTAATTTCTTCTTGCTCTGTTTGCATGTGTGTGCTGTGTTCACTACTAAACACTGAAGGGCATGCAATGAAAGATTACATCCTGAAACCAGTGCCAGATCATTATGCACTTTGTGGGCAGAGTTTGTACGACCCCTGAAGGATGGTATAAATATCCAAATGGCCCTTGGCAGAAAAAAGATTCCCCACCCCTTTCTTACATGTATGCCACAAGTTTTACACACATGGACACTGGTACTGTATCTCTGGTACTGGTTCTTCTGGTGACGGAAATATCAGGACATGTGAAACCGGCCTAAAAGTTCCTATATGACTATATTGACAATAAGCATTTCACTAGAAAAGGCTAATGTTAGGCACATTAAAATCTATAAACAAAAATCATAACTATGGAAAAAGCTAATGGGACACATAACCCAAATACAAGATTATATAAAGGTTGCTCATGAGAAGGTGGCAGAACTGGGATATAATCCAGGTTGGCTTTCATGAAAGAATTCCTTGCTATACTTCTCCTGTCAAAAAAAATTTAATTGAACACATGGCCTAACATTAAAATCTGCTAGTCAAAGCCAGGAAGTATATCGGTAGGTTGCAATCTATTATTTGGCCATCAATGGTTAATCGTTTTTTTCTTTGTCTGAAGAAACCTATGGGGTGGAGTTACTATGTAAACCTATTCAGTGAGAGCATTGACAAGCCAATTAGATAGTGTTGCTACTAATACACATTGGATTGTGAACAAGATAACAATATATATTGAATTTATTGGTGTACTTCTCATTTGTACAATATAAGTATAGGATAAATATAAGGAGAAAATCAGAACAGTTTTGTCCAGCAATAAGGGTATATGAACAAGTTGTCTTTTTCAGATCGAATCTACCTGAAAAAGTGCTGCAAAATAGCGGCAAAAAAATTAAGTTAGTAAACAGCAATGTAAAAAACAGATTGTTGCGCACATGTGCAGTCTTTTGCTACTTCTTTAAATGTTTCAGAGTTCAGAAACTGTGAATTGGCTAAAAAGAAATAGCATGCTCATCCTTAGGGAAGGAAATTGCTCGCAACCATATTGGAAAGTCCAGAGAAAAGACACTGCTGGTGAAGCCACGAGAATAAATGATGGCAAAGCTGCTCCAGGAAAAAGACTGACGGTGTTTGACTGAAGTGGCTTGACCTAGCCCTAGGAAAACTTGTCGGCTCATGTGCACATAACCTAATACAAGTTTGTGTTAATGAGAAAATGAACAAGGCACAATTTCACTTTCTAATATGCAATTTATAAAGTATGATTCAACAATATCTAAGTGGTAGACTTTCCATTCAGGATGTTTTTTATGTACAGTGTAATTGTAGGCACTGTCTTGTTATGTTGTCATTGGTGGTTTAGCGTGTTTGTACATGTTAAGTGCATAGTTTATTTTGTGGCCATTTAAATTGTAGTTTGTGAAACATTAAACATCCTGTTCTTAATAACTAATGATATAGAGAACAATGCCTCCTTATTCCAAAGTCACAATGTAAAACTTGTAACACAGTTGATGCTGCTAGCGACACCAATGTGACAGCTGCTCTGACTGCCATCTTCATGTAAGAGTCGGACAGGGTGGTAGTCGTGGCTGAGAACTTCTGCTCCATCACACCCTGGCCTCCCCTCACATACACTCCACAACTCCCAGTCAACATACCTGCTACTCCTTTAGTAAGTGTACCTGTGTCCAGGGCCGTATTTAGAATTTCTGCTGCCCTAGGCACTTATAGTGCTGCCTCCCCCATTGGTGAGTATGACACTATCGGCAGTGACTTTAGCCAAAATCCCTGATGTGAAAGTCGCCTTTTGCAGCAGATTCGGCAGTTTTTCCGCATCTGCCACGTAACGGATCACTTACGGCAACACTGCGTTCGGTCTCATTCATTCCCTATGGGACTTGCGGACATGTGCAGCACTTGCGGTTCTGCTGCGATCCGGCAAATGCAGTACTTGCAGCAATGAAAAAAAAAAAAAAGGCTGCTAGCAGTGTTTTTTTTTAGTGCCGCACATGTCCGCAAGTAGTCATCACTACCTGTCCCTGCACCTTGCTAGCTCATCCTTAACCATCCCTCTCTGACCTAAAACTACACTATAAAGCTTTAGAAAAACAATTTATTAACTGAGATATTCCTGTGATAATGAGGGCTCCAGGCTATGGCATAGACAGGGACGGGCAGTCTCCGGGTCTCCATTCTCTCCCTGTGCACACCCTCAGTCCCTACCTCACTGCCTGTGCTGCACTGTGCACAGACATCCCTCCACCGGACCCGGTAATCACCGCTGGCAGTAGCATACCGGCAGAGGTGTATCTAGGGTTTCTGGCACCCGGGGCAAGAATTCATTTTGGCGCCCCCCCCAGGACATATGCAATTTGCATACTTAGTCATGCACCGACGAGCTCCTCTCCCTAATGCTCTCAATGTTCAGTGAAAAACAGAGAAGCAGAAGAGAAGCTCGTTGTCACAGGACCATAAGTATGAAAATCACATATAAGTGAAGTGTCCATGTGACAACTACTGGAACCTGCAGAGCTGAATCCTGGTGTCGCAGGCTTCTGAATTCTCACAACTAATGCACTGCACACTTTTAGGATTCTCCCTTGCTGGTGGACAGTCATGTCAGCACAAACATGTGATTTGTATACTTCTGACCACATTCCAACTAGACGTGCCCGGCCTCACTCAGTTCATTTTCATTGACTAAGACCACACATGTCTAGTCAGCACGTGACCTCATGCATGTAAATCGCCAGCATGAGAGAATCCTGACACCGTGCAGTGTGCACTGTGAGAATTCAGAAGTCTGCCGTCACAAAGAATGACTGCAGACTCATTACAAACCTGGACACCCCTTTAATACTCCTAATACAAATAAAAACATGAGAGTTAGTTAGTATCACAAATAACATTTACATCCAGGTACCTTTATTGTTATGGACCTGGTGGTTAGGAGCACCCGAAATGACCTGATGGTTAAAACAGAAAACCTGGGACAAGCTCTGAGGAGGTGGTAACTCTACTGACCGCAATCCCTAATCCTATCACACACACTAGAAATAGCCGTGGAGCGTACCTATCTCTCCCTAGACGCCTCTTCACAGCCTAAGAGCTAACTACCCCTAAAGATAGAAATAGCAGCCTACCTTGCCTCAGAGAAATTCCCCAAAGTAAAGGTAGCCCCCCACAAATATTAACTGTGAGTTAAGAGGGAAGTAACAAACACAGGAATGAAACAGATTTTAGCAAAGGAGGCCGAATCTTCTCTAGATAGACAGAGGATAGGAAAGGGAACTATGCGGTCAGTATTTAAAAACTACAAAAACCACGCAGAGTGTGCAAAAAGACCTCCACACCGACTCACGGTGTGGAGGTGCAGCTCTGCACCCCCAGAGCTTCCAGCTAGCAAGGAAATATCATAATAGCAAGCTGGACTAGAAACATAGCATGTACAGAAAAATCTGTTCATAAACCGATGAACAGCAAATGACTAGCAAGGACTTAGCTTCTGCTGGAGTAGACAGGTCATCTGAGAAATCCAAGAGAGATCTGAACCAGTACTGAGACATTGACAGCTGGCATGAACTAACGACCTGGGCAGAGTTAAATAGGGAAGCCAGCAAAAGCAATAAACGAGGGCAGCTGAGAAAGCCAACCTCAAAGATCAGCAGTTCCACTCAAAGCCACCAGAGGGTGTCCAAGGACAGAACTCACCAAAGTACCATTCACGACCACAGGAGGGAGCCCGAGAACGGAATTCACAACACTTTAAACTGTAGATGATGTTGTCTCTGGAGCCGTTCTCCTTCTTTTCTTCATCTTGTCCAGACCCCATGATGAGTTTTCTCATCCGCAGCTCCTCTCTGCAGACTTCCATCTTCTCCGTTCTTTTGCAGAAAATCTCCACATGATGCCCTTAAAGATACAAGTGTCATTATAATGCTCCTGAATAAAAAAATTGCCCCTCACTATATTGTCTGCACAAAATATGACCCCCACACTGTCCCTCTTATGGTACATGCTCTTCACACTGACCTCTTCTTTCCATACTGGCCCCCTCTTCACACTGTCCTCTCACACAGTGTCCCCCCTATAGGGCCCAGTATTTATACTGTACTCTCATCACACTTACCCTCCTTAGTATACTGTCCTCTCCTGGCTGTGCCCTTACACTGTCCCCCCATGCTACGAACCCACTACTCAGTTTCGATTCTGTGCCCACTCACTTTTCTCCCCCCATACTGTCTCCACATGCTATTCCCCTCCCTCCTCATACTATCTCCTCTCACATCCCTACTCTGTCTACATACATTTTTCACATCGCTACTCATACTGTGTCCACATACATTCCCCAGTTCGCTCCCCAATGCTGTTTGCACCCATCCCGCCATACTGTTTCCTCATATATGCCCCCATTCCCCATACTGTTTCCTCATACATGCCCCCTATTCCCCAGTACTGTTTCCTCATACATGCCCCCCCATTCCCCTGTACTGTTTCCCCATCTCCCCTTTCCTCTTAATTTTGTGTCCTCAAATCTCTCCCACACATTAAATTCCCCCATCCCCACTACAAATCTCCCCACACACAATAAATAACCCCATCTCCACTCCAAATCTCACCCCACACATTAAACATTCCCGTCCCCACTCCAATTCTCCCCACACATAATAAATCCCCCTATCCTCACTCAAATTGTCCCCACACACAATAAATCCCTCCATCCCCACTCCAATTCACCCCACACATAATAAATCCCCTCATCCCCACTCAAATTGTCCCCCCCTGTGCACTTAATCTTTGGGGCAGGGGTGGACCCTGACAGCTTGGGGCCCCTGTGCAAGAAATGTGTCTGGACCCCCCTCCTTTTATGGTGACAAAGCTAAATATATATATATATACTGTATATAGCCACACACACATACATGTGTATATATTACATACCGTATATACTCAAGTATAAGCCGACCCGAGTATAAGACGGTGCACCTAATTTTGCCACAGAAAGCTGGGTAAGCTTATTGACTCGAGTATAAGCCGGCTATGTATTGTCCCTTCATCCCTATCCCTGTATGTGTGGTTCCCCCGTCCTGTCCTGCTCTGTGTGGCTCCCCCTGTTGTATGCATGGCTCATCTTGCATACATGGCTCCCCTAGTCCCATCTTGTATGCATGGCTTGGCTCCCCCAGTCCCATCTTGTATGCATAGCTCGGCTCCCCCCCCTCCCACCTTACATGCATGGCTCCCTTGTCCCATCTTGTATCCATGGCTCCCATCCTTGTATGCATGGCTCCCCCCTCCCATCTTGTATGCATGACTCCCCCCTCCTATCCATGTATGCATGGTTCCCCTATCCCATCTTGTATGCATGGCTCCCCCTCCCATCCTTTTATGCATGGTGGGTTTGTGGGTCTGCAGCTGACCCCAGACTTAAAAAAACAACAAAAACAAAAACAAACTTGCTCAGGTGCCACCCACCGCATCCTTTCTTCTGCAGGGGACTCTCTTCAGTCGATTTCACACAGAGACACAGTCCCGTTGAACGCTTGAACAATGAACTTTACTTGGAACAGGCACATGAAGGTTCTTTTCAGCATTTACAGCAGGCTTTACAATACACAATTCCTTCTCTGTCCCTGTCTCCTCTCTTTCCTTGTCAGCATTTATATCAGGATCTGCAATACACAGTTTCTCCTCTTTCTCTATATTTCCTTCGTCTTTACTAAGCCCGCTTCTGGAATGGACCGTGCTAACCGGTCCTCTGTGCCCAGTCTTACTTTAGCGAAGTCCCCTTCAACCGTTTTGTCCTAGTTTCTGGAATGACCATCCACACAATAAGCCACCACATTGCGAGTGACCTGTCCATACTGCTTAGTTCTTTTCTAGCTCCTACAGCTGCACTCCCACTTATACTGCGCTGTCAGTGACTCTTTCTATGCCTTCCTTCTCTCTCTCATAGCCTTCCTTGAACTGATGCTTCCTGACTATCCCCATCTAGTGGGCAAACTAGGGAACTATGCTCTCCCTAATATCTGGAAACAAAACACCATTTAAGAATACAAATAAACATTATACATAACCTGTTCATGGCAACCCCCTTACATTCCCCCTTCCTTTAACAATGGTCATCCAGGACCATTCACCGACCACATTTATTGGTTGCAACAAATACTCCACGCAGGGAGGTAACATGCTTGAGCAAAGTCTCTTTTTTTTCTTTTTGGCTCAGTAAGAGACACCGGACGCCATCTGCTGTCATCAGTGAATACCCATTTGCTCCTGCAGTAGAGTCCATTAATAAAATCACAAGTTCCTGGCTCACAGTCCTCCAGGTTACACTTTAACATGTGTCAGGAGACAGTCCTGATGACACTGCTATATTTTAACAGTTCGGTCTCTTAAAGGTAGATTTTAACATTTTTATACAGGAGTAGGACCCTTTCAATAGGTCAACAGTTCTTGAAGGGAGGTGTCCCCCTCCCTTTAATTATGGCACAAATCTGTGTGCCACGTGCTTGCTGCCTGGTAATAGAGTCCAGTCTGTTGCTGCAGCCACGTCCAGTCCACTAATCCATGGTCCCTGCTTTTAAACAGATTAAATTCTGCTATCCAGCTGAAAGGGTGCAACAAGCGCAACAACAAAAAAACACAGTTCCTGTGTGACCCGATCCGGTCACGCTACCCCCTTCCTTTGAGGGTAGTATGGGCTCTCTCGGCGAAACAGTCCTGTTCAATTTTTGGCCAGGGATGCGGAAAAGTCCCTTATCATCTGTAGTCATTTAATGGCACTCGGCCCGTGCCGGTTCATCATATCCTGAGTATCATGCCCGGGGCAGCGACTTTGCGGCCGCAGATGTCGCAGCTAGCCAGGGTGATCCAGATGTAGGGCTTGGCTGAGCAGCATTCCGGGCACCAGGATTTAGATGAGCCCCTCCCCAAGTTCTCTTCATCTGGCAACATTATGGCCACAGCATAATAGCCGCGATCCATGTTGGTGTATATACAAGTTGTCCAGTGCTGCGACGGTCTGCCATGGCACCTTCCTCACGTTGGCGCAGCTCTACCCAGACCTCCCGTTTCCGTTGTTTTTTATGCCTGATGAACCACTCAATCCAGGCAGCCTTGTTAGTCATAGGGAAAGGGCTCTCTCTCGGCTGGTGAACATAGGAAGCTCCCAGGGACGCTAGCAGAAGGAAACTGGGCCTCAGGGACACGTGACTGCAACAAGGACCTTACTTCCGAGGTAAGGGGCCGGGGTGAACTCACCGCTCTGGTCATGTTAGCCGCATCCGTCCCGGGATCGCTGTAGCCTTCGGTGGTGTGCTCCGCCACTACTGCATCAGGATTCGGCTCACTCCCGACTTCCGATCCGAGTTCTTCAAGGGCAGGTGTCTCTCTCCGCTGGATCAGCAACATCGTCATCGGTGATGTAGGCCTCCTCTCCCAATATCACTGGACAAGTTCAGTTGCTTGGGGGGAACTTCCGGGACAGGTAAGCTGCGGCCTCCTCTACTCCCCATTTCTTCTTTAGCCACACCCAGAATGGGTGGGTCAGGCACTGTTGGCAGTCAAATTTTTGCGCTCTGAGAAGCCACGCTCACGAAGGGCGGATTCACTACTGTTGTTTTCTTCGGCGCCCCTCACCTCCCTCTTGGGCACAAAAAGCACTTTAGTAAAACTCACAGTTTTTGTTAAGTCCTTTGTTTCAGTCACATCCAATAAAGTGAACAATAACCACTGATACATATTCAATGCCAATTAAGGTACAATGCCTTTATCACAAGGACACGATCAAATTGATCAAAGACACTCCAAAATATATAGCTCCTATACAAACACACGGAGTACATGTCCAAATTATTTAATAGTGAAAATCCATTTTATCAAACACTTTAACAAGAAAGTCATACAAAAGTTATATTAATCATTTTAAAAATAGCTTATCATGGACAAGGCACAAAAAGGGGGCCTTTGTGTAAGACACCACAAAGACACTACATCACTAAAAGTTTATATAGGCTGGCTGACAATAGGAGGGTAAACCCCACAGCAAGCTGGGTATCATAGTGTCAGAAAGTGCATAGTGCGAAGACAAGGTGCAGATATTAGGTCCAACAAAAAGATCAGGCAGACCAAATGTCCCAGAGCAGAGGGCAGAATCAGGGGAAGCATGTGCTATTCAAATGAAACCCACTTGCCGACTCTCACAGCCCGGGAAACAGAAATAGTAATAAGGCACCATCCAGCTTACCCATATAGCCTGCCAGTGTGTGTCCTGGCAATCCGATGCGCATTTCGCATGGGCTTCATCGGGGGACTTCACTGATTAAATTCTATGTCATATGACACACTTTGAAGATAAAAGACAGATCCATCAATCAATGGACCAATCCTGATGAAGGAATCCGTGTATTACGAAACGCGCAGGAATTGGTCGATACAGAACTCTGTACATTGTCACGTGCCTGGTCACGTGATCTCTCACGTCACGCAAGGTCCTGCATGCTCACCGCTTGCTGCCGTCCTCTGCCACGAGTGCTCCACACTTGCGCAAGGTCCTACCAGAGAAGCAAGAGGAGCGCCTGTTACCGGCCGGGACAGCGCTCCGGAAGACTTCCTGAACTACAACTGCCAAACGTTCCTGTGAAACCCCCTCTCTCCTCCGGGATTATCTAGAGATCAAACACTGGACTACACTCCCATCTCCGCTGCATAAGGTAACCCAATTACTATCTGACGCTTTGTTACTCAGCATACTTTTATGGGCATAATGTTATGAACCATATGATTGTGGTTCATTTATCGAAAGGGATATACACTTAGCGCAAATATATGGTTTTTTAATTCTTAAAAATTAAGATACCACTGCAAAATGTTCAGTTTGATTTTTCTCTTTATACAATAGGTATATTTTTGAGTAAAATGTAAATTGTTCATTTATTCTATAAACTTCTGACAATGTGTCCGAATTTCCAAGCAATAAATTTTGTATTTTTTTTCTTAAAAGAGAAATGGTCAAAATAAAAAGAAAAATTGAAAACCTCTGGAATGTAATCAAGTGGCAGATGGATAGTAACAAGCCATCAAACAAAGAAGAACTGCTTACATTTTTGTACCAGGAGTGGCATAAGGGCACCCAAAAAGCAGTGTGAAAGACTCGTGGAAAGCATGCCAAGACACATGAAAGCTGTGATCAAAAATCATAGTTATTCCACAAAATATTGATTTCTGAACTCTTTCTGAGTTAAAACATTAGTATTGTTGTTTCTAGATGATTATGAACTTGTTGTTTTTTTTTGCATTATTTGAGGTCTGCAAGCAATGGAATTTTTTTTTATTTTGACCATTTCTCATTTTCAGAAAATAAATACAAAATGTATTGCTTGGAACTTCGGACACGTGTTGTCAGTAGCTTATAGAATAAAAGAACAATTTACATTTTACTCAAAAATATACCTATAAAGAGAAAAATCAGACAAACTGAAAATTTTATAGTGGCCTCTTAATTTTTGCAAGAGCTGTATGTGTGCGTGTGCCACTGACATCCATCTCTCTCTCTCTCATCTGTATATATATATATATATATATATATATATATATATATATATATATATATATATATATATACAGTGCCTTGCGAAAGTATTCGGCTCCCTGGAACTTTTCAACCTTTTCCACATATCATGCTTCAAACAAAGATACCAAATGTAAATTTTTGGTGAAGAATCAACAACAAGTGGAACACAATTGTGAAGTTGAACAAAATTTATTGGTTATTTTAAAAGGAACCTATCACCCCCAAAATTGAAGGTGAGCTAAACCCATCGGCATTAGGAGCTTATCTACAGCATTCTGTAATGCGATGCGATGTATCCTAAAAGATGAGAAAAAGAGGTTAGATTATACTCACCTGGGCGGGCGGTCCAATGGGCATCGCGGTCCTGTCCGGGGCCTCCCATCTTCATAGGATGACGTTCTCTTCTGGTCTTCATGCTGCGGCTCCGGCGCAGGAATACTTTGATGGCAGAGAAAAGTACTGCAGTGCACAGGCGCCGGGAAAGGTCAGAGAGGCCCGGCACCTGCGCACTGCAGTACTTTGCTCTGCCCTCAACAGGGCAGACAAAGTACGCCTGCGTCGGAGCCGCAGCATAAAGACCAGGGACGTCATATGATGAAGATAGGAGGTGCCGGACCGGACCGCGACACCCAACGGACCGGACCAGCATTGGGACCACCCCTGGGTGAGTATAATATAACCTCTTTTTCTCATCTTTAAGGATACATCGGGGCTTAACTACAGCATTACGGAGTGCAGTAGATAAGCCCCTGATGCTGGTGGGCTTACCTCACCCTCAATTTTGGGGGTGACAGGTTCCCTTTAAATTTTTGTGGCAAATCAAAAACTGAAAAGTGGGGCCTGCAATATTGTTTGGCCCCTTTAACTTAATACTTTGTTTCGCCACCTTTTGTTGCGATTACAGCTGCAAGTCGCTTGGGGTATGTCTATCAGTTTTGTACATGGAGAGACTGAAATTCTTGCCCATTCTTCCTTGGCAAACAGCTCGAGCTCATTTAGGTTTGATAGAGATCCTTTTTGAACAGCAGCTTTCAGCTCTTTCCACAGGAAACCTCCTGCCAGGTTGGGTTAGTCACTATGTCATCGACCACCTCGTCTTCCACATCCGCACCCTGCTCCTCCTCCTGACTTTCTGGCAATTGTGTCTCATCATCGTCCACCTCTTGTGACACTTTCCCACCATCACCTTTGTGTGACCGGGGCTGGTCAAAGCTTTGGGCAGCTCTACATGCGATCTCATCTTTCCCCACTTCAAGTTGACCGGCAGAGATTTCTGAATCTTTAAATGGAAAACTGAACAGCTCTTCAGAGTGTTCAAGTGTGGGATCAGTTGTCTCAGGACACTCGGCATGGTGGGAGGAAGGAGGATCAGGGTGAGGAATATCCTGGCCACACTCACGACTACTCAGACTTGACCGTGTGGAAGACAAGGTGGTGGTGGTGGCTAAGTGACTGGAACCATTATCTGCTATCCAACCAACAACTGTTTCACACTGCTCTGGCTTCAATAGTGGTGTGCTGCGGTCCCCTAGAAACTGGGACAGGAAGGTCGAGCGAGAACATATGGGTCTTTGTTGTTGCCCACTAACTTGTCCTCTGGATGCATCATCAGCATCACATCCACTTCCCCGTCCCTTGCCGCTTGCCTTAACCATTTTAAATGGACTACTGCACTATTTCAAATGCTCAACACAAATGTCTTTATTAGTAGCGAAATAATATCTGATCAGTATGCCTGCAAATCAACAATTTCTCAAACCAAAACACCAGGCATTCCTCAGCCTGACCTAACAGACTGTACTCAATTTTTGGGGCCTTTTTTTAAGTTAATTTATGCAAAATAGTGCTGTATATAATTTGAGTATAAGAAAGCCAAAAAATAAGTACACCTGCCTACAATGCCCAAACTTGGAGCAGAGATATATGAGGGCTCTCACAGAAATACCACACTGGCAAATATGTGGCCTGTTTACATTATTGTATGCTAAATAGTGCTGTATATAATTTCAGTAACACACAGCAAAAAAAGTGGTCCTACGGCCTACAATGATCAAACTTTGAGCAGAGATATATGAGGGCTGTCACAGAAATACCACACTGGCAAATATGTGGCCTGTTTATATTATTGTAGGCTAAATAGTGCTGTATATAATTTCGGTACCACACAGCAAAAAACGGGGTCCTCCGGCCTACACTGACCAAACTTGGAGCACACAGATATATGACGGCTGTCACAGAAATACCACACTGGCAAATCTGTGGCCTTAGAATTTTTTTTTATGCTAAATAGTGCTGTATAGAATTTGAGTTTCAGACACCTCAAAAATAAGTTCACTGGCCTCCAATGCAAAAACTTGGAGCACAGAGATATATGAGGCCTTTTTTGGCGAATTTAAAACACCAAAAAAAAAGTGGGTAATAGATTATCGCAATGCGAATAAGGTGGACCGCGCTCAGGGGTGCGTGTACTATAGTAATGGACAGTAGGAGGCTAACAATACTATACGATAAATGGTACTTAGATCGCTTACTCAATGCATAGACCTGCTGTAGATGACATACAAATCAAATTGTCATAGATGTATATGCCCGTATCGGCTGAAGTGACGTCACTAAGGTACGGAGCGGCGTTGGAGCCAAAAAGGTGGCGACAAACCAACGCGTTTCGAAGGTGCTCGGCCTTCTTCGTCAGGGTTACCGCATGTCAATACCTAGGCTCCCTTTATACGCTGCCGATAAGATGGAACCCCGCCCTCGGTCCGCCTCCACATGAGATTACCTCGGACAGCTAGAGTGTGTTAATAGGATGATGCGAGGGGCAACTAGAGTGTGTACACAGGATGATGCGAAGGGCAAGGCTCAGTATATATATGCCTATATACGCCTATATATATTTATTTATTGCATCTGGGGTATGGCTGGTACAGGACCATGGTTTGTCGCCACCTTTTTGGCTCCAACGCCGCTCCGTACCTTAGTTGGTTTGTCGCCACCTTTTTGGCTCCAACGCCGCTCCGTACCTTAGTGACGTCACTTTGTAGGCACCAGTGAGCCGGCACTAGCGGCCATCTTTTTTCTCCTCGCGGTTACCAGGGACGCCTCGGCCGGGGCTCCCAGGTACCGCTACAGCTGCTGAGTCCTCCCTCAACAACCCCCCCGCCCTGCACAGACGCCGCATCTTACCTCACAGTGGACTCCAGGTCGGGATCCACTCAGGACGCTGGAATAGCGCAGCAATCACAGTAAGCACCTTCTGCATAGCCGATACGGGCATATACATCTATGACAATTTGATTTGTATGTCATCTACAGCAGGTCTATGCATTGAGTAAGCGATCTAAGTACCATTTATCGTATAGTATTGTTAGCCTCCTACTGTCCATTACTATAGTACACGCACCCCTGAGCGCGGTCCACCTTATTCGCATTGCGATAATCTATTACCCACATTTCCTTCCCAGGATAGGCACAGATCCTGTGTGGTTCCAGCAGCTAGGGGTTTTCTATTCCACTGCCCACTCTCCCTGTCTCCCTTGTGGCGAGCGCCATAGTGTGTGTAGTTCTCTCTCGCTTTTAAAAAAAAAGTGGTACAAGGGTAGCACACACAACTATGCTACGTATGCCTGACAAACTATGATTTTTCAACAGTCTGTCAGTCTGACAGAACAGACTGTATATTTTTTTGGGGGGAGTGAATGTTTTGAAAAAAATAGGTATATAGTAAATAAGCTGCAGCAGCAGCAGGCCGTTATGGAGCTTTGGGAAGGATGCAGTGGGAGCAATAGACGCACATACAGTGCCTGCAGGCCATGCACTGATGTGGGTATGCCATGCCCTGCCTACCTAGCGCTGCAATATCAGGACCCACGAATTAGCCCTAAAAAGGACTTTTGGTTTCTGAGGAGTTGTGGATTTAAGAGTTGCAGACCTACACTAACTCTAAAACCACGATTCTGACCCTATCTCGGCAGCAGCTCTCCCTACTCTCGCTGAAACAGGAACAGAATGCGGCGAGCAGAGCGGCGCCAGGTCTCTTATACTCGGGATGATGCTGTGCGGCCAAGCCAATCACTGCACGACCACAACAAAGATGGCTGCGGCGTTTCATGGCCTGGCAGACAATCCCTGCACCGTGATTGGGTCTCTAAACTCCGCCAAAAACGCTGGGTGGAGACAACAGTTACCGCCAAATAATCCCGGAAATGCTCAGTGCTCGCCGAGTACACCGAGCATAGTGAAACTCGGGTGAGTAACAAGTAGTGGCGAGCACGTTCGCTCGTCACTAATTCTAACCTGTCAGTGTGATTTTACTGTATGCAGCACATGAATTTCTGGCTTTTCAAAGGACACCGGTGCGTAAAAATCAGACTGCACTCGCATAGTCTGAGTGCAGTGTGATTTTTTTTTTCTTGCACCCATTGACTTCTATTGTGGGATGTGATCGGATTTCCGATTACAATTCCAGTATGCTGCGATTTTTACCAGTCCGATCGTGATCCAATCCGAGCTGGAAAAAGCATAGATGAACACACAATGATTGAATAACATTATTCCGATTTTTTATCGGATTGCATTCGTCCGATTTCATCGCAAGAGGGAATGAGCCCTTAGGCCTTGTTCTGATGTCCATAGAAAATGGTACTGGAAATAACAGTACCGCTGTCATCAATGATTTTGGATCAGTGTGGTATCAGTGTGTCATCAGTGATTTTCCAGCATGGCGAAAGAAAAATAAATTACAAACCTTTTCCTATAATTTTCAATATTAAAAATGTACAGCACGTGGAAGTAGCATGGATTTCTTCCGTGTGTGGTACGTGTTTTTCATACAGACCAATAGACTTGTATTGGCCTTGTCCGCAAAAGCAACGGATGCCACACGAGCATGCAGCACAGATATATGAATGGAGCCTTACACAGTGCTGAATGTGAATTTAGGGCTAGATTCATTATTGCATTTGCCCTCTTTTTGCTTAGCTTTTGCTGTTTTCACTTTTTTCATTTGTGCTTTATTTTTCTTTTAATGTGCACCTTCTTTAAATTCTATTTTATGTGTTCACTTTTTTTTTTAATTTTCATGATTGTAGGCAGGGTGTTAGAACTTACAGCTGATTCATCAATTGTGACGTTTAAAAAGTCGCAAAATTTTGTGCAAATGTACTATGGTCCCCATGAAGTGATATTTTTGTATGCCTGAAATGTTTGGCACACATTTTACAACTTTTTAGCATAACATGTAACTTTATGTGCTTTATAGTGCCCAAAAATTGTGCGAAATAAACAAAGAGCTTTTTTTTATTTTGTACAAAATTCATGAATGACATGGCTTCGTTTAGAATAACTTGGCACAAAATATGACAATAAATACCACAAGACAAAAGAAGAAAAATTACTGTACTTTAAAAATTCAAATAACTAATTTATCTACCCCTTAATTTTCCTGGCTTGGACAAATTGTATTGTGATATCTTACGTATGATCTTTCTAAACTACTGTATGGTAGAAATGGTTGGATGTTTTCATTTGGAATTTAATTGTACTTGAATTATACAAAATACAGATTTTTTTTTGTAATTCAATCCACATGAATTTTAGCAAAAAAGGCTGCCAGCTGTTCCTGCCATTTTGCTGAATTCTAGAGGGCTGGCAAAAGTTTACAATCCAAAAAAACTTTTTACCTCATCATTAAACTGTATCAGCTCCATCACTGCCTCTGGTGCACTTTGCCCACCGTCTGGACCCCAGAGCATAATAAACATAACATGTAAAAAAAACCCTAATGCCTCACTGCTCACCTGTCCTGGCATCTCTGCTGCCCATTGATACCTTCTTCTTCTTACCACAGTTGCACACTGGAATATTTACTCTAGAACAGGACTTCTGGTTACGACAAGTCCTTGGAAGGCACGTTTCGGTCCACCATGATTTTCAAAGCCTGGTTGTGGCCAGAAATTCTATTCTGGAGTAAAAACACCAATATGCAACTGCAGAAAGATGATGCCCTGAGGACTGAACAGCAGGCAATGGGCACTGGTATTAGTTTTTTTTATTTTTTTACACGTTGTGTTTATTATATTCTTGGGTACGGAAAGACGCCAAAGTAACTGTCTGTAGCATCCGTGACAGTTGGGTAAACCCCTGGTTGTTTGGGTCTGACGGGTTCAGATGAACATTTAAAAAAGTTCACTGCACGAGAAAGTTCTCATGCAGAGGTGAGGTGAGTTCACCGGGGTTCAGCGCTAGATACTGAGCTATTACGTTCCTATCAGTGTAAGTCGGATGACAAGGAAAGCAGTCGCTAATGTGACTGCTTTCCAAACCATCCAAATTGTCGTGGGACAGTTTGAATTAGCTGCACTTTGGACAGATGAGGGATATGGTTGTTTATTATTTTAATTTTTTTTTACAGGGGACATGGGCATTGGGGGATTAGGCATAATGTGAGTATTTTTGTTGTTCATTATTTTCTGTTTTTTACATCAAACAAGGGCTTCAATAAAATGGGCGTAAGGTGAGTATAACTTTGTTTATTATTTTTAAATAAATTTGTGGATTTTTATTTCAAATAAAGGACTTCATTCTGGGTGTTTTTTTTATTTACAATATGACTATGGGTTAGTAATGGATGGGGGTCTTATAGATGCTTCTCCATTACTAATCTGTAGGCTTTTTGTCACCTGACAATACAAAGCTGACATCAGCCCCACAAAAATTAACCCCATTTGCCACCACCACAGGGAAAGTGGGAGGAGCCAGGCAAAGCACCGGAATTGGCGCATCTAATAGATGTGCCTTTTCTTGGGTTGTTGCAGGCTGCTATGTTTTAGGCTGGGGGTGCCAATATCCATGGCCCCTTATCAACCTGAGAATACCAGCCCCTAACTAGCTAGTTGTCAAAAAAGGGGGGACCCAATGCCATTATTTTAATTTCATTATTTATTTAAATAATAAAGAGAAAACGGCATGGGGACCCTTGTATTAATAAATAATAAAGCTTAGAGCAGCCCACAGCTATTATGTTTACCATGCTGGTTATCAAAAATAGGAGACCCCTTGTAATTGTTTTATTTATTTATAGCGTCGGCCGATGACTGTTATCAGTGACAGCAGGAGTAGGCTGTTGGGAGCAGTACTCACATCAGCCGACGCCTTTGTGACCTGCTCACCGAAGCACTTTTACCGCAGTGCTCTAACTGCATCTTTGTGACTGGCTGCAATAATTTTACTGCCGGTCAGAGCCACCGATGTTTCTCACACTGTCATGCAGATGACAGCGTGGGAAAAACGCTATATTCTGGGTGCCGAACCCAAACAGTAACATGGACTTCCTGGAGAAATTAGTCTTCGGGGTCTGTGCCTGAATAGTACATTTTCAGTACGGACCCTGAACTTTACTATTCTGGTTTGCCCATCACTACTGATGAATGACAGCATTAGTTCTAAAATGTAAGTGCTTTTGATGTCTCTGACACTAGGTGTCAACTGTTCAGTAGAAGTATAGTGGAAAATTCCACAGGTAACAGCCTTGTCTATTAGGATTTTGGAATATCTGAAATACTTGGAATATCTCTTTTAATCATGGAAAAGTATGTGCTGAAGAAGCTGCTTTGTTTGTTAAAGAATTTAATCAGTAATTGTAATCTCAGATACCAGATCAATTTCATTTCTCTCCTCTTCTTCACTAACTGGTAAAACATGGTAAAACACCCTTCAGGCACATTTAGCTGTAATCAAGTGTGTAATTCTAGTTTGTTGAATGCATTCTTTTAGATAACAAATGCCTGTTGAGAAATATGGCAACCCAGCTAAACAACACCTGAGTCTGTTAGTTAAGAGGGTGGTTTGAAACTAATACTAATTTAATCCTAAATGTATGTCTATTTAATGTAATAGTCTAATTGCTTTTTGAATATACTTTAATTAAAAATTCCCTACCATTCCCTCTCTACTCTAAGTGCTTTAGTTTTTTAACCAACTTTCTATGTGATGACATTTCATTTGAGAACCCCAGTGCATGCTGGGATACTCAAATGAGAAGTCATCAGGAGAACCGAGGCTGTGGTCACCGGGGCAGCCTCCGTCTCCGCTCTGAAATAAAGTGTCATTAGTGAAGTCTGTTTCAGGGTCTGGGCTAGTCCTTGCTCTACTGAGCATGCATCAGTTGTCAATTCTGGGGTATGCTTAGTAGAAGCTTGTCAATGTGCAATAATCTTTTTAATGCCTCGCTGGCTCTTATTAAAAGTGACAAGCCGGCAAGAGAGCGCACTGTCAGTGTGCATTGTAATGAGCAGGGAGAACAGGATGTAACCCCGCCCCCAAAACTGACATTCATTTTGGGGTCAGGGCTGATCTCTGCTATTCTTGCTAAGTGTAAATCATTTGAACTATGGCACAAATTGTATCTAAGCCATAAACTAATAGATAAAAATGCTTACCCTAACATTACAGACAAGATGCTCTTAATGACTGCCCCTGCATCAATCAAATCTAGAAATTAAAAAGCAAGTATTCTAAAAGAAAAAATACTATTAAGTGTACTCTCTCCATTTGATTCAATATTAAAGTGTACCTTTCACCAGTAAGCATATCAAACTGCCATCATCATGGAATAGTGGCTGAAGAGTAGAACAAAATACAATTTTTATTTCTTCAATTCTCCAGTCCTCAAAACAAAAGAATGCAAATATATATATATATATATATATATATATTTCGTATTAAATACATTTTATTACATGCACATAGCAAAAAGTGTAAAATACTAGAGAATTAATTTGACTGATTGTTCGAAACATGAACAGTAAAAAATATGAACAAAAAAATAAATAAAAAACTGCGCTTTTTCTGTTTGCGTCACAAAGAAAAAAAAATATAGAATAAAAATTATATAAAGGAATATGTAATTTATGTTTACCCCAAATCAGTGCTAAAAAAATACAATTTGTTTAAAAACATATTAAAATGAAAAGGTTTCATCCATATGTAATCAGTATGCCATCTATGTGTCTATTTTGTACAATCCTATGGCATCTGTTTTTGGCATGAACAATTTAATAAATAATAAAGGACAATTTTATTTTCCTATGTTTATAATTGTAATCTATCCATAAAAGAGACATGACATATGGACGATAGCGATGGTAACCTGCGTGATCCATTTTTTACTCGACTGTTGGCCGGGGTCACACTTGAGAGTGATGCGAGAAACTCACACTCGGACTGGAGCGTTCAGCTGCATAGAAATACATACATAGACATACATGTGGAGCGCCCCCACACCGCCGCAGGGCCGAGGGGCACCCGGAGCCGGGCCTCTGGGTCTCAGTCCTGGGGTTGTCACGGTGGCTAGACCCGGTCCGTGGCCCTGTCTGTCAGTGGGGGACGTCCGGTGCAATAAGTCGTGTTGTAACGGTGCAGTTGTGGGGTGCAGGTCGCGATAAATAGCGAGGACACCAGGTTGCAGTCTCTTTACCTCTTTACTGGAGATCTCTGAGTCCTCAGTCCAGAATACGGTTCACCAGGCTGCGCAAGTCCGGCCGGTCCAATGGCACCTCCAGAGTTCACTTCACAGGTGGAAATCGGTGCCTTCCTTCTTAGCGCTATGTGTTGTAGTCCTTCCCTGCTGTGCTTACGGAAAGTACCCCACAACTGTTGTGTCTGTTTCTTAAGTTCCCTCACAACTCGATTAAATGATGTTCTTCTAATCGTCCGTCCCTTCCTGATGTTACAGTTAGAACGGCACCCGTTTGTCGGGTAGGCCTGGAGTTCTTCCGGGACCCTAGAGACGCCCCTCTCCCGCAATTGCCTCCCAAGACTTCATAGGTGATATGTGTTAGACAGCCCGCCTGAGACTGACTGTCCTGCCGCTGTTTAGAGTATTGCTTGAAGCTGAATGTTATAATACTCCCTCGGCGTTCCGGCCACCGGCAGTGCGCCTCAGTAGGGTGTTGCTCCGGTCTTACAGCACGACCCCTACTGGAATTCTCCTATTGCTTGATCTCGTTTCTCACTCAGCACAATCTATCTCGCTTCTAGTCCTTTCTTGGGCCCCGCCGCTTCCCGGAGCTGGCGCGGACCCGTTACGTTCTTTCCAATGCCAAGCCTCTGCCAGGATCCCACCCCTGACAGAGACCCTACTGTCTCTTCCTCCACAACACCCTCTGCCACTAGGTGTTGCTTCGTCCAATCCAGTCAGCTTTCTGATCTAACTTCCTGCCTGACCCCCGGTTTACCCACTATGGTGGGGAGTGGCCTAATGAATAGCACCCTTAGCTCCCCCCGGAGGCCCGGCTGTGAAATGTATTGGTGTCTGTGATACCTGATCAGATGAACTCCTTCAGTGCCATCGGACGCACCATGGCTCCCCATAGTGGCGGAGCCACAGTACTGCAACGACCAGGACTCTGGGGCGCTGCACTCCCCCCTGGTTAAACACAGTACTCCGGGACTGGGAAGAAAACAACAATACAAGTTAGCAAAAAGACATACAATTTTGTTGAGTGCAATAACAATAAGTATACTTGAACAGGCTTCCCTTTATGGGAGGTAAGGACACTTGAACGTTACAAACATGGCAAAAATATCATAGCAACATGCTATAATTAACTTTTCTTACCCAACCGGGTATTCTACTAAGTGCAAACATTTTTAACCAATAATTTAACTTTGCCTTTAAGGATATACACTCTTAATCCGCTAAAGACCCTCCTATAATCACATTACAAGGTATTTTAACTTTTTCATTCTCCTACTTTGGATCTGCAGGACCGCCTGTCCTATCGGCACCAGACCTACTGCCTCTCCTTTCTGTTACAGGACCGCCCCGTTCAGCCAGGGGCTACTGCCTTTCAACTACTATACACAGTATAGAACATAATTTTTCTTTCAGTTTGAGAACACCGAGCCGGCTCTACTTGGCTCCTATAAGGACTCACCCACTAACCCCTACGGGTTCACTTTCTGTCCTTAGTAACACATTACTAACTTTCGATGGGGAACGCAGGGTTTACCTTCTATCCCCCCCCCCTTTTCTTATCAACATTATCAACTATCTTCTTTCCACAACATTAAACTTTCTCATTACTTCTTTTTACTTTTTCTTTCAGAGAACATTATCAGCATTCCTTTACAATTAACTAATGGCATACATATAACTTTTACATGTAAATATTATCATCATTTTCTTCCATTGACATTATTGCTACCGGTCTTAAAGCAATATCACCATTTACGTGCAACAATTGAACATCCCCTTTAAGAGGGGACCAAATCTCGATGAGGTAGCACATCTTCTCAAGCTACCAGTCCATACTCATCAAAGGTTCCAGTGCGGTATCTTCGCAAAGAGTCCTTGTTTAAGTAAAACCAGTAGGGAGCGCCTTTAATAAGGTGCAAACTATATACAAAAGAGTTCGGATCATGCACAGTTCATGATTCAGCAGTTTTAAAACTTGTGCAAAACTTTTGGTAACAAAAACAAACAATAGGGATCCCGGGTCCATAGAAGGATCCCCTTAAGAGTTTACCCTGAACGGGTTTAGCAGCCCAACAGAAAACAGTAACTATTTACAGATTCATGGTATCGAGGTTTATTCTTCCAAGTCTGGGGGCGGTCTCCGTGAGTACTGCCCTCCTCCCGCCACCACATAAAGGGCATCTGCACCCTGGATAGGGGTCTGGGTACTCACGGTTCTCCTCGGAGTGATGGTCCGCAGACACTTGGCACACAGGGAGATCGGGGGAATGGCCGCAGGTCTTGGGGAATCATCAGAGGGTGGTAGTGTCACTTCCGGCTTGTATTTACGTACATGCAAGGCATACCACCCTTTATCCCCCCAGTGGCGGGTATATTTAACTCGGTCTCCTGGATAGAGATCCCGGCCTGGGTGTCCCTCAATGAGATGTGCCTCTACATCCCGCCGGTTTACAAACACTTCCAAGGCGAGACCGGGCTCCTTAATAAAGCCCCAACCTCCCTGCATCCGGAAGGTGTTGACCACGCCATATCGCTGCGGACCCCAATTCTCCTCAGTAGCCTGCCTGACTTGGGCTTTCTTCTGAAGGTCTTTCTCCCGCTCAGCCTGACGTCGGAGCTCCTTCTTGCGGGCCCACTCCTCTTCTTGCTGCCGCAGCCGTTGGCGGTATTCCCTCTGGCGGATGACCTCGACACTCTCCCCCTCCTCCTGGGCATCCCCTGGGAACCCCATCAGATTGGTAGTGGCCGCGCGGGTCCATTTGAAGGTTACCCATTCTCCCTGGAGCTGCGTGGGTTGTTTAATGGGCTGTAGGGGGCGATCGGCCGTCTGCAGAGTTTCCCAGGGCCTCTCGCATTCAATGCGGCTACACACCCGTCCGGGTGGTCGTGGTGGGGGCGAGTCTACATCCACCAATAGGGGCTCCTCAATCGCCACGCCCGGGTCGGCGCCGTTACCTGCTCCCGCCGCATCTCCGGTGTCGGTCTCCTCTGTAGTCGATGGTGAGAGCGATGCCTGTTGCGGCTCCTCGCCAGGGATGGTTGCTCGCTGGCACAGACTCCGGAACTGCCGGCACAGCTCCTCCACTTCCGCCCCGAGGATTTCCTGATTAGTGATGCAGCCTGGTAAAGACTCCGCCGGCTCCCATTGGTAGAACCTGGCACAGGTCTCTTCTCCCTCTCCGGGGTGGCTTCCGCGCTCCATGCTGCCAATCGGATTCTTCCTCGTGGTCTCCAGCAGTTCTTGCCCCTCCCCGTCCGGAGGGCGGCCTTTCTCTCCTCCACCATCCCACACTAGGAGGCGGGCCCTTCTCCTTGATGGGCACATTCTCTGGACATAGTAATAACGGTGAGGGGCGGGCTCCATTTTCGCGCCACTCTTCCAAGCTACGCCCACGAGGACACGCCCCATGCTCCCTGCGCGCCACATAGTGTTATAATGGCGGCGGTTTTGGCGGGGAAAGTCGGGACACAGTCTTTGCAACATAATACAGTCCAAGCACAGTAAAT
Organism: Ranitomeya variabilis; assembly: GCF_051348905.1. Taxonomy (NCBI): domain Eukaryota; kingdom Metazoa; phylum Chordata; class Amphibia; order Anura; family Dendrobatidae; genus Ranitomeya; species Ranitomeya variabilis. Next base: position 446,447,637 of record NC_135236.1, on the reverse strand, counting down.
CACAGTTCCAAGGCACACATGACCTGATTCTTCAGGCTTAAGTAGATCCTGTTCGTGACGCCAAGTTTGGAGCGCCCCCACACCGCCGCAGGGCCGAGGGGCACCCGGAGCCGGGCCTCTGGGTCTCAGTCCTGGGGTTGTCACGGTGGCTAGACCCGGTCCGTGGCCCTGTCTGTCAGTGGGGGACGTCCGGTGCAATAAGTCGTGTTGTAACGGTGCAGTTGTGGGGTGCAGGTCGCGATAAATAACGAGGACACCAGGTTGCAGTCTCTTTACCTCTTTACTGGAGATCTCTGAGTCCTCAGTCCAGAATACGGTTCACCAGGCTGCGCAAGTCCGGCCGGTCCAATGGCACCTCCAGAGTTCACTTCACAGGTGGAAATCGGTGCCTTCCTTCTTAGCGCTATGTGTTGTAGTCCTTCCCTGCTGTGCTTACGGAAAGTACCCCACAACTGTTGTGTCTGTTTCTTAAGTTCCCTCACAACTCGATTAAATGATGTTCTTCTAATCGTCCGTCCCTTCCTGATGTTACAGTTAGAACGGCACCCGTTTGTCGGGTAGGCCTGGAGTTCTTCCGGGACCCTAGAGACGCCCCTCTCCCGCAATTGCCTCCCAAGACTTCATAGGTGATATGTGTTAGACAGCCCGCCTTAAACTGACTGTCCTGCCGCTGTTTAGAGTATTGCTTGAAGCTGAATGTTATAATACTCCCTCGGCGTTCCGGCCACCGGTAGTGCGCCTCAGTAGGGTGTTGCTCCGGTCTTACAGCACGACCCCTACTGGAATTCTCCTATTGCTTGATCTCGTTTCTCACTCAGCACAATCTATCTCGCTTCTAGTCCTTTCTTGGGCCCCGCCGCTTCCCGGAGCTGGCGCGGACCCGTTACGTTCTTTCCAATGCCAAGCCTCTGCCAGGATCCCACCCCTGACAGAGACCCTACTGTCTCTTCCTCCACAACACCCTCTGCCACTAGGTGTTGCTTCGTCCAATCCAGTCAGCTTTCTGATCTAACTTCCTGCCTGACCCCCGGTTTACCCACTATGGTGGGGAGTGGCCTAATGAATAGCACCCTTAGCTCCCCCCGGAGGCCCGGCTGTGAAATGTATTGGTGTCTGTGATACCTGATCAGATGAACTCCTTCAGTGCCATCGAACGCACCATGGCTCCCCATAGTGGCGGAGCCACAGTACTGCAACGACCAGGACTCTGGGGCGCTGCACATGCAGCTGCACACTCCGGTCCCGAGTGCCGGCGGCAGTGGCGGGTATTGATGCGTGAGTTTCTCGCATCCCACTCGCAACTGTGACCGCGGCCATCTACTATATAATTGTCTAAGAGGTACTTCCATCTTTCTGTCTGTCCTGTCTGTCTGTCTGTAACGGAAATCCCGCGTCGCTGATTGGTCTCGCCAGCTGCCTGTCCTGGCTGCCTCGACCAATCAGCGACGGGCACAGTCAGGCCGAGAATCAGTCCCTCCCTACTTCCGTCCAGTCAGTGCCTGACGCTCGCTCCATACTCCTGTCCAGTCACTGCTCACACAGGGTTAATACCAGCGTTAACGGACCACGTTATGCCGTGGGTAACACACTCCGTTAACGCTGCTATTAACAATGTGTGTCCCTAAATTTTTACTATTGATGCTGCCGATGCCGCAGCATCAATAGTAAAAAGATCTAATGTTAAAAATAATAAAAAACCAAAAAAACCTTCTACTCTCACCTTCCGTCGTCCGACAATGCGCTCGCGCCTGCCGCCAGCTTCCGTTCCCAGAGATGCATTGCAAAATTACCCAGAAGAAATAGCGGTCTCGCGAGACCGCTAAGTCATCTGGGTAATTTCGCAATGCATCCTGGGAACAAAAGATGGCGGCAGCTGTGCACGCATCGGCACAGCTTCGCTAGACCCCGGCGGGTGATTATATAACTATTTTTTATTTTAATTACATGGTGAGTGGGTGGGCCCGGGCGTAGTGATCTATGTGTACGGTGGCCCCAGCTGTGCAGAGTAGTCGTGTATCATATGAAGCTGTATGGGACTATTTACTTCTATGGCCAGTGTTAGATACTCTGTGGGCTGTGCTATATATTACGTGGCCAGTAGGGTTGAGCGACCTTGACCTTTTTAGGGTCGAGTCATGTTTTGCGAAACCCGACTTTTTGAAAAGTCGAGTCGGGCGAAATCGGCCGATTACTGCGAAAAGTCGAGGAGCGGCCAGAACACGAAACCCTATGCACGTCAATGGGGATTTTTTATTTTTTTATTTTTTTCTTCTCTCTCTCTCTTTCTCTCTCTCTCTCTCTCTCCTCCTCTGTCCCAGCCCCGAAAATTTCGTTTTACACATTGCAAATCCCTGCTGCGCACAAGCGCTAAAGTGATCATAGGCGTGCACGCCCCTAACCCCTATGTCATCACTCTGCCCACACTCCTTCATTGGCTGAAAAAATGGCGCTAAACGCGTCATACGAAACGCGACTTTGGCGCCAAGATCGCGTACTGCATGGCCGACCCCACACAGGGATCGGGTCGGGTTTCATGAGACGCCGACTTTGCCAAAAGTCGGCGACTTATGAAAATGAACGATCCGTTTCGCTCAACCCTAGTGGCCAGTGTTATATACTACGTGGCCTGTATATACTGCGTGGCTGCTATATACTGCGTGGCCTGTGTTATTTACTGCGTGGCCTGTATTAATGCATCGGGCATTCCACAATATGTATGTTTGTATATAGCAGCCACATAGTATATAGCACAGGCCACGTAGCACTCCTATATACTACGTGGCCTGTGCTATATACTATGTGGCTGCTATATACATACATACATACATATTCTAGAATACCAGATGCGTTAGAATCGGGCCACCATCTAGTTGACTTATAATGGAAGAGTCTGATGCAAAAAATGGCTCAAAGTAGTGCATGCTGTGATTTTTTTACATGCAAACTATCAGTCTATGTGTAAAACCATTCATGAGAACTACCACATTAACTTGCATTGGTCAGTGTGCTGTCTGTGTGCTGTCAGTTTTGTGTACATATAGCACCTGGATGATAATTACGTTCATCTGATTGTGCCCTAAATCTAAATCCTTTTAGTGAAATTTGGTTAGTTGCATTTTTTCATGGTATTTTTGAGTGCATTTTTTACATTTTTCTTGCATTATTTTTGTCTCTTTCTAGTATTTCATGTTTTGATAAAACATTATCGATAAAGTTTTGTGCTGATTGTATACATTTTTAGCGTATTTCTGGCAAATTTTCCTTATCTGTCAAGAGAAATTGATATGTTGTGGATATAGAAAAAATTAAAAACAGATCAGTTTATGCAGCGTGAAGAAAGCACAGTGGGCATGAGATTTATTAAATCCCATTCACTTTGCAATGCACAGTATTTTCACAGTGAAAATAGGCAGTGTTAAAAATGCACAAAATATTCAATGCATTGCACTCAGGTCACATCTGAGTGCAGTCTGATATTTTGCACATACCCATAGGCTTGTATGGGTAAGAGTGATCCGATTTTCGCAGCATGCTGGGATTGTTTTGTTGCTGAATTGTCATGAGAAAATAATCGCAGATCTGAGCTGCCCAATAGAATAACACTGAGCAGAGTGCTTTGTGATGTTTTAACGCATAGCACTCGGCCATGTTATACGCTAGTGGGACTCCAGCCCAAGGCAGAAGAAAAAAGATGTACCGAGAAACAGAATAAAAAAACTATAGTTTGCACTAAGTGCAGAAATTCTACCAAAAATCTGCAACCTTAAAAACTCACTAAACACTCATTGCGGGAACTTAGCCTTAGCATACTGGGTACCTTTTTTCTACATACTGAATTACCCATTGTGATATGTAGATTTGTTGCTCTGTGCACCTTTAGGAGTGTTTTAAACCAATAATCCCCAGTACGTATTTAGGGAAAAAGAGGCATAGGCTATAGATTTTAAATTCATAAAAAAAACATATTTTTAATGGATCAACTTTAAAATACAGCAAAGTATGTAAAACAGGAAGAAACTCAAAGTACATATAGCTGGAAACTGTATCTGCACCAGGTAATGTAATAATTGGTAATCTTATATATCAGCAGCAAGCAAGCAACAAAATGATGTTCTATATAACCTCATCAAAACACAGTAAAATATATTGTACAATATCAATTGTCATGGAACCTTAGTTCCTAAGGTGCTAAATCCAATTAAGCCTCAGTTATAACATCCTCCGTAGCCTGCTAAATAATATAAAGTGCATAGTGCATGACCATAAGCTGACATCTAGAGTATAAACTGCAAGCTGTAAACTTACATAGCTACCTTTCCTGGTGGAGAACGTTCCACAGTGACCCCGACAGTGCCGTTTCGCCTGACTGGCTTCCTCAAATAGGGGGCATATGTGTCTATACCTAACTATTCTATCCTTATATATGGTTAGCACAGCTGTAGCTTGCGTCGGCCTGATTGAAATCATATAGCGCATGCGCCGATCCTCAGACTCCCTTATACAAGTGTGACTTCCGATCTTCCGCGCCTGGGACGCGAGCGTGAAACGCTTCGCCTCCCCATGTGCGCAGAGCCGGAAATCAAAAGGTCGTCACTGACCGGCGCATGCGCACTCAATTCACCGAGGCTGGAGAAACAACGATACGGTTACTAAACACGGAGGCGCATGCGCAGCCCAAAACCCCGTGGCTGGAGAGACAAGACTGCTCTGACCATATGGAATGGTGACTAGAAGCGCAATATCAATAAGGATAGATGGCACAGAGTATAAGCATGAGCGGTGAAGATTTAATTAAAGGAAGAAAAGCGGCAACATCTAACTAACAATTAATGTACTGCTGCAATATAAATGACCTAATTACTCTGTGAAAATTACTATAAAAGAGTAAGACAAAAATATTAAATAATTCATAAATAATACATATTGACAATATGTTGAACCAAATTACAATAAATAAATACATATTAATATATACCATAATCAATATTGCAGTAAAGTAATACATAAAGTGAAACTAAGGTGACAATAAATACAATATCCCAGTGACAATGAATAATAATTATTCATAATTATATATAATATGATACACAAAATATTTACTTCAAAAATCCTGCAACAGTACACAAACACTAAAATATAATAAATCAGACAAAACTACAAATAGATGCTGTATTGAGTGATAGTCTTCATTGATGTATCCTTTTTCCAAAATTAGTTCAAAGAATGAAGATCACCGACATCCAGTAGCCAGAAGATAAGTTGCCACCCGCAAAAGTGATCATAATCACTAAATAAATAGATAAATAAAAATTAATAAACACATAGACACACAAACAAATAAATAAAATCAGGAGAACAGGAAATACGCAACTAAATGGGAATAAGGACCGAATCTGAAAATACATGGACCTATAGTACAAAACCAAATATAGGAAAACCCATCATAACACTGAAACAATGACCCACAATAAATATTACAAAAATGAATTAAAGCCCAAGGTCTCATTCAGACCCTGGGGGGCCATGGTTCCCAATAGATAGATCCATTTACTCTCTTTTTGGGCTAAAGCTTTAGCTAAGTTACCCCCTCTAACCCCCAGATGGATCTGATCAATTGCTTGAATTTTTAATCCTTTAGAATCCGAGTGATGATGCAACTTGAAATGCTTGGGCAAGGTTTTTAGAGCGCTAGGTTCATCAACGGTTATTGACTTCTCTATATCTCTTACGTGCTCTCTTGTCCTAACCCTTAAAGGTACCGTCACACTAAGCGACGCTGCAGCGATACAGACAACGATGCCGATCACTGCAGCGTCGCTGTATGGTCACTGGAGAGCTGTCACACAGACCGCTCTCCAGTGACCAACGATGCCGAGGTCCCTGGGTAACCAGGGTAAACATCGGGTTGCTAAGCGCAGGGCCGCGCTTAGTAACCCGATGTTTACCCTGGTTACCAGTGTAAAATGTAAAAAAACAAACAGTACATACTTACATTCGCGTCCCCCTGCACTGACTGAGCGCCGGCACTAACAGCAGAGCTGTGACGTCACCGCTGTGCTTTCACTTACGGCCAGCGCTCAGTCAGTGCAGGAAGCGGACGGCGGGGGACGTGTGACAGACATCAGAGGGTGAGTATGAACTATTTGTTTTTTTACATTTTACACTGGTAACCAGGGTAAATATCGGGTTATTAAGCGCGGCCCTGCGCTTAGTAACCCGATATTTACCCTGGTTACGATTGTAAAACATCGCTGGTATCGTTGCTTTTGCTGTCAAACACAACGATACACGGCGATCTGACGACCAAATAAAGTTCTGAACTTTAATCAACGACCAGCGATATCACAGCAGGATCCAGATCGCTGCTGCCTGCCAAACTCAACGATATCGCTATCCAGGACGCTGCAACGTCACGGATCGCTAGCGATATCGTTTAGTGTGACGGTACCTTAACTCCCGTGTGGTAAGTCCAATATATACTTTATTGCATGGGCAATGAGCATGGTAGATAATGCCTTTAGAGGTACAAGTGAGTCTCTTACGTATGTCAAAAGTTCTAGAACCATCAAAATTGGTGAATGTTTTACTCTTAATTAGATTATAACAACCTTTACACATGTTACAAGGAAAAAAACCATTACCTCCTGAAGATACGGATCTAGACCTGGTTGCAGTGTAGTGGCTGTGTACAAGAAGGTCTTTTAGATTTCTAGATCTCCTTGGGACTAATAGAGGACGACCCGGAAGAAGCTGCTTCAGTATGGGGTCCGATTGTAGAATACTCCAATGCTTGTACATAATGTTAGTCAGTTCCGGCCATTGCTTGTTAAATTTGGTAATAAATCTTATCTCATTCTTATTGGACCTTTCATTATTATTTCGTTTGTTACCATATAAGAGTTCCTCTCTGGTGGCACCTGTAGCTTTCTTGAGTCCTTTCTTGATTTGCCTATTGCTGTATCCTCTGTCAGTAAATCTTCTGATGAGATCAGATGCTTGGTTCTCATAGTCATCCACATTAGTACAAATCCTCTTAACTCGAAGAAATTGCCCCGTAGGTATACCATTAATGGTAGATCTGTGGTGGGCAGAAGAGGCATGTAGCAGGGTATTAGTCGCTGTGGGTTTGCTGAATACATCAGTAATGATTTTCCCATCCTCCAATGCCATGATTTTTAAATCAAGAAAATCCACTGTTCTACCAAATTTGTACGTTAATTTGATATTAACATTATTCTGATTTAATTTTGTCATAACATAGGGCAATTTGTCAGAAGTGTCCTCCCATATGAACAGGATGTCGTCGATGTAACGACTCCATCTCTGTATAGCCTCATTACCCCAGTCATCATCTTGAAAAATGAGTCACTCCCAATACCCCATAAACAGGTTTGCGTATGCGGGGGCACAAGTGGCCCCTATTGCAGTACCTTGCTTTTGGAGATAAATATCTTTATCAAATATGAACACATTGTGCTCTAATACAAATCTCAATAAGGTTAGAATGAGTTCAATTAAAGAGGAGTCCAGATTACTCTCTCGCAAATAATGGGAAACTGCTTTTAAACCTTCAGTGGCGGCGTTTGCGCAAATCGCACTGGCACTGCACTCAGGTCACATCTGAGTGCAGTCTGATATTTCGCACATACCCATAGACTTGTATGGGTAAGAGTGATCCGATTTTCGCAGCATGCTGGGATTGTTTTGTTGCTGTATTGTCATGAGAAAATAATCACAGATCTGAGCTGCCCAATAGAATAACACTGAGCAGAGTGCTTTGAGATGTTTTAACGCATAGCACTCGGCCATGTTATACGCTAGTGGGACTCCAGCCCAAGGCAGAAAAAAAAAGATGTACCCAGAAACAGAATGAAAAAACTAGTTTGCACTAAGTGCAGAAATTCTACCAAAAATCTGCAACCTTAAAAACACACTAAACACTCATTGCGGGAACTTAGCCTTAGCATACTGGGTACCTTTTTTCTACATACTGAATTACCCATTGTGATATTGTAAACTAGAGAACATGGAGTAAAGAAACACTAGCAAATTGGAAGGGTAAAACCAATAATTTTATTGCTGCATTTAAAATATACACAATGCAAAAATAGCCCAATCAACGGGCGATAGATAAATAAGAGGAGCTATACTGGGAACCTGCTAGCACAGCAGGTTTGAGTGGACCAAAAGTAATACAAAATAAGGGCTTCTTGAAGAAGCACTTACGCGAAACGCGCGTCAAGGGGTCACAGCAGGTGGATCTAGGACACATATAACCATGGGTGAGTGATGGCAATCTATTGATTTGTGTAGGGGGTTTGGGGGTCTTGTATTAATGGTAACAGCCATAGAGGCTAGTGTACAGAGCCTGGTTGTTGGACCTTGTATCTATTCATGTTCTCCTCCCCCCTCATTTGGTGCAGCCATACCAGCCCTTATTTTGTATTACTTTTGGTCCACTCAAACCTGCTGTGCTAGCAGGTTCCCAGTATAGCTCCTCTTATTTATCTATCGCCCGTTGATTGGGCTATTTTTGCATTGTGTATATTTTAAATGTAGCAATAAAATTATTGGTTTTACCCTTCCAATTTGCTAGTGTTTCTTTACTCCATGTTCTCTAGTTTACAATATGTTTCTAGGAGTAGTACACGTTTGATTTGTGTGGGTTCATTTATGTATATACGGAGAGAGCAGGGCTTCGGCCCCTCTCAGTCTGGACATTCTGTTATATTTGTTGTGATTTTTTTTCTAAATACCCATTGTGATATGTAGATTTGTTGCTCTGTGCACCTTTAGGAGTGTGCAGTGAGCTAAAACTATTGGTGTATTATACCCTGGTATATAAATAAATTACAGTAAGGGCATGTTCACACTTTGCAGATTTCGCTGCGGATTTTCCTGCGGTTTCTTCTGCGGATTCCTCTGCGGGTTTTCAACAGCACTTTCCTATTGGTGCATGTTGAAAACCGCTGCAGAATCCGCAGAAAGAAGTGACATGCTCTTTCTTTTTTTCTGCAGCAATTCCGCGCGGTTTTTAAAGGGATTTTCCGCAAAGTGGGAACAGCGGTTTTTGTTTTCCATAGGGTAACATTGTACTGTACCCTGCATGGAAAACTGCTGCGGATCCGCAGCGTCAAATCCGCAGCGGATCCGCAGCAAAAACCGCAAAGTGTGAACATAGCCTAAAGGTACCTTCACACGAAACGACGCTGCAGCGATAGCGACAACGATGCCGATCGCTGCAGCGTCACTGTTTGATCGCTGGAGAGCTGTCACACAGACCGCTCTCCAGCGACCAACGATGCCGAGGTCCCCGGGTAACCAGGGTAAACATTGGGTTGCTAAGTGCAGGGCCGCGCTTAGTAACCCGATGTTTACCCTGGTTACCAGCGTAAAATGTAAAAAAACCAAACAGTACATACTTACATTCGCGTCCCCCGGCGTCCGCTTCCTGCGCGCGCTGACTGACTGACTGAGCGCCGGCAGTAGCAGGGCACAGCGGTGACGTCACCGCTGTGCTGTGCTTTCACTTTCACTTTGCGGCGCTCAGTCAGTGTGGGAAGCAGACGGCGGGGGATGCGAATGTAAGTATGTACTGTTTGTTTTTTTTACATTTTACACTGGTAACCAGGGTAAACATCGGGTTACTAAGCGCGGCCCTGCGCTTAGTAACCCGATGTTTACCCTGGTTACCAGTGTAAAATATCACTGGTATCGTTGCTTTTGCTGTCAAACACAACGATACACGGCGATCGGACGACCAAATAAAGTTCTGAACTTTATTCAGCGACCAGCGACATCACAGCAGGATCCTGATCGCTGCTGCGTGTCAAACTAAACGATATCGCTAGCCAGGACGCTGCAACGTCACGGATCGCTAGCGATATCGTTACAAAGTCGTTTCGTGTGAAGGTACCTTAAGAGTTTCATTCCTTCATGGTTGGCAGGCTATAATTATAATACAGACCCGTTTTAAGTAAGCAAGCCCCCTTTATTTTAAAGTAGGGAATTGAAGTGATCTCCAATGCCTTGGAATATTTTCCTCTGCCCCAAACAAATCCTTTTTATTTTGTACAGGGAATGAAATACACCAAAAGACAGTATGCTATCACAGAAGTGCTTAGAGGTTTCACCAGGGGTGTAATTACAACAGGTTGCAATCGCACCTAGGCCCTGGAGCCTAGGGGGCCCTAACAGTCCCTTTGGCCTATAGAAAAAGACTATTGCTATTAAAGATTTAAAATATTTGGGGTCCCAGTTAGAGCTTTCGCATTGGGGCCCATGAGTTTCAAGTTACGCCACTGGGTTTCACCATCTTGATAAATTAATTCTAGTGTATTTGCCTATGTGGGAAGTCATGGGAAACCAGAGCTGAGAGGTGCTACAAGGAGAATGGCTGCTGTACCACATTTTCCCTGCAGTGGCGGGTAAGGCAACAAGGCAACGTTCACACGGTCAGTATTTGGTGAGTTTTTTACCTCAGTGTTTGTAAGCCAAAACCAGGAGTGGAACAATCAGAGGAAAAGTAAAATAGAAACACGTCACCACTTCTGTATTTATCACCCACTCCTCGTTTTGGCTTACAAATACTGAGGTAAAAAACTCATCAAATACTGAACGTGTGAACATGGCCTAAGGGAAATAAATTGAACTTGGTGACCAGGGATCAGCAGGATGCTAATTGCCCAGGCAAGTGGATTCCTTAACTCCCTTCCCTATCTCAATAGAAATTAGGTTCAGGCTCGGACTGGCCCACCGGGGAATCGGTGGATCCCCCGGTGGGCCCCTCCCCCAGAGGGCCCCTGCCTCCGATAGTCTCTCTCCTGAGCATAGCTGCATGCCCGATTTAAGCTCCGCCTCTCCCCGCCCATCAGAAGAGGAGAGAAAAGCCATGCTCCTGCATATGCCTGCTATAATGGTGGGGATCACTGCCTCAGACTGCAGCATTAGAGAGCAGTGTGGGGCCTGGGGCTGGATCTCTTCCCTCCCGGAGTCTCTGGCTAGGATGGGAGGAGGGAGGCTCAGACAGCCATTTACTGACCTGCACTCAGACGCTGCTCCTGGAGCCTGACAGCAGTAAGCCCCGCCCACCAGCATGGACCGGGTCAGAGTGACTGCTGCAATTAGCGGCCAGGAGAGCTGTGCAGGCGCTGAAGCTAGCAGTGATGAAAGTGCTAATGGAAGTGAAGAGGCGTCTGCGGCTCCTGCACTGCTCCAAGCCAGGCTCTGAGCTCTGTCGTCGGCACAGACAGGAGGGGGAGGGGAGGCTCCAGAGGAACACAGTGATTGACCTGAAGTGAGTACTGGAGCTTCCTGTTTATGTCTCTATCCTGACCTTGTTCTGTCCTCCACACCAACAAAAGCTGTTTTTTTTTCCCGTTTGCCCCTCACAGCTGCACTCTTTCTGCCCCCTCTACCCTTTCTGCCTTCTAGTAGTTGATATCACTTTACCTTCCCCCACTGCTCAGCTGTGATGGTGACAAGAGTGTCCCCATCTTCTTCGTGGCACTTGCTGCCCGAAATCCTATTTTATTTCTGTGTGTGTATAAGGTGTGTACACAAATCATAATATGTACACTATCTAGAGATGTACAATGTGTATGTCTGCAATGCATTTATGTCAATAAGTGACTGTGTGCATACATGTGACATTTTTAGTTTATAGTCAGACATTAAAAAGCGCCACAACAAAACACATGTACCTTTTAAAAACGTACCTGGCATTTTTATATGCAGAATGAACAATGAATATATTTATAATGTCATTTATCCCAAAAATCTAACAGTAAAAAAAAATGCCATCTCTCCAGTTTGCATTGGGTGCTCTATAACCGTGATCAAAAGGAAAGAATAGGAGAAATTTCCTATTGTTGCTGGGTACCGGCTGGCAGATCTTGGGGGGCGATAACAGCAATCACATGATCGGACAGCAGAAAATTCGGCCCTGATCATGTTCTCCAGGGTCTCGGGTACCCCTGGTAGCCAAGACCCTGGAGATTTTCCAACTCTGGGGGGCGCTACAGCCTTATTCCTGATTGCCATTTTAAAACGGCGATGAGGAAATAAGTACACTTAGCTTAATGAGTATCGGCAGTTGCTAAAGGTTTAAACTAAGGCTGCGATCATGCAATGAGTATTTGGGCAGTATTCTACCTCAGTATTTGTAAGCCAAAACCATACCTCCCAACCGTCCTGATTTTGACAGTCAGCCCCGGGATCCCAGGAGGGACATTAGTTGTCCTGCACTGGTTGGGAGGTGTACATATCACCCGGTCCCTGAGCCCCTGCACCCGCCCGCAGACTAGAGAACTGCAGCATATTGGCTGCTCTGTGCGCACAGGCTCAGGACCTGTGATGAAGTCACAGGATGGGAGGAGTCAGGGGGTCACATGATCGGGAGGACCTCCTTGTACAGGACTCTGCTGGTTGTCATGACGCTGGAAGGTAAGCATGTGTGAGGTCAGGAGGTGTTTACAGTGTGGATGTAGCAGAGTCGTGTGTGTACAAGGTGTATGGATCGGAGCAGCGTGTAAAATGTGTATGGAGCGGAGCCGTGTGTGTGTACGAGGTGTACGGAGCGGAGCCGTGTGTGTATAAGGTGTATGGAGCAGAGCCGTGTGTGTACGGAGTGGAGCCGTATGTGTACGAGGTGTATGGAGTGGAGCCGCATGTGCAAGGTGTATATAGCGGAGCCATGTGTGTACGAGGTGTACGAAGCGGAGCCGTGTGTGTACGAGATGTACGGAGCGGAGCCGTGTGTGTACGAGGTGTATGGAGCGGAGCCGTATGTGTACGAGGTGTACGGAGCGGAGCCGTGTGTACGAGGTGTACGGAGAGGAGCCGTATGTGTATGAGGTGTACGTAGCGGAGCCGTGTGTGTACGAGGTGTATGGAGCAGAGCCATGTGTGTACGAGGTGTACGGAGTGGAGCCATGTGTGTACGAGGTGTACGGAGTGGAGCCGTGTGTGTATGAGGTGTACGAAGCGGAGACGTGTGTGTACGAGGTGTATGGAGCGGAGCTGTGTGTGTACAAAGTGTATGGAGTGGAGCCGTGTGTGTACAAGGTGTATGGGGAGGAGCCGTGTGTATATGAGGTGTACGGAGCGGAGCCATGTGTGTACAGAGCGGAGCCGCATGTGCAAGGTGTATGGAGCAGAGTCGTGTATGTACAAGGTGTATGGAGCGGAGTCGCATGTGTACAAGGTGTACGGAGCGGACGCTGGCTGTGTCGGATCGGAGCAGATATTGCTCCTCGCTCTGACACTGACTGGCACAGGAGACACGGAGGTCTTTATCAGTGGCGTCTCACAGCTGCAGCGACGTGAGCAGTCAGCGGCGCAGCTGAATGACACCATTCAGCGCTGTGGGAGTGGAAGCTGCCGGCTGCTGCGAGGGAGCGCGGTGAAAGGTGTTTGTGTGTAGTGATGGAGAAGGCAATGATGGGGGTGGGGTAACCATGTGTGGCCATTATACTGCACCCAGCATTATGTGTGGCCATTATACTATACCCAGCATCGTGTAGGGCCATTATACTGTACAAAGCATCATGTGGCGTCATTATACTGTATGGACCATCACGTGGGGCAAGTATACTGTACGCAGCATCATGTGGGGCCATTATACAGTATGGAGCATAATGTGGCCAATGGCCATTGTACAGTATGGAGCGTCGTGTGTGGCCATTGTACACTATGGAGCGTCGTGTGTGGCCATTGTACAGTATGGAGCGTCGTGTGTGGCCATTGTACAGTATGGAGCGTCGTGTGTGGCCACTGTACAGTATGGAGCGTCGTGTGTGGCCATTGTACAGTATGGAGCGTCGTGTGTGGCCACTGTACAGTATGGAGCGTCGTGTGTGGCCACTGTACAGTATGGAGCGTCGTGTGTGTGGCCATTCTACAGTATGGAGCGTCGTGTGTGGCCATTGTACAGTATGGAGCGTCGTGTGGCCATTGTACACTATGGAGCGTCGTGTGTGGCCATTGTACAGTATAGAGCATCGTGTGTGGCCATTGTACACTATGGAGCGTCGTGTGTGGCCATTGTACAGTATGGAGCGTCGTGTGTGGCCACTGTACAGTATGGAGCGTCGTGTGTGGCCATTGTACAATATGGAGCGTCGTGTGTGGCCATTGTACAGTATGGAGCGTCGTGTGTGGCCATTATACAGTATGGAGCGTCGTGTGTGGCCACTGTACAGTATGGAGCGTCGTGTGTGGCCATTGTACAATATGGAGCGTCGCGTGTGGCCACTGTACAGTATGGAGCGTCGCGTGTGGCCACTGTACAGTATGGAGCGTCGTGTGTGGCCATTGTACAGTATGGAGCGTCGTGTGTGGCCATTGTACAGTATGGAGCGTCGTGTGTGGCCATTGTACAGTATGGAGCGTCATGTGTGGCCATTGTACAGTATTGAGCGTCGTGTGTGGCCATTGTACAATATGGAGCGTCGTGTGGCCATTGTACAGTATGGAGCGTCGTGTGTGGCCATTGTACAATATGGAGCGTCGTGTGGCCATTGTACAGTATGGAGCGTCGTGTGTGGCCATTGTACAGTATGGAGCGTCGTGTGTGGCCATTGTACAGTATGGAGCGTCGTGTGTGGCCATTGTACAGTATGGAGCGTCGTGTGTGGCCATTGTACAGTATGGAGCGTCGTGTGTGGCCACTGTACAGTATGGAGCGTCGTGTGTGGCCACTGTACAGTATGGAGCGTCGTGTGTAGCCATTGTACAGTATGGAGCGTCGTGTGTGGCCATTGTACAGTATAGAGCGTCGTGTGTGGCCACTGTACAGTATGGAGCGTCGAGTGTGGCCATTGTACAGTATGGAGCGTCGTGTGTGGCCATTGTACAGTATGGAGCGTCGTGTGTGGCCATTGTACAGTATGGAGCGTCGTGTGTGGCCATTGTACAGTATGGAGCGTCGTGTGTGGCCACTGTACAGTATGGAGCGTCGTGTGTGGCCATTGTACAGTATGGAGCGTCGTGTGTGGCCATTGTACAGTATGGAGCGTCGTGTGTGGCCATTGTACAGTATGGAGCGTCGTGTGTGGCCATTGTACAGTATGGAGCGTCGTGTGTGGCCACTGTACAGTATGGAGCGTCGTGTGTGGCCACTGTACAGTATGGAGCGTCGTGTGTGGCCATTGTACAGTATGGAGCGTCGTGTGTGGCCATTGTACAGTATGGAGCGTCGCGTGTGGCCATTGTTCAATATGGAGCGTCGTGTGTGGCCATATTTTTTTGTTCATAATTATTGTTAACGAAACATTGTGATCAGAAGTGCTAAATGGGTGTGGTTGGGGCGTGGCTAGTTGTGAAATGGGTGTGGCCTAAAATTTGCCGCAGCGCGCTACGCGCGCCTCTGACTTTGTCCCTCTTTCCCTTCCCCAGAAGTTGGGAGGTATGCAAAACCAGGAGAGGAACAGTCAGAGGGAAAGTTAGGGTATGTTTCCACGTTCAGGAAACGCTGCGTGTTTGATGCTGCGTAAAGCCGCAGCATCAAACCCGCAGCGTCCAGATGTTACAGCATAGTGGAGGGGATTTTATGAAATCCAGTCTCCACTATGCGTGGTAACACGCACCCGGCGGTCCTGCGATTCCGGACATGCTGCACTTCTTTTTAGATTGCAGCATGTCCGTTTACCTTGCGGCACCGCTGCGCTGCTGCAAGGTAAATCACAGGGCCCTATGTGCGGGGTGCGATGATGCCGGATGTGTGCAATGAACACATCCAGCATCATCGCGTCTTCAGAAGGGGTGGAGCTTTGGGCGGAGCGGGTTTTCCGCTCCGTCCAAAGTGCCGGCCATCCTGAACGTGGACACCTACCCTAAAAGGCCGGGGTCATATTTGCGAGTGCAATGCGAGAGACACACGAGTCTCTCACCTCAATACCCGGCACTGCCGCCGGCATTCGGGATCGGAGTGTGCGGCTGCATAGAAATACAGTGCCGGTATTGAGGCGAGAGACTTGTGCAAGTCTCTTGCTTTGCACTCAGAAGTGTGACCCCGGCCTAAGGCTAAGTTCACACTGGGCGTTTTTGCTGTGTTTTAATACGTTTTTTATACTAATTTTCACCTACGTTTTACAGTACCACCAAAGCCTATGAAATTTCAGAGATCTCATGCACATACATTGGTTTATTTTTTATCAGCATTTTGTGCTTTGTATGGTTTTTGGATCTAGAGCATGTTACTTTTTTCAGCGTTTTTTAGTGTTTTTCACCCATTGAATTGAATGGAAAAAAATGCATGAAAAAACGCACCAAAAATGCAGTGGAACCTGCCAAGCACTCAGGGTTTGCTGCAGAAACTGATGAAAAATACTGATAGGCTGTGTGCACACGTTGTGGATTTCCTGCAGATCCGCAGCGTTTTTTCCGTGCAGAACCGCTGCAGAACCGCAAGTGATTTACAATACAATGTAAATCAATGGGAAAATAAGAGTGCTGTGCTAATGGTGCAGAAAAGTCCGCACGGAATCCGCAGGGGATTAAAAAAAGGACCACGTCAATTCTTTGTGCATTTCTGCACCCATTCCATTATAGAAATGCGCAGGGCTAAAAACGCATAAAATCCGCAAGCAAAAAAACGCGCAGATTTTGACCTGCGTTTTCTGCCAAGAGATGCAGAATCCACACAGAAAAGTCCAGAGGCAAATCTGCAACATGTGCACATAGCCATAGTGTGACCATAGCGTTAAAGAAATGGATCTATCAAAAATAGACAAAAATGGCGATGGAGAGAACCAATTAAATACAGTAATCAGGTCTTTGTTGTTTCCGTTAGTGTCCATCTTTTTAGCAGAAAAAAAATGTGCAGCATGTTGTACCTGTACTAGTGAATACGATGAAACTTACTACTGAGCCTCCTAACACATACTACAACACAAAGGTGAACCTAGCCTGGGTATTGAAATTAAAGGTACCTTCACACTAAACGACTTTGCAACGAGAACGATCCGTGATGTTGCAGCGTCCTGGATAGCGATCTCGTTGTGTTTGACACGCAGCAGCGATCTGGATCCTGCTGTGATATCGCTGGTCGGAGCTAGAAGTCCAGAACTTTATTTGGTCGTCAGACCGGCGTGTATCATCGTGTTTGACAGCAAAAGCAACGATGTCAGCAATGTTAAACATGGAGCTAACGACCTGTGAGAACGATAAGTGAGTCACCGCTACGTCACAGGATCGTTGTCTATATCGCTGCAGCGTCGTTTAGTGTGACGGTACCTTTAGAGTGGGCCCCTGGAGCCAGTTCCACTGGTAGGCCCTAGACACCTCAGTCCGACACTGATTAGGTTTACCTGGGCTGCAGAGTCAGATAATGGAACAATGGCTGATTGGTCATGATGAGGCAATTTAGCCTCCTATACAAATATACAATAAAATACGGTTCTTTATCCAAGCAGGAGATAAGCGCTGACAAAGGCATCTGGCAGCTGCTTAACCTCATCTCCCTATGGCAATAAACTTTCATGCTTTATTACTGAATTTCTTGTAGCTAGTAGTGCGGAAGTAAGCTGTAATTCTTAGCAATTAATAAAAGCTGCATAATTACCTCTTTTGCCACATATTAAGGACTATACATCTTTTTAAAATCCTATGTGTCACTGCTGGGGTTGTATGAGATGCACTGTAGGAAAATGGGCTTTGGCTAGCGGAAGCCCCCCAAGCCATTGACACTTTTGTCCAACATTTAAATTTGCACTGAGCATGTACAACAATGTCATTTAATACATTCTTCATATTGTAATTAATATGTTAGTACTGTATAAATTAGGGCTGATAAATAATCTGTAAATTGATATATATTATACCAGTAGGGTTTCATAATCTATGCAAACTTGCAACGCTGTTATTTTATCAATTTGAAATAGCAAAATGTTGTGTAAGTAAAAGGGATTACAGTAGCCTATTGTACAGTATGCTTTCTTTTCTAAGGCAAAAATAATTAAACTTTCTAAGAATTGAATAAGTCACAATGTACTCTAGTGACAAATTTCAATCCTTCACTTGTTCTTGACTTGTAAAATGAGAGAATTTCAATCCTCTCATGCGTAATTTGCCACTAGATATATTAGTGGTATAAAAGACCATGCACCTGCTCTTATGTCCTTGAAGGATAATTTAAAACTCAGCAATAGTTTAAAACATGACATATTTATGACTGGTCTCTTTGTGAAACATAAGACAAGGATATTCATTTAGATCAGACTTGTGTATAACTGTGAGAACAAGACTCCTAATAATGATCTAACTACTGCAAACTAAGCATGACTACGATAATTTGCTATACCAACGAGATTGCCTACTTAATACAAACATAATATCCAATAGTCTGAACATACAGGGCCGCATATAAACCAGATAAGGCCATGGGTTTAAAAAATAACCATACAGGAACTGTATAGGTGAGATATACTCCAAGGATCAATAAACTTCCTTTTAAATATGGAGTAAAGAAAAAGCCACCACAAGATAAATGTGTGTAAATGTATTAAGTAACCAAAAATTTCACAAGGCAGTACAAAAATTTTTAAAATCAACAACCAATGGTGAAGACTCAGGTATGAAAATGGTACAAATTAGAAATATAGTGTATTAAATGTTTGTGGAAGATATATGCATACCTAAGTGATATAAAAATTATCACACACGATGTACATGCCATGTAGATGAAGAATATTCCACATCTTAATATGCCACAGTGGTAATATTGTCTAATGACAGATTGTAACATACTAACCCCACACGATTTTTGATGTGTATATGCAGCACCCCAGAGTCCTGGTTGTTGCAGTACTGTGGCTCCGCCACTAGGGGGAGCTATGGTGCGTCTGATTGCACTAAGGAGTTTCTCTGACCAGGTACACTCACACCACACTTCACACTCCGGCCACCAGGGGGGGTGGTCCTATCTAGTAGGCCACTCCTCACAACTCTGGTAAAACTGGGGGTTGGACAGGAAGACAGGGAGAAGTAGCTGGGAAGAGCTAGTGAGAGGACCTGTCAGGGATGGGATCCTGGCAGACTCCTCAGAGCAGAACAAACCAGTGAACAACGGGAATACAGTAAAGAGGAATTAGAACCAGAAGGAGTCGTGCTGTTAGACCGAGGCAACATCCTTCTGAGGCGCAAACAGTCGGTGGCCGGAACGCCGAGCAAGTAAGAGACTTTAAGTACTACTGCAAACCACGGCCGGACAGCTAATTACAGGTTGGCTGTCTCACTTAACACCTAAGCAGACAACGGAGGCAGCTGTGGGAGAGGGGCGACTCTAGGGTCCCGGAAGAACTCCAGGCCTACCCTGTCATACGGGTGCGTCCTACCATATCATCTGGGGGACGGAGAAAGCGAACATCAGAGACAGACAGAAACAGTTGTGAGGACTATCCCGGGAGCTCAGCAGGGAAGAACTACAACACCCAGCGCTAGAAGGTAGATACTGATTCCCACCTGTAAAGAGAACTCCTGATGTGTCTTTAGACCGGCCGGTCTCTGACAACCCAGTTAACAGCGCTCTGGACTGAGGTCTCCAAAACCTTCAGTAAAGAGGTAAAGAGACTGCAACCTGGTGTCCTCATTATTTACCGTGACCTGCACCCCACAACTGCACCGTTACAACACCACTTATTGCACCGGACGTCCCCCACTGACAGACAGGGCCACGGACCGGGTCTAGCCACCGTGACAACCCCAGAACTGAGACTCAGAGGCCCGGCTCCGGGTACCCCTCGGCCCTGCGGCGGTGTGGGGGCGCTCCAACTTGGCGTCACGAACAGGATGTACTTAAGCCTGAAGAATCAGGTCATGTGTGCCTTGGAACTGTGATTTATTGCGCTTGAATTGTACTTTATTGAAAAGACTGTGTATTGCCATTTACCGCCAAAATTCGCCATTGCCGCGCACGGAGGGAGGAGCCTTAGCTACGTGGGCGGAATCAGCCAAAAGAAGCGCGGAACGGAAAGCGCGGTAAGGCGCCAATCCCGGAAGAGGAACTCCGACCTCCAGCAGGTTCGTGGGAGGAAGGGACAGCCATGTCTGAGTCGGGAGGAGAGGAGGTGGCGGTCGCAGCCGCGGATGCAGGGGCAGCTCCGGTCCCCGCAGCGGACGGAGCCGCGGCCCTAATACCACCACCGGTAGCCGCAGAACCCGCTGTTCCTCCCAACCAGCCGGACGCTGCCGCTAACACAAAAGCCATAATGCCCTTCTCTATGCCGTACCTGCCCGGAGCGGCTTGGCTTCCGCGATACTCTGGGGAGTCGCATACGTTCACTGACTTTAAAGAGGGGCTCTGCAGCCTGCTCGAGTTCTATCCCCTAACCGAGCCTCAGAAGGTCCATATGATAACCGGCCAACTCTTTGGGGCGGCTCTGAGAGAATTGAAATCCTGGCCCGCTGAGGATAAAGAAACTGCACAACAGATTTTTGCCAAGCTTAAAGCCACCTTTGATACTCGCACTGCTACAGAAATTAAACTGACTTTTTATGGATGCAAACAAAGGCCACAGGATAGCTTACGGGACTATGCCCTTAATCTCCAGGAAGCGATGCGGGCCATTAAGCAGAGTGACCCCGGCAGCATGCAGGATGAGGATAAAATCCTGAAGGAGCGGTTCATTGAGGGGCTCCTGTGCAGTCACCAGCGGGGCCAATTGCACTTCCTGGCCATGCAAAATCCAGACTTGACTTTTGCGCAGTTTAAAGATAAAGCTATCCAGGCATTGCAGGAGCGACAGCCCAGCCGCGCAGTACCACCCAGGCGCCCCGCTCTCACATACCACCAGGAGGTGGCATCGGATACCCCAGTTGCCGCGGAGGCCGACGCCCAGAGCTTCGAGGACGAATCCCCTGCAGGACTCCGTCTCCAGATGCAAGAGCTAACCAAGAGCGTTGCTGCCCTGGCCCGGACAGTGCAGTCCCTACAGGAGGCCCCCAAAGAGAAGATCCAGTTGGCTTCCAGCCCGGAGGATGTCCCTTGGATGCGACAGAGGAGGACTCCGCCGACCAGGAGCCGGCCCGATGATCGCTTCCACCAGGATGGACGACCCATCTGCCGCCGCTGTCACCAGGTGGGCCATCTTGCAAGGTACTGTCCTTTAAACGAGCAACCCCTGGGGCAAAGGGCCAACCCCCAGGAGTAGGACGGTCAGGCCCGCAGCATTGGAGAACCAAGTATATTGGAGGACGACCAGTTCTCCCTGTAGTGATTGATGGAATCCCCTTGAATGCTTTGCTGGACACCGGTTCTCAGGTGACGACTATACCTTACGTGCTCTACAAACGGTATTGGGAGGACGCTGATATTACTCGTGGCCCTGACGATGATTTCACCATAATCGCCAGTAATGGTCAGCCGTTGCCACAAGTGGGGTATAAGGAGGTCACCATCAAAGTGGGGCGGGTGGAATTGAAAGCCCAAGGGATTGTGATTGTAGATATTGATCGTCGAGAATGTAATCCCATGATGACTCTTGGTACTAATGTTATAGAAAATTGTCTTGCAGAAGTGATTGTTTTGTTGCAACAGGTGGCAGAAACCGCTGGCCACAGTGAGCAACGTGCCCTGCAGAAGGAAATCAGAGCTCTGATGCAGAGACAGCAGGTAGAACTGACTGGTGGTGAGATTGGTCGTGTCACTGTGAGTGATTCAAACCCCATCGCGATACCCCCCAAGAGTGAAATGTTAATATGGTGTCGAGCAGCCATAGGCCTCAGGGGTAAGGACTACCAGGCCTTGGTAGAACCCGTATATTCAGACAATAGGCCTACTGTTCTGACAGCCCGGGGGGTGGTCGACGTCCGACAGGGGAGAGTGCCCGTACGTGTCCTCAATTGTGGGGAGGAAGAGGTCCACCTAACCAAGTATACCACGCTCGCCAAACTGTTCACTGTCAATAATAGTGTAATACAGACACCTGAACCCTTGGTCCCGTCAAACGTGGCGGAGAACAAAGGTTCTGCAGAGCACTCGAAAGACTGGTGTCGGGAATTGCATGTGGGCACTGACTCTACCCCATTTCATCAAATACAGGGGGCTTACAGGGTGGTACACGAGTACGAGCAGGTATTCAGCAAACACCCCTCAGATTTTGGGCAGGTGAAAGGGATCCAACATCACATCCCCACGGGAGATCACCGACCCATAAAAGAGAGATATCGCCCTGTACCCCCAGCTCATTACCAGTGTGCCAAGGACATGTTACGGGAAATGAAGGAGGCTGGGGTGGTGAGGGACAGCTGTAGCCCCTGGGCAGCTCCGTTAGTCCTTGTTAAAAAGAAAGATGGTACAATGAGGATGTGTGTTGATTACAGGCAGTTGAATCGCATTACACATAAGGACGCATACCCACTGCCCAGGATAGAGGAGTCTCTGGCTGCCTTAAAATCTGCTAACTACTTCTCTACCTTAGATCTCACCAGTGGGTACTGGCAGGTTCCTGTAGCGGAGGCGGACAAAGAGAAGACGGCCTTCACGACGCCAATGGGTCTCTGTGAGTTCAACTACATGCCCTTCGGATTGTGCAATGCTCCCGGAACGTTCCAGAGGATGATGGAGTGCTGCCTGGGACACCTGAACTTTGAAACCGTGCTGCTATATCTGGATGACGTCATAGTCTTCTCTAAAACCTACGAAGACCATCTGAAGCACCTGGCCGAGGTGTTTGAAGCCTTGTCCAACTTCGGCCTAAAAGTGAAACCGTCCAAGTGTCATCTGCTGAAACCTAAAGTGCAGTACCTGGGCCATGTGGTGAGCGCTGAAGGAGTGGCCCCAGACCCCGACAAGGTCACAGTGATCAAGGACTGGCCAAAGCCCAGTGACCTCCACGAAGTCCGGCAGTTCCTCGGGCTGGTAGGCTATTACCGGAGGTTCATTAAAGACTTCACCAAGAAGGCCGCACCCTTGCAAAACCTGTTGGTGGGCCAACCAAAGAAGACCAAGGGGAAGAACACCCCCTTTGACTGGAACGGGGAGCTGGAGGAATCCTTCACCTGCTTGAAGTCGGCGCTGACGGGAGAAGAGGTACTGGCTTACCCCGAATACGACCAACCGTTTGTGCTGTACACAGATGCCAGTAATGTGGGACTAGGAGCCGTGCTGTCTCAAGTCCAGAAAGGCAAAGAACGAGTGATTGCTTACGCCAGCAGGAAACTCCGTCCAACGGAAAGGAACCCTGACAACTACAGTTCCTTCAAACTGGAATTCCTTGCCCTTGTCTGGGCAGTGACAGAGAGGTTTAAGCACTACCTGGCCTCCGCGAAATTCACCGTCTTCACGGACAACAATCCGCTAACGCATCTGGATACTGCCAAACTCGGGGCTTTGGAACAGCGGTAGATGGCCCGGCTGTCCAACTATGATTTCACCATCAAATATCGGGCAGGACACCAGAATGCCAATGCCGATGCTCTGTCCCGAATGCCCAATTTACCAGAAGTGGGAGAAGACCCGGAGGCACTTGAAGAGGTGGAGCTGCCTGCCTTCCATCACCCCAAAGCCACTCAGAACTCTCACCATGTGAAGAACAGGCACAAGAACCAACCGGATGCCACGCTGAATCCCCTGCCCCACCACGGATGGGCAGAAACCCAGGATAGTGACCCCGCGGTCCGTCAGGTGAAGGAACTCTTGACGCAGGTGTAGGGGACAGGGACCTGGTGAGCTGTGCAGACGGGTGGAACCATTGTTGCCGGGAGTCGGGGTTCCGGGGGACGGATTTGAGGGGTGCATGGGAAGCCAGGCTCATGTGACAGGAGGCAGAGTGACGCAGGGAGAGGAGAGGATAAAAAGCAAAACGCGCGAAAGCAGGGGCAGAGAAGCGCGGGAAATCTCTGAGGAGAGGAAACTGCAGCGCAGTTGCTGTGAGTGTGCAGGCCGCAGTGAGACTTGCAGGAAGCAGGGGGAAAACGTGCAACAGACACTGCGGGCAATTACTGGAGCCCCCAAAAAGAGACGCATTCGTCGTCAGCGACCCCCCAGGCAGAGGGGTAGTGCTGACCAGCTCAGGGACAGTATTACCGCGCTCCCTGAGAACACCTTGCCAGAGAGTGCTACAGACTCGCATGGTTTCGTCTCAGCTGTGACTGATACTGATTATTCTCCTAATCCTCCTCAAAAAGACTCTTCTCTGGACTGGGAGGCTGTTACCTCGGATCAACATCCGCCTGCAGGAGGGAACGCAGCACCGCAAAAGACATTCTGGACTCGACTCTACGCCTGGGCCCGTCGCCAGAAGACACCTCCTTCCTCCGCCATCAGGACTACGGCGTTGTCGGAGCCTCCCCGTCAGGACTACATCGCTGAACCAGCACTGATAAGTGACCATTGTTGACTTTATCTTAGTAGGGAGTCACTAGTGAGGCGCTGCCGCGTTCTACGGGTGTAGTTCAGGGCGGCCATATAATAATTGGGATTTACTGCGAGATTGTGTTCTTGTATATAAGTTCCCTGCGTGGAAAACGTTTGTTATCTTTTTGGTTGGAAGTTAAAAAGAAAGTTAAAAAACGCTATTTGCTTTCTGGCTCCTATTTGTCCCTGCATCCTTCTTTACCTGCGGTCTCTACATTTGGCGTAGTCGGCAGGATGCAGGATCCAAAGAAGGAGCCAGAAGATACGGAGGATGGGGCTGGGCCTAGAGCTTCTCTCTCATTGGGGGCCATGTTAAACAATTTGCCCAAGTTTAATGGGAGCAACATGTTGTTGTGGAGCTGGACTGAGAGGATGAGGGGGCTGTTGAGAATGCATCCTATGACCCCGGCCCTGGAAGCTGAGGTAGCCATTATGGCATTAGACGGAGAGGCCCGAGATTCAGTGATGTTGAGACCCCCCACAGAGCGGAATACTTTTACCGGGGTGTTACATGTGTTAGAGGGGACGCACGGGGATCCCACCGACGTGGGAGAGCTGCGGGCCCGGTTGTTTGGACGGCGACAAAAAGAGGGCGAGACTGTCACTCAGTACATGAATGCTCTGCAAGAGCTAAACATTGCAATCGTGCGGAAAGATGGTATGGGGATGGGACATGTCGACGTGACCCTGCGCGACCAACTGGTGACGGGACTGCGGGATGAGTTGACCAAACAGGCTCTACGTGAACGAGTGCGGGTCGACCCGCGCCTGACTTTCTCCGACATAGGCAATGAGGCCCGCACCCGGGAGCAAGAGAGGGGGGTGACGGTCCT